>NC_044385.1:61453810-62653810 GCF_006542625.1 Nomascus leucogenys
GAGTTAATACTGAAATGAGTTAAGAATTTGAGGGACTGTTGGGAAGGCATGATTGGTTTTGAAATGTGAGGACATGAGAATTGGGAGCAGCCAGGGGCAGAATGATATGGTTTGGCTGTGTCCCCACCCAAGTCTCATTTTGAATTGTAACTCCCATAATTCCCACATGTTGTGGAAAAGACCTGGTGGGACATAATTGAATCATGGGGGCAGTTTGCCCCATACTGTTCTTGTGGTAGTGAATAAGTCTCATGAGATCTGATGGCTTTATAAGAGGAAATCCCTTTAGCTTAGTTCTCATTATCTTTTATCTGCCACCATGTAAGATGTGCCTTTCACCTTCTACCATGATTGTGAGGCCTCCCCAGCCACATGGAACTGTGAGTCCATTAAACCTTTTTTTCTGATAAATTACCCAGTCTTGGGAATGTATTTATCAGCAGCATGAAAATGGACTAATACAGCGTTTATCTCACTTGGATTCAAGAGAGAGATCCTTTTTCTGATGACTGCTTTTGAGATGAGAATGTTTGTGTGTATGTGAAAGCCAGACCAAAGACATTCCCTGGAGAAATTACCATTTTTTTACCCTGTTTCTCTTCTTTTTAATTTCTTTTTGAGAACTCCTAAGTGGTAGAACTTAGGCACGCATAAGTGAAAATGTGACTATTATTTTCTGTATTATTAATTTTCCTTCCTAATTTTCCTACCAAGAAGTGCCAGCATCTTTTGTTTACAAAGTGCTTTGTGTGGCATCAATTTTGGTAGTCATCTTCAGCAGCTACATATGCTCATACCCAAAAACCTGCTTCCAAGTCACGTATTTAAAGAGAAGTACAAAAATATTTTCTGGAATTAAAACTCTCTTGTATCCAGTGAATCCTGGTCAAAACAAACAAACAAAAAATGCAAAGATCACAAACAGATCATATCAAAGAATGAACAGAAGAGACGTTATATACCTGTCTATTTAATATAATAGGTATCTTAGGCTATATATTGTCAGCCACTGGCTATTAAATCATCAAAAAAAGGTGCTCTTATTTACAGTACAGGTATTAAAAAAAAAAATCTGGATTTAAACCAAAAAGGTGTCAAAAACCTTTGTCAAGCAAGGAAGTATTCAGCTGGTTAAAATGAGCAGTTCTAGGCTGCTCTGATGAAATGCCCCAGGAAGCTTTGTGTAGAGAGTGTTTAAAAAGCAAACAGTTTTCCTAATTTTCAGAGCAATGCTATTTGGACTTAAAAGGCACTCCTCCTTGTGGAAAACACATATAATATATACAAACCTGTTCTGACCACCAATCTGGCAGGACACAACTATGCATTCTGGGAAAGCTTTCATGGATACGTAAGGTGAAAGGGAATTTGCTTCCACCCATTTGAATGTTTAATAAATTGACTCTATAAAATCAACCAACAACAGACAGATTAACAGGAGAAAAGGTATACAGGTTTATTATATATGCATGTGTAGAGGAACTACACAAAATATGAGACTCAAAGAAGGGCCAGATAACTAAATTGTATACCACACAGAGAAGAATAAGGACTTGGGGCTCCTGGGGAGGATGGGGATGGGTTGTGGGAGGGTGGGGGGAGGAAACACACGGAGAGCAAAGGCTGTCTTGTTATGCAGATGAAATCTCACAGGTAGCAGTCCCCAGAGTGAATAGAAGGCAGCTTGTGGTTAACAGTTTCTCTGTTAGAACTTCAAAATGTCAGACTTAAGTCTCCTTTTTCTGTAAGTTCATCTTTCCTAGATCTGGATAAGGGGACCTCAGAGAAAGCCTCTGTTTGTATCTCCTGTTTGCTTTACTAATGTGGATAAACATCCTTTTTTTTTTTTTTTACAAAGCAATAACTTTTCAAAGCTATTCTGCTTCTCTGAATATAAAACTTGAAATATACCAAAAAAGTATGTTTTGGAGAGGCATATTTTGGATTCCAACAAATACAATAGCAAGGAAGTATTTTCTGACCTAGAAGTTGTTTTTGTCCTTCTTAGGTCTACCATTCAGAGAGTGTTGGGGCTCAGAAAACAACACCCCAAAATGAAGGCCTCTGCAATACCTTCAGAAGCAAAAGGTTTTTCTCTGACCTCTTCCTGCCCTCTTTTCTCTCAGTCCCATTCTTCCCCAAGGCTAGCCATAGAAATGAGAAACACTCTTCTCCAAGGCAGGTCATAGAAACCAGAACTCCTTTTCTCCAAAGACAGCCATAAAACTAAAAATATTAATGTAACCTTCCCTTAGCCCTATCCATGTAAAAATGGCCAGAAAGAAATTCTCTGACCTACCTTGTTTGATGATAGCTTATAAAACTCCCATTCCAGAAAGGTTCCTGCCCCATACCCAGAGGGGAGGAGTGCTGCTCAGAAGAGCCAACAGGAATCTAGATGGACATGCCTTGCTGGGTTCCTCCAAGCAGACTATTCTCATTAGATCACACACTTTTTGTCCACTCATACTTCTACATGGCTGTCCATACTTGGTTGAACCAAAGCAAAAAACAGACGATTTTCCCTGTGTCTTTGGGTCTTCATTCTGAGGGCTCCTGTGTACACAAGTTAAATAAATTTGTATGCCTTTTCTTCTATTAATCTGCCTTTTGTGAATTTATTTTTCAGCAAACCTTCAGAGGGCCAGGAGGAAAGCTCTCCTGTGGCCCTTGCAAAGGGAAAAATGGTGATAAGGAGTAAATTTTACTGAATACTCCTGTTTTATTTTGTTTGGCACCTATCAGATGATTTGCAAGGGGCAAGTAGAGTTTTCATGATAATAGTATGATTTCTCTCCAGAGTTCCTGAAAGTCACTCTTTCCAGCCTAATATGCTGCCTTCACCATCTCAAAATGAATAAAAGAAATGAAACAAATCAAAACAAAACAAAACACAAACATCATGCACAAAGCTCTGAGCTCCAGCTCCTTTAAAGACCCTACAGGTTTGTACACACAGCAGCAGACCTTTGGAAATCACTTCACGGACTTACTCCAATTAGTTTAAATACGGGAATCAGGACCATCTTTTTCTCTTTCCTTGAATGTCGCCTTCACTAATAATGTCTACATTATCAGTCAAAGGGAGTTGCTCATTACATATTTTTTAGACATGTCTTTTATCTCTCATCACTATTCATGGTCTCTTTTTGACATGCTGATTCTACTCCCTTTTTTTCTGGTTCTTTGGTCTTTCTAAAAACATTTTTTCTTCATTATTTCTTATAAAGAGATCTGGATTTCACCTGATGTTAGAGCAGCTTCTGCTACTCAAACATTTGAATGAACCTAACTCTAACATGAAAAGCTGTATTGGGAATAAGATGGGATTTGTGAAGAAATCTATGGAGATAGGAGAGGCAGCATATTTTTATATTTTCATTTACTTTATAGATGTTTTCTTGACATTTTTGTGAATAAAAGTGAGAAGGATGAAATATAATACCTTCAAGATAAAACTGCACTGAGGTTAACAAGAGCTCATTCTTCTTTTGGCTTTGGCTATAATATTTGAAGTAAGCTGGAATTTTAACAGTGGCTTATCTCATACTGTTTCTATTGCAAGACCTCACCAGTGATTTTTCATTTACTAACTAGAAGAAGAATGTGGTCTTTTAAGTATTTATCAGACAGTAACTAGATAAGAAGTTGATATTATTTTCTCAATAGGATTCATTCTACACTAGTTATTTTCTGCTTTAAATAATGCATTACATGAAAAGATAATTTGTTTTATTTAGACACTTGCAATTTTGATTACATACACACACACACACAGAAAATATAATATGCAATGAGATAGTTACTTGATGTTTCTGAGAAACTAAGGTACAAATATACAAAATTCCAGACCAGTTCACAAACTTGCCAAAGTACAAGTCTTATAAATCCAAGAGGAAGACTTTTTGAAAGGATTTATTAGAAAAGAGGTATTTTCCTCTTGCAACTTAAATTGAGAGAAAACAGCTTCAGTGGGACCTTGCAGGAAGATTTTCTGTGATCCTTACAGCTACGAGACAGGGTGATCCCCACCTGGCCCTGACTGCAAACTCCAGATACAAAGAACTAGGTGAACCCAGGTGTAGGCAACAGAGCAGGGCCTGGCCTCGGCTGCACTTGGTTAGGTTGGGACAAAGAACACATTTCCTTATGGACTGTCTTAAGTCCCTTCCAAAAAACATCTGGAAAAGAGATGTAATCTCAACAGAAGCTGGAGGTGGACTTCAAGATTCCCAGGATCTTCATGTAAACGACCCCAGAGAGAAGAAGCACTCGCTGAAATCAGGAGATTGCATACCAAAGATCAGAGGTCCTCAAAGAACATATGAGGGAGTCCATGACCTCCTTCAAACTCTGTTGGCTCTGAGGGCACAAAATCAGACACAACAGTTCTAGACAAAGCCAAGACAAGGCAGAGATGCTCCCTATGGACTTCTGCCCCCTATCCCCTAGAAGAGCTGCAAACAGCAGCCAGGCAGGAGAGAAGGAAACGAGAAAGAAAGATGGGCAAAACCAATACTCCTGCCTCAAGGCAGGTTTCCCCTAAAGAATGAGGGAGTAATCTCACCTTTAAATGGAGTTGTAAGCTGAATTATTATACAAAATATATAATAATATATGCCCTACATATATATAGATCTTACATGTGATGTGAGATTATATAAGACAGCGAAGTAGATATTGCGACAATGTGACAATATTACTAACAATATTACCTTAGGAAAGAAAAGAAAAGTCACAGACTAGGGATTGAAGGTGAAGTTCTCCTACCTGATATATTTTTTATCTAACATATTACATAAATGTAATATTTATGGGATACTGTGTAATATTTCAATACAATATGAAATGATGAAATCAGGGTAATTACCATATCCATCACCTCAAACATTTATCATTTCTTTGCGTTAAAAACCATTCAAAATCTTCTCTTCCAGCTATTTGAACATATACAATAAATTATTGTAACTGTAGTTACCCTGCAGTGCTACACAACCAATCTATTTCCATCTTTTCCTCCCCCTACCCTCTCCCACCTCTGGTATTTAGTATTCTACTTTCTACTTCTGTGATCAAATTTTATTAGGTTCCACATATGACTGAGAACATGTGGTATTTATCTTTCTGTGTCTGATTTATTTCACTTAACATAACATCCTCTAGGCTTACTCATGTTGCCACAAATGACAGGATTTCATTTTTTAATAGCTGAAAAGTATTCCATTGTGTATATATACCACATTTTCTTTATTCATCCATTGACAGAATAGGCTGATTACATATCTTAGTTATTGTGAATAGTGCTGCAATAAACATAGGACTACAAATATTTCTTTGACATACTGATTTCCTTTTCTGTGGATTTGTATCCAGTAGTGGGATTGCTGAATCATATGATAGTTCTACTTTTGATTTTTTGAGGAAACACCATATTGTTTTCCACAATGGTTGTACTAATTTATGTCTCCACCAACACTATATAAGAGGTCCTTTTTCTTTGCATCATTGCCAGCATTTGTTATTTTTTATCATTTTGATAATAGCCCTTCTAACTAGGGTGACATGATATCTCACTGTGGTTTTGATTTGCATTTTCTTGGTGGTCAGCGATGTTGAGCATTTTTTAATATATTTGTCAGCCATTGTGTTTTCTTTTGAAAAATGTCTATTCAGAGCATCTGCACATCTTTCAACTAGATTATCTTTTTTTTTCATTTTTGTTGAGTTGCTTGAGGTCCTTGTATATTCTCAGAATTAATCGCTTGTCAGATAAATAGTTTGAAAATATTTTCTCTCTTTTGTGAGATGTCTCTTTACTCTGTTAATTTTTTTTCTTTCTTCTGCATTGCTATACAGAAGCTTTTTAGTTTGGTGTAATCCCATTTGTGTATTTTTGCTTTGGTTGCCTAAGTTCTGAGGTCTTATTCATAAAATATTTGCCCAGACTAATGTCCTGAAGTGTTTCTCATATGTATTCTTCTAGTTGTTTAATAGTTTTAGACTTACATTTAAGTCTCTAACCCACTTTGATTTTTATACATGGCTAGAGATATGAGTTTACTTTCATTCTTCTGCATATGAATATCAATTTTCCTAGCACTATTTATTGGAGAGGCTTGTCTTTTTCCCAGTTTATGTTCTAGGCACCTTTATCAAAAATCAGTTAGCTGTAAATACAGTAAGTCCTCACAATGTTGTCAATGGCGTCTCAAAAACTGGGACTTTAAGTGAAACAACATACTGCAGGTCCTTGGATAATGTTGTTTGATTCAATGTCATTTTGTTATAACATTGATGAGAAAAAAAGGATTTTCTTACACATCATTTTTCTTACAGTCAGTTTCCACAAATGAATTATCGATGTTAAGTGAGGACTTATTGTACACAGATTTATTTATGGGTTCTCTATTCTGTTCCACTGGTTTATCTGTCAGTCTTTATGAAAGTATCATACTGTTTTAGTTACTATAGCTTTGTAGTATAATTTAAAGTTAAGTAATGTGATTCTTCCAGTTTTTTTTTTTTTAGAGGGGGGTTGTTTTTGGCTATTTGGGACTTTCTGTGGTTCCACACAAATTTTAGGATTTTTTTCTATATCTGTAAAGAATGTCATTGGTATTTTGGCAGGATTGTATTGAATCTACAGATTGTGGGGGGGAGTACAGTAATTTTAACAATATTTATTCTTCCAATTCATGAACATAGGATGTCTTTCCATATTTGTGTGGGTCTACACAATTTCTTTTATCAATATTTTAATAGTTTTCATTATAGAGAATTTTACCTCCCTTGTTGAATTTATTCCTAGGTGTCTTTTGTAGCTATTGCAAATTGGATTATTTTCTTTATTTCTTTTTCAGATAGTACAGTATTAGCATATAGAAACACTATTGATTTTTTTTTTAACTTATAAATTCAGAGGTACATGTGTAGGTTTGTGATACAGGTAAATTTGTGTCATGGAGGTTTTCGTACAGATTATTTCATCACTCAAGTATTAGGCCTAGTACCTGTTAGTTATTTTTTCTAATCCTCTTCCTGCTCCCACCCCTCCACAGTCCAGTAGGCTCCAGTGTCTGTTGTTCCCTTCTGTGTATCCATGTGTTCTCATCTTTTAGCTCCTGATTATAAATGAGAGCATGTGGTATTTGGCTTTCTGTTCTTGCATTAGTTTACTATGGAAAATGGCCTCCAGCTCCACCCATGTTCCTGCAAAGGACATGATCTCGTTCTTTTTTATGGCTGCATAGTATTCCATGGTGTATATGTACGACATTTTCTTTATCCAGTCTACCACTGATTGGCATTTAGCTTGATTCTGTGTCTTTGCTATTACGAATAGTGCTGCAGTGAACATACACGTGCATGTGTCTTTGTGACAGAACAATTTATATTCCTTTGGGTACATACCCAGTAATGAGATGACTGGTTCAAATGGTATTTCTGTCTTTAGGTCTTTGAGGAATTGCCACACCATTTCCCACAATGGTTGAACTAATTTACATGCCCAAGTGTGGGAGTGTAAATTTCTCCAAAACCTCACCAGCTTCTGTTATTTTTTTGACTTTTTAGTAACAGCCATCCTGACTGGTGTGAGATGGTATCTCATTGTAATTTAGATTTGCATTTCTCGAATGATAAGTAATGTTGAGCTTTTTTTCAGCTGCCTGTTGGCCACATATATGTCTTCTTTTGAAAAGTGTCCATTCATGTCTTTTCCCCACTTTTTAATGGGACTATTTGTATTTTCTTTTAAAATTGTTTAAGTTCCTTACAGATGCTGAATATTAGAACTTTGTCATATGCATAGTTTTCAAAAATTCTCTGCTGTTCTGTAGGATGTCTGTTTACTCTGTTGATAGTTTCTTTTGCTGTGCAGAAGTGCTTTAGTTAGATCCCATGTGTCAATTTTTGCTTTTGTTGCAATTGCTTTCGGCATTTTTGTCATGAAATCTCTGCTCAGTCCTGTGTTCAGAATTGTATTGGCTAGGTTGTCCTCTAGAGTTTTCACAGTTTTGGGTTTTACCTTTAAGTTTTTAATCCATCTTGAGTTTTTTTTTGTATATGGTGTAAGGAAGGTTCAGTTTTAATCTTCTGCATATGGCTAGCTAGTTGTGCCAGCACCATTTATTCTACAGAGACTTATTTCTCTATTGCTTGGTTTTGTCAGCTTTGGGGAAGATCGGATAGTTGTAGATTTGTGGTCTTATTTCTGGGCTCTTTATTCTGCCCCATTGGTCTATGTGTCTGTTTTTGTACCAGTACCATGCTGTTTTGATTACTATAGTTTGTAGTATAGATTGAAGTTGGGTAGCATGATATCTCCAGCTTTGTTCTTTTTGCTTAGGATTATTATGGCTATTCGGGCTCTTCTTTGGCTCCATATGAATTTTGAAATAGTTTTTTCTAGTTTTGTGAAGAATGTCTTGGTAATTTTACAGGAATAACATTGAACCTATTAATTGCTTTGGGCAGTATGACCATTTTAACGATCTTGATTCTTCCTATCCATGAGCATGGAATGCTTTTCCATTTGTTTGTGTCATCTCTGATTTCTTTGAGCAGTATTTTGTAGTTCTCTTTGTAGAGAACTTTTAAACCCGTATTTAGCTAGGTAATTTATTCTTTTTTGTGGCAATTGTGAATGGGACTGCATTTCTGATTTGGCCCTCAGCTTGACTGTTGTTGGTGTATGGTAATGCTAGTGATTTTTGTATGTTGATTTTTTTTTCCTGAGACTTTGCTGAAGTTTATCAGCTTAAGGAGCTTTTGAGCTGAGACGATGGGGTTTTCCAGATAGGATTATGTAATCTGCAAACAGGGATAATTTGACTTCCTCTGTTCCAATTTGAACACCTTTTCTTTCTTTCTCTTGCCTCATTGCTCTGGCCAGGACTTCCAATACTATGTTGAATAGTAGTGAGAGAGTGCATCCTTGTCTTGTGATAGTTTTCAAGGGGAATGCTTCCAGCTTTTGCCCAGTCAGTATGACGGTTTGCTGTGGGTTTGTTATAGATGGCTCTTATTATTGTAAAGTACATTCTTTCAATACCTAGTTTATTGAGAGTTTTTAACATGAAAGGGTATAAAATTTTATCAAAGCCTTTTCTGCATCTGTTGAGATAATCATACAGTTTTTGTCTTTAGTTTGGTTAATGTGATGAATCACATTTATTGATTTGCATATGTTGAATCAGCACTGCATCCCAGGAATAAAGTCTACTTGATCATGGTGAATAAGGTTTTGATGTGCTGCTAATTTCAATTTGCCAGTATTTTGTTGATAATTTTTGAATCAATGTTCATCAAGGGTATTAACCTAAAGCTTTCTTTTTTTATTGTGTCTCTGCCAGGTTTTGGTATCAGGAGGATGCTGGCCTCATAGAATGAGTTAAGAAGGAGTCCCTCCTCAATTTTTTGGAGTAGTTTCAGTGGGAATGCTACCAGTTCTTCTTTGTATATCTGGTAGAATTCAGCTGTGAATCCATCTGTTCCTTAGCTTTTTTTGATTGGTATGCTATTTATTACTGAGTGAATTTCAGAGCTCTTTAATGGTCCATTCAGGGATTGAATTTCTTCCTGGATCAGTCCAGGAATTTATCTTCCTATAGTTAAAGAACACTAATTCTATTCAATTATTCCAAAAAATCAGGGATAAAGAAATACTTCCAAACTTATTCTACAAGGCTAAAGTAATCTTGCTATCAAAACCAGGCAAAGACACACCAAAAAAAAAAAAAAAAAAAGAAGAAGAAAGAAACTACAGGCCAATGTATCTGATGAATACAGATGCAAAAGTCCTCAACCAAAAAAAAATAGCAAACCAGATTCAACTGTACACCAAAAAGATCATTCATCATGGTCAAGATGCAAGTATGGTTCAACATATGCAAATCCATAAATGTTATACATCATATCAACAAAATGAAGGACAAAAATCATATCATAACTTCAATTGATGCTGAAAAAATGTTCCATAAAATGTAACATATCTTCATGATAAAAACTTGCTAAAAAACTGTATAGAAGGAACACTCCTCAACACAATAAAAACCATATACAATAAACCCACAGCTAGTATCATACCAAACAGGGAAAACCTGAAGCCTTTTCTCTATGATCTGGAAGAATAAAAGGATTCTCACTTTCACCGCTTTTCTTCAACATGTACTGGCCAGAGCAACTAGACAAGAGAAAGAAATAAAGGGCATCCAGATTAGAAAGGAAGACGCCAAATTATCCTTGTTTGGAGATGATATGGTCTTATATTTTAAAAAACCTAAAGACTCCACTAAGAGACTTTTAAAACTTATAAACAAATTCAGTAAAGTTGCTGGATACAGAATCAATATACAAAAATCAGTAGCATTTTATACATCAACAGCAAACAATTTGAAGAAGAAAACAAGAAACTAATTCCATTTACAATAGCTACAAATAAAATAAAATACATAGGAATAGACTTAACTAAATAAATGAAAGATTTCTAAAATGAAAACTCTAAAATGATCTCTAAAATAAAACATTACAGAAAGCAATTGAAGCAATGACAGAAGAATGGAAAGGTAGTCCATGTTTATGAATGGAAAGAATCAGTATTGTTAAAATGACCATACTGCCCAAAAGCAATCTACAGATTCAAGGCAATCCCTATCAAAATACCCATGACATTCCTCACAAAAATAGAAAAAAAAATTGTAAAATTTATACAAAACCAGGAAGAAAAACCAGAATAACCAATGCCATGCTGAACATTTTGAAGAAAACTGGAGAAATCACATTATTTGACTCGAAATTATACTACAGAGCTATAGTAACCAAAACGGCATGACACTGGCATAAAACCAGACAAATACACCAACTGGACAGAATAGAGAACCCAGAAATAAATCCACATATTTATAGTCAACATATTTTGATGAAGGTGCCAACAACATACAGTAAGAAAAGGACAGTCTCTTCAATAAATGGTACTGGCTGTGGAAACTAGATATCAATATCCAGAAGAATGAAACTAGCTTCCTTTCTCTTATCATATAAAAAAATCAAATCAAAATGGATTAAAGACTTAAATCCATGACCTCAATCTATGAAACTACTAGAAAAAAACTGTAAAGAAACACTCTAGTACACTGGTCTTGGCAATGATTTTTTGAGTAAGATCTCAAAAACACATGCAACCAAAGCAAAAATGGACAAATGGGATAATATCAAACTAAAAAGTTTCTGCACAACAAAGAAAAAAAAAATCAACAGAGTGAAGAGGCAACCCACAGAATGGGAGAAAATATTTGCAAACTACTCATCTCACAAGATACTAATAACCAGAATATATAAGGAGCTCAAACAACTCAATACAAAATTTCAAAAGTAAACACACAAATAATCCAATTAAAAAAGGACAAGTGAGCTGAACAGACCTTTTTCAAAAGAAGATATACAAATGGCCAAAAGGTACAAGTAAAACAGATGAACACCACTAATCTTCAGAGAAATGCAAATTAAAATTATGATGAGATACCTTCTCACCTCAGTTAAAATAGTTTTTATCCAAAAGACAGACAATAATGAGCATTAGCTAGGATGTGAAGATAGGAAACTTGTTCTTTGTTTGTAGGAATATAAATTAGTACAGCCACTATGGAGAACAGTATAAAGGTTCCTCAAAAAACAAAAAGTATACTATACTACTATATGATCCAGCAATCCCCTTGCTGAGTATATACTCAAATGAAAGGAAATAAGTTTATTGAAGAGATATCTGCATTCCCACATTTATTGCAGCACTATTGGGATCAACCTATGTGTCTATCAATGAATAAATTGATTAAAAATGTGACACAAACACACATATACAGCTGAATATCATTCAGCTATAAAAAGAATAAAATCCTGTCATTTGCAACATCATGGATGGAACTGGAGGCCATTATGTTGAGTGAAATAAGCCAGAGACAGAAAGGCAAATATCCCATGTTCTCACTCACACGTGGGAGCTTTAATTTAAAAAGAACTCTCGGAGATAGACAGTGGAATGATGGTTGCCAGAGTGTGGAAATGGCAGCAGGGTGGGGAGTGGGGGAGATGGGATAAAGTGGGGATGGTTAATGGGTAAAAAGTACAGTTAGATGGAAGGAATTGGTAGCACAATAATGTGACTATAGTTAACAATAATTTATTACATATTTTAAAATAAGTAGAAAAGTGAAATTGGGATGTTCCAAACACAAAGAAATAATAAAGGCTTGAGGTGATAATTGGTGCTCCAATTACCCTGACTGGATGCTCCAATTAGCTTGATTATTACACATTGTATGCTTTTATCAAAACATCACATGTTCCTCTTAAATCTATGCAACCATTATTTACCATAATAAATATTTTTTTTTTGAGATGGAGTTTCACTCTTGTTGCCCAGGCTGGAGTGCAATGGCATGATCTCAGCTCACCGCAACCTCTACCTCCTGGGTTCAAGCGATTCTCCTGTCTCAGCCTCCCGAGTAGCTGGGATTACAGGCATGTGCCACCATGCCCTGCTAATTTTATATTTTTAGTAGAGACGGGGTTTCTACATGTTGGTCAGGCTGGTCTGGAACTCCCGATCTCAAGTGATTTGCCCGCCTCGGCCTCCCAAAGTGCTGGGATTACAGGCGTGAGCCACCACACCCGGCCAATAAATAAAAATTATTTAAGAAAAAAAGTAGAAGTGGAGCCAAGATGGCCGAATAGGAACAGCTCCGGTCTACAGCTCCCAGCTTGAGCGACACAGAAGACGGGTGATTTCTGCATTTCTGTTTGAGGTACCGGTTTCATCTCACTAGGGAGTGCCAAACAGTGGGTGCAGGACAGTCGGTGAAGCGCACTGTGCGCGAGCTGAAGCAGGGCGAGGCATTGCCTCACTCGGGAAGCGCAAGGGGTCAGGGAGTTCCCTTTCCTAGTCAAAGAAAGGGGTAACAGATGGCACCTGGAATATCGGGTCAGTCCCACCCTAATACTGTGCTTTTCCAATGGGCCTGGAAAATGGCACACTAGGAGATTGTGTCCCGCACCTGGCTCGGAGGGTCCTATGCCCACGGAGTCTCGCTGATTGCTAGCACAGCAGTCTGAGATCAAGCTGCAAGGCGGCAGCGAGGCTGGGGGAGGGACACCCGCCATTGCCCAGGCTTGCTTAGGTAAATAAAGCAGCCAGGAAGCTCGAACTGGGTGGAGCCCACCACAGCTCAAGGAGGCCTGCCTGCCTCTGTTGGCTCCACCTCTGGGGGCAGGGCACAGACAAACAAAAAGTCAGCAGGAACCTCCACAGACTTAATGTCCCTGTCTGACTGACAGCTTTGAAGAGAGTAGTGGTTCTCCCAGCACGCAGCTGGAGATCAGGGAACTGACAGACTGCCTCCTAAAGTGGGTCCCTCACCCCTGAGCAGCCTAACTGGGAGGCAGCCCCCCAGTAGGGACAGACTGACACCTCACTCGGCCGGGTACTCCTCTGAGACAAAACTTCCAGAGGAACTATCAGACAGCTGAATTTGTGGTCTCACGAAAATCCACTGCTCTGCAGCCACCGCTGCTGACACCCAGCCAAACAGGGTCTGGAGTGCACCTCTAGTAAACTCCAAAAGACCTGCAGCTGAGGGTCCTGTCTGGCAGAAGGAAAACTAACAAATAAAGGACATCCACACCAAAAACCCATCTGTACATCACCATCATCAAAGACCAAAAGTAGATAAAACCACAAAGATGGGGAAAAAACAGAGCAGAAAAACTGGAAACTCTAAAAAGCAGAGCACCTACCCTCCTCCAAAGGAACGCAGTTCCTCACCAGCAATGGAACAAAGCTGGATGCAGGATAACTTTGACGAGTTGAGAGAAGAAGGCTTCAGACGATCAAACTACTCTGAGCTACGGGAGGAAATTCAAAACAATAGCAAAGAAGTTAAAAACTTTGAAAAAAAAATTAGAAGAATGGATAACTAGAATAACCAATGGAGAGAAGGGCTTAAAGGAGCTGATGGAGCTGACAGCCAAGTTTCAAGAACTACGTGAAGATTGCAGAAGCCTCAGTAGCAGATGTGATCAACTGGAAGAAAGGGTATCGCTGATGGAAGATGAAATGAGTGAAATGAAGCGAGAAGGGAAGTTTAGAGAAAAAAGAATAAAAAGAAATGAACAAAGCCTCCAAGAAATTTGGGACTATGTGAAAAGACCAAACCTACGTCTGATTGGTGTACCTGAAAATGACGGGGAGAATGGAACCAAGTTGGAAAACACTCTGCAAGATATTATCCAGGAGAACTTCCCCAATCTAGCAAGGCAGGCCAACATTCAGATTCAGGAAATACAGAGAATGCCACAAAGATACTCCTCGAGAAGAGCAACTCCAAGACACATAATTGTCAGATTCACCAAAGTTGAAATGAAGGAAAAAATGTTAAGGGCAGCCAGAGAGAAAGGTCGGGTTACCCACAAAGGGAAGCTCATCAGACTAACAGCTGATCTCTTGGCAGAAACTCTACAAGCCAGAAGAGAGTGGGGGCCGATATTCAACATTCTTAAAGAAAAGAATTTTCAACCCAGAATTTCATATCCAGCCAAACTAAGCTTCATAAGTGAAGGAGAAATAAAATACTTTACAGATAAGCAAATGCTGAGTGATTTTGTCACCACCAGGCCTGCCCTAAAAGAGCTCCTGAAGGAAGCACTAAACATGGAAAGGAACAACCGGTACCAGCCACTGCAAAAACATGCCAAATTGTAAAGACCATCGAGGCTAGGGAGAAACTGCATCAACTAATGAGCAAAATAACCAACTAACATCATAATGACAGGATCAGATTCACACATAACAGTACTAACGTTAAATGTAAATGGGCTAAATGCTCCAATTAAAAGACACAGACTGGCAAACTGGATAAGGACTCAGGACCCATCAGTGTGCTATATTCAGGAAACCCATCTCACATGCAGAGACACACATAGACTCAAAATAAAGGGATGGAGGAAGCTCTATCAAGCAAATTTGAAACAAAAAAAGGCAGGGGTTGCAATCCTAGTCTCTGATAAAATAGACTTTAAACCAACAAAGATCAAAAGAGACAAAGAAGGCCATTACATAATGGTAAAGGGATCAATTCAACAAGAAGAGCTAACTATCCTAAATATATATGCACCCAACACAGGAGCACCCAGATTCATAAAGCAAGTCCTGAGTGACCTACAAAGGGACTTAAATTCCACACAATAATAATGGGAGAATTTAACACCCCACTGTCAACATTAGACAGATCAACGAGACAGAAAGTTAACAAGGATATCCAGGAATTGAACTCAGCTCTGCACAAAGTGGACCTAATAGACATCTACAGAACTCTCCACCCCAAATCAACAGAATATACATTTTTTTCAGCACCACACCACACCTATTCCAAAATTGACCACATAGTTGGAAGTAAAGCTCTCCTCAGCAAATGTAAAAGAACAGAAATTATAACAAACTGTCTCTCAGACCACAGTGCAATCAAACTAGAACTCAGGATTAAGAAACTCACTCAAAACCGCTCAACTACATGGAAACTGAACAACCTGCTCCTGAATGACTATTGGGTACATAATGAAATGAAGGCAGAAATAAAGATGTTCTTTGAAACCAACGGGAACAAAGACACAACATACCAGAATCTCTGGGACACATTCAAAGCAGTGTGTAGAGGGAAATTTATAGCACTAAATGCCCACAAGAGAAAGCAGGAAAGATCCAAAATTGACACCCTAACATCACAATTAAAAGAACTAGAAAAGCAAGAGCAAACACATTCAAAAGCTAGCAGAAGGCTAGAAATAACTAAAATCAGAGCAGAACTGAAGGAAATAGAGACACAAAAAACCCTTCAAAAAAATTAATGATTCCAGGAGCTGGTTTTTTGAAAAGATCAACAAAATTGATAGACTGCTAGCAAGAATAATAAAGAAGAAAAGAGAGAAGAATCAAATAGATGCAATAAAAAATGAAAAAGGGGATATCACCACCGATCCCACAGAAATACAATCTACCATCAGAGAATACTACAAACACCTCTATGCAAATAAACTAGAAAATCTAGAAGAAATGGATAAATTCCTCGACAAATACACCCTCCCAAGACTAAACCAGGAAGAAGTTGAATCTCTGAATAGACCAATAATAGGTTCTGAAATTGTGGCAATAATCAATAGCTTACCAACCAAAAAGAGTCCAGGACCTGATGGATTCGCAGCCGAATTCTACCAGAGGTATAAGGAGGAACTGGTACCATTCCTTCTGAAACTATTCCAATCGACAGAAAAAGAGGGAATCCTCCCTAACTCATTTTGTGAAGCCAGCATCGTCCTGATACCAAAACCTGGCAGAGACATAACCAAAAAAGAGAATTTCAGACCAATATCCTTGATGAACATTGATGCAAAAATCCTAAATAAAATACTGGCAAACCGAATCCAGCAGCACATCAAAAAGCTTATCCACCATAATCTAGTGGGCTTCATCCCTGGGATGCAAGGCTGGTTCAACATACGCGAATCAATAAATGTAATCCAGCATATAAACAGAACCAAAGACAAAAACCACATGATTATCTCAATAGATGCAGAAAAGTCCTTTGACAAAATTCAGCAATGCTTCATGCTAAAAACTCTCAATAAATTAGGTATTGATGGGACGTATCTCAAAATAATAAGAGCTATCTATGACAAACCCACAGCCAATATCATACTGAATGGGCAAAAACTGGAAGCATTCCATCTGAAAACTGGCACAAGACAGGGATGCCCTCTCTCACCACTCCTATTTAACATAGTGCTGGAAGTTCTGGCCAGAGCAATCAGGCAGGAGAAGGAAATAAAGGGTATTCAATTAGGAAAAGAGGAAGTCAAATTGTCCCTGTTTGCAGATGACATGATTGTATATCTAGAAAACCCCATTGTCTCAGCCCAAAATCTCCTTAAGCTGATTAGCAACTTCAGCAGTCTCAGGATACAAAATCAATGTACAAAAATCACAAGCATTCCTGTACACCAATCACAGACAAACAGAGAGCCAAATCATGAGTGAACTCCCATTCACAATTGCTTCAAAGAGAATAAAATACCTAGGAATCCAACTTACAAGGGATGTGAAGGACCTCTTCAAGGAGAACTACAAACCACTGCTCAATGAAATAAAAGAGGATACAAACAAATGGAAGAACATTCCATGCTCATGGGTTGGAAGAATCAATATCATGAAAATGGCCATACTGTCCAAGGTAATTTATAGATTCAACGCCATCCCCATCAAGCTACCAATGACTTTCTTCACAGAATTGGAAAAAACTACTTTAAAGTTCATATGGAACCAAAAAAGAGCCCGCATCACCAAGTCAATCCCAAGCCAAAAGAACAAAGCTGGAGGCATCACACTACCTGACTTCAAACTATACTACAAGGCTACAGTAACCAAAACAGCATGGTACTGGTACCACAACAGAGACATAGATCAATGGAACAGAACAGAGCCCTCAGAAATGATGCCACATATCTACAACCATCTGATCTTTGGCAAACCTGACAAAAACAAGAAATGGGGAAAGGATTCCCTATTTAATAAATGGTGCTGGGAAAACTGGCTAGCCATATGTAGAAAGCTGAAACTGGATCCCTTCCTTACACCTTATACAAAAATTAATTCAAGATGGATTAAAGACTTAAATGTTAGACCTAAAACCATTAAAATCCTACAAGAAAACCTAGGCAATACCATTCAGGACATAGGCGTGGGCAAGGACTTCATGTCTAAAACACCAAAAGCAATGGCAACAAAAGCCAGAATTGACAAATGGGATCTAATTAAACTAAAGAGCTTCTGCACAGCAAAAGAAACTACCATCGGAGTGAACAGGCAACCTACAAAATGGGAGAAAATTTTTGCAACCTACTCATCTGACAAAGGGCTAATATCCAGAATCTACAATGAACTCAAACAAATTTACAAGAAAAAAACAACCCCATCAAAAAGTGGGCAAAGGACATGAACAAACACTTCTCAAAAGAAGACATTTATGCAGCCAAAAAACACATGAAGAAATGCTCATCATCACTGGCCATCAGAGAAACGCAAATCAAAACCACAGTGAGATACCATCTCACACCAGTTAGAATGGCCATCATTAAAAAATCAGGAAACAACAGGTGCTGGAGAGGATGTGGAGAAATAGGAACACTTTTACACTGTTGGTGGGACTGTAAACTAGTTCAACCATTGTGGAAGTCAGTGTGGCGATTCCTCAGGGATCTAGAACTAGAAATACCATTTGACCCAGCCATCCCATTACTGGGTATATACCCAAAGGACTATAAATCATGCTGCTATAAAGACACATGCACACATATGTTTATTGTGGCACTATTCACAATAGCAAAGAGTTGGAACCAACCCAAATGTCCAACAATGATAGACTGGATTAAGAAAATGTGGCACATATACACCATGGAATACTATGCAGCCATAAAAAATGATGAGTTCATGTCCTTTGTAGGGACATGGATGAAACTGGAAAACATCATTCTCAGTAAACTATCACAAGGACAAAAAACCAAACACCGCATGTTCTCACTCATAGGTGGGAATTGAACAATGAGAACCCATGGACACAGGAAGGGGAACATCACACTCCGGGGACTGTTGTGTTGTGGGGGGAGGAGGGAGGGACAGCATTAGGAGAGATACCTAATGCTAAATGACGAGTTAATGGGTGCAGGAAACCAACATGGCACATGGATACATATGTAACAAACCTGCACATTGTGCACATGTACCCTAAAACCTAAAGTATAATAATAAAAAAAAAAGAAAAAAAGTAAAACTTTTAAAGACAAAAAGTGACATAAAAATGACATTCTTATAGTCATAAATTGGTAAACACCCTGCTCCCCGCACAATATATATATGGTCTTTAGCCAGAGAAAATGTGTTTCAAAAATGACTCTGATATCTTAATAAGGCTTAGGGTTTACCATTATTTTACATTCTGTTATTCTTTATATGAAAGAACATAGGCCACTGATGATATCTCTTGTTTTCTCTATCTGAACTGAAATGGTAAAATCTAGATGATCCCAGGTATGTTCAGGAAATGCTTTATCACCAGTGCCTCATGAAATTTAGTAACATATGTAGTCATCATTCAAATATTGAATGAATTATCCAAATTTATCAGAAGTTTACCTTAAAGCTACAGCTCTGACAACCTCAGCCCTAGTGAGGAAAAAATTTACCAAGCTTTTATATCATGTTTTAAAATTATTTTCTACATTTGAAATAAATTATAAACCACTTCTATTAAAAGTTAATTTAGGATGTTTAAAGCAGCTATTCTTAACCTTGGCCGCAGTGCTCCCACTCCCAGAGATTCTCATGAGTGGATCTGGTGGTAGTTATTTTACACAGCCAAGGTCAAGAACCATTTATGTAAAAAAGGAACATAGCAATAATTTTACCTCTTCTTCAGGCAAATGGAATGCCTTAGGAATTAAAGCCAAGCTCTGTCTTCTCTCTAGAATTCTGAAAGTTCTCTTTTCAATAAATCTATTCTAAAAGTTACATGCAGTGCATTTTAAAAAAATTTTTCCCAAAAGTGGTCACGTGATTATACTTAATAAGACTTCAAACATTATTATATATACTTTATCTCATTCATCTTAGCTATGTGATACCTATGATTTCTAGAGTCAAACCATACTTTAGGTAAACATTGTTTTTCTCTGACCTACTCCAGAAAACATTTCTTAAATTCTTCTTTAAAATTTATTCTATCAGGAAACAAATCATCACTTTAATTTTTCCAACAACTTTGGGTTGAGCTACAGCTATCCAAATATTTCTTGGAGTTAGGGGGATATGTCACTAGCCCATTTCAACAGAATAAACTGAAAACTTATATAATTTTTAAAAATATTATTATTCCAAAAGCAGTACTACAAAACAGTATTTTCCCATAGAGCATTTAAAAAATAAAAAAGGATAAAATCTCCCTACCCACATCCTACAGTTTAACGATTCTTCCTAGTTAATCGAGTTGAGTCACTGTCACACTGGTTCTGTGGTTCAAAGTTTCTGGAACACTCCTGACTCACAGGCCCAATATAGCCACACTTCATCAACAGATACCATTTTCTGTGCTCTTGTTGCCTGCGTCTGAAACAAACCACAGTAGTTTCCCCAGCCACCTCCTTCATACAGAAGAAGAGAAAGAACTAACGACACCCCTTGAGTGCTTTCTCCTGCAGGCCCTTGACTGTTGAGGATACCCAGTTGTTTCAGCTTCAGCAGACACCCTCCTTTACCCCTTCCTGATGGTTATTCTGCCTGATATTTTAGAAGAAGAACAAAATTATTAAGCCTGACCATTAGTTAAAAAGTAATGCTAAAATAACTAATTCCCTAGAATGAAAACTGTATAGGCAGAGAAATGAAGAGACGTTGGTCAAAGGGTGCAAAATACAGGTAAATGATGAATATGTTCTGGGGATCTAACACACAGCATGACTGTAGTTAACAATACTGTATTGTATACTTGAGATTTGCTAAGACAGTAGATCTGGAATGTTCTCACCATACACACAAGTAACTACATGAGGTGATGGATGTGTTAACTAACCTGATTGTGCTAATCATTCCTATATATATAATATATATTTATTATATGCATATCAAATACTCATGTTGCACACCTTAAATATATACAATTTTGTCAACTATACCTCGATAAAGCTAGGGGAGAGGGAAAAAGCAAAGTTGCAAAAAGAAATCTCTATCATCCTCTTGATAAAAAAATTTTCCCTTTTCAGTAGACTGAGAAAACACTTTTCAAATTTTTGACCAACTACTCTTATAATAAAATATATTTTATTTCACAACCATAGGTGTGGCCTAATTCCTAATACATGTTGACATATATGTAGAGAAAAAAAAGTTTCACAGTAGAATACTAAACCTTGGTTATTAGTTTTGCTGTAATAATCCTGCATAACAAGCAGCCTCAAATCTTAATGCTTACAGTAACAATGAATTCTTTCTCAAACATGATTGTGTTATCAACTGTGACTCTGCTGGGATTGGGTAGAATCTACTGAGTCAGGCTCCAGATTGAGAGTTGGAATCAGGTTTATTTAACTGATTTTCTCATTCTTAGACCAGGGTCTTCTCTTGTGGAAGTACATGGGTATCTAAGAGCACATGTGGTGACAAATGATGCTCTTAAATCTTCTGCTAAAAACTACATACTAGTACTTCTTTCTATATATTGTTAGTCACAATAAAGTATATAGCCAAGCTCAAAGTCAAAAGACAAGTCAACAGGAGGGTGGGAAAAGAAGAAAGAATTATGAAAAACTACCCTCCACCACAACTTACCATCTGTGATTTATATTTTTCTCTATATTTTCTCTCATTTAAAAAATTGATATTCACAACCACCCAAACTAATTCTACAATCTATAAATAAGTCACGGTCATACCTTACAAAACAGTGGACTAGAGCATCTTTGAAATATGAAACCAAATTATAAACAATTAATGGAAATTGTGTGAGTAAAGTCCCTGTCTGGGAAGTTCCAGACCTGAATCCACCATTAACTAATTATCAAGCTATAAGTAAAGTATTTTTCATCTAAGACTTCAGATTGCTTTAAAATAAATTGTATCAATAGTGCTTTAATGAAATGCTATTATTTTTTCATTATTTATGGAAATAAATGTTTATCACTCTATTATTATATTTATTTATTTTTTGACACGGACTCTTGCTCTGTCCCCCAGGCTGGAGTGCAGTGGCACGATCTCGGCTCACTGAAAGCTCTGCCTCCCAGGTTCACACCATTCTCCTGCCTCAGCCTCCCGAGTAGCTGGGACTACAGGTGCCCACCACCACGCCTGGCTAATTTTTTTGTATTTTTAGTAGAGATGGAGTTTCACTGCGTTAGCCAGAATGGTCTTGATCTGACCTTGTGATCTGCCCACCTCGGCCTCCCAAAGTGCTGGGATTACAGTTGTGAGCCACCATGCCAGGCCCATCACTCTATTATTATTTAACAAATATACAGAAGCTTGTGTTGAAGTAAGTATGACAGTATCTACTGCAAAAATTAGGAATCCTTTAAATGGTGGAAGAAATTAGGACTTGTAAATTCATTGTGTTGTAAATTACTTTTCCAGTTTTCCATAAAATGAAGAGATTATGTGTTGGGGCCAAGAGAATGAGACTCAATAAGGAAAACTAATGGTATTATTGGATTTCAATTAGTTACATAATCTGAATCTTGTGGTTAATGTATGCCTTTTTTGACAATCCATTTCTTTATTAAATAGTACTTGCAATTATTAAGTTCCTTCATTTCAATTTTCTAAAAAAATTAATATGTAACAATTTATTCATTTTATTGTTAGTAAGTGCATTGAGAATTTTAACATTTTTTTCAACTTTGTTAAATTTTTTAAGTGGCAGGATAAAAAAATTAACAACTTTATTTAAATCGAAAGCATTCACCCTTTGTAACTGTACAGTTTAGTAACTTTTAATAACTCTATACAGTCATACCATTATCACAACAATCCAATTTTAGAATTTTTTCATCATCATAAAAAGTTGTCTTGTGTCTACTGCAATCAATTTCTGTTTTTAATATCAGCCCCCAAAAACTTTAGATCTGTTCTCTGTCTATATAAATTTGCCTTTCCTAATCTTTCTTATGACTATTACCATCTACAATGTTGCCTTTTTCTCTGGTTTCTTTCCCTTAGCACAACATTTTTGATAATCATCTGTATTGTTTTATGTAGGAATAGTTTATGTCTTTTTATCACCAAGTAGTTTTCCATTATACAGAAATATCAGTATGTTTCCATGAACAAATTGATGGACATCTCAATTGTTATTGGTCTTTGACTTTTATAAAAAATGTTATTATAAACTTTTGCTTACATGTCATTGGGTAGATATATGTTTTCATTTCTCTTGGGTATACCCTTGACATGAAATTCCTGAATCATATGGTAAATAATGTTTAACTGTCAAAGTTTTTTCCAAAATTATAATATTATTATACTTTCCCTTCAGCAATATTATAGGAGGGTACCAGTTCCTCCACATCATTGTTAACATTTGTTATTGTCGGATTTTTAAATTGTAGATATGATGGTGGGTATGTAATGATATAGAATTTTGGTTTTCACTAATGTTTAAAGATGTTGAGCATCTTTTCATATTTTATTATCTATTCAAACATAATTATATTAGCATTTTTTTGGTAAAATGTCCAGCTAATTTTTAATTTATTTGTCTTCTTGATAATGAGTTGCAGGGGCTTTTTTATATGTCTGTATAACAAGTCTTTTATGAGATAATTTTCGCAACCATTTTCTTGTAAGCCTCTTCACTTTTCATTTTGTTAATCACATCTTTTGGAGAAAAAACTGTTTTAAATATTCAGATGTCTAACTTATTATTTTTAATTGGCTATGCTTTTAGTGTCTTATGTGAAAAAGTGTTTTCCTAATGTAAGGTTACAAACACTTTTCCAATGTTTAATTTTCAAAGTTTTTATATCTTTAGCACTTAAATATATAATAATAATACATTTTATTAAGTTTTTTCTTATGGTTTGAAGGGTGTAAGTTCATATTTCTACATACAGACATCCATTTTTTTCAGTAGCATTTGTTGAAAATAGCATGTTTTCTTCATTAAACTAGTCTTGATGCCTTTTAGCAGCCTATTGACCACAAAATTAAGAGTTTATTTCTGGACTCCCTAAATTGTTCTATGATATATATGTGTAAATATTCACAACTCATGCTGCAATGTCTCATTACTGTAGCAATATAGTACCTTTAGGAATAGGTAGCATAAGTCACTCAACTTTATTCATTTTCAAAAATATTTTGACTCTTCTAGGTCTTTTGCATTCCTATATAAATTTTACAATCAACTTGTGAATTTGGAATGGTCAATTTTGGAATATGCGTGGTGTGGTGCTGAAAAGAATGTATATTCTGTTGATTTGGGGTGGAGAGTTCTGTAGATGTCTATTAGGTCCACTTGGTGCAGAGCTGAGTTCAATTCCTGGATATCCTTGTTAACTTTCTGTCTCGTTGATCTGTCTAATGTTGACAGTGGCAGGTTAAAGTCTCCCATTATTATTGTGTGGGAGTCTAAGTCTCTTTGTAGGTCTCTAAGGACTTGCTTTATGAATCTGGGTGCTCCTGTACTGGGTGCATATATATTTAGGATAGTTAGCTCTTCTTGTTGAATTGATCCCTTTACCATTATGTAATGGCCTTCTTTGTCTCTTTTGATCTTTATTGGTTTAAAGTCTGTTTTATCAGACACTAGGATTGCAACTGCTGCCTTTGTTTTCCATTTGCTTGGTAGATCTTCCTCCATCCCTTTATTTTGAGCCTATGTGTGTCTCTGCACGTAAGATGGGTTTCCTGAATATAGCACACTGATGGGTCTGGACTCTGTATCCAATTTGCCAGTCTGTGTCTTTTAATTGGGGCATTTAGCCCATTTACATTGAAGGTTAATATTGTTATGTGTGAATTTGATCCTGTCATTATCATGTTAGCTGGTTACTTTGCTCGTTAGTTGATGCAGTTTCTTTCCAGCCTCAATAGTCTTTACAATTTGGCATGTTTTTGCAGTGGCTGGTACCTGTTGTTCCTTTCCATGTTTACTGCTTCCTTCAGGAGCTCTTTTAGGGCAGGCCTGGTGGTGACAAAATCTCTCAGCATTTGCTTGTTTGTAAAGTATTTTATTTCTCCTTCACTTATGAAGCTTAGTTTGGCTGGATATGAAATTCTGGGTTGAAAATTCTTTTCTTTAAGAATGTTGAATATTGGCCCCCACTCTCTTCTGGCTTGTAGAGTTTCTGCCAAGAGATCAGCTGTTAGTCTGATGGGCTTCCCTTTGTGGGTAACCCGACCTTTCTCTCTGGCTGCCCTTAACATTTTTTCCTTCATTTCAACTTTGGTGAATCTGACAATTATGTGTCTTGGAGTTGCTCTTCTCGAGGAGTATCTTTGTGGCATTCTTTGTATTTCCTGAATCTGAATGTTGGCCTGCCTTGGGAGATTGGGGAAGTTCTCCTGGATAATATCCTGCAGAGTGTTTTCCAACTTGGTTCCATTCTCCCTGTCACTTCAGGTACACCAGTCAGACGTAGATTTGGTCTTTTCACATAGTCCCATATTTCTTGGAGGCTTTGTTCATTTCTTTTTATTCTTTTTTCTCTAAACTTCTCTTCTTGCTTCATTTCATTCATTTGATCTTCCATCACTGATATCCTTTCTTCCAGTTGATTGAATCGGCTACTGAGGCTTGTGCATTCGTCACGTAGTTCTCATGCCATGGTTTTCAGCTCCATCAGGTCTTTTAGGGACTTCTCTGCATTGGTTTTTCTAGTTAGCCATTTGTCTAATTTTTTTTCAAGGTTTTTAACTTCTTTGCCATGGGTTCGAACTTCCTCCTTTAGCTCGGAGTAGTTTCATCGACTGAAGCCTTCTTCTCTCAACTCGTCAAAGTCATTCTCCATCCAGCTTTGTTCCATTGCTGGTGAGGAGCCGCGTTCCTTTGGAGGAGGAGAGGCGCTCTCATTTTTAGAGTTTCCAGTTTTTCTGCTCTGTTTTTTCCCCATCTTTGTGGTTTTATCTACCTTTGGTCTTTGATGATGGTGATGTACAGATGGGGTTTTGGTGTGGATGTCCTTTCTGTTTGTTAGTTTTCCTTCTAACAGTCAGACCCTCAGCTGCAGGTCTGTTGGAATTTGCTGGAGGTCCACTCCAGACCCTGTTTGCCTGGGTATCAGCAGCAGAGGCTGCAGAACAGCGGATATTGGTGAACAGCAAATGTTGCTGCCTGATCGTTCTTCTGGAAGTTTTGTCTCAGAGGAGTACCCAGCCGTGTGAAGTGTCAGTCTGCCCCTACTGGGGGGTGCCTCCCAGTTAGGCTACTCAGGGGTCAGGGACCCACTTGAAGAGGCAGTTTCTCAGAACTCAAGCTATGTGCTGGGAGAACCACTACTCTCTTCAAAGCTGCCAGACAGGGACATTTAAGTCTGCAAAGGTTTCCACTGCCTTTTGTTTGGCTATGCCCTGCCCCCAGAGGTGGAGTCTACAGAGGCAGGCAAGTCTCCTTGAGCTGCGGTGGGCTCCACCCAGTTCGAGCTTCCTGGCCGCTTTGTTTACCTACTCAAGCCTCGGCAATGGTAGGCACCCCTCCCCCAGCCTCGCTGCTGTCTTGCAGTTTGATGTCAGACTGCTGTGCTAGCAATGAGCAAGGCTCCGTGGGCGTAGGACCCTCCGAGCCAGATGTAGGATATAATCTCCTGGTGTGCCGTTTGCTAAGCCCATTGGAAAAGCACAGTATTAGGGTGGGAGTGACCTGATTTTCCAGGTGCCATCTGTCACCCCTTTCTTTGACTAGGAAAGGGAATTCCCTGACCCCTTGTGCTTCCCTGGTGAGGCGATGCCTCACCCTGCTTTGGCTCACGCTCGGTGCACTGCACCCACTGTCCTACACCCACTGTCCAACACTCCCCAGTGAGATCAACCTGGTACCTCAGTTGGAAATGCAGAAATCACCTGTCTTCTGCATTGCTCACGCTGGGAGGTGTAGACTGGAGCTGTTCCTATTCAGCCATCTTGGCTCCACTGGCCAATTTTAATTATTAATTTAGTTTACTGAATACAGATTTACTGAGATTTTCCATTGCTTCTTGAATTATTTTAGGTAACTTACGTCTTCCTATAAATTTTTTCCAATGTTGTCTAATTTATTGGCATAAGTCATTCATAGTGTTTCTTTATACTCATTTTCATTGTTGTAAAGTTGTTACAGATGTACCCTCTTCTATTTCTGATTTTGGTAATATATGTTTTTTCACTTTTTTTGGTAAGTCTAGATAAAGCTATATTTTTTTAAATTTTGTAAAGGATTAACTATGACTTTATTGTTTTTCTCCATTATTTTTCCTTCTCTATTTTAATTATTTCATTTCTGATTACTTTCTTCTTGCTATTTACTATGCATATAATTTGCTCTTCTATTATTGAAGTTACAGCTTAATTAATATTAAATCTTTCTTTTTTTCTAAGTGTTTAATGCTCTAAATTTTCTTTTGAACACTTCTCTAAAAGCCATTCATAGGTTTTGAAGTGCTGGTTTCATTTTTATTAAATTCAAAATATTTTCTTATTTACCTTGTAAATTCTTCTAATTAGTTTTTTAGAGGCATATTGGTTAGTTTGCAAATATTTGGGGAGTCTCAAATTTAATTCAGTTGTTTTATTTTATTCAGAAAACATATTTTTGGCATGATTTTAATGTATTTTAACTTATTAAATTTTGTCATGGAGTTTAGCATATGCTCTACCCAGGAGAATGTTCCAGGTGTAGTTGAAAAGTATGTGTACTCTGCTATTATTTAGTGGAGCATTCTATAAATGACAATTAGATCAAGGTAACTGAAAGTGTTCAAGTCTTCTATACTCTTAATTTGTTCTGCCTAATTCTCCTGTCAACTATGAGAAAGCTGGATTCAAATCTCCATATTGAAGGTTGAGTTGTCAATTTCTCTTTTAATTCTAAAAATTTCTACTTCATGTAATTTGAGGCTCTATTGTTAGGTGCATATGCATAGGTACTTGTTATTAGATCCCTGATAAATTAACTCTTTCATCATTGTGAATGTCTCTCTTTTTCTCTAGTAACACTGAAGTTGGCCCAATTTTAAACTTGCATCTTTTCTCAGAAAACTGACCATCAGACTTCCCAGATGATTTCAGAGAGGTAAGGATTTCCAGATCACTGCACCTGGACAATAAGAAGAATCAATTGCCTGTTGATCAATTCCTTTCTCCTCCCTCCCTACTTCTGTCTTTCCGCATGTGGTTACAGTGCTATGCTGGACCACTGCTGCCTGTTGATCAACTCCTCTTCCTTGTCCCTCCTGTTTTCCTTCTTTGCTATATAAAAACCTAACTTTCGTCGGAGAAGGAAGGCGGATTTGAGGTTTTGCTCCCTTCTCTCTGGCTGACATCACCCATAAAATAGTAAAGCCTTCTTCCCTGGTAATAATACTTGTCCTCTCAGTGATTGGCTTTCTGTGCTGCAAGCAATGGGACCAGGACCAAACCTCTGGTAACACTTCTCATATTAAAGTCTATTTTGTCTGATAATAATATAGCCAGTCCAGCTCCTGTATAGTTATGGTTAGCCTGTTATAACTTTCCATTCTTTTACATTCAAAGTTCTGTTACTTTAAACCTAAAGTTTTCTCTTATTGAAAGCATATAATTAAACCTTGATTTATCATCAAGTCTGACACTGTCTCTTAAAATGTACACATATTATATAAGATTATATATGTATACACAGTCCAGCCCTTGTGGACACTAGGCCTGCTATAAAAATGCACCTTAGACTGGGTAATTTACAAAAAAATAGAAATTTACTGCTAACAGTTCTGAAACCTGAAAATTTCAAGATCAAGGTGAAGTATAAGCAAATTCAGTGTCTGGTGTGGGCTCACCCCCTGCATCAAGAGGGTACTTTTTTAGCTATGTCCTTACATGACAGAAGGGGGAAAGTGTCTCACTCAGCCTCTTTTATAAGGACATTGATTCCATTTACAATGTTGAAGACCTCTTGACTTAATCATTTCTCAAAGGCTTCACTTCTTAATATGATCACATTGTGTACTGGGTCATAACATATGAATTTGGAAGACACGTCAACATTCAGACCATAGAAATATAGTTTTTGATATTTAGTAAGAAGTGATACAGAATAAACTATACATATGTAACATGTACAACTTGATAAGTTTGACACACACACATGAACCTTTGAATCCACCAACACAATCAAGCTAACAAATATAATCCCCACAACATTCTTTATGGCTACTCTATAATCTCTGTCTCCTTCCTCTCCCACAACCACATCCCTGGGCAACTACTAATCTGTAATTTACTATGCATTGTTTTCTGCTTTCTAGACTTTTATAAAAATAGAGTCATACAATATATCTTCTTCTCAGTGTATTTTCTGAAGATAACTTTTGAGACTCATATTGTTGTGTGCACAAATAGTTCATTCATTTTGTCTGGCTAAGTAATATTCAATTGTACTTTTATAGCAGAGTTTGTGTACCTGTTGATGGGTATGAGGTTTGTTTTAACATTTTAGCTGTTACAAATAAAGCTGCTTGAATGTTCATGTCTTTGCTACTGCGAATACTGCTGCAATGAACATACACATGTATGTGTCTTTCTGACAGAACTTTGGGTATATACCCAGTAATAGGACTGCTGAGTCAAATGATAGTTCTGTTTTTACGTGTTTGAGAAATTGCCACACTGTTTTCCACAATGGTTGAACTATTTTACACTCCCACCGAGAGTGTATAAGCATTCCTTTTTCTCCTACAAAAAAATATAAAAATTGTCTGGGCATGGTGGTGCATGCCTGTAGTCCCACCTATTTGGGAGGTTGGGATGGGAGGAAAGCTTGAGCCTGGGAGGCAGAGGTTTCAGTGAGCCAAGATGGAGCCACTGCACTCCAGCCTGGGAAATAAAATGAGACCCTGTGTTAAAAATATATATTTAAAAAAGCCCCACAACCTGGCTAGCATTTCTTATTTTTTGAATTTTTAATAACAGCTATTCTGACTGGTGTGAGATGGTATCTCATTGTGGTTTTGATTTGCATTTCCCTAATTATCAGTGATGTTGAACTTTTTTTCATATGCTTGTTGACCATGTGTGTCTTCTTTTGACAAGTGTCTGTTCATGTCCTTTGCCCACTTTTTAATGGGGTTGTTTCTTCTTGTAAATTTGTTTAAGTTCTTTATAGATGCTGGATATAAGACCTTGTCAGATGCATAGTTTGCAAAGATTCTTTCCTGTTCAATAGGATGTCTGTTTACCCTGTTAGTTTATTTTGCTGTTCCGAAGCTCTTTAGTTTAGTTACATCCCATTTGTCAATTTTTGCTTTTGTTGCAATTGCTCTTGGCATCTTTGCAATGAAATATTTGCCCATGCCTATGCCATGAATGGTATTAACTAGGTTGGCTTCCAGAGTTTTCATAGTTTTGGGTTTTACATTTCAGTCTTTAATCCATTTTGAGTTAATTTTTGCATATGATGTAGGGAAAGGGTCAAGTTTCAATTTTACACATATGGCTAGCCACTTATCCCAGCACCATTTATAAACAGCAAATCCTTTCCCTGTTGCTTGTTTTTGTCAGGTTTGTCAAAGACCAGAGGGTTATAGGTGTGTGGTTTTATTTCTGATTTCTCTATTCTGTTCCATTGGTCTGTGTGTCTGTTCTTGTATCAGTACCATGCTGTCTTGGTTACTGTACCCCTGTAGTATAGTTCAAAGTTGGCTAGCATGATTCCTCCAGCTTTTTTTTTTTTTTTTTTCCTTAGGATTTCCTTGGCTATTCAGGCTCCTTTTTGGTTCCACATGAATTTTTAAATGCTTTTCTCTGTGAAGACTCTGAATGATAGTTTAATGGGAATAGCATTGAATCTATAAATTGCTTTAGGCAGTATGACCATTTTAACAAAATTTATTCTTCCTATCCATGAGCATGGAATGCTTTTCCATTTGTTTGTGTCTTCCTTGATTTATCTGAGCAGTGGTTTGTAGTTCTCCTTGCAGAGATATTTCACCTCCCATGTTAACCTTATTCCTAGGTATTTTACTCCTTTTGTGGAAATTGTAAATGGGAGTTTGTTTGTGATTTGGCTCTCAGCTTGCCTGTTGTTGGTGTACAGGAATGCTATTGATTTTTGCATGTTTATTTTGTAGGCTGACACTTTGATGAAGTTGCTTATTAGCTTAAGAAGCTGTGGCGCTGAGACTATGGGGTTTTCTAGATATAAAATCATGTCCTCTGCAAACAGGGATAGTTTGACTTCCTCTCTTCCTATTTCAAGGCGTTTTATTTCTTTATCTTGCTTGATTCCCATGGGCAGAACTTCCAACACTATGTTAAGTGGGAGTGGTGAGAGAGGACATCCTCATCTTGTGCCGGTTTTCAAGTGGAGTGCTTCCACCTGTTGCCCATTCCGTATGATGTTGGCTGTGGGTTTGTCATAGATGGCGCTTATTATTTTGAGGTATGTTCCTTCAATAACTAGTTTATCGAGAGTTTTTAACATGAAGGAATGTTGAATTTTATCAAAAGCCTTTTCTGCATCTACTGAGATAATCACGTGGTTTTTGTATTTAGTTCTGTTTATATGATGAATCACATTTATTGATTTACGTGTGTTGAACCAAACTTGCATCCTGGGGATGAAATTGACTTGATCTTGATGAATAAGTTTCTTTACGTGCTGCTGGATTCTGTTAGTCAGTATTTTGTTGAGGATTTTTGCATCAATGATTATCAGGGATATTGGCCTGAAGTTTTCTTTTTTTTGTTGTATCTCTGCCAGTCTTTGGTATCATGATGATGCTGGCCTTGCAGAATGAGTTAGCAAGGAGTCTCTCCTTTTCCATGTTTTAGAATGGTTTCAGTAGGAATGGTACCAGCTCTTCTTTGTACATCTGGTAAAATTCAGCTGTGAATTCATTCGTGGACCTGCAGTTTTCTTTATGGAAAAGTTTTTAAGTGAAGTTCAACTCTTTTACACACACATACAAACACACACACCCCACAGTTGACTTCATTAAGCTACCTTAAGGGTGAAAGACTTGATGCTTTCTACCTAAAATCATGCACAACATAAGGATTCCTGTTCTTACCACATTTATTAATAGTTGAAGAGGAAGCTCTGGTCAGGACAACTAGGCAAGAAAGATTTTTAAAAAGCCATTCAAATTGGAAAGAAAGAAGTAAAATAAATTATCACGATTTGTCTATATCATGATGATATATATAGAAAATCAAAAGGAATCCACCAAAAGTCTACTAATAAACAATTTCACCAATGTTGCAGGATACAAGATGAATATATAAATATGAATTGTAGTTCTATACTCCAGTAATGAACAATTCAAAAATGAAATTAAGAATACAGTTATATTTATAATAGCATTAAAAAGAATAAAATACTTAGGGAAAATTTAACAGAACTACTACAAAATTTTCACACTGAAAGCTACAAAACACTCTTGAAAGAACTTAAAGAAAACCTAAATAAATGAAAATACATGTCATGGTCATTAATCAGAAGACTTAATATTTTTAAGATGGTAATACTCCTGTGTTAGTCTGTTCTCACATTGCTATAATGTGAGAACATTACCTGAGACTTGGTAATTTATAAAGAAAAGACGTTTAATTTGCTCACAGTTCTATAGGCTATATAGGAAGCATGGCTGGGGAGGCCTGAAGAAACTTATAATCATGTGAGAAGGCAAAGGGGAAGCTGGCACATCCTACATGGCTGGATCAGGAGGAAGAGTGACGCAGGGGTGGGGTGGTTATTACAGTTTTCAGCAACCAGATCTTATGAGAACTCCATCTTTAGACAGCACTAGGGGGACAGTACTAAACCATTAGAAACCATCCCCATGATCCAATCACCTCCCACCAGACCCCACCTCAAACACTCGGGATCACAATTCAACATGAGATTTGAGTGGAGACACAGAGCCAAACCATATTATTCCACCTTGGCCCCTCCCAAATCTCACATCCTTCTCCCATTTAAAAACACAATCATGCCTTCTCAACAGTCCTCCAAGTCTTAACTCATTTGCATTAACTCAAAAGTCCAAGTCCAAAATCTCGTCTGAGACAAGGCAAGTCCCTTCCACCTATGAGCATGTAAAATCAGAAAGAAGTTAGTTACTTCCAAGATACAATAAGGGTACAAGAGTTGAGTAAATGCTCCAGTTCCAAAAGAAAAAAAATGCCCAAAACAAAGGGGCTACAGGCCCCATGCATGTCCAAAACCCAGCAGGGCAGTCAATAAATCTTAAAGCTCTAAAATAATTTCCTTTTACTCCATGTTCCATATCCAGGCCACACTGATGCAAGGGGTGGGATCCCAAGTCTTTGGGCAGCTCTGCCCCGTGACTGTTTTCACAGACTGGTGTTGAATGTATATGGCTTTTCCAGGCACACAGTGCAAGCTGTTTGTGGATCTACCATTCTGGGGTCTGGAGGACTGTGACCCTCTTCTCACAACTTCACTACGCAGTGCCCCAGTGGGGACTCTGTGCATGGGCTCCAACCATATATTTCCTCTCTACACTGCCTTATTAGAGGTTCTCCATGAGGGCTCTGCCCCTGCAGCAGACTTCTGCCTGAATGTCTAGGCATTTACACACATCTTCTGAAATCTAGGTGGAGGCTCCCAAACCTCAATTTTTGCTCTCTGGGTACCTGCAGGTTAACACCAGGTAGAGGCTGCCAAGGCTCCCATCCTCTGAAGCAGTGACCTGAGACATATCTGGGGACCTTTTAGCCATGGCTTCAGTTGGAGTGACTAGAACACATGGTGCCATGTCCCAAGGATGCACAGAACAGCTGGGCCCTGGGCCTGGCACACAAAACCACTCTTCCATTCTAGGTGCGCAGGCCTGTAATGGGAGGGGCTGCTCTGAAGGTCTCTGAAACACCTTGGAGGCATTTTCCCATTGTCTTGGCTATTAACATTTGGCTCCTCTTTAGTTATGCAAAATTTCTGCAGCTGGCTTGAATTTCTCCAGACAAAATGGGTTTTTCTTTTCTTCTACATGGCCAGGCTACAAATTTTCCAAACTTTTATGTTCTGATTCTTTTCTAAATATAAGTTTCAGTTTCAGGGCATTTCTTTATTCATGCAAATGAGTGTAGGCTTTTAGAAGCAGCCAGGCCGCATCTTGAATACTTTGCTGCTTAGAAATTTCTTTTGCCAGATAACTGAAATCATCTCTCTCAAGTGCAAAGTTCCTCAGATCTCTACAGCAGGGGCAGAATGCCTCCAGTCTCTTTGCTAAGCCATAGTAAGAGTGACCTTTAGTCCAGTTCCCAATAAATTCTTCATCTCCATCTGAGACCTCATCAGCCTGGACTTCACTGTCCATATCACTACCAGGATTTTGGTCAAAATCATTCAACAAGTCTCTAAGGAGTTCCAAACTTTCCCTCATCTTCCTATCTTCTTCTGAACCCTCCCTCATATTCCTGTCTTCTTTTGAACCCCCTAAACTGTTCCAACCTCTTGCCGTTATCCAGTTCCAAAGTCACTTTCGCATTTTCAGGTATCTTTATAGCAATGCCCCACTCCCAGTACCAAATTTCTGTTATTAGTCCATTCTTACATTGCTATTAATAACTAGCTGAGACTGGGTAATTTATAAAGAAAAGAAGTTTAATTAGCTCACAGTTCCACAGGCCATACAGGAAGCATGGCTAGGGAGGCCTCAGAAAATTTACAATCATGATAGAAGCTTAAGAGGAAGCCAGCATATCCTGCATGGCCAGAGCAGGAGAAACAGTGTGGTGGGTGGGGGTGAGAGGTGCTACATACTTTTAAACAAGTAGATATCATGATAATTCTATCACTAGAGAGCACTAGGGGAATAATGCTAAACCATTAGAAACCACCCCCATGATCCAATCACCTCCCACCAGGCCCCACCTCCAAAACCTGGGATCACAATTCAACATGAGATTTGGGCAGGGACACAGAGTCAGAACTCCCTAAATTGATCTTCAAATTAAATGCATTCCCTAACAAAATCTCTCTGGTTTTTTTTTTTTGTTTTTTTTTTTTTAATTTGACAAGTTGAATCTAGAACTTGTAGGGAAAAGCAAGTATCATATTGTTTTGTCTTTCTAATTTGGATTTGAAGTCTCTCTCAGGAGATCAGCACTACACTCTAGCCCTGCCCTGATGAGGCTCCAGGGGATCTGGTCATGGATACTTACAGTGTGCCTTTATCCTGGCAGATGGCCTGTGCCTAAGTGGCTGACCCACGACCAGGTGTCCCTCTCACAGGAAACTTGCTCACATTGGCAGGCACACTGTGTCTCTTGTCTGACCTGTGTTCAGTTTATTCCTACTCTTTAGGAGAGCCCTTACCAGAGAAAAATCTATGTTTCAGTATGCCTGTCAGGTGAAACAAAGAGGAGGCAAAGCAACAAAACACATGAAATAACAGAAGCAGATTATTACCTACCGATCCTAGAGAGAAGAGAGCAGCATGCCTCACAGGGCCAATGGGAAGGGGAGAGCTATCTGGGATACACACTCAACCAGAGGATGAGGAGCAAGAAAGACAGAGGCAGGTACCTCTGGGCCAATGCCTTAATGGCAGTGCAAGGTGTTACATAGGCAGATTTCCCACAAGGATTTCTAATTGGTGGGTTTGGAGCAAGCAGGCACAAGTTACATGGAGTCATACTGTGACTGAGAGGTGATCACTGCAGCATGTCTATGCAGTTCATACAGGGGTGGGGGCCAGTGCAGTGAGTAAGTAAGTAGTACCTAGCTGTTTCCTCCCGTGTAAGACAGATACTTAGATTGGCCACATTGAGGAAGTGAGAGGAGGTGGAGAAGGAAAACTGTGTCAAAGGTGACTATGATCTGCTTCTGGTATGGGAGTCTAATTTATATTCAAAATGAATGCTGAGGCAAGATAAAATTACAGAAATTCAGCAAAGGACCAAGAATTGTCAAAATAATCTTGAAGAAAAAAAGCAAATTTAGAGGAGTCACACTTTCCAATTTTAAAACTTATAAAGCTACAATAATCAGTACAGTGTACAGTGTGGTATAGGGATAGAGGTAAACACAAAGATCAATGGAATACGATAAAGCATCCACTAAAAAACCCTCATATTTATGGTCAATTAATTAATTAATTAATTTTTTTTTTTTGCGGGGGAGGCAGAATCTAGCTCTATCCCCCAGGCTGGAGTGCAGTGGTATGATCGATCTCAGCTCACTGCAACCTCCACCCCCCTCCCCGGTTCAAGCAATTCTACTGCCTCAGCCTCCTGAGTAGCTGGGATTACAGACGTCTGCCACCACACCCAGCAAATTTTTGTATTTTTAGTAGAGGCTGGGTTTTGCCATGTTGGCCAGGCTGGTCTCGAACTCCTGACCTCAGGTGATCTACCTGCCTCAGCCTCCCAAAGTGCTGGGATTACAGGTGTGAAGGTGTGAGCCATCATGCCCAGCCTGGCCAATTAATTGTGGACAAGTGTGCCAAAAATGATTTAATGATCAGCAATGGTCTCAACAAATGATGTTGGGACAACTAGGTATTCATATGCAAAATAAAAATGAACTTGGACCCCCACCTCACAACATATGTAAAACAACTCAAAATTCATAATAGACCTAAATGTAAAAGCTAAAACTATAAAATTCTTAGGAAAAAATATAGAAGTAAATCTTTGTGGCCTGGGACTAGGTAATGGCTTCTTTGATGGGAATACAAAAGAAAAATTGTCAACATGATAAAGATAGATAAATTGGACTCCATTAAAATTTAAAAGATTTGTGATTCAAAGAATACCATCAAGAAAGTGAAGAGACAATCATAAAATGGGATAAAATATTTTCAAATCATATATCTGATAATAGACTTTTATTCAAGATATATAAAGAACTCTCAGGACTCAATAATTAAAAGATAATTTATTTTAAAATGAGGAAAGAATCTGAATAAACATTGTTTTCAAATAAGATATAAAAATGGCCAATAAGCATAAGTAAATTTGTTTGATGTTTTATCCATTAGGGAATTGCAATCAAAATTGCAATTTGATACCACTTCACACCCAGTAGGATGGCCAAAATAAAAAAAGGCAGAAAAGAACAAGTTTTGACAAGGATGTGGAGAAACTAGAACCATCATGAATTGCTAGTGGGAATTTAAAATAGTAGCTACTTTGGAAAACAGTATGAAATGTCCTCAAACTGTTAAACATAGAGTTACCATATGACCTAGCAATTCTATTCCTAAGAATATATTCTAGAAAAATAAAAAATATGTAAAAATATGCGTCCATATCAAAGCTTGTACATAAATATTCATAACTGCATTATTCATAATAGCCAAAAAGTAGAAACAAACCAAATTTCCATCAACAAGAGCCACCTAAGACCATATTTTATAATTCCTTATAGAAAAAAGTCCAGAATAAGAAAATCTGTAGAAAAAAGAAGAGTAGATTTGCGGTTGCTTCAGTCTAAGAGTTGGGAGGGAAATGGAAAATGACTGCTAATGAGGTTCGGGTTTATTTCTGAAGTGACAAAAATGTTTTAAAATTAATTATGATTATGATTATGCAACTCTATGAATATTCTGGAAAACCTTGATGTTTATACTTAAATAAGCAAATTGTATCAAATATAAATTATATCTCAAGCTATTTAAAAATGACTTTTAAAATATAGGGCAATTCAGTTTTATCTATTTTCACTTTAGTGAGCTTTGGTAGTTTGTCTCTTGCAAAAAAAAAAATTGTCCATCCATTTAATCTAAACATTTAAATTAATTGGCAAATATTGTTTCTTATATTCTTTTATTTTCCTGTAAGTATCTGTAGAATCTGTAGTGGGATAAGCACTCTTTTTCCTGATATTGACAATTTGCACCTTCTCTCTCTTTTTTCTCTTTTTATTGTGATAAATTTGGCTGTTAGTTTTTTCATTGTATTGGTCTTCACAAAAATGAGTTTTTAAGTTTCATTGATTTATTGTTGCATTGTTTACTATTTAGTTAATTTCACTCATTTTTTAATTTCCTTTGTTCTTCATTATTTGGGATTCATATGATCTACTTTTTCTAGTATCTTAAGGTAGTAACTTTAGCCGTTTAGCAGACCTATCATAAGGTCTTCTTTTCCAACACAGTATTTCAGTACTATGAAAAGTACTGTATGCCCTTTTTGTACCATTTCACAAAATTTTATACTCTATGATGTTTTCACTTTCATTTGGTTCAAAACAGATTTTTAAGTGTCTCTTTTGATTTCTTTTCTAATCCATTGATTATTTATGTTAATGATGTACTTTCAAAATATTTAGGAATTTTCTAGAGGTTTTTGTTGTTGATTTCTAATTTGATTCTATTACATGGTCAGAGAATACATTCTGCTTAAAAATAATTATTTAAAAATTGTCCAAACTTATTTTGTGACCCAGAATATAGTTCATCTGGTAAATATTTCCTGTTCCTTTGTATATACTGTATATTCTGCTGTTATTAGATAATATAGTCTATAAATGCTAATAGGTCAAATTTGTTTATAGTGTTTTTATGTTTCTGCTAATTTCTCTTTAATTCTCATATCCATTTTTAGAGAGGGCTATTAAAATACTCAATTATAGTTGTGGATTTTTCTATTTCTGTTGGCAGTTCTATCAATTTTTAGCCTTATGGGTTTGCACTGTATGCACACAAAGATTCATATTCAGTCAAAGACTAATAGGGACCCTACACAGATTTCTCAAATGCCTTTCTTCTTCTCTCAGGTGGTCTCCTCATATGTTCTACCTGTCTTAGCCTCTCCCAACTCCTCATTCTGTCTCCTGTACTCCAGACATCACTGGGCACTCTGGGATGCCCTTCTCAGGGCTGCAGTCTGAACATTGCTTCCAGGCAGAAAGCTTGGCAAATTTTAAATTCCTCCCTTATTTGACGTTTCCCTCAGGAGTCATAGTTCTACACTGCCTGTAGGCTGATGCCTGAAAATAGTTTTTTTATTCCTATACTTCATGCAGTTTTCTCATTTTCTTGCTTGTCATAGCAGGAGTTTAGCTACAAGTGGTTGTTACTCTCAATGATCTGAAAAGATTGGTCTTTACTGCTTCTGTGTAATGCCCATATCTCTCTCTCTCTCTTTTATTTATTTATTTGAGATGGAGTCTGGCTCTGCCACCCAGGCTGAAGTGTAGTGGCGCAATCTTAGCTCACTGCAACCTCCGCCTCCCAAGTTCAAGTGATCCTCCTGTCTCAGTCTCCTGAGTAGCTGGGATTACAGTCATGTACCACCACACTCGGCTAATTTTTTATAATTTTAGTAGAGACAGGATTTCATCATGTTAGCCAGGCTGGTCTTGCACTCTTCACCTCAGGTGATGTGCACGCCTGGGCCTCCCAAAGTGTATCTCTCTCTTTAAACAATGGTGGCTACTTTGATGTCACCTTGAGGTTGGGGCAACCTTCTTAGTATGATCTATGCTAGTGTATTGGTTCCCATTGTTTGGCAAGGAGGCCTCAATATGATGTCCTGGAGAAGAGCCCAGAGCTCAGGGCCAAAATCTTACCTATTGTATAGGATGCCTTATTACAAAAAGTCAACACTCTGAGCTAATTTCTCGCAGGGAACTTTGCTAAAAATTTTAAGTAGCCACTTACATCTACCAACATGCTTTTCCAACCAGTTACATGAAATTGAAAGGTATTCTCAACACATTTCATCTCTCCTTCAAGACGCAATTCTCACCAAATATTTTGCCACAGTAACATGCATTTTCTCTGCCTGTACCCAACCATTGAGTTAATCGGTTAGCTGTTAAGGCAATATTCCTCTTCCATTACCAAATGTTGATCAAGTTACTATGACAAAGTCCAAGGTAATAAAAGCTTCAAAAACACACACTCCTCCCTCATATAAAGACCAGGATTGATATGGCAGTTCCACACTGTTGGCATTATAGGCTCTACCTTGTTGCTCTGGTTTCTGCAATCTAGGATTTTGTCTCGTAGTATAAAATTGCTGCTCCACTTGTGACAACTGTGTCCACATCCTCACAATTGAGGACAAGATAAGCAAGAAAAGAAGAGCACATTCCCTTACATTTAAAAATACATGTTAAAAGTTCTATGTATTATAGTAACTCACGTCCCATTCACCAGAATCTATTACATAGTACAACTAGCTGAAACAATACCTGGGAATTTTCATTTTTAGTTGAGCAACTCTGTAACCAGATAAAATTTCTACAAATGAAGACATTAGAAATAACAGATTCTTGGTGTGGGAGAAAGAGTAGTCAGCTAGCTGTCTTGGCCTTCATATCCTACTTTCTTGTTTTGTTCTCTCTAATCCTTGAAGGTATGATAAAAACACCTCAAAGATGGTGTCTAGGGCATGGTGTCTTTTGGAGTGGAGACTTTGGTAATTGATTCAATGTTTTAATTGCTATTGATTTTGTAAGGCTTTGTATTTCTTCTTAAGTTAATGTTAGTAAAAATGGTTTTCTGGAAAAATTTTCCATTTTCATTCTTTAATTATTATTGCTAAAAGAATGCTTATATTTTTTTCTTCAAAGCACAGATTTTTGCTGTTTTTCTTTATTGCTTTTAACTATGGTTTGTAAAATTTTTGTTATTACCTGTGTCTTTTAATCTCTCCTTCACCTTGATCATCATTATTGTTTTGCCTTCTCCAGATTTACTCTATTCTCTTTATATTCTTGAGTTCAAAATTTAACTCATTATGTTCATCCTGATATGTAAAATCAATTAACTTCAAGTTACAACTTTTCTTCTAAAGAGCACTTGATACCTTTCCTCCCTTTGGCTTGCAGCCTGTAGACTGATCTGAACAAACGACTTCAAGCAACCCTTTGCTTTAAGGATTCCAGTTGAGCTGGCCAATGTCAGGCTTTGGAAGAGACCAGAGGCAGGGCAGGAAGGAGAGTAAGTTCAGGGGTTTCTTTCTTGCAAGATCCCGTTAGGCTAGTGTGTCTCCCCGCTGAACGTATGGACTTCCCCAGGCAGCCTTTTCAATGATTTCTTCTCAACAGAATCTGGAAATTGCTCTCTCTCCTGCTCCCTTCTGTTCTAGGTATGGTGACAAGTTTACTGATCTCAGCTTGGGGTATGTCCAAGGATTCCTAAAGATTTCACCTAAACCCACCTCTTTATAAATAGTGCCTTTGTAAATTACAATCCTCAAATCATCCAATTGTATTGACATTTGTTTTCTGTGAGAACTCGAAGCTGTATCCCACAATTTTTAAAAGTTTTTGTTCAAACTAAACATACAGAAATAATCATTGTGATTTCTCCATTAAGCATTAGTTACACATATTAGTTTTCTGATAGACATGCGATGTGTAGATCTGCCAATTTCTCCTGGTAATTCTGCCAACTTTGTATACTAGATGCTTTCTACCAGAATATAAGATCCCCAAGGGCAGGGAGTTTTGTCTCTTATTTCTATATTCCCAGCCTGGCACATAGCAGCATATAAATATTTGTTAAACAAGTAATTTTTATAACTTATCAGTGATTTGGGCTTTTCTATAATTAGATATTTTACCTTCCCTTTATTTTCAATCTTCCTGGGTAGTTTTTTTTTCTTTATTGTAAGACTGTCTCTTGTAAATAGCATATACCTGTATTTTATTTTCTCCAATCGCATAATCTAAATCATTTTACTCATATTGGTGTTTTTGATATAATTTATATTATTTTTTCTTTGTCAGTTTATAGTAGTCTTCTTCTATTTTTCTCCTTTACTGCTTTTTTATTCCATTATAATTTCTTATCAGATTATGAATTTTGCCCTTTAAAAATCACAGTAAATAATATATCTTATAGAAAATAGTCAACTATAATCTCTTGTTAATCACAGGTTTCATTTGGACCTTCTTCCTCCTGAACTAGTCCTTCATATCTTAAAATAGAAAAGTTTTTCTCACTATCAAATGAGTTGTTTTATTCATTCTAATTTGCAGTTTAGCCTCTGTACTTTTCAATTTGATTTTTGCTGAATCATCTGTTATTTACCTGATTATTTTTTCTTTATAAATAACATACATTTTCTGATAACTATTAAGATTTTTCCAAGAACGTCAATGTTCTAGGAGTTCACTGTGATGTAACTATGTATTGCAGTATCTTTATCCATTCTACTTGTGAATTGGGATGGGCTTTTGATCTAAGCATTCTTTCTTTCCTCATTTCTGCAAAATACTGAGTTGTTAATCCATTGAATTTTAAATATTTTTCAGTCTTCATTCACACTTTTTCATCACATTGCTTATAGGGATTTTTTCTGTGGCGTTAACAATGTCTTCTTCATCATCACTATTATCATGATCACCTTGGATTCAGAATCATTTCAGCTATTTCACCATTAGTTCATGAGTGAACATACAGAATTTCTATTTGGTTATAAAATAATGTTTTAATCCATTCCCTTTGTCTACTATTGTTTGTTAAAAAAATATGCTTGTGTTGTTTTACTGTGCTGAATTCGAGTGCGATACTTCACAATCCCTTTCAGTTCATTAACTCTGTTTCCTAAGTATAGATTGAGTATCCCTATCCAAAAAGCTTGGGACCAGAAATGTCTTAGATTTTAGATTTGTTTGAATTTTGGAATACTTGCATATATATAATAAGGTATCTTGAGGATAGGACTCAAGTCTAAATATAAAATTATTTATGTGTTGTATACATCTTTTCCATATAGCCTGAAGGAAATGTTGTCTGACATTTTAAATAATTTGGTTTATGAAATAAATTTGGTACATACTGAACCATCAGAAAGCAAAGATGCCACTATCATACCCATCCGTGTGGACAATCTGTGGTTGTTTGGCATCACCATCATTCCTGACTCTGAATGTATATACTACTGATAAGCAGTCATTTTCTTACATTTATTCACATGTAAGTACTCAACAGTAAAAAATATGACACGCTATTGAGTGAAAATATAATGTGTTCAGAATAACTCAACAGCACAGTGGCATCATCAGAATGCCTGTATCAGCTGTTTAACGGCAGCAACAACACACACAGCAGACTTTTAGTCTCCGCCTACCATGCTGTGTTTTGACAAAAAGATTACTATACACTATATTTTATTTTTTTTAGGTGAGAAGAAACATCAAAAGCAGTTGAGAGACTAGGAAGTGGATCTTCTAGGGATGAAGAGACATTCTGCTGGATGACTTTTTAAAAATGTTTTCTCCAGAGTCATCTGTCTTATTAACAATGGTTTCTTGCATTCAACTCCCTTTGATTTTTTAAACTGACATGATTTCTTATTCTGTTATGAATAAATGCTGCTCTAGTCTTCCAATAAGCCCATCACACTTTTTCATCACATGGCTTATAGGGACTTTTCTGAGGCGTTAACCATGTCTTCTTCATCATCACTATTATCATGATCACCTTGGATTCAGAATTATTTCAGCTATTTCGCCATTAGTTCATGAGTGAACAACTGGAGCCTCATTATCGATGTTAAAAACTGCTTTGATATCCACTTATTCCAGCTTACTCATGAACCCTGAAAGTATATTTTTTGCATATGTAAGTTTGGGCATCATGTTTTTCTCATTTGATATACGAATTCCTTGAAGATCACTGCTTTATTCATTATCACCACTGAACATAGTCACAGGCCAGAGGTTGTGCCAGATGTGCACAGCTGTATCTTTAGTCACTATATTCCAGACATTGGCAACAGCACATATCATGCTAAACTCCTTTTGTAAACTTTCCATACCCATGCCTCTGTTCACTGCTGACAGCATGCTGTTCAAGAAAGTGTTTTTATATTCAGTCTGCATTGAATAGGTCAAATGACTGAATTAATACACTGACATTTGAGAGAAAGTTCATGGCATAAAGATGATTTTTGATGAACACTTCAGGATGAGCAGAATTGCTGTCAAAAAATAACAAAATCTTGCAGTCATCATCCAGTCCAGTTTCTCTGCAGAAAGTGTGAGCCACTGGTACAAAATGTTTGCAGAAACAATCAGAAAACATGTCCCTGGTGATCCATGCCTTTTTGTTAGCATAATAACGAACTGGTCATAAATTCACTCCTTGAAAGTAGCAAGAACAAAAGCTTTTGCCTCTCACAGCAGAAATAGTCATTGTAATTTGCCTGGTGCAATAGCACAAACCAACACAGTTATCATATCCTGGCATTCTTAATTTTTGTACAGGCGGTCTCATCAGCTATAGCTAGTGTCTTTCTAGTACAACAATGTCAAAATGGTCACGTGCCATCAGTATTATAGACTTCTTCTGGCATCAGATTTTTATCAGTGATGACCCTGGCAAAATCAACAATGAATTTCTCCACTGCTTCATGATCAGCAGATGCTTTATCACTACAAATCTTTAAAAATTTAATGTTGAACCTCTTCTTAAATTTCTGCAACCAGCCTGTTAAATATTCATGGTTCCCTTCAATTTTCAACTCACACTGACATATCTTTACTTGTTTCATGATTAGCATACCATTAATTGGCATGTGTTCACTGCCACTCTGATGAATGCACTCTTTAAATACATAATTAATATCTTCATTTTTAGCTTTTGGGAGTATTTTTCATAAATTTCTGTTCATGACTTTTATCACAGAGTTTCAACAGTTTATTTTTATATTTCTTCAGGTCATATATGGTGGTCATTCCAACATCATACTTTTCTGTTAGACATTGCACACATAATGCCACTAATTTCTCCTAAGTTTAAGTTTCTGTGCTATAGATAAACATAAATGCTTTCTATTTTTATTATCACCATTGATGATACGGGCATCTGCAGGCCTTTTGATATTTTTAATAATATCTTTATACTCCAGAGTAGAGAATAAGAAAAAAAAAAGAATAAGTCATGCATGCAGGTCTTTGCCCCACATGGGGCATCCTAAGGAACCTGCCATTGGTGTTACCAGCCTACAAACGTGCCATCATATTACCTTTGTGAAGTGGTTGTGTGGGGAAACCTGGGAATGCATTAAACTGCTGCAGCTGACCCATTGAGAGGGTCTTTTTTCTCATAGGGATGCTGAATAAACTTTTGTGTGCCTGCATTTTGACTGTGACACATCACATCAGGTCATATGTGGAATTTTCTACTTGTGGCACTCAAAATAATATGTTGGCACCAAAAACTTTCATATTTTGGAGCACTTTGAATTTTGGATTTTCAAATTAGGGGTGCTCAGCCTGTATATAAAAATATTTTTATTTAAATCTTAAATTTTCCATTTCTAAGGTTTATGATCAGCTTTTTCTCTTAACCAGTTTTTCATGTTTGCCTATATGTTTTTGGTCTATTGTTCATCTTGAGGGCATGTCTTCATGTCTTCATTTTTAACATTCCTAAATGTGTCGAATGTAAAGTATCAGACTCTTCTATAAAATTAATTTCATCTGACATAAATTCCCATTGCAGTTGTTGAGTTTGTTGTATGACTGTTTTTGCATTACATCTATTGATGTATTCTGGAATTTGAATTTATAGGCTCATTTATGTAGTAAGTTATTTTTATTTAGTTGCTTTGCTTCATCCTCCTGCCCCTACTCCCCTAGACCCCTACCACCATTTATCAGTTCTGCTGTTTTATTTTGGCTTTAACCTGGCCCTCCAGAAGGAGTTCTGACCATGTTTATCTTGATCTATTGACATGAGGTATTACCAGTTCAGCCTTGGAAGTAGCTGACGGTTTGTCTCAGTTCCTGGCTTAAGGCTAAATCATAATCTGTCTCCACAGCGATAGCGCCATATAAAGTGATAGCCCCAGAGGGCAAATTGATCCCAACTCCTGGCCTAAAGGAGTAAGCCTGGCTTCCCTCCTCTGCCTCTCATTGAGCACTACTGACTCCAGCAGCCCAGACGTCACAGCCTACCTGACAGCTTCAGGCTTTGGAAGGAGGCAGGCCATGGCTGAGTTCTCACTCATCACTTTGCATTTCAATTGTTCCCTCCCCCTATACCATGCAGCCCATGAAGATCATTTTCATGGAATGTGGCTCTATCTTAATAATCATTTTACTTTTATATGTTATATTTTGGCTCTATCTTATGTATACATGTTTGGAAGTGGAAAAGATGTTTTGAAAGTCTACACATTTATTATACATTTAAAAAATCAATTGCTTTATGTGAACCTTTATTTGATTTTCAGAAATCAATGTAAAATGGACTAACTACAGACTGCTTCTTTGGTAGGACCCTGCATGACTCTGTCTACTTAATATCTCATATCCACACTTCTTGACTTTTGCCAATACGCTTTTGGGTTATAGACACAGATGATAATTTCTATTTTTTGCATTATATATTCCTTCAGAGATGTTGATATATAGATAAAGATATAGATATACACAAATACATATACTTTTCTTGTTGGTTTGTACTTATCCTGTTCTTTCAAGGTCCAACTCAAACCTCACCTTCTCCAGATGAGAAGTTTTCTTTGACCCTCTAGACTGATAAAAATATTCTTGTCATACTTCCTTAAATGTAATAACCACACTATGTACTATAAATTTTAATCTATGTAGACCCAAACTAGACAAAATTTCTTAAAGACTTACTCATCTTAATGTTTTTTAGTGCCATACATAGCCTTGAGAATATAATCAAAATAAAATAACATATTTAAATAAATTAATATTATAAATAAAGCTAATTATTTGAGAAAGTGCAACCTCAGATATAGAGGTAAGATTCTCGATTTGCTTATTATTTACTTTATGACCTTATGCAAATAAATCTCCTGGAGACTGCGTTTGGTTTTGTTTGCTTTTAAATCTGTAAAAATGAGGAAGGCATACTCCATACTGTAGTAATGTCTCTGCCAGATCTAAAACCACATAGAAGTTGGACAGACTACTTTTAGTATCATTTCATTATATACAAATCTAAAAATATTTTAGATCACAGGCTGATAGCATATGAATACCTACGATTGGTTGTAAATGATATTGCCACAATATAGCTTTTAAAAGTTCAAAACATGATTCTTATGTAAATATAAAGTAAGTACTTGTCAAAAAAATATTTAACTCACTAATAAAGGAATCGTTACAATGCTAAATCTGATTCAGTGGAAAATTAGAAACAATCTGTGTATCTGGAATAATATTGCAAAACTAGATATAAAACTGGTGAGTGCACTATAGGGCAACAGGATTATAGCATTTAACTCTATATTTCTTTTGACTAGATGGAAATTATTTACGTCTTTATTTTTGAAATTTACAAGGTAACAACATGTAACTTCACAGAGTCTAGGGTCTAACCAATAGCTAATAGCAATTCAAAGATGCATTCTCCTAGAGACTTAATTATTGGGTAGGCATGTTAAACAATGCTCCAGGACATGTTCTCAATCTTTTATCTTAAATTCAACTTTTTTGTATTTTTAACTGTATTTTCCTTAGTTCTTTAAAAGGAAAACTCCATCTCAATCCCAGAATGTGTGCATGTATCGATTTCCTAGGAATTGAATCAAAAATCATAGATAAAACAATTGCCTTGATCCTTAGAAGTAATATATTTCCAATATTTTTAAATGACATCAAAATATTGCTACGTAACAAACTTGTAAGTTGTTTCACATATCTAGGTTTTATTTTAACTGCTATGATGTTTCAACATGGATCACTGGTGTGTTTGGCACTGTATATTTCATATTAAACCTTGAGTTAAAACTGGACAGCTCTGCCCGCATTGCCAAGTCAATCCTAAGCCAAAAGAACAAAGCTGGAGGCATCACACTACCTGACTTCAAACTATACTACAAGGCTACAGTAACCAAAAGAGCATGGTACTGGTACCAAAACAGAAATATAGATCAATGGAACGGAACAGAGCCCTCAGAAATAATGCCGCATATCTACACCTATCTGATCTTTGACAAACCTGACAAAAACAAGCAATGGGGAAAGGATTCCCTATTTAATAAATGGTGCTGGGAAAACTGGCTAGCCATATGTAGAAAGCTGAAACTGGATCCCTTCCTTACACCTTATACAAAAATTAATTCAAGATGGATTAAAGACTTACATGTTAGACCTAAAACCATAAAAACCCTAGAAGAAAACCTAGGCATTACCATTCAGGACATAGGCATGGGCAAGGACGTCATGTCTAAAACACCAAAAGCAATGGCAACAAAAGCCAAAATTGACAAATGGGATCTAATTAAACTAAAGAGCTTCTGCACAGCAAAAGAAACTACCATCGGAGTGAACAGGCAACCTACAAAATGGGAGAAAATTTTCGCAACCTACTCACCTGACAAAGGGCTAATATCCAGAATCTACAATGAACTCCAACAAATTTACAAGAAAAAAACAAACAACCCCATCAAAAAGTTGGCAAAGGACATGAACAGACACTTCTCAAAAGAAGACATTTATGCAGCCAAAAAACACGTGCAAAAATGCTCATCATCACTGGCCATCAGAGAAATGCAAATCAAAACCACAATGAGATACCATCTCACACCGTTAGAATGGCCATCATTAAAAAGTCAGGAAACAACAGGTGCTGGAGAGGATGTGGAGAAATAGGAACACTTCTACACTGTTGGTGGGACTGTAAACTAGTTCAACCATTGTGGAAGTCAGTGTGGCGATTCCTCAGGGATCTAGAACTAGAAATACCATTTGACCCAGCCATCCCATTACTGGGTATATACCCAAAGGACTAGAAATCATGCTGCTATAAAGACACATGCACACGTATGTTTATTGCGGTACTATTCACAATAGCAAAGACTTGGAACCAACCCAAATGTCCAACAACGATAGACTGGATTAAGAAAATGTGGCACATATACACCATGGAATACTATGCAGCCATAAAAAAGGATGAGTTCATGTCCTTTGTAGGGACATGGATGAAACTGGAAATCATCATTCTCAGTAAACTATCGCAAGGACAAAAAACCAAACACCGCATGTTCTCACTCATAGGTGGGAATTGAACAATGAGAACACATGGGCACAGGAAGGGGAACATCACACTCCGGGGACTGTTGTGGGGTGGAGGTAGGGGGGAGGGACAGCATTAGGAGATATCCCTAATGCTAAATGACAAGTTAATGGGTGCAGCACACCAACATGGCACATGGATACATATGTAACAAACCTGCACATTGTGCACGTGTACCCTAAAACTTAAAGTATAATAATAAAATAAAAAATAAAAATAAAAATAAAAACTGGACAGCTCTGAACCCTCATTCACATATTTTGTTTAAATGGTAAAAGTTCCATAATATTTAAAGGGCTGTTCAATTAACTAAAATTTAAGCACTTATTGTTGAATATTTCTCATAACCACTTTGGCTCTTATAATGAACCATATAGTGAAGCAAATTCATGTAGCTCAGTATTTGAAAAATGCATTTTAAAACAAATACACTGAAATCTGGGTTATCAGTATGTCTTGGAAACATTCTCACAGTAATAGGTTTTCAGAGGTGACATCTGATTCTCTCCGAGATTCTATATTTAGGAAGGTCAATATAGGTAATGTCTTATGCTGGAATGTCATCATATCTCTCGAAATTTGTGACACTTGTTCTGGCCAACATACTAAAAGTTGACATGTTCACAAACTGATTTTTTAAAAAGGGAAAATTGGCTCTATACCAATCTAGTTAAAACTTGAAGTCAATCAATAGAATTAAAAAAATATAGAGGAAACTAGATAGTCACACATCTATTTTTCTGAATGTGCATCTACTTACATTGCTGCAACAAATAGAGACATTCACTGTATTTGTATATTCAGGCATAAAGATTAAGAATGAGCAGTCCATATTAATTCAAAGGCATAACAGCAAATGCAATTGTTCATGGTGCATGCAAAAATAACAATTGTCCCAGGAGAGAATGTTGGGGACACTTTAAGAGAGAATCAGAAGAAACAAATCTGAGGATGGAAATCACAAAGGAGCTAGAGGAATGGGGAGAGAATTAAGTTGAGGCTTTAGTATCAGAAACCATGTTAGAATTTTAGAGGAATGGCTTCTCAGTGTGGTTATACTTATAGCATGATATCACATCTGATAGTAGAAGAGCTAATAGAAGACCACTGGAGACCTCTGATAAGCAGTGAAAGAAACCAGGGTTGTGGTTCAGTGATAAGCAAATGTGGAGAGTGGCACCGTGAAAATATGATTTCAAGAAATACGGCAGCCAGTGGGGAGTGGGCAATGGATGAATGGCTTAAAGATAAACATAAACAAGAAGACCTCATTTTTAATTTTTAATTGTTTTTCAGAAATAGGAAATATAAATATGTTTATTTACCAATGAAGCAACGAAGAAGCCGATGGAGAGAGAGAAGACATTTATCCAAAAAAATTAAGAGACATTTGAGAGAAGGCCACTGAAGATATGGGAAGGAAGAATCACTATGTTTTGAGTCTATTATTAAGTAATCATGTTTAATCTCCATTTCTATCCCAGGTGGAGAAACGAAGGCTCAAAGAGATCAAGGAGCCAATCGAAGAGAAAGTAACAAGTAGTGGCTCCAGAGTCCACATGCAAGACTAGATGACTCCACAACCAAGCTCTTCCACTACCAATTTCATAGTGGAAGGATTTCTAATGGAAAGGAATAGGACTGCAGCTTCAATTTGAGAATTAGAAAGTAAATAGTTAACTATAAATAAAGATATGCATAAAATGTAAAATGAAAGGATGAGAATTTAGAGGGTTTTCACCTTTTGTTGAAGTTTGAAAATGAAGCATTATTGGAGACTGTGTTGAGGAAAGTGTGGGTATGACAGACGGGAACTTCAGGGGAATAATGCAATCTTGGAATGGCCTTGAGAACCATTCAAATGTATCAGCAGTTCTGGAGGAAACCTATAACAACAGTTTACCATTTCATTGATTTTAATTGTACCATAGGCAAAATAAAGTCCCCTAAATATGGACAACTTCTAGGAAAAACTTGTCCAATCTGAACCCTAGGATGGCTTTGAATGCAGCCCGACATAAATTCATAAACTTTCTGAAAACATTGTGAGTTTCTTTGTGTTTTTTTTTTAGCCCTTTGGCTATCATTACTGTTAGTGTATTTTATGTGTGGCCCAAGACAATTTTTTTTCTTCCAATTTGGCCCAGGGAAGCCAAAGGATTGGATACCTCTGTCCTAAAACTCATGTTCAGCCATGAATTTTAAAACAGTTTCACACTTTTTTAAAATTTTATTTTTGACAGTTTCGCTCTTGTTGCCCAGATTGCAGTGCAATGGCGCGATCTTGGCTCACTGCAACCTCCGCCTCCCAGTTTCAAGCAATTCTCCTGCCTCAGCCTCCCAAGTAGCTGGGATTACAGGTGCTCACCACCACACCCAGCTAATTTTTTGTATTTTTAGTAGAGATGGGGTTTCACCATGTTGACCAGGCTGGTCTTGAACTCCTGACCTCAGGTGATCCACTTGCCTTGGCCTCCCAAAGTGCTGGGATTACAGGCGTGAGCCACCGTGCCTGGCCGAGTTTCACATTTCTTAATGACACAATTATGAAATATACATGGTAGGTCTCTCAAGTCTTATATTAAGGAACCATAATAACTTGCACTATAAAATGTTCATGTACAGGAAAGAAACAATTATTTTTGAAAGTTTTAATGACATTATGAGGAACGCAGTTTAATTCATATCAAATTACATTTTTCTGTAACACTCATCTTTCTAGAAAAAGACATGTTGGAAGGATATTTTAAGTATTGTTGATTTAATCATTCTTAAAGCAGTTGAAGGTAAAGAATTTGTCGCCAATTGGCTTCCAATTTTGGTTATAAAATGCCTCAGTGAATAGCTTGAATCTGAGGAGATCATCTGCTAAACACTGGATAACACAGAGGAAAAGCAAAGCTGGTCTGATCTTCAAAGAAGGCATCAAAAAAAGCCGCCCTGCATCAAGGAGTTTGAGTGAGCAGACATGCAGATGTTACTGATTTAGAGTCCAGTGGTCTAGAACTCTACTCCTCCGTTCTCATATGCTGGAGGAGGCCTGCCTTCCGGGGAGTCAGAGCCAGTTTTGTGTTTCTGACAAGGGCCACTCACATGTGAGAATGAGGAAGCAGAAGCCCTGCTTTACACAGCCTGGTGTGAAGCCATCTGGAACACTTTTGGCAGTTCTAATCCCCACTGGATAAAAAGGATATGGGAAAATCTAAAAAATATTCAAGTAGAATTTTAAAAAATGACATAGAGCTTAGAATATTAGAGCTATAAGATGGTAATATGGAAACTAATAGCATATTGGTAGGGGAACAAATTCTAAAAAATGTTTTCAGGCTCCTGTGTCCTCAAATGGAAAGCAAATGGTGCAAGAAAAGGTAAAGTACCTCCACAACAGCTGGCCTTGAAAATGTCCCCCTTTTAGCCCTGAAGCAATAGCAGATGGTAGTATCTGCTTGTTGTTGCTAGTATTGTTTTTATTGTTATCATCCGTTAATAATTAAATGCTGACAGCACACTTGGAGCTGCTCGAACTTCAAAAGCAAAGCAGCTTCAAATCCCTTGGGCTTATCACCTAAATGAAACAAAACTTTAAAATAATCAAGGAAAAGGAAAGAAATCATGTAAATCAAAGATTATTGCCAATTCCGATTGCATATTTCCTTCAAGTTTTCTTCTCATCCTCCCGACCAGGTGCCCTCAGACAGGGAAGTAAGCTGTCATAGGTAGTCTACTTGCTGAAGAAAGCTGCTAGAATAAAGCAATTAGAAAGACAGAAGAAGGCTAGTTTGGAGGCTTACAAGGAGAAAACTAACTTCAGAGCAAAATGGAAAAATAGTCACAAAGGAAGAGTTGAGGATTGGGGCAGGTAAAGACCTTGAGGCTGGACCCATCACAACAAAGCATGGTTGTAGCTGCCTAGTAAGGGGAAGTCAAGGAAGAGCCAATCAGGTGAGGAGGAGACCTCTGTGAGTGTGAGTCAAACATAAGCAGAAGAATGTTTGTGTTACTGTGACTAAAATAGCCATTGGACTGAGGCATAGTCTTTGCAATTCTCTGGAAAGGCAGTATGACACACGGGTTATCAGGATAAGCCAGCGATTATGCTACAAGGGTTCTAGATCTGGAACTTATGCAAAAATTGGATCTTTGACTAGGGACAGGTGAACCATGATATAATTGTTCCCTAATCTGGCTATCAAAGTATCAGTGGGGTATGAATCATCCTTATTCCATAATTCTACATGGAGTAGCAGAACAATTAAGGGTGGTTACTTCAGTCCCACCCGAGTCTGGCTCACTCAAAAGCTGACTGACTCAGACTGAGCAATTAGACTTATTGAACTACCTACTCTTAAGAAAGAACTTCCTTTTCTTCATCAACAAATATGGTGATACTACTTTGTAAGAGTAAACATTTAATGAAGACATGTGTTAGGCAACTGTGCTACGACTATATTCTCTCATTTATTCTTTCCAAATACACAATAAGGTAGGGAACGACTAAGGTAGATCGAGGCCAAGAAAATAGAAAGCTTTGTAAGCTAGTAGACTTTAGACTTTTTTTCAAGGAACAATAAAGAGCCATTGAAAGTTACTGGTTAGTTTTTTAAGGTTAAGGAAATATAGCATTATTGTGCTAGATATATTCAGAAAGAAATAATAAAGCAGAAATAAGTAGTTAGGAGATTATAATAGCCAAGGCATCAGATAATAAAAGAGATACCACTTGACACTAGGATGGCTATAATTGAGAAAACAGAATAATAAATGTTTGCAAGGATGTGAAGTTGGAACCCTGTACATTGCTGGTGGGAATGTAAAGTGTTGCAGATGCTTTGTTTCTTTTTTGCTTGTCAAAAATACTAAGTGAATACTACTCCTAGGTATATATCCAAAGGAACTGAAAGTAGGCACCTGAACAGATACTGGACACCATGTTCATTGGAGCATTATTCACAATCGCCAAGAGATTGAAACAATCCAAGTTGTCCATCAACAGATAAAGGAATAGACAAAATGTGGTATATGCACACAATGGAATGCTCAGCCATAAAAAAGCAACAACATTCTGATACATTCTACAATATGACTGAACCTTGAAAACATTATGCTACATGAAATAAAGTAGACAACAAGGACAAACATTATATGATTCCATTTACAAGGGGTACCTAGGATACTTAAGATCACAGAAAGTAGATTATAGGTCACCAGCATCTGGTGAGAGTGGGGAATGGGGGAGTTACTGCTTAATACCCACAGAGTGTCTGGGATGGTAAAAAACCTTAAAATACATGGCTATGATGGTTGCATGACATAATCAATGTAGCTAATGCCACTGAATTGTACACTTCAAGTGATCAAAATGGCACATTTTATATGTATTTTGCCACAATTTTGAAAATTAATGATGTGATATACCAAAAACCATTAACCTGTAACACTTTAAATGGGTGAACTATAAGGTATGTGAAGTATATCTCAATAAAGCTGTTTAAAAATTAGATGGAAAGATGCAGGGTATGGGCAGTGGGAAAATAAAAGAAATACTAAATACTTTCCCAGACTATGAGTTGATGACTAGTAAAATTTTGGAATAAAATGAATTTATAGATGTTTCCACTCCATACTCCCAGAAACAGAACACTTAGGAGAAGACACTGGCAGGTCTGTGGAAATAAAGGTGACAGTTTAGGACCCACTGCATTAAGCAGGATGCAGACTCTAGGGAGAGGGGAATGCATGTTTATATGAGAAGAGGGGAAGACAGGTGATAGAGAGCTGAGGTCATTTAGAGAGGTCCTTGCTAAAGAGAGGAGGATGCAAGTGTGGACACAAAGGGCCCAAATGCGAACCTGTAGTGAACTCATCTTAATTGGAAAGTGGGAGAGTAAAGAGGACTCAGAGATGAAGACAAATAATTGATGTCAGAATTAGAGAGAGGAAAAGTGAGAGAGAGCTAGGAGTACATCAAGAAGTGAATGCTTAATCATGTGGATGCTGTGGTGAGAGCACAGAAGAACTGAAAGGACCTGCCCAACAGTTCAAGAAGGAGGCCTTTTATGACTTTTGTGGGGATGATTTCAATTGTGCCATAGAGCAGAAGCTAAATTCAAAGAAAAAAAAAAACAGAACAGTAAACTAATTGGAGTCAATAAGAGCCAATTGCTTTGAAAATGTTGGCTGTGCACTGAAAAGATAAAATGTGACAATACTAGGGGGAAATGTTGCACAAAACATGACCTTTCCTAAGAGCCATTTTTTGTTTGATTTTGGAATTTATTTGCAAGTTTTGTTTCACAATTTGGAAAACCTTGACAAGCTTATAGTAAAAATCATTTGAAAGGGAGAATGGAAGATTTAATAGTGGTGATGGAGACAAGATTTTTTTCTGGAAAAAAATCAGAAAAACCAAGATCAGTTTTCAAAATGGAAGTTCGGTATGGCAAAGACAATCGATATTTCTCCAGAGCACGGCAAAAGGAGAGGTAGGAGGTGCTGTTTTCAGGAAGTAGGCTAATGAAGGAGTTCCTTCCTGGGTGTGTGCTGAAATTGGAGAAGGAACTTGAGAGCAAAATATGTTTCTAGCCATGGAAGAGCCCACAAGAACTCAAGAGAAATAGACAAAAGTATTACTGAGCAATCCAGCTGTGACTAGATAGTGGAATAAGATTCCAATCACGACAGAGTGCATAGCTACATTACAGAGAGCTATGGTGGTCACAAGCAATCCCAGAGCTCTAGCCACGTTTGCTCAAAGAGCAGGACTCTTAGTCCACCCAGGATAGAGCCAGGGACAAAAAAGTGACAAAACTTCACCACCTTTTAAAAACTGACTTTTCCAAACTATTTCCTGCCATTGCCCACCATGAAGGCTGTGCCATGACCAAGACAGAGTCCTCATTTTCCTCCAAATATGATATCCCTTGCATGCTCTATTCCCCAGGGCTGGTGTGTCTTCATTCTCTTTTATAACTAACCATATTATACTCATATGCAAGATTCAGTTTCAGGAGCTCTTTGTGACACAAACAGACCTTTACTCAAGCTATTTGCTCCTCTCCCTTAAATTCTTTCCACATGCATTGTTTTATCATTTTTCCTCTGACAAATCTCGTCTCCCCAACAGCACTGTAAGTATTTTGAAAGCCACCTTCTCTTTATTGCAGACCACATGTCAGGAGGAGTAATTCTGCATGCTCAGAAGAGGACACAGATGTCCAACCCTACAGATCCCCAGGACACATCCTCATACTTGAACTGAACTGCCTTATTCCACACATGACAGTTTCCATTGCCTGCAGGAGAGGTAGAATCTCTTTTAATATTTTTTAAAAGAATATTAATCAGATGACTGAATAGGAACAGCTCCAGTCTGCAGCTCCCAGAGAGAACAATGCAGATTGCGAGTGATTTCCGCATTTCCAACTGAGGCACGTGGCTCATCTCACTGGGACTGGTTAGACAGTGGGTGCAGCCCATGGAGAGCGAACTGAAGCAGGGTGGGGCGTTGCCTCACCCAGGAAGTGCAAGAGGTCAGGGAACTCCCTCCTCTAGCCAAAGGAAGCTGTGAGGGACTGTAGCGTGAGGAATGGTGCATTCTGGCTGAGACACTATGCTTTCCCCACAGTCTTCACAACCCTCAGACTAGGAGATTCCCTCGGGTGCCTACACCACTGCTGCCCTGGGTTTTAAGCACAAAACTGGGCAGTCATTTGGGCAGACACTGAGCTAGCTGCAGGAGTTTTTTTAATACCCCAGTGGCGCCTGGAATGCCAGCGAAACAGAACCGTTGACTCCCCTAGAAAGCAGGCTGAAACCAGGGAGCCAAGTGGCCTAGCTCAGCAGATCCCACCCACACACAGTCCAGCAAGCTAAGATCCACTGGCTTGAAATTCTCACTGCCAGCACAGCAGGGTGAAGTCGACCTGGGACACTAGAGCTTAGTGGGGGGAGGGGCATCTGCCATTACTGAGGTTTGAGTAGGTGGTTTTCCCCTCACAGTGTAAACAAAGCTGCTGGAAAGTTCTAACTGAATGGAGCCACCGCAACTCCGACAAAGACGCTGTAGCCAGACTGCCTCTCTAGATTTCCTGCTCCCTTGGCAGGGCATCTCTGAAAGAAAGGCAGCAGCCCCAGTCAGGGGTTTATAGATAGAATTCCCATCTCTCTGAGACAGAGCACTGGGGGAAAGAGTGGCTGTGGGTGCAGCTACAGCAGGCTTAAACATTCCTGACTGCCAGCTCTGAAGAGAGCAGCAGATCTCTCAGCACAGTGCTCAAGCTCTGCTAAGAAACAGACTGCCTTGTCAAGTGGGTTCCTGACACCTGTGCCTCTTGACTGTGAGACACCTCCCAGCAGGGGTCAACAGACGTCATACCAGAGAGCTCTGGCTGGCATCTGGTGGGTGCTCCTCTGGAACGAAGCTTCCAGAGGAAGGAACAGAGATTGCTGTTCTGCAGCCTCTGCTGGCAATACTCAAGTAAACAGCGTCTGGGGTGGACCTCCAGCAAACGCCAGCAGATCTGCAGCAGAGGGGCCTGACTGTTAGAAGGAAAACTAACAAACAGAAAGGAATAGCATCGATATTAACAAAAAAGACATCCACACAAAAACCCCATCTGAAGGTCACCAACATCAAAGACCAAAGGTAGATAAATCCACAAAGATGAGGAAAAATCAGAGCAAAAAGGTTGAAAATTCCAAAAAAACAGAATGCTGCTTCTCCTCCAAAGGATCACAACTCCTCACCAGCAAGGAAACAAAACTGGATGGAGAATGAATTTGACAAATTGACAGAAGTAGGCTTCAGAAGGTGGGTAAAAACAAACACTTCTGAGCTAAAGGAGCATGTTCTAACCCAATGCAAGGAAGCTAAGAACCTTGAAAAAAGGTTACACGAATTGCTAACTAAAAGAACCAGTTTAGAGGAGAACATGAATAACCTGATGGAGCTGAAAAACACAGTACAAGAACTTTGTGAAGCATACACAAATATCTATGGGGGAATTGATGAAGCGGAAAAGGAGGATTTCAGAGATTGAAGATCAACTTAATGAAATAAAGCATGAAGACAAGATTAGAGAAAAAAGAGGGAAAAGGAATGAATAAAACCTCCAAGAAATAAGGAACTATATGAAAAGACCAAACCTACATTTGATTGGTGTACCTGAAAGTGATGGGGACAATGGAACCAAGTTGGAAAACACTCTTCAGGAAATTATCCAGGAGAAGTTCTCCAACCTAACAAGACAGGCCAATATTCAAATTCAGGAAATACAGAGAACACCAAAAAGATACTCCTCAAGAAGAGCAACCCCAAGTCACACAATTGTCAGATTCACCAAGGTTGAAATGAAGAAAAGAAAATGTTAATGGCAGCCAGAGAGAAAGGTCAGGTTACCCACAAAGACAAGCCCATCAGACTAACAGCGGATCTCTCTGAAGAAACCCTATAAGCCAGAAGAGAGCAGGGGACAATATTAACATTCTTAAAGAAAAGAATTTTCAACCCAGAATTACACATCCAGCCAAACTAAGCTTCATAAGCAAAGGAGAAATAAAATCCTTTATGGACTAGCAAATGGTGAGAGATTTTGTGACCACCAGGCCTGCCTTACAAGAGCTCCTGAAGGAAGCACTAAATATGGAAAGAAAAATCCAGTAGCAGCCACTGCAAAAACATAACAAATTGTAAAGACCATCGACACTATGAAGAAACTGCATCAACTAACAGGCACAATACCAGCTGGCATCATAATGACAGGATCAAATTCACACATAACATACTAATGTTAAATGCAGATAGGCTAAATGCCCCAATTAAAAGACATAGACTGGCAAATTCGATAAAGAGTCAAGACCCATCAGTGTGCTGTATTCAGGAGACCCACCTCATGTCCAAAGACACACATAAGCTCAAAATAAAGGGATGGAGGAATTTTTACCAAACAAATGGAAAGCAAAAAAAAAAAAAAAAAAAAAAAAAAAAAAAAAAAAAACAGTGGTTGCATCCTAGTTTCTGATAAAACAGATTTTAAACCAACAAAGATAAAAAAAAAAAGACAAAGAAGGGCATTACAAAATGGTAAAGGGATGAACACAACAAGAGCTAACAATCCTAAATATATATGTCCCCAATACAGGAGCATCCAGATTCATAAAGCAAGTTCTTAGACACCTACAAAGAGATTTAGACTCCCACACGATAATAGTGTGAGACTTTAACATCCCACTGTCAATATTAGAGAGATCAACGAGACCGAAAATTAACAAGGATATTCAGGACTTGAACTCAGCTCTGGACCAAGTGGACCTAATAGACTCTACAGAACTCTCCACCACAAATCAACAGAATATACATTCTTCTCAGCACCACATCACACTTATTCTAAAATTGGCCACATAATTAGAAGTAAAACACTCCTCTGGGAGAAAATTTTTGTAATCTATCTATCTGACAAATGTCTAATGCCCAGAATCTATAAGGAACTTAAACAATTTACAAGAAAAAAACAACCCCATCAAAAAGTGGGGGAAGGATATGAACAGACACTTCTCAAAAGAAGACATTTATGTGGCCAACAAACATATGAAAAAAAGCTCATCATCACTGGTCATTAGAGAAATGCAAATCAAAACCACAATGAGATACCATCTCATGCCAGTTAGAATGGCGATCATTAAAAAGTCAGGAAACAACAGATGCTGGAGAGGATGTGGAGAAATAGGAACACTTTTACAATGTTGGTGGGAGTGTAAATTAGTTCAACCATTGTGGACGACAGTGTGGCAATTCCTCAAGGATCTAGAACCAGAAATACCATTTGACCCAGCAATCTCATTATTGGGTGTATACCCAAAGGATTATAAATCATTCTACTATGAAGACACATGCACACGTATGTTTACTGCAGCTCTATTCACAGTAGCAAAGACCTAGAAACAACCCAAATGCCCATCAATGATAGGCTGGATAAAGAAAATGTGGCACATATACACCATGGAATACTATGCAGCTATGAAAAAGGATGAGTTCATGTCCTTTGCAGGGACATGGATGACGCTGGAAACCATCAATCTCAGCAAACTAACACAGGAACAGAAAACCAAACACCACATGTTCTCACTCGTAAGTGGGAGTTGAACAACGAGAACACCTAGACACAGGGAGAGGACCATCACATACCAGGGCCTGTCTGCCAGTGGGGGCCTAGGGGAGGGATAGCATTAGGAGAAATACCTAACATAGATGACAGGCTGATGGGTGCAGCAAACCACGATGGCACATGTATGCCTATGTAACAAACCTGCACATTCTGCACATGTATCCCAGAACTTAAAGTATAATTTAAAAAAGCAAATGAACTCTTAAAAAAAAGAATATTAATCTATGATGGTTTAAGAAACTCTTAACTCTATGTCCTCCCAATCTCTCTCCCCAACCACACTTCAGAGCCATCACTAACTGACTCATGGAAAAAGGAGTAGAAACAGAACATGGAGAAAACAGAAATAATGAGGAAGAAAGGAAAGGAGGGAGGGAAGAAGAGAGGGAGGAAAGCAAGGAAACAGGAGGGGAAAGAAAAAGGGAAGGAAGAGAACAGAGGAAGAGGAGGAGAGAGGGAAGGAGAGGAAGAGAAAGGAAGAGAGAGAAAAGAGGGAGCAAGAGAAAGAGAAAGGGAGAGAGAAAAAAGAGAGAGAAAAAAGAAAGAAGAATCATGAAAGAAAGGAAAGAGAAAAAGAGAGAGAGAGAGAAAGAAAAGGAAAAGAAAAGAAACAGAGAGAGAGAGAGAAAAAGAAGTAAAAATATTGACTCACTTGGATAAAACACCAGAGGTTTGATGAGCAGCATGAGGCATCCCCAGAAACATCAATTACTCATGGAACCAAGACCAAAGAGCAAGGGCGGATTGGTTACACCCACCAACCTGTAACACACATGCAGGCCTCACAAACAGATGGAAAAATGATTTGTTCACACCGCAGTGAGCTGCACTATGCCAGTGCACGGCTTGTTCCAAAGCTGATGTTTCTCTCTGGTCTTCCTGCCAAGAAAGTGGAGCAGCATAAGACAGGCCTCTCCCAGTGCCAGCTGAGGCTCAGCCCCAGCCAGAAGCAGCTGGGGACACACATGGTTCCTGTCCTGCAGTGCTCTGCAGGCTGCGAGGTGTGGAGGGGGATGTGCTGAGTCTCAGGCTGCCAACTCCAGTACTGTCTCCACCAGGTGAGGGCTCAACAAAGCCAAGAGACCTACAGATTTTCCTGCCTTATCTCCAGCTGTTTCTCATGTTTCTCATACTGGCTGGAGCTGAAGCACTGGCCTCATACTAAGTTTAGTGTTCAGTCTGATAATGGGTCCATAACAAACCTCCTGGGTCCCGTATTTCATCTCCTCCACCCGTGACAGAATTCACTTGAGTGTAGGATTCCCCTGGCAACTTCAGTTCAATTTCAGTATCAGTCCAACAAATGATAGAAGAAAGTAACTGAGAAGTCTGGACATTTTTTGAAATTTTTAAACGAAAAAGAACTTTCTTTCTCTCACCATCTTCCAGGAGATTGTCTCCCCATACTGCTACTGAGAAAGGCATTGTTTCCTGTAGCCGCACCTGACCTGCGATGTGACAGACTGGCAAGGCCTGAATCTTTGCTCCTTTGGCTCCCTGGGATCTCCCTAGAATTTAACACGGGATGGACTAGAGTTTTGAAATAAAGCTGGGGTCTTAGATTTTCAAGTGTTTGTTTTCTAGGGTTTTTGTAACGAACTAGAACTAATTTGGCAGCCTAAAACAACAGAACTTTATTATCTCACAGTTCTAGAGGCCAAGTCCTAAATCCAGGTGCCAGCAGGGCCACGCTCCTTCTGCACGCTAGGGAAGAATCCTGCCTTGTCTCTTCCAGCTTCTGGTGGCCCCAGGCCTTGCTTGGCTTGTAGACACACCACTTCAATCTCTGCCTCCATCATCACATGGCTTTCTCCTCTGTGTCTTCTCCTTTTCTGTCTCTTAGAAGGACATTCACCATTGATTTTAGGGACCACCCTTATCCAGAATGATCTCATCTTAGGATATTTACCTTAATAAAATTTGCAAAGCATCTATTCCAAATAAGGCCATATTCTGAGGGTCTTGGTAGACTTTTTTTTTTTCAGGGGAGGGGGACACCACTCAAACTATTAAAATCTTTACAGCAACGTGACCGTGGGTAAACTATACAATTATAAGTGCTGAGGATTCTTAACAAAAAATATAAGGATTTGAAATTAAGTATTTCAAACATCAAGAAAATAGACACATATGTAACCATAATCCAGACTAAAGAAATGTCAGCGTTTGTCATATTTATTACATTTTTTAACTTTTTTAAAAAATGAGACATTATAGATAAAACAACTCTCCATCTCATTCTCCTCCTACCCTCTCCAAATATAGTCACTATTCCTGAAGTATGTTTGCATTCATAGCAATTTGCTTTTATTAATTATTTTAGTATTGTATACTTGATGATGCAAGTAAAACTAACTTATTTTAATTGCTACATCAGAGACTTTAGAATTGAAATCGACTTCTCTGAGCCTTAGAATCTTTCATAATATTCTTGCCCTAACCATCCCATAACATTACGATAACTAAAGGAAATGATTGTGTGACTGATCCACATACACTACATAGTTTACATTATTATAAGGTAGGATATTTCTTCTTTCTCCTAAAATGGTCACCCTCTTTGTTGATGTGCTGCAATTCAGTATGCCTATTGCTATTGTTTCTAAATCATGAAGATTTTGTTTTAATAAATTGTCATCATACTTTACTAGAAAAGTAGATATAAATAGGTAACCCATTCTATCATCATATCCAACTGGCAAAACCAAAGATGTTTCTAATCTCTGACTTTCTTTTACTGGACCGTAGATGGTGGCACAAGCAATTGGCCTTTGTCATGCTATTTCCAAACACAGGTGGCATTTTAGCAAAGCTTCTTCATCTGATCCCATGATAAAACAAAACCAATGAAAGGCAGCTAACCCCTTTAAAAATAGTGTCATTGTTCAGGATTTCAAAGGTTGCATATTCCATGGATTCTAGTTTACATACAACATTAATTTCATTTAAACCTTGGTGTATTTTATCGTAATTGTTAAGACTTCTAATACTATCCTGGACTCCTGTTGATAAAGAATAAATGTACTATGCTGCAGCACCACCGTTTATTACATATAAACTTGCCTATGTTTAGGTCACTAAATATAAATGTGTAAAAGTAAATAAGATTATATTAATTAGGATAAAATAGAGCCAAGGAAGAGAGTGGAGGTTGAGGTGGGGTATGAAAAGAGTGGAGTAGAGAGAATTTCACCAGAAACATTAAGTTTAAAAATATCACTTCCACTGGGCCCCAAAAATAATTCTAAGCTTCCTGGTAGCAAAAGCAAAAAGGGAATACCCTATATAATTAGAGTCATCTATTACATGATAGCCTAATAGTTCTTGACAAGAAAAACTTTTCCTTTCTTGGCACATAAATGCCCAATAAATATGTCTTGAATAAATAAGAAGCAACTTGTTATATAGACTTAGAATCACCTGTGCTTTCAATAACACCAACAAAAAATTGTTCATCTTTATTTTTTATATTGACCTTTAAGAAAAGGCAAGAATTGAATTGTAGTTCTGTAAAGGTTTCCCCATGGAAGTCTAAGGGAATAAACTCCAAGTGACTTTCTAATACTCTAATTGATATAGTGATAGAGATTTTGGAATTTAAAAGAATGATGAGTTAACATGTCACATGATTTTCTCTTTGAATGTTCATTTTCTTAGCTGGATTTTCAGCAAAGAATAAGAAGCAGAAAGGTGACTGGAGTATAAGTATTTTGTGCTACTGATCAAAATAAAAGCCAAAGCTTGAAATGTCAGGGGTATAGATGTTTGTCTGGCAGTGTTTGGTTCATACTAAAGGAAGAGCACTCACCAAGTGGTACTGTGATTCTTTGATTTACAATAGCTGCTCTTCCAAGTGTATTACAGTTGGATATGCTTTAGGACAGGGCTGTTACTTCTTTATTTTTGTATCTCCACTGCCTAGCAAAGTGCCTGGAATTTACAGTATTCCATAAATATGTATTGACTCACAGGATGAAAGATTTTTTGTTTAAAAAAAGTGGAAAATGCTAAAAGCTGATAATACAATGTCTAGACTTCTAACTAGGTTTTTCTGAGAATTTTATGTTAAACAAATCCCAATCCATGTACAAAACTGTCATGTCGATAGGCACTTGCAGAAAACATACATGGCGTTTTAGAGAAGGAGGAGGTCTAAACTTCAGTCTAGACAAGATTAAGTCTAGACAAGACACTAGTCGTGAGTCTAAAGTACTCTTAGCTGCCTTTCAGGACACTGTCCAGCTCACAACCAGAGTCATCTTTTAGTCAACATTTTAGGTCCATTCCTCAATGTTTAACTCTGGCCAAGTGTTTTAGCCTCTCTAAATCTCATTATTTCATTAAAAAATAAAAAGAATGTGTTGAATCAGATGTTGTCTATAATTCCTTCTAACTCTAAACTTGTGTAATTCTAACTTTCCTTCTTCAATGACTCCTCTCTATTTATAACTCTTTCAAACTGAACTTATTTATTCATATCTCCTGTAAATTGCTTGAGTAATTTATTTATTGTTTAATCCCATTAGAACAACACTACCTTTAAAATTTAGTCTACTAATAAAATGACAAAATTAAGTTTTCATTTATTATTTTCACACTTTTGAACTTTATTTTCATTATCTTTTATCATCATGCCATTTTGGAAAAAAAATATCTACTTCTGGTGTTTCTTACGTTTATTTCACCATGAAGATCATTGTCATATTTATGAATTATTCACTTACTCCATTTATATTATTCTCCAAAAACAGTTTTTACCACAATTGATATATAAATGAATTCCACAAGATTACATTACTAAGTGTGATTATATTGATCACAAGGGATAAGACCACTAATTACATATCTTTCAATATAAGAGAATATACTCGGTATATGTTAGAAAAATGTAAACCTAAATTGAAATGTTAAACTAATAAATATTACATTTAAGATAAATCTGTGAAAGGCCATTTAAAAATCAAATTATAAAGTGATATTGACAGAAATGGCAGAGAAATAATTTTGAAAATTCTCTCTTTCATGACATGAAGAGAACACTAGCAAAAATTATCAGAATCTATTTTTTAAAAATTCTGGAAATAATAGGCTTACAGCAATCCCTGATATGTATTCAAGAAACATGGGTGCATCTTAGTAGGAACAGCAGACTACAAAGAACTTAAACAAATGTACAAGAGAAAACCAAACAACCCCATCAAAAAGTGGGCAAAGGATGTGAACCCCATCAAAAAGTGGGTGAAGTATAATGAACTTCTCAAAAGAAGACATTTATGCAGCCAACAAACATATGAAAAAGAGCTCATCATAACTAGTCATCAGAGAAATGCAAATCAAAACCACAATGAGATACCACTTCACACCAGTTAGAATGGCGTTCAATAAAAAGACAGGAAACAACAGATGCTGGAGAGGATGTGGAGAAATAGGAATGCTTTTACAATGTTGGTGGGAGTGTAAATTAGTTCAACCATTGTAGATTACGGTGTGGTGATTCCTCAAGGTTCCAGAGCTAGAAATACCATTTGACCCAGCAATCCCATCATTGGGTATATACCCAAAGGATTATAAATCATTCTACTATAAAGACACATGCACACATATGTTTATTGCGGCACTGTTCACAATAGCAAAGACTTGGTACCAACCCAAATGCCCATCACTGATAGACTGGGTAAAGAAAATGTGGTACATATATACCATGGAATACTATGCAGCCATAAAGAAGGATGAGTTCATGTCCTTTGCAGGGACATGCATGAAACTGGAAACCATTATTCTCAGCAAACACAAGAACAGAAAACCAAACACCACATGTTCTCACTCATAAGTGGGAGTTGAACAATGAGAACACATGGACATGGGGGTGGGGGGCATCACACACTGGGGCCTGTCATGGGGTGGGGGGCTGGGAGAGGGATAGCATTGAGAGAAATACCTAATGTAGATGATGGGTTGATGTGTGCAGCAAACCACCATGGCATGTGTATACCTATGTAACAAACCTGCACATTCTGCACCTGTACCCCAGAACTTAAAGTATAATAAAAAAAGAAATACCATTAACAATTGTATGCCAACAAGTTAGATAAAACAGATGATACGAAAAAATTCTTAGACACAAACTACTGAAATTGATTCAAGATAAAATAGATAACTTGAATACACCTATAGTAACTAAGATATTTAACTGGTAATTTGAAAACATCCCACAAAGAAAAGCTCAGTATGAGATTTCTTCACTGGTGAATTTTTACCAAATATTTAAGGAAAAATATACTAGGTGCATTCATTCCTCCCCTCAATAATTTTTCTTTTTAGAAGCTCAGAATGTGATCTTATTTGGGAAAAGAGGTGGTTTGGCTGTAATTAGTTAAGATGAGGTCATACTGGAGTAGGGTATCCCTTAATCCAATATGACTGGTGTCCTTATAAGAAGAGGAGGAGAGACAACAGACATAGAGGGAAGATGGCCACAGGTAGAGATTGGAGTTAAGCTGCCACAAGTCAAGGAATGCCTGGGACTATCAGAAGCTTAAACAGGCAAGGGAAGAACCTCTTCTAGAGGCTTTGGTGGAAGAATGAACCTGCCATCATGTTTATTTCAGATATCTAAACTCCAGAACTCTGAGAGTATAAATTTATGTTATTAAAGCCACCAATTTTGTGGGCTCAGCTCTTGTGGGCTCACCTTATTAGGGCAGCACTAGGAAACCAATACAAACAACTAACACCAATTCCTTATAAATTCTTATCAAAAAACAGAAGAGGAAACACTTCCCAATTTGTTCTAGAAGAACAGTGTTTCTCTGATACCCAAACCAGACCAAGACATCTCCCCCACCACACACATACATAAAACCATAGATCAATATCCCTTATGAAAATAGGCATTAAAAAATCTTTTAGGAAAGACTAGCAAAGTGATTACAGCAACATACAAAGTGAATATATGCCTTAACAAAGTGATATTTATTCCAAGAATGCAAGGATGGCTCAACATTTAAAATCAATCAATATAATAGATGGAATTAATGAAATGAAGTAGGAAAGCTGCATGATCATCTCAATAGATGCACAAAAAGAATTTGGCAAAATCCAATAACTTTTCATCCCAACAAACTATGGATAGAAAGGACATTTCTCAACCAGATAATGGACATCAACAAAACTCTCCTGACTAACATCATGCTTAATGAGGAAAGACTGACTGCTTTACCCCAATAACAGGAACAAGATTAGCATTTCAAACTCACAGCTTCTCTTCAGAATTATACTGGAAATTCTAGTCAAAGCAATCAGGGAAGAAACAGAAATAAACGGTATCCAGATTTGAAAGGAAGAAGTAAAATTATTTTCTGATTACCAGTTCTTATATGTAGAAACTCCTAAGGAATACACACACACACACACACACACACACACACACACACACACTCAACCTGTAAAAGTTAATACACGATTTCAGTAAGTTTGCAGACTACAAGGTTAATATACAAAATTAAGTTGTATCCTACTGTAACAACAAAATTTGTTTCCTATTACATCAGATATAAACAATGATAAGATTTCTAACCCAGTTTTCATTTCTTATTTTAAAATTTGGGTTAAAACTAAATAACACAAAGCCAAATTAGAGTCTCCTTTAAATGTACAAAAATTAGTTGCTTTTGTGTAATCTCTTAATGTTGGAGTGATGTAGAGCTCCATCCTAGGCATTTTTCTCTTTTCTACGTAGAATTCAAGCCAAAGTGATGTCATTCAGTGTCATAGTTTATTATTCTGTCTATATCTTAACTCTTAAATTTACACCACCATCTCCAGTCTTTTGCCCAAGATTCACACTTGGATGAACAAATACATGTTTTCATCTCCAGCTGTTTTTTAATAGGAGTCTCAAATTTAACATGACTAATATACTCCCCTCACGCAAAATCTAACCTTTTTCTTTTTATCTCTGTTTATGTCAAGATCACATTGTAGCTTAAACCAAAAACTGAGGAGTGTTCCCAGATCTTGGTTTTTAATATCTCTCACCTCTAATGGGAACAACACAGCAGCTACTCTGCCTACAAAGGACCTGTATTAGGCAATCTAACTTAAATGTAATTTCAGTCTTAGACAGAGAAAAGAAAGCTATTAGGATGAAAAAAAAAAAAAGGTTTTTTTGTGACAGGGTCACACTCTGTCACCCAGGCTGGAGAGTAGTGGTACAAATATGGCTCAATGCAGCCTCTGTCTCCTGGGGTTAAGCAATGCTCTCACCTAGCCTCCCAAGGAGAAGAGACTACAGGTGCAAGCCACCACAATCAGCTAGATTTTTCCAAAAACATTTTGTAGAGATGAGGATTCACCATGTTGCCCAGGCCAGTCTCAAAGTCCTGGACTCAAGTGATTCACCTGCCTTGGCTTCCCAAAATGCAGGGATTACAGGCATGAGCCACTGCACCCAGCTGAAGAAAAAGTTTGAAGAAACAATTGCCATAACACTTCCAAATGTGACTAAAAATAGATAAACTGATATCGTATGGCTGTGTTCCCACCCAAATCTCATCTTGAACTGTAGTTCCCATAATACCCACATGACATGAGAGGGACCCGGTGGGAGGTAACTGAATCATGGGGGCAGTTACCTCCATGCTGTTCTTGTGCGAGTGAGTGAGTTCTCAAGAGATCTGATGGTTTTATAAATGGCTTTCCTCACCAGCGTTTGCTCAGCCCTTCTCCCTACTGCTGCCATGAGAAAAAGGATGTGTTTGCTTCCCTTTCTGCCATGATTGTAAGTTTCCTGAGGCCTCCACAACCCTATGGAACTGTGAGCCAATTAAACCTCTTTCCTTTATAAATTACTCAGTCTTTATAGCAGCATGAGAATGCACTGATACTGTAAGCTGGTACCAGTAGAGTGGGCTGCTGCTGTAAAGATACCCCAAAACGTGGAAGTGACTTTGGAGCTGGGTAACAGGCAGGGGTTGGAATAGTTTGGAGGACTCAGAAGAAGATAGAAAAATGTGGGAAAGTTTGGAACTTCCTAGAGACTTGTTGAAAGCCTTTGACCAAAATGCTGATAGTGATATGGACAATAAAGTCTAGGGTAAGGTGGTCTCAGATGGAGATGAGGAACTTGGGAACTGGAGTAAAGGTTACTCTTGCTATGCAAAGACACTGGTGGCATTTTGCCCCTGACCTAGATATATGTGCAACTTTGAACTTGAGAGAGATAATTTAGGGTATCTGGCAGAAGAAATCTCTAAGTGGTAGAGTATTTGAAGGAAGTAAAGCATAGAAGTTTGAAAAATTTGCAGCTTGACAGTGCAGTAGAAAAGAAAAACCCATTTTCTGGGGAGAAATTAAAGCCAGCAGCAGACAGTTGCGTAAGTAACAAGGAGTCAAGAGCTAATCACCAAGACAAAGGGGGAAAATGTCTCCAGGGCATGTCAGAGACCTTCACAGCAGGCCTTCCCATCACAGGCCCAGAGGCTGAGAAGGGAAAAATGGTTTCCTAGGCTGGGTCCAGAGACCCCCTACTGTGTGCAGCTTCAGGATCTGGTGCCCTGCATCCCAGCTCCTCCAGCCATGGCTAAAAGGGGCCAAGGTACAGCTCAGGCCATGGTTTCAGAGGATGCAAGCCCCAAGCCTAGGCACCTTCCACATAGTGCATAGAAGTCAAGAATCGAGGTTTGGGAACCTCCACCTAGATTTCAGAGGATGTATGGAAACACCTGGATATCTACGCAGAACTCTGCTGCAGAGGCAGAGCCCTAATGAGAACCTGTGCTAGGGCAGTGCAGAAGGAAAATGTCAGGTTGGAGCCTCCACACAGAGTCTCCACTGGGGCACTGCCTAGTGGACCTGTGAGAAGAGGGCCACTGTCCTCCAGATCCCAGAATGGTAGGTCCACCAACAGCTTGCACTGTGCACCTGGAAAAACTGCAGGCACTTGACACCAGCCTATGAAAGCAGCTCAGAAGGGGGCTGTACCCTGCAAAGCCACACAGACAGAGCTGCCCAGGGCTGTGGGAGCCTATCTCTTGCATCAGCATGATCTGGATGTAAGACATGGAATCAAAGGAGATCATTTTGGAATTTTAAGGTTTAATGACTGCCCTATCAGATTTGGACTTGGATGGGGCCTATAGCCCCTTTGTTTTGGCCAAGGTCTCCCATTTGGATTGGGTGTATTTACCCAATGTCTGTACCCCCATTGTATCTAGGAAGTAACTAACTTGCTTTTGATTTTACAGGCTCATAGGTGGAAGGGACTTGCCTTGTCTCAGATGAGACTTTGGACTTGAACTTTTGAGTTAATGCTGAAATGAGTTAAGACTTTGGGGGAGTGTTGGGAGGGCATGATTGGCTTTGAAATGTGAGGACATGAGATTTGGGAGGGGCCAAGGGTGAAATGACATGATTTGGCTGTGCCTCTACCCAAATCTCACCTTGAACTGTAGTCCCTATGATCCCCACCTGTCATGGGGGGTACCCAATGGGAGGTAATTGAATCATGAAGGCAGTTACCTCCATGCTCTTCTTGTGATAGTGAGTGAGTTGTCATAAGATCTGATGGTTTTATAAGGATTTTTTTCCCCCTTCACTCTGCATTTCTCCTTGCTGCTGCCATGTGAAAAAGGACGCGTTTGCCTCCCCTTCCACCATGATTGTAAGTTTCCTGAGGCCTTCCCAGCCCTACAGAACTGAGTCAATTAAACCTCTTTCTTTTATAAATTACCCAGTCTTGATTATGTCCTTATAGAAACATGAGAATTGACTAATACACTAACAGATCGAAAAATCTCAACTAGCCCCCAAAATGCATAAAAACAACCAACCACATCAAGAAGCACCACAATAAAATCACTTGGAGAAAATTTTAAAAGCTTTTTTCTAAAATATAAAGACACAGTATATACAGGGGATCAAGAATAACTACTTACTTCTAATCAGAAACAATGCAAACAAGAAGACAATAGTACATATTCAATACATTAAAATAAAAACTTGTCCTAGAAGTCTATATCCAGTAAAAATATTTTCAAAACCACAAGTGATATAAAGACATTTTAGACAAACAAATCTGAGATAATTTAGGTGCAACAAATCAGCATTATATTAAATATTATAGAAAATGCAGCTCTAAATAAAGGAATGTAAGAAATGATAAATGTGTATTAATAAAAAAGTTTTTTCCTCACTTAAAAAATATTTCTTAAAATATAATTAACTGCTCAAAGCAAATATAACAATATTGTAGCAAGGGATATACACCATATATAAGAGTAAAAAGTAGGATAACAATAGGAACACAAAGGAAGGAAGGAAAAAAGGGTATTGGGCTGGGTGCAGTAGCTCATGCCTGTAATCCCAGCACGTTGGGAGGCCAAGGCGGTGGATCACCTGAGGGCAGGAGTTCAAGACCAGCCTGGACAACATGATTAAATCCTGTCTCTACTAAAACTACAAAAATTAGCTGGGCGTGGTGGTGGATGCCTGTAATCTCAGCTACTCAGGAGGCTGAGGCAGGATAATCACTTGAACCGGGAGACAGAGGTTGCAGTGAGCTGACATTGTGCCGCTACACTCCAACCTAGGTGACACAGCGAGACTCCATCTTAAAAAAAAGAAAAAGTAAGTGTATTGTTGTAAAATTCTCATATAATAAGTGGTTAATAGTATTTGAAGGTAGACTGTTATAACTCAAAGATGAATATTCCTAGGGAAATGACCAAAATAATTGAGGACACTACTATAGCTAATAAGCCAGTGAGCATAATAAAAATAGAATACTGGCCAGGCGCGGTGGCTCAAGCCTGTAATCCCAGCACTTTGGGAGGCCGAGGTGGGCAGATCACGAGGTCAGGAGATCGAGACCATCCTAGCTAACACGGTGAAACCCCATCTCTACTAAAAATACAAAAAATTAGCCGGGCGAGGTGGCGGGCGCCTGTAGTCCCAGCTATGCGGGAGGCTGAGGCAGGAGAATGGCGTGAACCCCGGGGGGCGGAGCCTGCAGTGAGCCGAGATTGCGCCACTGCACTCCAGCCTGGGTGAAAGAGCAAGACTCCGTCTCAAAAAAAAAAATAAATAAAAATAGAATACTAAAAATACCCAATTCAAAAGAGAAAAAGAACAGGGAAATAGATAAAACACACATGGGACAAACAGAAAACAAATAGTAGGCTGATATCCTTAAAATATATAAACAATTACATTAAATGTCAATCAAGTAAATGATCCAATCAAAAGGCAAAGATTATGAGTCTGAGTTAAAAAATAAATAAGACCTCACTGTACGCTGTCTGCAAAAATCACACTTTAAATATAAATACATAGGTTAAAAGTGAAGAAAGGAAAATGATATACATTAATTTTATAAAACATGGAATTGATATATTAACTTAAAACAAAGATTTCAACACTGTGTAATACTTGAGATAGTACAGTACATTTCTTAATGAAAAAAGGTTCAGTTCATCAATTAAAAACACAACAAAATGGCACACACCCATCCTTCTTATTATTCTTCATTCTCTTATGTTACTTTATTCTTCTTCTTATGGGTTTATCACAATCAGAGCTATATAAACTCTGTTTATTGATAGTCTCTATTAGAATGTAAGCTATCTGAAAGTAGAAACTTGTACTACTTTGCTTATCACTGTGTCCTCACCACCTAAACAGTGCCTGGATTATAGAATAACTCAATAAGTATTTGTTGAATAATTGACAAAATATACCATTTAACCTGAAATAGGTTAAGGTTATTAGGTGCTTGGAATCAAACCACGGTTACATAATAGATTTTTCTAATACCAAAATAACAAATTTCAATACTTAGAAAGTCTGTAAATACAGATTGTTAGGCATGACATAATAATTGTTTTTACTCCCTTTTGAATCGAGTTGCTTTTATTGTTTTAAATAGTGTAGGTATTTACTGGAAACACAGGATTAAACAAAAGTACTAAACATTTGGCTATTGACTTCGTAAAACTTGGGATGGATGGGTAAAAAGATGACATAAAATAATGGAACTCAGCTACTGGATTTGACTCCTATATAATCCAGAGCCGTTTAATTGAACTTTTCTGGGATTATGGAAAATTCTATATCTGTATTTTTCAATATGATAGCCATTATCCATATGTATCTACTAAGCACATCAAAGTGGCTAGGGAAACTGAGGAAGTGAATGTTTAACTTCATTCCATTGGAATTAATTTAGATATAAACTTAAATAGCCACATGTGGCTAGCAGCTCCCATTTTGGCATGGCCAGCCCAGGTATTCACATGTGCTGGATTCTCCTCACTGGACCCTTGCTTTCCTTCATGCAGACTTAGACATCCTTTTTTTGTAGCATTTGTCATGACAGAAATAATTTAACATCTCTATTTCATACCACTGAATGGAGTCAGTGTCTATCTCTTTCACAGCTTTTATCCATAGCATGATTCTATGATCTGTGCCTCGTTTACAGAAATTGTCCAAAAAATATTTGTTGAATGAATGAATCAACAAAAACATATTTCACTGCCATCTCTATGGAAGGAAAGATGACCCCATTAATTATGTATGCTTATCTCAATGTCATAGGTGGCTGAGTAAAAACTAAACATGGCCCAAATTTTCCCCATCTGTGTAATAAAAATGATGAGTTCAGATAAGAGTTTCCAAACGTTGAGGAGCCTTTGGAGAACCTAATAAGAGAGGTCCTCCAAAAACAACCTTCTTCTTTTGTTCAGACTTTATTTGAAAATAAAGAGAGTCAAATGGAAGCAAAGTTAGGCCATGTATTTCTATGTATGAGACCCAAGTGGTGTCACATTAACTAAATTCCAGATTACACAGAATTACTCACTAATTCACTGGCAATTCTACACTGAACAGGTGGGAGGCTACCTAACAAAGACTTAGGAGATAGACACAGAGTGGCTTGTATTCTCTGAAGATAAGTTCCTTTTCAAGTAGACCAAGATAAAAGCTAGGCAGAAAATGCCCAGCTTTTACTTCCAATTAAAGTAGCCAGTTTGCGTATAATATAATAGAGCTAAGTAAGTGTTCTCTTACTCATGTGCACTTATCTGACCATAAACAATTGTTAAAATAAATTGCAAATGAGATCACCCAGTAACTAGATCTCTCTCAGTGAGTGAGCCATCTTCCCCAAAGGTTTAACATGTCTCCATTAATATCTCTGTAATACACAAAATAAAATGCTTTGGTAATTTCATGATACCTAGAGTTGGCCATTTTGTTGAATAAAATATTTTATATTTAAGGTGCTTTTGAAAACAGGAAAAAATTTAGAATCAAATAAAAATTATGGCAAAGGGGAGGGCTATGTGTCACTAGGGCCTTGAAGTGAAAGTTGAATAAGACGAGTGAGATGAAGTTGGTATTTGATAACAGGAAGTCAGAGGTTAGTCAGAGAGGGAAAAATTGAAAGAAAAGATTTGTTAAAAAAAAGAGTCTCCGCAGAACTCAGCAGTTCTCTGGAAAATGGAATGACATCTAAAGCTCCCATCTACCCTCTGATGCCAACAAGAGAACTCCTCTTTGTTTCTGCCACCTCTCATAATGAAGACAGGGGGTGCTCAAGGATTCTTTTTAACTGCTTCTTGATTGGAGTAAACCTGTCCACAGAAGATAGGTATAAAAACCATGAATGATGAGGGAGGAAATATATCAAGGTTACCCAGAACTCAAAGACACAAATGAATTATTCATTAGCCTAAGGAACAATTGAAGTGCTTCCTCTTAGCAAGTAGCAGCTCTGGAATACAAGTGGGATCTGGCCAAGAGACAGGATGAAAAAGAGAGAAAAGAAAAATCAAAATGAAAAAAGTAAGGAGTAGTATGCCTGTTGCCATAGAGTGAGCCAACTGGGAAAATGATAAGCATGGCAGCCAATGTCTACATCAAAGAGATAGTGCCTCGAACTTGTGCAAGAAAACTATTTGAGTGTTTTTCAAATAACAATTTTAAAAAAACAAATTAGAATTTCATGTTTCCTTGCCAAAATTCATTTACCATTAAAAAACAATTGCACATTTCAGGCCAGGCGCGGTGGCTCACACCTGTAATCCCAACACTTTAGGAGGCCAAGGCAGGCAGATCATGAGGTCAGGAGACGGAGACCATCTTGGCTAACATGGTGAAACCCCATCTCTACTAAAAATACAAAAAAAAAAAAAATTAGCCAGGCATGGTGGTAGGTACCTGTAGTCCCAGCTACTTGGGAGGCTGAGGCAGGAGAATGGTGTGAACCCAGGAGGCGGAGTTTGCAGTGAGCCAAGATCGCACCACTGCACTCCAGCCTGGGCGACAGGGTGAGACTCTGTCTATAAAAAAAAAAAAAAAAAAAAATTGCACATTTCAAAATACATCTAAAAATAATTTTCTGTTCCTGAATTTATGTGCTTCAAATTAAAAAATGTCTAACATACAACAGTAAAAGTCCCTTCAGCCTGACTTAAAGAAAGAAATTTAGTTTTCAGATCCATTTTTCTCTCCCTTATTCTTGCCCATCTTATTTTTCTTTTCATTCCTAGTTTCAAAGCATTCTGTATACAATCTCTGCCAATAAATGTGTGTTGTTCAGTAAATGGTAGTCATGCATGTAAATGTAACTAATGTCATGCATGTAAGTGTAACTAATGTAGGGGTGTATGGTACATACCAACTTTTTAGGATAAGTAGTTTTACAATAAATTACATATCCTCCTCTCTACCATGGCAGTAAAAGTAACAGAAAATTTGGAGTCAAAAGGATATATTTAAAGAGGACTTTTATTTTACTAAGTTTTGTTCTCTGGTGGACAATTTATCATTGATTACATGGCCCCAAAAAAGAGAAAGATGATAAAAATAAAAATAAACGTATCAGAGACCTCAGGGTCTGAAAGAAATATTGATGTTGCTACTCCTTTGCCTTTGCTTAGTACTTTACTTGAATGAGCTCAGATGCATGAAAATGTCTCTCCCATGCTAGCATGGTCCTGGGAGAGGGAACTCATGCACTTCTCACGGGCTGATCATGCCTTGTCAAGCTCTCTCAGGACACAGCATGCTTCCCTTTGTCAGATGTACTAAAGTACATGCTGGACGGCCTTCTTCCAAAAAGAGAAGATGGAAAAGAGAGAACTCATAGGTAAATTTTCAGAGCTTTGGAATCAAAGCACTATCACCATTGAATGTATTACAATTTTGAAAGCACATTCACATAATGTGAAAGTTAGTCTAGACATTCCTCAGGAGCAGAGGATGTTACTTTTCCATTTCAGTATCTTTTATGTCTGGCAGGAACAATAGTTTCTCAATAAATGTTTTTTGAACTAAACAACTAAGTTGCTCTAATTTGTGGGTGCCCTAATCTTAAAACTCGTTGACTTTAATATGAATCTATGAGGTCAACAAAAAGATGAAAAACACTTGTCTTTTAATGCACACTAAGAAAAAGGCTACACAAAATTTCCTTACAGTTAACTTGGACATTCAGAGTGATCGAAAATTACAAATGATATGGGAGTATGGCACATAATGTTCCTGTTGCCAAGGATGAGAAGAATTACTGTCGTAAAACTCTGCTTCCCTCATCTGATTCAGTGTGTCTGAGCCAACTATGAGTGCTGTGTCACCTCCAGGCTGGCTCACTATGATCTATTACTTCTTAAGTTCACAGTGCTATTTGTCCATCTGAGAAGAGGGATTTCCATCATGCAGCGACTACCAGAAGCTCATAGCCCTTTGAGGCACCTTCAGTCTTTGAACAGTCTAGGTCACACCGATCCTCATTATATCTATCCCTTTGCTATAATCATCACTTCCACGGAATCACTGTCCTTTCATTTAATCTATGTGCAAAACCCAAATCATAGAAAAACTAGGTCTGATTTAGCTCTTCCTATACAAGGACTACTAAATCCTGCTGTTTTAACAACTACAAAGCTTGGGGGATTTGTGCTACTGGTAATTCATAGTCTTCAGTACTGCCCAACAATCTCTAAGGATCAATACTCAGTTGTCTCTACTAATCATTTTCAACTTACACCTTTAACTCACTGTGTAGCCATCACTTTTTCTTCTTATTCTTAGTAGATGATTTTTTCCTGGCTCATTAATAGATCAAGATTCCTCTAGGCAAGGCTTCACTAAGTTTCCTCCTTCAGCACCTGCACGCCTACATGGTTAACCTCCCATCCACCTACACAAACCATTTGGATCCCATCTCCGCTGTTTCCTTTTAAACTTTGTTCCAAAAACCATCCCTTTCTTACCATGGAGGTACATTTCCATCACTGTTTCAGAAACCAAATTTCCATCACTATTTCAGAAATGAAGAACTCTGGGTTTGAATTAAGACTTTCCATAGCCTAGCTATGTGTCTTCCAACAAATTACATTTATATACCCATTCAACAAATATTTTCTGCTCTTCTACTCTGTCAGCTACCAAGGCAGGCATTATGACATGGTCCTTGCCCAGTAGGAGATACAGAAAATAATCCCATCATTATGTGTGACAAGAAAAATATATTAATTTATAAACACTTATTATCCTTCTCCTCATTGTCTCCAGACACCCACCCTTTTACAGTGTTGGCCTAGAATGGCAAAATTCATGGGGATTTTGCTGCAAGCTGTGATATCAATGCTTGTCCAGAAAACCATAAGGGAAACGTGTAGCAGAAAGCACAGAACCAATGCAGTGTGGCCAAGAGGGCTGGAGAAGGGTTAGAAAGGAAAGACCTCACAGCACTGTGACTGAGAAAAGAAAGAGACTTTCAGAAAAGGGGGTTGAAGAGAAATGAAGGAGTGAACTTAAAGCTGAAGGAATCTGGGATAAAAGGAATGTGTGTAAAGATGACATTTAGTGAGTTTGCTGAGCAACGAGCAGGTCATCAGCCTTCTCAATCTCTATGGATAACAATCTGTTAGGTCTCACTTCTTTTATAGTCAGAAATCTGCTTTGAATATTATAACCTTTAAGTCTAAGAGAGGCCAGCATCAGCCCATATGGGTTGTGAAAGTGTTTAATTATAATTGTGATCAATAGTTTGCAGAAAAAGTCAGAGGCCCTTAAAATACGAATAACAGGAGACCAAAGTCAAAGATGTGATCCCTGAAGTTTGGGCATTTAACCTGGAAAAGAGAAGAGTTTGACTTCAGGGGCAAACTCTCTAAGCCTAACCTGTAAAATATGTGTCCTAGTCTGTTTTCTGCTGCTTTAACAGAATACCGCAAACTGGGTAATTAATGAAGAAAGGAGCTTTATTTGGCTCATGGTTCTGGAGGCTTGGAAGTCCAAGATTGAGGGGCTGAATCTGGTGAGGGCTTCTTGCTGCAAAACATGGCAGAAGGCATCACATGGCGAGGAAGTGCACAGAGAGCAAGAAAAGAAATGGGGGCCAAAGTCCTAAAATAACTAAGCGACTCCAGAGATTACGGTAATCCATTCATGATGCCCCTATACATCCATTAAAATGGCCAAAATCCAGAACACTGACAATAATACCACATGCTGGTGAGGATGAGGAACAACAGAAACTCTCATTCATCACTGGTAGGAATGTGAAATGGTACCGCCTCTTTTGAAGACAATTTGGCAGTTTCTTACAAAAGTAAATATACTCTTACCATATAATTCGGCATTTCTGCTCCTTGGTACCTACCCGTAATTGAAAATGTATGTCCACATAAAACCCTGCATATGGATGTTTATGGCAGCTTTATTCATAATTGCCACATTGGTTTGGAAGCAATCAAAATAGCAGATGAATGAATAAACTTAGTACAAAAGAGCTTATCAAGTCATGAATAGAAATAGAAGAAACTTAAATACATATTACTAAGTAAAAGAAGCCAATGTGAAAAGGCTACACTATGATTCCAACTTTATGATATTCTGGAAAAGGTACATCTATGGAGAGAATAAAATTATTAGTGGCTGCCAGAGGTCAAGGAGAGGGAGAGATGAGTAGGCAGGGCACAGTGGATCTTCAGGGCAGTGAAACTATTCTGTATGATGCTGGAATGGTATAGACATGCCATTAGACATTTGTCAAAACACAGACTCCAACACCAAGAGTGAACGCTAATGTACACTATACACTTTAGGTGTCAATGTAGGTTCATCAGTAATGACAAATGCACCACTCTAATGGTGGATATTAAGAGAATTTGATAGTGGGGAAAGTTGTTGAGGGGAGGGAGAGAATATATGGGAACTCTGTACTTTTCACCCAATTTTTCTGTAAACCTAAAACTGATCTAAAAACTGAAAAGTTTATTAACAAAAAATTCTGTCAACAAAAGTGGAGTAAGAAATGCACTTACGTTGACAGAGAATCAGATTTGAGAGTATGGTGGTATCAACACTTTCATATTCATACTGTAGCTGGGCATTTGAAATCAGAATGCTATTGCATTAAATAAAATGTAATAAATGTTGGTACAAAACATACACCATTAATTATTTGTAAGGAAGATAACAAATAAAACAATTCCATTAAATTATGTTTTACTTAAAATCACAGATTTTAACTGATGTTGAAAATATTGAAGAAAATAGAGCATAGAAAAATCCATAGAGAGGAAGGACACACACTGGAGCCAGTCGGAGGATGGAGGATGGGAGGAGGGAGAGGATCAGGAAGAATAACTAATGGGTACTAGGCTTAATACCTGGGTGACAAAATAATCTGTACCACAAATCCCTGTGACATGAGTTTACCTATGTAGGAAACCTGAACTAAAAGGAAGAAAGAAAGAAAAAAAGCAAATATTCACTTAATGCAAAAAAATACAAAGGAAGAATGGAGAAACAAAGGAACAAAAGACATGGTATCTACAGAAAACAAAAAGCAAAAGGCAAGCATGAATACAATCGTATTAACATTAAAATAAATGTGAATGGATTAAACAATCCAATCAAAAAAAAAAAAAGAGAAAGGGTGTTTAGTTTTCTTTTACAGAAGGAATTAAAAATCTAAACATGTTCTGATTTATTGACATTGACAATACAAAAGTCATCAATTAAGAGTATTTTGAAATGTGGAAAGATAACTATTACTATAAATAGCACATTATGGGCTTTGCACATAACTACAGAAGATATTAGCAAACAAAATATATTTTATATACACAGAAAGACAGAAATTAAAGGTAAGAAAGTTAATAAAACAGGAACTAATGGCACGCAAAAACAGTCACAATATATTTTAAATTAAAAGTGAGATACCAACTGTACATACAGCATGAATGTAATTTTGTAACATGTATTATACGAAATGCATAATTATATATGTAAAAAAGGCTGGAATGGAAATTTTAAAGTTAATGCTGTTATCTCTGAGTAATGGTTGATTCTAATTTTTCACTTATTATTTATGTGTTTTCTACATCTCCTTTAATGTTTTTATGTAATATAAACACAAAAATGTAAACTTAAAAACTCTAATTCAAGTATGAATTGAATATGGGTCATAATAATTCACTATTATTTGGCCATCACTCTTAAGCCATGAGAGCAAATAAGGGGATTAATAACAACCTAAAATCACTACCTCAGCCAAACTTGTACAAAGCAGGAGACATTGAACTAATGGGAGCCAGGAAATGATAATGCCAAGATAAAATATTAAAAAGTTATTAAAAGCATTTCTGCCAAGTTGAAAGCCATAAACATAATACAATAACTGGGGCATGATTCATAGAAAGCATCAATTCTCCTTTATATAGAATGAGCCCAGGGAGTTGCTTTCGAATCATCATGGCTTCACAGAATGCAGTCTCTCATGTGTACAGATGCAGGAATTTGGTGTTGCACACAGCACTGTGGGATATTACAACTAGTTTGGTAATTAAATCTTTCTCCTTGGTTCCTCTAGTAGGTTTCAGCCAAGGAGATCAAATTCCTTTACTTTCACAGCAAACATGCATTGTGCAGTCACCTTTTGATGAGTAAGTGAAGTTGGCAGCTTCCTCATGAATAGAGTGACTTTGTTAAGCATCACTTTTTCCGGGAGGGCTTGAAGAGGACATTTGTCCCCCTCTTTTGTCTGCTAGTCACAACATAGACTAAGTTGGATAGGCAAGCCTGCTTATAACTGAATTCGCTTCAACACCCTACTCCCAACTAAACTCTCTAATGTTAAAACAGGTGAGGTGCAAGTAAATGTGCTTGAATGAAGTGTAGTACTGGTTAGTAAAACCCTAATGATTGTTTAAATAACATTTAAATGACATACTCAGAAAAACCATTCACTTTTTTTTTTTTTTACCTCCTTTCTATCTTTTAGCTTCAGAAAACATCATTTGCCCCAAATTAGGCCAAACGACTATGGCAGCCCAGCCTTCTGATTTTCCAGTCAAAGACGGACTCAAAGGCTCCTTTCTAAGACCATACTTTACCCTGCAAAATACTCAGCCTCAACCACTAATTGGAGAAAAAAATTGTCAGAACACCTCTCCAAACGTCATACAGAGGGAAAAAAAATTCTTCTAAAATGTGACTAAGTACTTTGCCATAAGAACTAATCTACAATATATTTTTTCTTTTTCTTTAGTCTGGACTCCATATGGCATTCCTGGCTAGTTAAGCCATCCAATACACACATTTATTTTGTTCTTAAAATAATAGTAACCAAAATAGATGCAAAAATTATGTGTAAAAAATAAAGGCTAACTCAAATTTTCCCAGAATTTCAGCTACATTCAAGACGATAGTTTCCAAAGACAGTAACCCATACAAAAATGCATAATATATGAGACGTCAGTGACAATTCTGTGGCTTTTAGTACATTAACAATACAATGTTGTTGAATCATATCTTTATCTAGTTTCAAAATGTTTTTGTTGCTCCAAAATAAAATGCTGTACCCATTAAGCAATTACTTCCCATTCCCCTAACTCCAAGCTCCCAGCAATGACCAATTTGTTTTCTGTGTTTGTATATTTACCTATTTTTGACATTTAATTAAAAATTGTACAATATGTAATCTTTTTGTCTGGCTTCTTTTACTTACCTTAATCTTTTTCAGCTTCATCCATGCTATAGCATGCGCTAGTATTTCTTTTTTTTTTTTTTTTTTTTTTGAGACGTAGTCTCGCTCTGTCGCCCAGGCTGGAGTGCAGTGGCACGATCTTGACTCACTGCAAGCTCTGCCTCCCGGGTTCACGCCATTTTCCCACCTCAGCCTCTCGAGTAGCTGGGACTTACAGGCACCCACCACCACACCAGGCTAATTTTGTTTTTGCATTTTTGGTAGAGATGGAGTTTCACCATGTTAGCCAGGATGGTCTCGATCTCCTGACCTCGTGATCCACCCGCCTCGACCTCCCAAAGTCCTGGGATTACAGGTGTGAGCCACTGTGCCTGGCCAGTACTTCATTTTTTTATGACTGAAGAATATTCCATTGTATGGATATCCCACAATTTGCTTATTCATTCATCTGTTGATAGATGTTTGAGCTGTTTCTATCTTTTGGCTATTCTCAATAGTGCCGCTATTAATATTCATGCACAAGTATTTGTCTGAATGTCTCTTTTCAATTCTCCGGGGATTATACCTTGAAGTGGAATTAGTGGGTCTTATGGTAAATTTGTTTACCTTTTGAAGGAACCACCAAACTCTTCTCCACAGTGGCTTACCCATTTTACCTTTCCACCAGCAATGCACAAGGGTCCAGTTTCTCCACATATTAACCAACATTTGCTGTTTTCTATTTTCTTCTTTACTTCTTCTTTTTAAACTTGTAGCCATATTCATGGGTGTAAAGTGTTCTCCTTGTGGTTTTTAATGTGTATCTCTCTAATAAGAGATAATGTTGAGCATCTTTTCATGTGCTTATTTTGAAGCCATTTGTGTATCTTCTGTGGAGAAATATCTGTTGCAGTCCTTTTCCCATTTCTTAATTAGTTTTTTTGTTTTTTGTTGTCGTTGTTGTTGAGTTGTAAGACATATTTATTTACTCTGGACATGATACTTTTCATATTAACGATTTTCAAGTTTTCTCCCATTCTGAAAATTGCCTTTTCACTTTCCTGAGAATGTTCCTTGATGTACAAAAATTTGGAATGCAGGGGTGTTTCAACATAAGAAAATCAATCAATGTAATAAATTATATTAAAAGCATGAAGGGGAGAAATTGCATGATTATCTCATTCAGAGAAACACACACGAAAAGTATTTCACAAAATCAAGCATTCTTTCATGATAAAGACACACAATAATAGAAGGGAACTTCCTCAACATGGTAAGAAGCACTTGTGACAAATGCACAGCTCATATCATACTCAATGTTGAAGACTGACAGCTTCCCCTCTAAAATCAGGAATAAGAAAAAGATCCCTGCTTTCAGCATTGCTATTCCATTTTACTGGAAGTTCTAGCCAGAGCAATTTGGCAAGAAAAAAGGTATTCAAATTGAAAGGAAAGATGTAAAATTATCTTTATTCATGGATGGCATGATCCTATATATAGAAAATCTCAAAAATTCCACACAAAAACTGAAGCTAATAAACAATTTAGCAAACTTCAGGGTATCAGATCACCACATAAAACATCACTGTCTTTATAAACTGGTAATTAACAACCCAGAAAGGAAATTATGAAAACAATTCTACTTATATTTTCATTAAAAAAAATAGAATGCCTAGGAATATATTTAACCAAGTAGGTGAAAGATTTGTACATTGAAAACTATAAAACATTACTGAAAAAAATTAAAGGAGCTCTAAATAAATGGTAAAAAAAAAAAATCCCACGTTTATGGATTAGAAGAGTTAATATCATTAGGACAGCAATCCCTATACTGCCCAAAACAAACTCTAGTAAAAATTTAATGCAATCCCTATCAAAATCCGAGCAGGTTTTTTTTTTTTTTTTTTTTTTTTTGCAGAAATGGTAAATCAGTTTTTCAAATTCACATGGAATTATAAGGAGTCTCAAATAGCCAATCTTGAGAAAGAACACTGGAAGACTCATGCTTTCTAATTTAAAAACTTGCTACAAAGCTACAGTGTTACAAGAGTATAGTATTGGCTGAAGGATAGACAAACAGACAAAAGCAATGAATTTCAAAGTCCAGAAATCAACCCATACCTCTATGACTAACTGATTTTTGATGAGGGTGCCAAGACCAGTCAATGGGGGAAAAATAGTCTCTTCAACTAGTGGTGCTGGGACAACTAAACAGCCATTTTGTATTACTCAAATGACTGTGATAAAAATGTCATTGGTACACTTAAAGCAATATACAGAGGAATTAGAATAATTAGCAACTACTTTCACTTCAAAATTACCTTGAGCAGACACAGTCAGTGCTCTGCCCACATTCCTGGCACAGCCTTTGACTGCCATTGCGGCTGGCTGCTGGGCATCTTTCTGCCTCGCTCTGCATCTCTGTGCCTGAGGGCACTCAGTTCCTGAGCCAAGGAAGGCCACTCTGGTCACAGAAAGGCAGGCTGGAAATGATAGAATGAACACCCCTGGGAGCAGCCTTTAATTCATTTTCAGAAGTCGGTGTTTAAATAGAGCAGCGCCATTGCTTCTTGGGTGGGAAAATTCTGAGACATGTGTTTTGCAATATGCCCCAGAGTTTCTCTGTGTGATTATGCTCCCACATTACGCTACTGCGGAAGTAGACTGAATAGTGCACATTCTACTGGCTTCCTTCTCTTCTTTTAGATCACTTCCCCACTCCTCTTATAATGACCCTGAACCCTCCAAAAAAGCATTTAAATCTTTGCCTTAGGCTCTAATTCTGTGGGAACCTAAGTCCCAGACTAAACAACAGCAACAACTTTTCATTGAGTCTCATCTAATACAAGGTTTCATTCTAAATATTAGGAATTCAGTAATGAATGAGATACTGATATCATTTGGCTGTGTCATCACCCAAATCTCACCTTGAATTGAAATAATCCCCATGTACCAAGGGCAGGGCCAGGTGGAGATAACTGAATCACGGGGGCAGTTTCCCCCATACTGTTCTCATGGTAGTGAGTAAGTCTCATGATATCTGATGGTTTTATATATGAGAGTTCCCCTGCACAACCTCTCTTGCCTGCCGCTATGTAAGACATGCCTTTGCTCTTCTTTCGCTTTTCACCATGATTGTGAGGCCTCCCCAGCCATGTGGAACTGTGAGTCCATTAAACCTCTTTCCTTTACAAATTACCCAGTCTCAGATATGTCTTTATTAGCCACATGAGAACAGACTAATACAGATAACTCATTGATCTTGAGCTCACAGTGTAATTTAGTATTATTGTAGTCCTTGATGTTATTAAAACAGTAAAATTTTAGACATGAATGGATCATATAACATTCCTGTAAGAGTGTTACATGCTGACCTCAAGCATCTAAACTTACAGATGTTAGGTAACTAATAGTGTCACATAAAAACCTAGTGTTCAGAAAATGATGTGAATCTAGCATCTGCTTTCTTGTTCTAGATTTGCTGGAGAAACACCAGCCTGAAACAAACCAATTTAAGATACATGAATGAGAAACAAGGTTTTATGTAATGGAAGAGTGAGCGCAACAGCTGTGTGGCTTAGAGAAAAGTGAGTGTGCGCTTTATGTTTGCTTTGTCATGACACATTGAATTCTACCACATGCCCAGAAACACAGCAGCAAGATGACAACATAGGCCAATAACCGGAGTTGTAGGCGTGTAAGGAGAGGTAGTCATTTGACAGAGTTAAGTCCTCAACACAGTGCCTGAGCTTGTAGATCCAGCACTCTTGCTCATTTTCAAGGGTCCAAGGTCAAACACAGGTGCACGGTTCCACACCACAGCCTGTCATGCCTGCTCAAAAACAATTCGCAAAACCTCCAACTGCTTCCCTTTTTTCAACCGTCCAAAGATGCAGAAGAAGGGGACTGGGGGAATCATAAAACACTATGGAAAATTCCAGGAGCCTCCATTCCTGACCAGTCTGGAAAACCAGGTTCCTGCCCCGGCCCCTTGCCTTCACCGTTTGACAATCCCTTTCTCCTGTGAAGAATTCAGGAAGCAAAGACACTTGTGCTTGCTTAAGGCAAGAATTGAGCAACAAAGAAAACTATGAAATATGAACAGAAGTCTAACCAAAATCTCAATTACTCCGATTTAATCAGTACACATTGTATGCATGTATCAAAGTATCGCCTGCGCCCCATAAATATGTACAGTTTTAGGTATCAATTTTTAAAAAGAATAAGAAAAGTTAAATTTTAGCCAAAAAAAAAAAAAAGAGGTGAAAAACTCTCCAAGGCTGGGGAGGAATTCAGACGATTCCTTCAAAACTGTCGTCCTTATTTCCTTTATTCACAGAACCAGTTTCACAAGAAACAAGCTCTTTACCATCTCCCTTTACTCAACAAAACCTGTATTTTTCTTTCCCTTATAAAAGTTTGATCAGTTATACAGACAGAATCACCATAAAAAGACAATAAAGTGTTTAAATATTTCTTGGGTTTCAAACTCTGACAAAAAGAAGTAGTCCCAGAAAGTGTATATAATCGTCTTCATATGAATTCTCAGGGTATAAGAAAGCCCTGGGCCGGGGCCAAAATAAGAAGTGTTGAGCTACCCAAAAATGACTTGGCTAGTCAGGAGGGTAAGAAAGTCTGGGATTAAAGCAGTTTTCATAAAGTGTTCATTGGCTCAGTTAGAATAGTTGCCTTCCTGTTGGCAAAGAAATCATAAGGGAAACAACATGCGAAGACCCTGCTGTTTCTCCCACCCATGACTGTTTTTCTTTTGATTCGTTTATTATGTAAGAACAGCAGAACTCTCCAGATGGGAATGAGGGACAGAGTCTAGACATCATTTATTGGCCACTGAATAGTGGAAACAAGTCTGCAACATCGACTATTTTTCTCCTTTTGGACTCCTCCCCCCACCCCAATTTACCACTTGTTTTACACTGCACACTCTGAAAAGTTAAATGATCCTGACACTTAGAATTACTCAAAAGCTAGAAAGATATTCCCAATGGTGTCAGGAACGGCTGCTCCCTTTTCCTGAGACAGCTACTCGGGCCAGTTGCTCCATCAGAAAGGCCTGCGATTGCTATCATGTCTGTGGTGTGTTTTCCTGCTACTCCTAGAAGGTTGCTTGCAAATGAGTAGTAAATGAAGAAGCAGTTGATCACAGTACACCCAAGAGCAGCTTTTTCCTCCACTGGCAATGTTACTGAAAGACTCCTTCAGTCTTCAACTTGTTTTACTTCCTCTATTTCATAAAATTTTACCACATGTTCACTCGGCACCAGGTGACAAGGTAAGCCAGAGAAATATAGTCAACAATACAAAGCCACTTAAATGAATTTACATTCAGGTTAGTAGGACAGGTAAAGAAGTTAGTAGTTTCAGGTCGCTTTTGTGTGACCTGGCCACTGCTTACTGCTCTGTCCTCATAGCTCAGCACTTGTTTCTCGCAGTCTGCCCCACCACACCGTGCTCCCCCAGTCCCTCCGATGCCCAAGCTGCTTCACGCTGCCAGCTTGGGATGCAGGCTGCTCTCCATGTCTGTGACGGTCTTCCTTGGCTCTTCATTTGGCAAATGTCTATGAATCCTTCAGGTCTTGGCTTAGAGGACCCCTCACCAGGAAGCCTTCCCAGAGCCCAAGACTAGGTTCAGTGCTGCTCCGACATGCTCTCCCATAGAGCACGGTGTTTCTCACACCATATCATAGATGCTGAGGCTCAGAGATACAGGGATTGTACCAATCACTGTATCTCTGAGACATGACGTCATGTCTGGTACAGGGTAGATGTCCAAGACATGCTTATTGAATGAATGAATGACCAGACTAGAGCTATAAAGGAATTATTTTTCAATGTCTTTTTATCCTAAATCCTTACCTAAGTAGTTTTATGGAATTGTGTAGAGTTCCTCTGGTGTTAGAAATTATTTTAAGGCTTTATGTGACTATTTCCAAAATGGTAGTTGGTAATAGGGTAATAAAACAAGAAGCTTCTGTGGTTAAATACACTTGTCAAACTCTGGAGTAAACAAAATGAAATAGATTTCTTTATTGCAGAAAAGTCTCAAAAGCTTCAAAATACTCAGATGAAATGTAAGTCTACAAAAGGGGGCTGTGTGAAGTATTGTCTAAGCTTCCGTGGGCCAAAGAACCCTTTCATAACGTACACACCATGCCAACACTTCTCACGGGCTGCACGTCCTGCCCTGGGCACTGCTTATGGCCCTGAGGAGAAACAGTGAGTGAATGGGGTCCCTGTCATCCAAAAAAAAATGGCTGTCCAGTCAGGACAAACAGACAATAAACAGCCAAACAAACACAAAATCAAATGATCAAATACAAAGAGGAGTTTAAAAATCCTTTCATCAGTGCTGCTAAGAGGATAAAATAATTAATGAAATCATGATTGGAAGGGGTGGAAGAGTGACTAGGGAAGAGTGATCAGGGAAGTTTCATGCAACAGGTACATAAAGGTGAGAAGAAGCTGGTCTCAGTACTTCACACCTGTAATCCCAACACTCTGAGAGGCTGAGGTGGAAGGATCACTTGAGGCCAGGAGTGCCAGACTAGCCTGTGTGGCATATAGCTAAATCCCATCTTTATACAATTTCTTTTTTAATTATCTGGGCACGGTGGCATACATCTGTAGTCCCAGTTACTTGGGAGGCTGAGACAGGAAGACTGCTTGAGCCTAGGAGTTCAATGTTGTGGGGAACCATGATCACATCACTGCACTTCAGCCTGGTTGACAGGCTGATACATTATATGGAGTGAGACCCTGTCTTACAAGGAAAGAAAAAAAAAATGATGAGACAGAGTCCTTAATGCAAAGATCTGAACAAAAAGTATCCCAGGAATAGGGAGGAGCAGGTTTAAGGGCCTTGAGGTAGAGCAAGCTCAGTGTATCCCAGAACAGAAAGGAAGTTCAGAGGGGGTGAAGCCTGAGGAACAAAAGGAAGTTATGGTGGGAGGTAAGGGCTGAGAGTCAACGTAGGCCAGGTAGTACAGGGCCATGTGGTTCCCATTCAATATTGATTAAAACAGGAAGCCATTAAAGAATCTTGAGCCAGGGCCGGGGAGCGGGGGCAACCGGGGTGATCTTTTTTAAAGATCATTCTGTTACCTCCTTTTGTCATCTTAAAATTTATAGTTAAAGGATGAAGAGAAATTTCAATTAATGAAATACAAACAACAGTGGCAATGAAATCAACACATATTATTTTGACATCAAGAAGCAAATTGTAGCCGTGGCAATAATAAAAATTCAGATCATACAAAAGCTGTAACTCATTTAGAGGAAGAAACAAATTGCAAAAAGAAATAATAAATAACTTTTTGGACTGTAGCAATGACTAAAGAGAGTAAACTGCATGAACACATTGGGAGAAGATGTAAGTTTCTCCCTGATTTTCACAAATATAGTGAAAACTCAAAATACACCACTTCCATGAGTGAATGGATGTTGTCATTTCAAAGAGTATGTAAGATTAGTCATGGACCAAGAATGCTTGAAATGACTTGAACTCTTACAACTCATCTACGAAAGAGACTCAGTAGAGGATTATCCACATTTGACAACAATCCTAATAATCTACATGTTACCGGAGATGCGTTGTGAAGCTAAAAGTAACTTTTCCAAATTATTTTAACCAACAATCCTGGAAAAAAGGCTGAATTATTTTTTTCTATTTTCCCAACAGAACCTAGTTTTACAAATTTTTGTTATATGTCAAGGCAAAATAAAAGTAGCTCCCCAAACCCCTAAAAAAAGAGGAGAAAAAAATGTTATGAAGTTGTGTTAGGACATAAAGAAATCTTATTTTTCTGGATTTTATGTTTACAGCCTTTGTAAGCTTTTTAAAATGTATAATTTGTTATGTTGTTTCTGTCTCTCTAAACAAATATTTGCTTTGGTATTAATTATATATTTCTAAGTTTATACTATGTTTCTTAAAGAGGACATTGCCAACCTGGGTCTATGCTTGCATGGAGGTGTGAGACAGTCAAGGAACATGAGGAACTGGATGTGCATGGATGATGAGTGACTAGAGATGAATAATGGACACAGGGAAACAGAAAGGATGACACAGGAAGTCCAAACTACTAAAATTGCTGGGCAGGGTGGTGCAAGCCTGTAATCCTGGTTACTTAGGAGCCTGAGGCGGGAGAATCCCAGACCAGCCTGGGCAACATAGTGAACCTCTGTCTCAAAAAATAATAATAATAAAATAAAAATAAATTGAAATATCCTTTTCAAGATTTAAAAGTTACATATAAATTAAGAAACAGGCCAGAGAAGACAACATAGCTTTGGAGGGCTGAGCAGGCTATTTGAAAATAGTCTGGAATAAAGACCAGCCATATTTCCCCATGAGGCAGAAACTTTACCTTTTCTAGACACTGTGATATTAACTTTCCTTTATAGACTCCATATAACGTATCATGAGAATAGTACCATCTTATCAATTAAAAGAACATATACTCTAAAAACATTTACTAAAATTTAATTAATAGCATTTAGTAAACTTAATTTAGTGTAATAAAACTTGATAATGTAGAAAGTTATTGCCTGGGTTTTTAAAATTTTTATGTCATTTTCCCTGAAAAAATATTAAAGAGCAAAGTAATGCCTATATATGCATAACAGAATTAAAAGTTTCTAACAGAAAAACTTAAAAGGCATCTCTGAGGATTAAAACGTAGAGACTATGATCATATTTTAAAATTTATATTTACTTTTGAGTAAGCAATAATATATTTACGTGTTTCATAAATCAATGACAACAAAACTTTTTACAATGACACTCTCTGTCCTGTCCTTATTGCCAGTTCTCCTCTCCAGAGGAAATAAGTGTTATGATTTTTTTTTTTTTACGAACCATCCCAAAGATAGTCTATTCATTCTAAAAATGTATATACATTTTATACCTGCTTTTGTACAACTGCTCAAAGTGTTCTGCACCTTGCTTTTTTTCACTGAACAACACAGAAGAAATAATTTTAGATGAGTATCTGAAAATCCAGTATTTGTAATGGATGCAGACTTCTACATGACATTAATAAAACAAGCTTCCTATTCAGAGACATTTACGCAGAACTAGATTTACTAAATATTAAAACATATTATAAAGCTATAATGATTAAAAGTGGTACAAGAATTGTTAAAGAGATCAATGGAACAGAATAAGAAAGTCCAGAAATAGGCCAGGCGCGGTGGCTCGCGCCTGTAATCCCAGCACTTTGGGAGGCTGAGGCGGGTGGATCGCGAGATCAGGAGATCGAGTCCATCCTGGCTAACATGGTGAAACCCCGTCTCTACTAAAAATACAAAAAATTAGCCAGGCGTGGTGGCAGGCACCTGTAGTCCCAGCTACTCGGGAGGCTGAGGCAGGAGAATGGCATGAACCCGGGAGGCGCAGCTTGCAGTGAGCCGAGATTGTGCCACTGCACTCCAGCCTGGGCGAAAGAGTGAGACTCTGTCTCAAAGAAAAAAAAGAAAGCCCAGAAATATAACCTTGTTGTTTTTAGCACATTTTTCATTAAATTTATTTCAAGGTACTTTATGATTTGTATGGGATTGTAAATTGGGTCTTCTCTTGCTGTATAGATTCTGTATACATTCTGCATATTCATTTTGAGTGCCTCTAATTTATGGAAGAGTTTTTCAGTTAATTGTCTAGACTATTTGAAGATATGCTACTATACAATTTGCCAATAAATAAAATTGTACCCTTCCTTTTTTCAATTTTCAGTTTTTAAATTTTATTCTCTTGTCAGATTGCATTGGCTTATAGCTCCAGAAAAGTGCTAAAGACCAGAGACAGCAAACATCCTGGTCCTATCTCTTATTTTAATGGGAATGTTTCTAACATTTTTTTCTTGCTAGTCATAATACTATCTTTAGCATTATTATAAATATATTTTATCGTGCCAATGAAGAATTCATCTATACTTGTTCTATAACAAATTTTCTTTTTATTAAGATTGGCTATTACTTATTCCTTTGTAATATCTGGGGAGATTAGCATATAATTTTTATGCTTAAATTCATTAATGTGGATGAGAATTAATAGATTTATAAATATTAAATAGGCTTGCATTCCTGAAATAAACACATTGATCATGTGCACTTTTTAAATGTTATGGAATCCTATATGTTAACATTGTATTTGTTTTCATATTATTATTTATAAATCATATTGGACTCGTCCATTTTTAATGGATATTGGTTTTGTGGTCAGTGTGAAAAGGACTCCCTGGCAGGGTGCTTGGCCTCCCCACTGCACCCAGGTGTCCCCAGATGTAAGAAGAGAGTCCCTTCACACCTGCAGAAACAGGATCACTGCCCTGACCCTGGCCCTAGGTGTCGGCCCTTGGCATAACTCTCGTTCAGTCCTTGACAGCTGCTGCTCCAGCCCACCCGGTGTTTTCAGTAGGATTCCCACTGGATCCAAGGAGAAATGGGCCTATCTGGGCTGCCTTCTGCCAGGCCTGGGGTTCTCTTTCCTGTTAGGTTAGATGCCTGGATAAGACACAGGACACTGGCTCTGTGTTGTCCCTCACCCGTAGGATCCCTCATCAGTCCACCTTCCTCTTCGTTTTTTTGGTACCCTCCTTTGATTGTCTCTTGGGTTATTTCCAGAGTTTCAAGTTGTATTTAGCAGGGAGGAGCAGGAAGAGAGGACTTGTTCAGACCTCAAGTTCACAGTTAACTGAAAAGATATTATATGAAATCTCAGCATTCATAACAGTGATGTCATTAATACCAATCTCAGTGACCGCAGATTTCAGGATAAAAAACAAAACATCTTCTTCGCCTAACCCTTCAGTACACTTATTTTTAAAGTGGGTTTCCATTTTGTAAAGCTGGCGTCAATAGAATGATCAGAGATGTGCGCAGCTTCCACTTGTTTCTAAACATTCATGAATTTGGCTTCTTGTCTTATTATTTTTCCCCCCTAACACATCTGTGTCATCACAGTGAACACATTTGGCTTTTTTCTTTTCTAGTAAACAACTAAAGATTTTCTACCCCCATTTCTTTTTCCCACATCTCTTTTCTGCTAACATGATATCCCATAATAATTTTGATAATGTGATGTCACAATGGCCTCCTCATCTCATCGAGGCTCTATAAACTCTATTAACCTTATATTCCTACAAATACCAGATCCAGCTCTAAGATGTAGGCTTTGGCATCACACAAATGTTTTGATACTTGACAGTACTTAGAAGAATTGGGCCACCAATTATTCTGGAAATCTGGGCATATTTTGGTACAATTTTTGAGCCATGTAGAAGGTTCACAACTGTATACATTAGGGTGAGATGTGTGAAGACAAGTGGAGCTTCCTTGTTTCTTGGGACTGATCCAATTTCTCAGTTTGTCAAACTTAGTCTGATCCAATAATTCAAATATTTCCTTAGGGAAATTCTGGGTGTTCCATATCTTTTGCTCTTCTCCAAGGTAACTTCCAGGCCTTTTAGGTGAGCCTGTTGCAGTCTGGCTGTGGCATGAGTGCCAGAGAGCAGGGCCCTACAAATGCATAGCATTCTGCAATCTCCCCTGTGCCCTAGGTGAGCTGCCCCTCCCTGAGCCCACAGCACTGCGGTGAGCCTAACTCCATTGCCATCCAGGCATCGTGATGGCACTTCTTTCCAAAATCCTTGGTCTCAGCCACCTGCCTCATCCCTGAAGATTTTGCAAACTGCAGCCTTGGCCTCAAGCCTAGGAGTTTTGACTCCTTCATCATTTTCTGCAGGGACTTTAAAAATCTCCTGCACATCACACACAGGCTGTGGGACCAGGAGCCTGCCTCAGTCCTGTTTGTTTCGCCTCCTCTTTCAGCCAACTGCACACATCATGCTGGATGCCACCTGAGCCCAGCTTCTCCTGGGAGAAACAGCTTTCCAGCTATAGCACTTCTGGAATGTCCTTGGGGTTTTGCCCTACCTCTAGCTACAAACTCCCCCACTCCCAACCCACATTGGGTTCTATCCATGAAAGGAGAGATCAGGATGCACACTGACTTTTCTACCTTAGCACTTTCTTTTTTATTTCTTCCATCAGCTTCCCAGCCAGGGAAATGGGGGACTCTTATTTTTCCTTGCATCTCCTCAATCTCATACTCCCTTCCTTCTTCATATGGAATTCAATCTCTGGGACCCTTATTCTCTGGGACTCACTCTTGTGTTAGGAGAAGTCCCCCTATCAATAAAGGAGTACAAATCAGTGATTTTCAAAGTATTATACCTGTAATACACAAAGACACTTACTGACCTATTTTGTCCTCTCTGTTTGAAGCACATTCTTCATCATATCTTGCTCACCAGAGAATGCTATCAGAAAAAATCTTCAGCTCATGTAATATTGATTGGGGTGGATGAAGGTGGATGAAGGTGTATGTGTGCATTTCAACTTTAAGACAAGTGAGAATTAATAACCAGATAAAATTAGCAACATCGAGTCTAGTAATAATACATACCACATTGTCATTTCCTGCCAGAGGAACACTGGAGGCATGTTCAAACATTTATCACTATTTAGTATCCAGTTTTCATGAAGTATTTTACTGTCATCCCTAATTAATTCTACCTTTCAACAAGAAGCTCGGGATTGGCTGCTATTGTTATTCTACTCTTATATGTCAGGGAACTGAAGCAAAGGTTAATTAAATGACTTACTCTCATACCCATAGGCTACATTGGCAAGGCTGTGTCTTAACAGGGCTGCTGGCACAGATGGCCCAAAAGATGGAAATTTAAGTAACCCTGTTCCAGCAGGGGGCACCAGCTACATTACAAACTTGGGTACACCCTAGTATTCTGCTGGTTCAAAATCTTACAAGATGGTATACCCAAGAAAAAAAACAGACTCCAAGTGTTGCAAAGAGGACACCGTTCCCTAGTATCCCTCACACCGATTACAGTTCTTGGGATATAGACAGACTTTAACAAATCAACAGTCACCTTCCTAGCATGTTTTAAACAGTTCAAGACAGGAGTTCTTACTCCCAAAGTTCAACCCATGATGATTTCTATAATCTTATGATCACAGTTATACTTTCATTCCTTTTGGTCTTAAGAATTTGAAGGCCTTATTTTTAAAACCCTGTAATAAAAATCTCTGGGAAGGGCAACTCCATTAATGGCAATGCTCCGGTCGGTGCTTAGGGAATTGGAGACATGCAAAGCATAAGAAGGAAGAGTGTGTGGTTACAGGATGGGCAAGACGGTCTCCAAGAAGGTGATGCAGGGACACCACCAACCAACTGACTTCCTGCGTCACGCTCTTATTTAGAGTTACATCTTCCAGATTTAGTGAGTTCTGAACTCTTGCCTCTTTATATCCCTTAGGTGATACAGTTTAAAGAAAAGCACTTAGGCAGAATTTAGTTCTAATTTTGGGTCCATCGTGAGCCACAGGAAGCACTTTAAAATTTTCATTGAAAAGAAGGTGTTTTCAAACAGCCAGAAAAGTTCCCTTTAATTTTTCATATCTATTTGCCTAAACAGATACAATGAACTCATCCAGTGTCAAATCAGTAATATGAGTACAAATTATTTGAAGATCTTATTAAAATGCAGATTCTGGTTTTGTAGGCCTAGGGAGGGGTCTGAGATTCCTCATTTCTCACCAGCTCCCAGGTGTGACCACTGTTGTTGGTCCCTGTGGAACATGTACTGAGTAGCAAGAAGCTAGATGACAAAACATGATCCATCTTCCTCAGCTTTCAGAAACGGACTGTGCAGAAAGCAGTCTAGAATTCATCAAGATACCCTCTCCTTCTCCACATCAAAAAGGCCATTTCAAAAAAGGGTGTCACATAAGCAAAATGCTTTAAACTCCAAGTGAAAGACGATCTCCAATGAAGGAGTTACTCCTGGTTCTTCTAGGAGATGAGGGAAGCACAAAAGTTCCTAGAGACATAGAGAGACTCTGTCTTTTAAACCTTCTATATTCTTTGCAGTAAAATCAAGATGTAAAAGTTGAAACCTCTACTTCTTTGGGGGGATTGTTTTTAACCTAGAAAACAACACAGCAGTTGTTCAGCATTTTGTTTTAAAGGCGTACTAATAGAAATAGCCCCCAAGTATTGCACTGCACCAAACTGATGCAAGATCTACATTGAAATTTTTATGTTGACTGAGTCCTTATAAAAACAGAATTGATATATTATTGGTCTAGAGGCAGGCGAGGGGAAGAGGGTAGAAAGTGCTCTGGATGGGGAAGAGGAAGGAAACACTTATTAAGTGATACATACAGCGTGTTAGACAATGTATTAAACTTGGTGTTCCTAATAGTCCAGTGAGTAAATAATACTAGCTTCATTTTACAAGAAACTGAGATTTAATCAGTTCATCTAGTTTTAACTAGATTTAATCATCTAGTTCAAGTTTGCACAACTACTGGAAGCAGTAAAGCCTGCACCAGCATCAGCCTCACCCTGTTAAAACACAGATGGCTAGGCCTGCCCCTGGAGTTTCTGATTGAGTGCGTCTTGGGTGAAGCCCAAGAACCTGCCTCTCAAAGGGGCTCCCGGTGATGCAGAGGCTGCCTGTCTGGGGACCACAGTAAGAGCCGCAGCTGGTTCTAGGCCAGGTGGTTCCACGGATGAGATCAAGCTTCGTGGATCTCAGGAAACATGAATGCACTTAGAAGAACAATGTTAAAAACCTGGATCCTAAAGAGAGTGGCCCAGGAAGAACCCAATTTAAGCCACCATGCATGCTATTGTGTTTGAAGACATTATTATTTGTAATCCATTATAATGGAAAACAAAGAAAGAAAAATCAGAAATTCTCTTTGGCATTACTTTCTGTATTTTCACTGTTGATAACAAAGAAATCAAAAAATAAATGTTATATGATACACACATACACACACACGTCTATCTTCAGAAAAGAAACATACATATATTTAGAAGGAGTTGTAGTTTTTCATTTTCCATGTGAAAAACTGGGGATATTCTTCTCCAGCTTGATTGTTAACCATCAACTAATTTCTCACTACCCTCATACAGTACAAAAACAACGTGAATTTTTATGAGGCATAATTTATACCAAAAACTCCCCTCCATCTCTCCTCCATATTGTGAATGAGACCCTACAGTGATGAAGACTCCTTTTCTATCTTTCTAGATTCCTGAGGCATATTTCTGAATTTGGAATCAGTCTATTTGACAAGTAGAGGCACATCGCTACCACGGGGCCCCCATCCGTGGGTGTGCATGTGTTTCAGCCATGAGAGTGAGAGAGGCCAGAACACGTGGCTAGACTCTCGCCAAGTCCATCAGACCGTTGTTAAGAGGGCTGGAAGAGCCAAACCACAGCACCGTCAATGCTGTGATTTATGCTTTGAAAACACTCCAAGTGGAGCAACCACACATTTATCAATACTAATGCAGGAACTGCATCTGTGAGAAAAATAAGAAAAACAAGACAAACAACAGGGGTAGTAGTGGTTACACTCTGTAAAGGAAGGGTGTCCCATAGTTTAATAAACTTTTCTATCCCAACTAAATCCTATCTCATCATATCTTTTTAAAAAGTGGTGATTTCTCCTGAGAAATAAGCAATCTAGACCAAAATCTTGAGGATAAGAGGCCATTTCTGATATACTTTGGTTTTCCTACTTTCTGAACTGGCTCACATGTGCTTACAGGTTGCAGAGACAGTGCAGAAGTCAAACACAACCTTGGATGCGTCATCGCTTCTGGCTCTGCAGGCCCTTTCTGGACCAGTGTTTTCTGCTGTCCTTCCTTCTGTGCCTACTTGCAGTCCCTTTGCTGGGAACTGACTCATCCAGAGCCTTTGGATTTGCACTTGATGCCTGGGTCTGGACTCTGCTTTTGTTCCTAGGCATTGTCTCCAGTTCTCTCTCTTCCTTTCCAAATGCTACGGCCAGCTCTGCCCACTGGGGATCCCTGCATGGCTCCTAGAACCCTGGTACTGATGCAATCACTGGCCAAGTGGCCCAAATGGAAAAGTGGGTGAGGGAGACTTCAGACGCTCACGCAGCACCTAATAGGTAACGGCCCAACGAGGGTTTCATAAGGGATGAAGGAAGACAGGAAGGAAGGAAGGAAAGGAGGAAGGGAACACAGGGTGCAATGAGAAAGGGTACTCTAGCCTGCCTGGGCAGGTCACCAGCAAATGTCTATAGAAAGCCCAGAAACAAGTGGGGCCACAGGCCTCAGAGCTGATGTCCACGCGATTCCTTTATTCTCTTTCCACCATTGATCTCAAATTACAGTTCCTGTGCAGATATTTAATAAACTTCTAGAAGTACGTTAATAAAATCTTCATACTTTCATACTCCCTAATATGCCTTTCATTCCATTCTATCTCAAGAAAGCCATTATGTTTTAGTAATTTTACTCAGATAGGTCTTAATGGAGATACATATTTTTCTTAATGGAAGATGTTTTTGAAAGCTTTTCTTCTCTTCTACCTCCATTCGCAGTCACTTTAGAACCAAAAAAAGAAAAGCTAAGTTGAGGAACCTCCCAGTTATTCTATTTGCTTTTGAATGGCAAAAGCCCCCCAGTTCTTATCAGAATAGCTCATCCGTTCACTTATTAATCACAGGAGGACCACTGAATGTCCAGATTGCTGCGGGCCACCTCCTACAACATAGAAGATCCTTCTGTGAAAAAGCATAAACGAACAATTTTGACTCATCGTCCATTCTAAAGGAAACAGCACAAACAAAAAGTATGTGTGTCCATTATGGAGAAATCCGTAATTTTATTCTCAGCAATCCAACTCTGTTGAATCCTGTGGAGTATATGGAAAAAAGATAGGATCATTGGAAATGCTACAAAGAGTTTTTGAAATGAAATTTTAGCTCAGGCTTTGACACTTACCACACATGTACTTTTTTAAAAAGCTGCATGACATGATGTTACAATTAAAAAGAAAACATCAAAACATGTTGTCACATGCAAATATAAAACAATGGGCCGTGTCTTAGAGCATCTGCTTCAAGTTAACTGCAGATGTGAAATGTTGATAGAAATTATTATCATTGGTGGGTGTTTTGTACTTTACATTATATCACAATTTACTTAATTGGTTCAGACATATTTTAATAAATTTGATCTTAATCCAATCAGGCAGAAGTGTTCTGAAAAATTTACGTAATTGTTATTATAATACCTGAATGCTCTCAAGTAAAGTGCTTTCAACAGTGTCTAGGTATTTAGGAATTTGGAGTTTGGTTTTCAGAGTCTATGAAAATCCCATAGACATTACGATATGAGGTTCTTTTTCCATCTGAAGAAATTTTCACTCCTTTAATGGAAAATCTCAGAGAGAATTTCGGAAAAAGACAAAAAAGGGAGACAGAAGGCCTTTGATTATCATATTTTACATCAAATCACATGTATCGTTCTCTTGGCTCTGCACCTAGGACCTGTCCCCACTGGATGGTGACAGAGGCAGATCACAGCAAGACAGCCTAGCTACTGAAGGCATGTGGCTGAGAGAATCCTGGTGTTCCAGGTGAAAGTTCCAAGACGCTGTATCTTCGGGTCACTCTGGGGTCAAAGATAGTTTCCTATGAGGCTTAGTGGCCAATTGCAGTTCCGAAATAAATAAAAACAATAGAAATAGATAAGCATCCATGTTGATGAATATTGCACGGTACCTGGCACATAATAAACACTCAATAAAATGAAATAAAACAAAATAAGATTAAACAGCAAGATAACATCATGAAATCTAACTGAAAGGAACAATACATTTAAAATAAAGCATGCATTATCACTTTGTTATCTAGACTGAACTGTTCAATATAGTTGCCACATGTGACTAATTTAAATTTTAATTAAAATGTGATGAAATTTAAAAATTAGTTCCTCCATTGCACTAGACACATTTCAAGTGACTAATAGGCACTTAGGACTGTATGTACACTGTAGTAGACACAAAGATATAGCATATTTTCATCATCAAACAAGGTTCTGTTTAAAAGTAGCGCTGCTCTAAACAATTGCCCGGAACACTTGAAGGAATAAAACACGGCTCTGAAATTTTTGATGGAGGAAATACACAGACAGGACAGAGCAAACAGTACTTTACAGAAAAGCTAATTCATGTGATACCCAAATTGAGGAGAAAAAAGGCTGGGCGTGGTGGCTCATGCCTGTAATCCTAGCACTTTGGGAGGCCAAGCTGGGCTGATCACCTGAGGTCAGGAGTTCGAGACTAGCCTGGTCAACATGGTGAAACTACGTCTCTACGAACAATACAAAAATTATCCAGGCATGGTGGCACACGCCTGTAATCCCAGCTACTTGGGCGGCTGAGGCAAGAGAATAGCTTGAACCCTGGAGGCAGAGGTTGCAGTGAGTGAGACCGTGATACTGCACTCCAGCCTGGGCAGCAGAGTGAGACTCCATCTCAAAAAAAAAAAAAAAAAAAAAAGGAGAAAAATATACATTTTTATGGGGACATACAGAATACCTGGAGATTTGTTTTGAGGGTGAAATCCCAGGGGAAAAACCACTCAATCATCTAAATCCATCTGCTTATTTTTTGTGTTGTAAAATACAAAGAGGGAAAAATCATTGTTTTAAATCAGGTTAATAAGACACTATTTTGATATTATTTTTAGTGTTCAATGTAGACTTACAGTCAACACATCAAAGAATGAAATGATCTATGATACTCGGTGACAGGCAAAAGTACATGGAAATAAAAATTTATGGTATAAGGCATTATTTTCAATTTGGTTTTTCATATTTTTCTTTCAGTGGGAAGATAGCAAGTCTCATCACTTACAGCTTTTTTGTATGACTTATGATGACAATCCACCTTAGTGGTTGAATGCACCATTAAATTTTATCTTCAGTATATTCCCAACATGAAACCTAAATCTCTATTAAGCCTCAGCAATATAATGCAGTAAATTTCTCCAGAGTAGGGATAACCATTACATCTCTGTAAAAAACATCATTTTTTCCACATATGAAAATGGTTAAACTAAAAATTTAATGACTGAATCTAGAAAAGCTCCTTTAGGCCACAGAAAATGAGTTTAATCTGTGAATGTGATTTATGGCTGTTGGGGCACCAAACTTCATCATGCAGCCAGAGCACACAATAAAATATGTTGCAATACTTGCCCTTCCTAATGATGCCTGTCTTTGTCCTATGCATGTATTTAGTACCTTGGTGATTCTCTCTGAGCTATAAGAACATCTATATACACCCTGCTAGATGAGGCAGATGTAACACCAGCTATCAAGATTACTGACCTGTGACTAAAATATTGCTCAGAAGTAATGTTTTTCTATCCTCAGAACTACAGCATTCTATTTCATCCTGGAGGTAATTTGAAATATAGAGGGGGAGGGTGAAAGTATTAAGATAATGAATTAAACAAGACGGCTACTTAAATTAAGTCACATCCACCCAATTAAGCCAAGGTACTGGGAACTACAGCCACTTACCATGTAGTTGTGTATGTAAAATTATAACACAAATTTTCACTGAATGAACCAACAGTGCGTATTCTCAAGGAATCTGGGGCATTTTTGTTACACAGGAAATGCTAATCAAGGTAAGTTCAAGGGACACTGCTTTGATCAGTTATAGCTTCCTGCCAAATAACTGAGGTTTAATTTAGCCACATATTCTCATTACTTTACAATTAATTGAAATTTATGTAATTTCTTAGCCATTTAAATATGCATTTATAATTTTCATATAGTTCATTATATCAAGAATGAATGAACATGTTGAAAAATATTGTTGGTACATCAAATGCTGATAAAAGTTAAAATATGCTATTTTGACATATTTTATATGAAGAGGTATTCAAATATTACCACTAAGAATTTCCCTCATTAATATTCACACATTTCAAAGGTAAAAATTTGTAAATTTTCGCATAATATTTTGCCATTGTCTTATCCCTGTATTGTTTATTTGCTGTGTAACAAATTAGTACTCCAAAACTTATGCCCTAAAATAACACATATTTATTGTTTAATACTCCTGTGGGTCAGAAATCTGGGCACAACTTAGCTGGGTCTTCTGCTTCAGGGTTTCTGACAAGGCTGTGATCCAGGTGACATTTAAGACCACAGTCATCTTGGGGCTCAAGTGAGCTGGAATCAGCTTCGCAGATCTCTCGGTGGTTGCAGGCAGAATCCTGGCCCTCAAAGACTGTTGGACTGAGGGCTTCAGCCACTTGCTGGCTTAGCGCCATACCATCTGGCCCTGTCCATTACAGCAAGCTCGGGGTAGAGTGAAGAAGAGTATACCAGCGAGATGGAAGTCACAGTCTTCTATACCCTAATCCCAGAGGTGACATCCCCCCACTTTTATTTACTCTATTTGTTAGGCAAGTCACTGGGTCCAGTGCACACTCAAGAGAACCTGAATATGAACACTCAAGAAGACCGATTGACTCCAGCAGCCTAGGGGAGTGAGCAAAGAGTTAAAGAGCGGAGTTACCAACCTATGTAGGAAGTAGAGATGAAAGGATAGGTTTGAGGAAGGAAGCGATAATGAATTCAGTTCTGTTTAGTTTGAAGTCTCTATGGGATGGTCAGGTGGAGGATGTCCCGTAGGCACCCGACACAGGGTCTGTGAGAGGCCAAGCTAACCACATAGATAAGAAAGCCATTAGCACATGAGAGGTAGCTTTGGGAGCAGGGGTAGAGATAGAAAATATGAGGACAAGGACAGAACACTAAGGAGCTCCAACATGTAGGACCAGGCAAAGAAAGAGGATCCAGAAAGGGAACTTAGAAGGAATGGTCACAAAGATAGAGTTGTCATCATAATAATATTAAAGAAAAGACAAAAGCAGAAGCGAAGAAATAAGAAAATAAGAAAGAAAAAACTTCTGTTCCATTGTTAAAGTGATACAAAGAGATAAAATAAGACAAGGAATTAAATACGTCCATGTGATCTGATAATTCAGAAGTCATTAGAGACCATTAACAAGTGCATTTTCATTTGCTTAATGGTGTGGAAGATAAATTGTAATAGGTTTAGAAGTGACTAAAAGGTGATGAAGTGATGGCAACCCGTACAGGCTACACTTCAAGCTTAGTCAAGATATGATTTTTCTTTCCCCTGTCAATGTGGTAAATTTTTGCAAAGTGTGTTGGCAATGGTGTAAAAATACGGTACTACCATCCAATTCTGGTAGAAATAATTAAAAACTGAAATATTCTTTCTGAAAGGCAATGAATATTGACAGCCTCTCATAACCTCCACATTTCACACTAGGAATGTATTCCAAAGAAATAAGCAGGGACGAGGTCAGGCACAGTGGCTTGGCTCATGCCTATAATCCCAGCACTTTGGGAGGCCGAGGCAGGCGGATCACGAGGTCAGGCGATCGAGACCATCCTGGCTAACACGGTGAAACCCCGTCTCTACTAAAAATACAAAAAATTAGCCGGGCGTGGTGGTGGGTGCCTGTAGTCCCAGCTTCTCCGGAGGCTGAGGCAGGAGAATGGCGTGAACCTGAGAGGTAGAGCTTGCAGTGAGCTGAGATCGCGCCACTGCACTCCAACCTGGGCCACAGAGCGAGACTCCACCTCAAAAAAGAAAGAGTTCAAGACCAGCCTGACCAACATGGCAAAATCCCGTCTCTATTAAAAATACAAAAAATTAGCTGGACGTGGTGGCACATGCTTGTAATACAAACTACTCGGGAGGCTGAGGCAGGAGAATTGCCTGAACCCAGGAGATGGAGGTTGCAGTAAGCTGAGATCGCACCACTGCACTCCAGTCTGGGTGACAGAGTGAGACTCCATCTCAAAAAAAAAAAAAAAAAAAAAAAAAAAAGAAAGAAAGAGAGAAAGAAAGAAAGAAAGAAAGAAAGAAAGAAAGAAAGAAAGAAAGAAAGAAAGAAGGATGAATCCAAAACTTCATAGGTTAATATTATTGTAACAGTAGAAACCTAAAAACATCTAAAATGCCTAACCATGGAAGACATTTCAAATAAATTAAGGAACACTTTATATGTTGGTAAAGGTAAAACTTTATATTACTATAGCAGATAAGTCCTAAATTCTCAGTGGCTTAACAAAATATACCTTTATTTCTCCATCCAGTTGTTAAGGGATCCGGTCTGACACAAATCCCGCCCTATTAAACATGCAGAGCCCAAAGTCATCTTGAATCTATCTAGTCAGAAGATGGAGGAAGAGAGAAAGAAGAAGGCATATGCACTTCTTAACCAGGTGGAAGTAAAATACATTCCTTCCATCCCCCCTCCAGATGCAAGGGGAAGTAAAAAATGTAGTCCTTAAATAGGCAGTTACTCCCAGCAACTATTTTCTAGTACGGAAGGGGAGCAGGATCTCTGTGCATAGCTAGCCTTCTCTGCCACAGTCCTCTTCTCTGGTCAAAATGTATCCATGTGCATCCTCATTCCTACATACAGGATCTATTCCCCACACCCCAGTAGACTTGGAAGACCCATGCTGAATGTGTTAAGATTCCCTGGTCAGTCTGGCTCCCCACGTGACCGAATGCAGCAGCATTCTGCTTTTCCAACAAACTCCCAAACACGTGTATTATTTCTATTACCTCTCAATTTTTGCCTACAAACAGAAAAATTTTGCCTGAGGCCATGTAATTTTCCAATGTCCATTTTGTGGGTTGGATAAGATTTTGTTGAATTTGGAAAAGCTGTATTGAAGACCCTAATCCTTGATACCTGTGAGTGTGACCTTATTTGGGATTAGGATCTTTGCAGATGTAATCAAGTTAAGATAAGGTCATACTGGATTATGGTGGGCCCTACCTCCAAGGATTGTTATCTTTGTAAGGAGAGAGAGATTTAGACACACACACACACACACACACACACACACACGCTACGATGGACATGTGAAGATAGGTGAAGATACAGGCAGAAATTAAAATGATGCAGCTACAAGCCAAGGAGTGTGAAGGAGCGTCAACCGCCACCACCAGCAGCTAAGAGGCACAGAGGGATTATTTCCCAGAGGTTTTAAGGAGAATGGTCCTGCCAACCACTTGATTTTGGACTTCTAGGCTTCAGAACTATGAGGGAATGAATTTCTGTTGTTTCAAGGGCCCAGTTTGTGGCAGTCCTAAGAAACTAATATAGTCTGCACTCACTCAACACATCCTACAAATATTCTATTTTCACTTTCTGCATTTATGGCTACAGGCAAATTGATTATTTTTAAACTTATTTTTGGAGACAGTTTAACCAAATGTTTTGTTACCCCATACCCTGGATCTCTGTCTTCCCATGCTTCAGCGCAAGGTTTTTTACTGTTCCCTGCCTGGCATCTAAAAGCAATGTCACATGTTTTAGGATATTTACTATACTAGCACTCACTTTAAGATACTAGTTTCTATATTAAAGTAACACTAATCAATATAACAGATAAACTCCATATTTCAGTGGCTTAATCCCCTGAAATTTTGTTTCTCACTCTGTAAATCTAGCAGGCAGTCAGGGGGTGGGGGTGTGGAACCGTGTTCTACTCTGTGGGGTCATTCATGACCCTACTTTGATAGGGGCTCTGCCAATCCTCAACACATGGCTTCCAAGGTGACCTTGGCCATTGTGACCCAGTAAACAGATGAAAGAAGTCATAGAACTTGGAGAATACCTACCTTCTTCACTATTTTGGCCCATAAGCTACACACACCACTCTTAATAAGTACTAGTCACACAGCCCTACTGTGATGAAGGTGTCCTGGAAGGACAGCCACACCCCAGAAACAACCTTACAGAAGGGAAAAAGAGCATTGCAATGGGCTGAATGTTTGTGTTCCCATAAAATTCATATGTGAAATCCTGATGCCCAATGTGATAGCATTAGGAGGTGGGGGCCTTTGGGAGATAATTAGAATGTAAGCATGGAGCCCTCATGAATAAGCTGAGTGTCCTTACAGAAGGGACAGGCCTCTCTGTCATGTAAGGATACAATGAGAAGTTGGGTCTGCAATCCAGGACCATTAACAGCACAAACTTTGCATTCCAAGACTATTCAAGATGGTGAGAAACATCTCATTAAAATACTTAAAATAATTACAAACTTAAAATAATTTACATTGTAAGGCATATTTTGTATTTTTACTCTACCTGTATCTAGAATACATCATTACCAATAGGCAGCAGTACATATGTGGTTGGTTATATATTGATATTACCAGTGTTGGGCATGTGAGTAGGATTATTTATAATTTTTATGTATTTTTTATACATTTCTATATTTTCCTGATTTATATTTCTAATTTAATACATATATGCTTTTTGAGACTGAAGAATAATAACTGTTGTTTTGATTATAGAATTAAAGAAGTTTAGCATTGTACCTGGCAAATAATAGCTGCTCAACAAACTTTTATTGGATTAATGAATGACATTGGATGAGAATGAAAAGAGAATGGATAGTAATTAGGAGAGCATTTCAGGGTCATGAGAGAGTTTCTGTAAGGATAGGGTATTTGAGCATATGTATAGGTTGAGGAAAAGAACTTAGTAAAGAAGGAATAAATCTAAGATACACTGTTGGAACAGAAGAAGCTGAGATCAAGGGCCTGAGGGGAGACTGGTCTTGGGCAGAAACAGAGACTAAAGAGCAGAGCTTTGCTGAGCAGACAGGCAAATAATAAGGAAGGCAAGGAATTGTTTCATAGTTTATGTATATAACTTTATCTCTGTTCATATTTTATGTATATAACTTTATATACTGTTACCAATATGGAAGAGCTGGTGTTACTCAACCTGAAAAGTCTGTACTCTGACTCCTATAGCCTCTACACCACTAAAATTTTCATGTAAAATAGAAAAGGTTTTCTAGGGAGAGTGAAAGACTAGGAGCTAAGTAGAAGGCTCCAATGGAGTTTTGGGGAAGACAGCACAGTAATGAATAGTCATTGTGTTTAAACTAGGAAGCAATGGAAGATTTAATTACTAAGTGTTCTGTAATGCAGTATTTTAGAAACTTTGTCTGAAGTTATATGCTACTTTCTGTAATTATAGAAATCTAATGTTATTTTATCTAATTTTGATCTGGGTGCAGACAGTGTCAACATCTTGGCTCTAGAATCAATAACATGTGTTCAGGTTTTATGACTGGTGATACTCCCCCTCAGAAACTCCCTTCTCCTGCATCATTCAGGCTACTACAACAGCAGGTGGATCTTCATGATGTTTTTTGTTAGTCTCTGATGGAGGAGAGACTAGTACAGTTTTGGCACATGGACTGAAAATACGTAAGACATAGTTTGCAAAGCCGGCATGTAGAAAAGTTCTGCCTTTGTTAAAAACAAAATCTTATCTCAATAACTTCAAATAATTTCACACAATTTCTTATGCCCTAAGTGAGTCTTGGTCTTAGGTATGCATATATGACTTACCTACTTTTTTCCTGCTATTAGCCAAGATCTGCACCCCCTCCTACCCCCACCCCATGTCAGATACACTCAAATTTGCTAGTTTCCATACTAAGAGTTCCACCTACTCCTTTTACACTCAGGGGAAGGAACAAGTACTCGTTGTACTTTCCACTTTAAATATAGAGCACCTGCCAATGCACTTGGCACATAAAGCTTGTGCTCAATAATTGTTAGGTACTAATACACAGAACATAGTGGTCTTTGTACACTGCTAAGAATTACCAGTAGTCCAACAATACACTTCCTAGCTCGCTAATGACATGTGAGTTTAAGAAAGGGCTCAAACCAATCAAGGGAGAAATTTCTTACATTAAAGCATTAGACAAGGAGTGAATTCATTATTCAACAATAAATGTTCTGCTGGTTATTAATCCAGATCCTGGGGATGGTACTTAGAGCTACCAAACCAGCTAACTTCCCTCAGTCATCTACTGCTGTAACAGAGTTTGTGCAAGCAGAGTTATAAAGACTATAAGAAGGGGGAAATCCAAGCTGTGCCAAGGCTACTTGGAAGAGAATTATGATGGAAATGTTTATTAAGATTCCTGATAAACAGTAACCAAAACAGCATGGTACTGGTACCAAAACAAAGACATAGATCAATGGAACAGAACAGAGCCCTCAGAAATAATGCCGCATATCTACAACCATCTGATCTTTGACAAACCTGACAAAAACAGGCAATGGGGAAAGTATTTCCTATTTAATAAATGGTGCTGGGAAAACTGGCTAGCCATATGTAGAAAGCTGAAACTGGATCCCTCCCTTACACCTTATACAAAAATTAATTCAAGATGGATTAAAGACTTACATGTTAGACCTAAAACCATAAAAACCCTAGAAGAAAACCTAGGCATTACCATTCAGGACATAGGCGTGGGCAAGGACTTCATGTCTAAAACACCAAAAGCAATGGCAACAAAAGCCAAAATTGACAAATGGGATCTAATTAAACTAAAGAGCTTCTGCACAGCAAAAGAAACTACCATCAGAGTGAACAGGCAACCTACAGAATGGGAGAAAATTTTTGCAACCTACTCATCTGACAAAGGGCTAATAAACAGAATCTACAATGAACTCAAACAAATTTACAAGAAAAAAACAAACAACCCCATCAAAAAGCGGGCAAAGGACATGAACAGACACTTCTCAAAAGAAGACATTTATGCAGCCAAAATCACATGAAAAAATGCTCATCATCACTGGCCATCAGAGAAATGCAAATCAAAACCACAATGAGATACCATCTCACACCAGTTAGAATGGCGATCATTAAAAAGTCAGGAAACAACAGGTGCTGGAGAGGATGTGGAGAAATAGGAACACTTTTACACTGTTGGTGGGACTGTAAACTAGTTCAACCATTGTGGAAGTCTGTGTGGCGATTCCTCAGGGATCTAGAACTAGAAATACCATTTGACCCAGCCATCCCATTACTGGGTATATACCCAAAGGACTATAAATCATGCTGCTATAAAGACACATGCACACGTATGTTTACTGAGGCACTATTCACAATAGCAAAGAATTGGAACCAACCCAAATGTCCGACAACGATAGACTGGATTAAGAAAATGTGGCACACATATACCATGGAATACTATGCAGCCATAAGAAATGATGAGTTCATGTCCTTTGTAGGGACATGGATGAAACTGGAAACCATCATTCTCAGTAAACTATCGCAAGGACAAAAAACCAAACACCACATGTTCTCACTCGTAGGTGGGAATTGAACAATGAGAACACATGGACACAGGAAGGGAACATCATGCTCCGGGGACTGTTGTGGGGTGGGGGGAGGGGGGAGGGACAGCATTAGGAGATATACCTAATGCTAAATGACAAGTTAATGGGTGCAGGAAATCAACATGGCACATGGATACATATGTAACAAACCTGCACATTGTGCACATGTACCCTAAAACTTAAAGTATAATAATAATAAAGAAAAAGGAAAAAAAAAGATTCCTGATAAATAAAATACCATGCATGGGATGGCTTATTGGTGAATTTGAGCTGTATCAGGCCGATTTTCTTAGAATCCCACATGTGCTCACCAGCTGACCCATATCTTGATATCATCTGCTGGACATTACTGAGATAATAAGAACATTCTCCTGGGATGGGAGTAGGGATACAAATCAGTTTTCTCAAAGTAATGTCAGTATGTGTAAAATTTACCATAACCAGGGGATTGTCAAATATATATATATAAAATGAGATAATCATTGGCTAATCTTATTTTTACAGTAAGCATGGGATGAAAAAGGTTAGTGTATTCAAAACTACTATAAAAAACATTAAAATTATCTAAAAATATCATTACTAATGCTTAAATGTAAAGTTAGCACAGCAGTGAACACGAACATTTTAGATTTGTAGAGGTTCCAGAAGTCAAAGTCCAGAATTTTCAGGCTGAGAAACACCAACTCTGCCTAATTGGAAACAGTAGCAATTAAAGTAGAGGTCTATTAAATCCTATCAATATCTCTTTCAACCAATCATGATGCAATTTTCACTGTCAACTTTGTAATCTGTATTAAAGAACAATATCTTTTTCTTTATTGTGTTACAAGTGATGTCCTGTAGGTCATGTCAAAATTTAAAAAAAAATAAAATGAGAATTAAATCAATTTTGTAGATAATTTAGTTCTTATTCATATCTACCAAGATTTTTCTCTGTAATATTCAGATAAAGATAAGTTAGGGGACTTGAATCACACAGATAAAGCTTCAGTGTTTTACTTCATTGTGTTTAGATGAACATAGACATATTAAAAGAAAAGATAGACATAATTTCCTGTCATTCATCTAAGGACAATTCAGACTTAATACATGGAAGCAACATTTTTTTAAACAATCATTTAAAAAGCTAAGTGCTCCTTGAAAAACATTACTGACCTTTTTTAATCACCAGGGCACTTGTATTCTCATCCTTATTTGCACTATTTGTACTGTGTACATCGTCAGCCTTAGTGCATCTCCATCCTTGATGCCTGTTTATGAACAAAAACAGAGTGAAGCAATACCTAGTAAGTCCTTCACGTGTGTGGCCCTAAGCGTTTTGTCTATTAAAGGCAGCTGGATTTGAAACCCAATAGGACCCAACTTGCAAAGATAAGGAAACTAATACAGGGTATGGCTGTAAGCATTGATCCACCTTTCTGGGTCAACAGCTGCTCATCTGTTGATATCTCTGATGAAAGCAGGGGAGCATGACGAAATAGCCATGAATGTATCACGCATCACTCTTTCCACCATCCCCACCCACAACACCAGAGGTTGATTTTTTTTTTTTTTTTCTTTTGGAGATGGAGTCTCGCACTCTTGCCCAGGCTGGAGTGCGGTGGTGCCATCTCGGCTCACGGCAAGCTCCACCTCCCAGGTTCATGCCACTCTCCTGTCTCAGCCTCCAAAGTAGCTGGGACTACAGGCGCCCACCATCATGCCCGGCTAAATTTTTTTGTATTTTTTTAGTAGAGACGGGGTTTCACCGTGTTGGCCAGGATGGTCTCGATCTCCTGACCTTGCAATCCTCCCGCCTCGGCCTCCCAAAGTGCTGGTATTATAGGCATGAGCCACTGCATCTGGCCCACAGCTTGATTTTTAAAGGAATAAACTGCTGCACCCAGAGGATTGTTTATTTTACTGAGAAAGTCCAAAGTTATAATAGCAATAAAAGTCAGAGTTTTATGGTAAAGAATCCGTTTGGATTGCTCATGAAACATCTTTTTTTCAGATTCCTCCAACCTGCTAAAATAAAGGATAGGAATCCATATATTTTGTAATAATCAAGAAAAGTACCACAGTGCATAGTGTTTCCTAAGGGAAGACTCGGATGGAATCACAATATGCCATCATCAATGAAGTAACATTTCATCGCATTCATTTGACGATGTTAACCCAGCTCAGTGGGATACCCCTTCATTTGGCCAGTTGACAGCTTCTGGTGGCTTCTTAAATGTGAAAGATGTATTAAGTTCATACCTACTGAAGACACTGGCAAATCATTCCTGACACCGTGCAATTCCACTTGATAAATCCAGAGAATGTGTCAGCAAGCTGAGTGTAGTCATCTGTGAAAAATACTCTACTTTCAAATAGAAAAATAAAACTTGTCACACTTCTCTTTGCATCTTTAAAACTTATAGGCTTACACGTGAATATCTAACTCTGCATTTCCATACCTATAAAATACATATCCCACTAGAAAATTTATTCTTGTTAGATCCTAGAATCACTAGATTCTGCTTGCTTGGGAGAAATTTCTTAAAAAGCATTCTGGCTCAGCTTGGTATTCCCTATGGTTGTCTTTTACTGACAGACAAGGCACTTTGTGTTATTTTAACATCTTATATCCTATACCCCATTCACTCCACTAAATATCTGCTTTATCCACAGCCCATAGACATAGCTGTAAGAAAGTCTAGCCACAGAAGGAAATTTTAATTTTTACGCAGCTGATGAGATGGCAATCTGTCTTGGTTGCTGCCATAATCTTCCATTTACAGCTGACATGTTTATTCTTGGGCATTTAAACTGTGGCACAGAAAGCCATGAAGGGAGGCCAGTTATAAATGTTAGATTTGATTGGAAATGACATTCCAAAATAAACATGCCAAAGTGCAGCAGAGCATTCTCCTATGCATCTACGCTGCATCACACTCAGCACACAAACCCACAGACACACAAACACACACAGAGCATTTGCCTTTGCAACTCCACTACACTCAGGCATACAAACACACAGAGACAAGTGCATGATTTCTATCTGATTCAATAAGAGGAAAGAAAATGAAGGGAGCACTGGTCAAAACAAATGTCATTCTACTCAGCAGCAAAGCATGTAAGGAAGGCATTAAGCCTCATCTTCCAACATCACAGAAGAATATTTTTAAAGACACAGAAGGAAGTATTCCTCCTGAAAGATCAGCAGGGCGGTCACCTTTCCACATCACTCAATTCTCTAATGAGAAAATAAATGAATGAGAATAATAATCATAAATGAAGGAATCACTTTGAGAAGATATAGATGCACAATAAGTATAAACCAGACTGGGCCTTCTGCCCAGAAAATGAAGCAAATGAAGGCAAAATCTGGAGGGAAAAAAAAAAACAGATTTTTTTTTTAAAGAGAATACTTGAAAGGCATATTTAGCAAACTATGGGGGAAAAAAAGGAAGCAAGAAAAACAGCATGAACAAGTGTGTTTACACAATGGGAAGGCCTGGGAAATGAAAGAACAGAAGGGAGAGGCAAGTAAAACACTGAAACACGAAGCCCACCTTTCTCCGTAAGGCTCTGCCTGCAGGAGCCAGCCTATTACGTCAAATGTCCTGCAATAGGAGGAAACTGAGGTGGAAACCCTTAATTAGAAATCTTTAAACTCCTGGCCTGTTGTTTTTTTTTTATTACTGTGTCTAGGTGCCAGAAGGACACATATTAATTTTCATCCCATTTCTCCAATTTGTCTTTATTTCTTGACTGGGCCAAACACACACACACACACACACACACACACACACACACACACACACACACCATTAGCCTGTATCTGCTAGAATTATCCCCAGTATGGTTAGAAGGAGATAATATTAGAAGATAGCAAATTGCCAAATGGTCAATTTAGTCGATGTGGCTGTGGGCATGGAATGATTAACTGGTGAAATTTTAAGCTGCTAAAATTTCCAGTAATGTTACACAGGCAAAATCATAAAGTTCACACTTCTGAAGGGTAAAGAAATTTGTTTCTGCCTGGACTCAAATGTTAACTTACTCTTCCTGCCTAAAGAAACAATGTATAAATTCCATTTATCTAAGTGTGGGCTGAGCTCCTGGAGTCCTCAGAAAGCAAGAGTGGACCGTGTACCACTGTGAAAACCGTGATCGATCAGCTATTTTACCCTAGCCTGCCACGATTTCATGGTTACCCCTGAAGATATGAGACTCCTGGGTTAGAGACAAAAAATTTTATTACTCCTAGCAAAAGCAGTAGTCAGTGACTGTGTAATTGCATCAATTTTCCAAGCCCCGAGTCCCACAGGAGCTTAAACAGACAAAAGACATCTATACTGACCATGGGTGGCTTTACAAAAGAGAAACCCTGAGTTTGGGATATTCACTGCTTTTAGAGTTAGCAAAAGCCAGATTTCTTTTTTCTGCGGGGAGACAGTATCTCATGCCTCAAAGTTGCTGTCACTGCAAACAAAATCCTGAGGCCAGGTAAAGATCAGTCAGGGATTTGCATTTTGGGGACATCGTAAGACATAAATGAGCACAAGACTCCCAGTGAAGAATGTCTCCCAACAGGCACCGTGCGCCTCATGAAACCACTGTTAGGATAATCATCATAGGTGGAAGGCATTTTGAAGAAATCAAAGCCCTTTTAGAAATACAGCTAGTAGTAAAGATTGTGCTTCAAGTTTGAACTTGAAGAAATTGCAAATTAAAATAATTAGTAAGATTTCTCTGAAATGTTCACTGAATTCTCTGAAACTCAGGAGAGTGACCACATCTGCCTTACCTCAAAGCTCAGCCGAAAGACCTTGGTGAAATTATTTAGTCTCCCTGTGCATTACTTCCTCATCTGCATTAAGGAAATAATGATAACTAATTATTAGATCATCATGAATATTAAATGACTACATTTCTATACATAACACCATAGAGGTGTATCACTGTTACTATCATCATAATAGTATACTGGATGGAATATGGAATGTACATTTAATAGGACCAGGATAATGAAAAAAGATAATACTAGAATTAGAACAAAGTTTTCTTAAGTATTTCACTAAGTCTTGGCAAGGTTGAACAAGACGTTAATATTAGACTTCCACTTCCAAAGAGATGAAATAGAAGTACTTTTTCTCATTCCTTCTGCTAAGTACCATTTAAAACCCTGCACATTGTGTATAAAACAAACATAAAAAGCCTCTAAAAGACAAAGGAGAAAGCTCACTGTCTAGAGATGGTAGGATATAAGGAACAACATCATGGTGAGTTCCTGGGGGTTTCAGTTTGGGTTTTAGCTGGAGAAGCTGACAAGACCAAATGTCAACAGGAGCAGATAAAAGTAACCCCCAATAAAAATGCCTGCTATCCTTAACCAAAGAACCAGAAAGGAGCAGTTTAGCAAGACAGTAAACTTTTAGAGTGTAACTTCTCTGCTCCAGCCAAAGAAAAGACAGTGGCCCCATCCTCATGCCAGCAAAGACAGAGTGAGAAGCCTAGACTTCCACTTACTCCAGGGTGAAAGGAGACACCTCAACCCCCCTATTGGGGTGGTGTTAGAGAAGGCAGAGAAGGGAGCTGGGACGTTCATCCTTGCCACGTGGTAATGAGGCTGCCTCACTGCAGGGTCAGTGGAGACTTTGTGGGAAACCTGGACTTCCACCCCAACCCAGTAGTAATAAGATGCCCCTCCCTCTCCTTGATATGTTGGTGTCACAGGTGGCCTAGTGCAAGGTAAGTGCACTAGGTCTTTCGCCATCACTCCGTGATCATAAGATCATTTTCCATGGTGTCAGTGGGACCATGTAGGGAGCACTCATGATGTACTCCTTCCTCTCCTTTCCAGGGGAATAAACAGGGGCCCAGGGGCTGGAGGACCCAGAACTCCCAACACTTTCCAGCAGTAACAGGAAACTCTCCACTTCAGGTATCAATGAATGCCAAGGGACTGGATTGGATTTCTTCCCCTAACTGGAGATAATGAGGCAACTCATTCCCCATTTTTCTGTCAGAGGATGTCAGAGGAAGCCAACTGATACAGGTTTAAATAAGACCCAGAGTCTCATAACCTAATACCTAAAATGTCCTCATTTCAATAAAAAAAAAATCACTCATCACAACAAGAATGAGAAAAATCTAAACGAAGGAAAAGACAATCAATAGAGGCTAACACAAAGATGACAAAAATGTTGCAATTATCTGATAAATACTTTAAAGCAGCTACAATAAAAATACTTCAGTGAGCTATTCTGAACATATGTGAAACAATTGAAAAACAGAATCTCTCAGCAAATAAATAGAAGATTAAAAAAAAACTAAATGGAAATTGTAGAACTGAAAAAACACAATAACAGAAAATTTTTTAAAAAACTTAGTGTATGAGTTCAATAGTAGAATTAAAGGGGCAAAAAGAAGAATTAGTGAGCTAAAACAGAACAACATAAATAACCCAATATTAAGAATGGAGAGTAAACAAACTGGAAAAAAATAATAAACAAGGCCTCTGGGACCTATGGGACTATAACAAGAGACCTAAAATTCTTAGCATTGAGACCTCGGAAGCAGAGGGGAAAAAGAGTGAAGCTCACAAGTACTCAAAGAAATAATGGCTGAAATGTCCCAAATTTGGCAAAAGACCTAAATCTACATGTTTAAGAATCTAAGAGAAATCCAAACAGAAAAACTCTGAAGAAGTCCACCCCAAGACATAGCACAGTCAAATTTCTGAACACTGAAGACAAAGAAAAAGTCTTGAAAAAAAGCAAGAGAGAAATGAGCAATTATCTATATTGAAAAAAATAATTTAAATGATGGCATAGTTTTCATTAGAAATCATGGAGGCCATAAGGAAGTAACCTACTTTTCAAGTGCTGAAAGAGAACTGTCAGGTGAAGAATCTATATCCAGTGAAAAATATCCTTCAGTAATGAACAAGAAACCAAGACATCTTCTGAGGAAGAAAAAGGAATAGAATTTGCTGCCAACAGATCTATCTTAAAAAAAAATTGTTGCTAATAAAAATTCTCTGAAAAGAAATCATAACAGAATCTTGGAACTTTGAAAAAGAGAAGAGAACAAAGGAAAGTTAAGTATAAGCAAATACATTTTCCTCTTCCTCTTAAGTTTCTAAATTATGTTTGAGGGTTTAAAAACTATAATATTCTCTAATGCAGTTCTAAATATATGGAGACAAAATATTTACAACAATTTTATTATGAATGGGAGAAGGTAAAGAAATGTAAAGAGAAGTAAGGATTCTATACTTCACTTTAACTGGTAAAATATCAAGACCAGTAGGCTGTAATAAATTATGTACATATAATGTAACATCTAGGAAAACTACTAAAATCGCTATACGAGATACTTAAAAACACTATAGACAAATCAAAATGTTATTTTAAAACGTGTTCAAGTGACCCACAGGAATGTATGAAAACAGAGAAGTCAAAACAAGACAGAACAAACAGAAAACAAAAATAAAATATCAGACTTAAGCCTTAACATATCATTAATCATATTAAATGTAAATGTTACAAATACATCAATTTAGTAACGGAGACTGGCAGAGTGAATTTGAAAACATGACCAAACTATACGTTGTGTATAAGAAACTAAGGTCAAATATAATGATAGGAGTAGCCTAAAAGTTAAAAGATGGGGAAAATATATTATGCAACCATTAATCTAAAGGAATTAAGAGTAGCTATATTAACATCAAGCAAAGTAGACTGTGGAGAAAAGAAAATTACCAGAGACATACAAGAATATTACATAATGATAAAAGGGTAAATCCACCAAAACATAGGAATTCTAAATGTGTATAAATGCAACAACAAAGCTGCAAAATATGTGAGGCAAAAACAGAACTAAAAGGAGAAATAGACAAACTCACAATTAAAGTTGAAAACTTCAACATCCCTCTCTCAACAATGAAAAAACAAGTGGAGAGAAAATCAGCCAGGATCTATAAGAACTCAAAACACATCATCCAACAGAGTCTAACCAACACTTACAGACTACTCCAATCAGAAACATTTTTTACACATACATAACCTTAACCCATGAGAGACCATCTTCTGGGCCATTAAACAAACCTCAACAAATTTAAAAGAACTGAAATCATACAGATTGTGTTCTATGACCCCTGTGGAATCAAACTAGAAATCAATAATGGAAAGACAACAGAAAAACCTCCAGACATTTGGAAATACATATATCTAATAATCCATGGGTCGCAAAGGAAGCCTCAAGCAAAATTAAATATATATATATATATATATTTACATACTTGAATAAAAATAAAAACACAACATGTCAAAATTTATAAGACACACCTAAAGCAGTGCTGAGAGAAAACCTTAGGAAATTAAATGTTTGTAATAGTAAAGAGGAAAAATTCAAATACATAATCTAATCTCCTACTTCAAGGACCTAGAAAAAGAAGAACAAGAGAAACCTGAGGCAAGCAGGAGAAAAATAATAAAGTTAAGAGCAGAAATCAAAGAAATTTAAAACAGAAAACAAATCAGGACAAAATGTTAGGTGATCTAGCTCCTAGAAGTGATGTGGATCCAGTGGCCATAAATAGCACTATCCAATGATCATCTTTCTTCTACTTTGTAATACGAAAGATAAACAGAAGCAAAAGGAGGCCATGGTGTGCATTTCTAAATAACATTTTGATGTGAGCTGGGATCTTTAGCTCTCCACATAGACAGAAGTTTCCATCTACTACCACATGGAAAAATGACACACAGAAATTTATTTATTACTTTAGTGTATCTTTGAATTACATGCATCCTCTCTCAGAGTATCCATGCATGAGCTATCGGATGAAAATAAAAGAAGAATGTCTGAAAATTAAAACACAAAGAAAAAAATTGAAAGAGGAAGTCTGAAAACATCTTCCATCATGGAAGAATATTGTGGTGGCATGCGATGAAATAGACACGTGATTCCCTTCCCCAAAGTATATCAGAAATTGCTAGTGTTTTGATGCTTTGGGTTGGTACCATGAGATTGCATATTCAAGTAAAAGAACAGAATTCCAAGAAAAATGAGGCATATGTAGCTGGAAAAAAAATTTGTAAACTTTGCAGCAGGAGGAACACCCCCTTGTGGCTGCCAACCTGCCTGCTGCCCAGGCTGCCAAGTTCTCCCTTATTAATGTACTGATTTTAATGATGACAGCAAAGAGAATAACATACAGACTTGTTTTGTTTTGATTTTGCTGTGTCGGCATTACTTAAATATTAGTTTCACTATTCAGCTATAATATCACATTCTCCAAATTGTTCCAAAACTAATAAAATTAAAGATAGCATCATTCATGCAGCTGGTAAAAAAGGGAACTTTTTTATGTCTGAGTGGATCAATATTTATACATCTAAATTGTAGCATAAAGTTTTCAAATTCTAATCTGATATCAGTTAAATGGAATAATTTAGACATGCCAACTTTTAATACTACATAAAATTATATCATTTAATTAATGCTAAACTTATATTAGAAGCATGGATAAATAAAGTTGTAATCTAAAAAGTGGAAGTGAAGTCACCTTTTATTTCTAAATATCATGGTAGTTGAGGTTGGAAGTTTTTAAGATGTATATATGATATACATCATAAATATATAGATGCTATTTCATATATATAAATATATATAAATATACATATATAAACATATTTTATACATATAAAATAGTATACACACACACACACACACAGAGTACAGGGTTAAAAGAACACAGGCTTTGGAGAACGCAAATGTGTGTTGAACCTCAGTTTTGGGCTAACCATGCCTGTGGTATTTGGAAAGTTATATGAACTCTAAATCAGAGATGTTTCAAGCGTCAAAAAAAAAATAGGCCAGTGGGCGACAGAGTGAGACTTGGTCTCAACAACAACAACAACAAAAATAGGCCAGGCGCTGTAGCTCACGCCTGTAATTCTAGCACTTTGAGAGGCTGAAGCGGGTGGATTACTTGAGGTCAGGAGTTCAAGATCAGCCTGGCCAACATGGTGAAACCCTGTCTCTACTAAAAATACAAAAATTAGCCAGGCGTGGTGGCGGGTGCCTGTAATCTCAGCTACTCGGGAGGCTGAGGCAGGAGAATTGCTTGAACCCAGGAGGCAGAGGTTGAAGTGAGCTGAGATCACACCACTGCACTCCAGCCTGGGTGACAGAGCAAGACTCTGTCTCAAGTAATAATAATGATAATAATAATAATAATAACACACCTTGTTAATGTTAATTCACTATGCTAAATCAATTAACTCATTTTCTCATAATTACCCTTGAATGAGTAAGTTATTGACATTCTCTCCATGGAAAAAAAAAGAAAGCCTTGGAGAAAAGTAACTTGAATATGGCCAAATGGGCAATTTGGATAGAACCGGGATTTGAACCATCTGATTCCACATCCTTTTCATAAGCCACAATGCTCTACATGTGGTTTTATTTCTTGGATCACATGTAACACCTCCATAAAAGTGCCTGGCCTATAATAGCTTCTCACAATTAATAATTTTATTCCTATTGGTATTAACGTATCAGTATATCATATCCCAAAGACTTTCTGAAATGAGCCAACATCTACATTTATTATCAAATGATAATAGTTTCTATAGCCCTTATCTAATAGAATTTAAGCTGTCTTCACATGCATATAACTTATAACTTGATATAATTTGTTCTCATCATTTTAATTTTAGTCCTAACCTTTGTTCCCACTTTCCCTTTTTTCTACCTCTTCTGTAGTACTTACTATGCTCCAGTTAAGTAATGTTTTTCCCTCCCAGTAGACATCAAAATCCTTAAAGGCAGAAGTGACACTTTTTTATCCTTATTTCCCCAAAGCTGAGAACATCACTGTCCAGAGTTAACACACAATGAAGATGTGAGCAATGAATGAATAGCTGTTTCCTTTCTCTTAAGTATCACTTTTCAATTTTGACGTGGTAAAAAGTCTAATAAAATCGTCAGGGTTTAGAGAAATCAAGAATTTCTACCACATTTGATTTTTTTTTGCAATATGAAGAAGATAGATTTTGAAAAATGTTTAAAGTTAAGAAAGCAGCTTTGTGCACAGGACTCCATATTACCTATTCATGTCCTTGGCACAGCGGAGAAGCCTGAACATCTACCCTAGGAAAGAAAAGACAGTGGTCTGCAAACACTTAGCTGTTTCTACACATAGAGTGATTAAAAACATCAAAAAACCTTCCCATTTATTATATCATGTTTAGATAAAAGTGATGAGAACTAAACCATCTCCACGACTTTATGATTAGAGAAGTTCAAGTGTCTGAAACCTTAGCCACAATACATTATGTCAAAAGACCAAGGTCAACAAGCTTGATGGAAAATGAAGAGTAGAACAGCCCATGGATTCATTCTGTGGCTGTCTGTGTCTCTAAGTGCTTTTAAGAACCTGAAGCCCATTCTAATTGTTCTATATTATACAGCTATGTATGCATATTATTAAACAAGCCTAAGGCTATTGATACAATTCAAAAGCTAGAAACAAATATAAGAAATAAAATCTTAAGTGCCATTCATGAGAATGTTTGCTCTACGTGAGTGGAACTTATATTTTAACTTTTTACTAAGTTCTTAATCCAGAAGTTAGTGATATAAAAGATATTTTGTAATTATAGGTTCTCATATGACATAATAAAAAAATGAAATTCCTAGACCATAAAGGCCTCTGGTTACATTTCTTGGCATATACTGTAGAGGGTATTGTAAAGATCAGGCGTAGAGATTAAGAATCCTGCACATAGGACATATGCCACAAAGAATGAAGTTTGACCTCCATTTCAACATCCTAAGATTAAAAAATTACCCAAATAATGGAAGCAGCTACGCAGACAGAAACCAATGTACTATAGCCACAAAACTCAAATAGGTTCAGCTCCAACTCAGGCTATCAGTGAGTCAAAAAGAAATACACATGGTGTCACAAAATCAGTTGTGCATGAATGATTTCATAATTCTAATTATCCCACTGATCCGTTTTGCCACATTTATTGTGAACTGACTACACAGTCATGTCTCTCAATCTTTAAAACACCACTCTGCTGTTTTCTTTATTCCTCACACTTCCATTCCTGTTGTCTCAGACTTGGAGTATTATGATGGATTCCCCACCCACACCCTGTTTCAAGTGCTGCCTCATCTCCGCCATGATATTCTATGATTGCTTAAATTTCCTAAATTGCAATCTCATCATTTTACCCTCTACCTGCAATATTCCAGTTGTTCCTCACCCTTTTCAGGATGGACTCCATAATCCTTATATAACATATTAGGCCAAGTGCAGTGGCTCATGGCTGTAATTCTAACACTTTGGGAGGCCGAGGTGGGTGATCACTCGAGGTCAGGAGTTCCAGACCAGCCTGGTCAACAAGGTGAAACCCCGTCTCTACTAAAAATACAAAAAATAGCCAGGCATGGTGGTGCATGCCCATAATCCCAGCTACTGGCTACTCAGAGAGGCTGAGGCAGGAGAACCACTTGAACCCAGGAGGCAGAGTTTGCATTGAGCCAAAATGGTGCCACTGCACTCCAGCCTGGGCAACAGTGTGGGACAAACAAACAAAAAACCCATATCAATTCCCATATAATCTGACCTCTGCCTTTCCATGTTTCTTTCCTCACCCCACTCCCCACACTTGCCTACGCACCAATGGTGCAGCCACCTTGAGCTACCTAGTTATGACATTCTTGCTTTTTCACAAACAATTCCTCTGCTTCCTGGGCCTGGGAGGACGATTAAAGCTGCACTAGGGAAGGGCCCACCCCACCAACTCGGAAAGGGCGGGGCTCCCACTTGTACCCTGGCAGTCGCTGGCTCCCCATAGAGCATGCAGCCCTGGGGGCGCCTTTGAGACTGGAGCAGGCACCAATAGCAACAGCAGGGAAAAGCCAGGCAGCGGCAGCAGGCACTTCTGAGCCTGCAAGGGTTTGTGGCGGGGAGGAGTCTTCCTGGCCCCGCAAGAGCACAGAGATGACGGTGTCTGGAGCCATGGCAGGGCGGCTGCTGTGTCACCCAGAGCGGGAGGCCCAGCCCACAGGGGCAGGGCCGCTGCCTGCGCCATGGAGCATTATAGCCCCAGTCATGCATCCCCCCTGCAGCCTGTCTTGGCAGCCATGGCTCTAGACGGGCAGCTGCTGCCATCATTAGGATTCAAAAAGCAAAAAGAAGCAAAATAATAGTAATAAAACAAAGAAAACAGGCCCGGAGTGGTGGCTAACACCTGTAATCCCAGCACTTTGGGAGGCCAAGGCAGGCGGATCACGAGGTCAGGAGATGGAGACCATCCTGGATAACACGGTGAAACTGCGTCTCTACTAAAAATACAAAAAAATTAGCCTGGCGTGGTGGCAGGTGCCTGTAGTCCCAGCTACTGGAGAGGCTGAGGCAGGAGAATGGCATGAACCCGGGAGGTGGAGCTTGTGGTGAGCCAAGATTGCGCCACTGCACTCCAGCCTGGGAGACAGAGCGAGACTGTCTCAAAAAAAACAAAAACAGAAACAAAAATACATGTTCATATATCAAAGTAAATTAGTAAGTTACTATGGTTAGTAAAGATAATAATAATAATAATAATGACTATTAAGTGGGGTTGGAGGATGCTCAGTAAATGATGTGCACCTCTTGCACCTAACTATTGAACTTGTTAACAAGACAAAAGCATTAGCAGTTGAATATCAAATATTGCCTTCCTTGCTTAACAAGCTGATATTTGAGAAAGTAAGATGGTGGCAACAGTGAGCTTCTTCATACTGAACCGCAGAAATGTACTCATTTACGGCGGCAAGCACTTCTTCCCATGTAAATAAACACGGAGGAGCAGCCAGCTCCCAATGAGAAAGAAGAAGGGAAGAAACTGCTTTCTGTGCTCACTTCCCCTCCAGAGCTCATTCATGAGGAAAGCGTTGCCTCCGCCCCTGGGGTGGACAGATAAAGGGGTGAAGACAGGCCCAAGTTGTGACAAGTCTATGTTCCTGCCCTCAAAGAAAACATTAGGAATGCACAGTATGTATTTTACCCTGCAAATGACTAAGTTAAAGGCATTTGTTAAAAGAATAAGAATACTAGACAGCAATATTAAGATGTGAAGTCTTTAAGTTGCATTACATTTAAAATTCAAAGGTAACTACTAAAAGAATACAAAGGGAAAGTCTACACCAATATTGATAAAAAGAGGAATGATGTAAATCCAATTATCCAATAAAGAATGTTAAAGAATAAAACAAAAATCAAAGAAAAGGTTTGGTATATAAAAATAGATACACAGAAGTCTTGATCTATTAGTAATCATAACAAATGGTATTACAAACAAAAAGCTGAATATAATCATAAGGAAATTTAAGAGAATTCCAATTTAGAGATATCTGATGAAATGAGTGACCTATGTGCTTAAAAAAAATGCAAACATAATAAAAGACAACAGATAACCAAGGAATATTCTAGATAAAGCAGATAAAGAGATATGATTATTAAATTTGGTGCATAATCTTGGGCTACACTGAGTCTTAGCAAAAGCTGTTATAAGAGACATTGTTGGGACAAATGTTGGTATAGAAACAGTAGATAAAATATACCAATACTAAATTTTCTAAATTTGATAAGACACTTATTCTTGTACATTACAAAATAAACACTGAGGTCAAGGGACATAATGTATATAATCTACTCTCAAAAGCTTAAAAACATTGCATATGGGGGGATGGATATGTGTGTATGAGTGTATATGAAAGGAAGTGATAAATTCATGTGGCAAAATATTAAAAATCAGTGAATCCAGATTAAGTATATAAGAGAATTATACTATTCATGTAACTTTTCTTTAAATTTTAAATTATTAACAAATAAAATGTTTAAAACTGTTAAAATAGAGTTGACAATACAGTTTGTGATCATTTTAAAAACAAAAATTGCACTGTAGTACTGTGTGTGGACACATTGGTACGTAGGATGAGTATAAGTTCATGAGTGAGAAGGATTCCACTAACTTAAGAATGCAGTTGTCCCCCTTTATCAGTGGGGGATATGTTCCAAGACCCCCAGTGGATGCCTGAAATCGTGGATAGTACTGAAGTAGGAAATTTCCCTGACCCCTTCACAGGCAGGATCTGGAGTGCACAGGCACTGGCAGGGGCAAACTCCACTAACTCGCTGCTTCACCTCTCACAGGAGGGGGAGCGCAGGTGAGAAGTGCAGGAGCTGGGGTGAGCACTTTTGGATGCCAGCAAGAGTGAACTCCATGCCAGCCCTGCAACAGCATCTAGGGGAGGGTGCCCACGACCCTTGAAGCCCCAGAGAAAGTGTTACACTGCCCTTGTAGCTTTGCCATCTGCAGATGGTTTATGTGTTAACAGCTCAGTGGAGGGTCAGTGACAGCCTTTTGCATTTTGCACCTGCACCTGAGTTCTTGTCCCTCACCCAGGAGGAATAAGGTTGCACAAACAACTTGAAGACAGTAAATGTGTGGGCTTTTATTGTGATGAAAGTGGCTCTCAGTGGGAAGGGGAGCTGAAAAGGGGATGGAGTGAGAAAGTAATCTTCCCTGAAGTCGGGCCATCTTACAGTCAGACTTCCCTTTAAAGATACACTGTCAAGCCATCCCTCTGAAGTTAAGCCACTTTTCTCCAGTGTCTAACCATAGTCTCTGACATCCAGCTGCATCTCCTCTCTCCGCCAGTTCAGCCTGGGGTTTTTACAGGCACAGGAAAGGGGGTGGGGCGGGCCATGGGTGGTTCTGGAAAAGGCAATATTTGAACAGGAAAACAGGGATGTATGTTCTCACTTTGGGCCACAGTTCCAGGCTTGAGGGTGGGGCTCTCGCTGGGGACCTACCCTCTTCTGCCCAGAATTTCCCTGCCTCCTGTCCCTATCACTACTGAACCCTATACACACACTGTGTTTTTCTGTGCATACATACCTGTGTTAAACTTTGATTTATAAATTAGGCACAGTAAGAGATCAACAACAATAACTTATAATAAAATAGAACAATCATGATGATATGCCAGCATCACTACTCTTGAGCTTGGGGCCATTGAACATAAGCCCTGGGATAATGAAACAGTTGATATGATGACCAAGACAGCTACTAAGTGAGTCTGCTGGGCAAAGGAATGATTCATGTCTTGTACATCACACTACTCAGAAATGTGAGTGAATTAATACTTATGAATTATTTATTTCTAGAATTTTTATTTAATATTTTCAGGCTGAGGCTTACTGCAGGTAACTGAAACTGCAGAAAGCAAAACTATGGATAAGGGGAATTACTGCAGTGAGTATTTCTGGAGAGGGAAGAAGAAGGGAGAAAAGGAAGCAAGGAGTGGGATGGGGAAGGTTACAAAGAGCATGGCGAATGTCTTTTCCTTTATTCAAAAAGAAAGAGATGTGAATCAAAAGGGTCAAAATGTTTATACTTATAATCTGGATGAAAGTTTCTTATCTTATTCTCAGCCCTTTCTGTATGCTGAAATTCTTTATTATTAAAGATAGATTTTCAAAAACTATATATAAAATATCACATTTCAAACAAAGAGATTAATAAAATAATAAAAAGACTAACAATCCCATAATGATATGGACAGCTTTCAGATATATATGTATATTGTTAAATCAAAATGGGTGCAGATAAGCAAGTGTATGTAGTATAATTCCATTTGAATCAATATTTTTTAAAGATGCACATGAAATAAGAGATTCAATTCCATTTGAATCAATATTTTTTAAAGATGCATATCCTAACGTCTAATGTCGGATGCACCATATTTGTCAGTACTGCGCCCAAATGCCACTTACACCAATGAAAATCTAGTGAGCAATCTTAACATAAAAAGCTTTCTTCTAAGTACTATGGAGAACACGAAGATGCGTTTACAATCTCTCCATTCATGGAGTTTACACTCTCGCAAAAGACTTTGATGAAGTACTAACAAGAATTGATCCAAATCTTTTGAGACCTTGGTAGCAAATGTGCAGAAATCATAGCAGTGGAGAATGTTCTAAAATCCCCACTTCAAACGTTTTAAAAGTTTTAAAGTGTGAGTAACTGTGGAGTAAGGAGGACTAATTTGGTCATAAAGCTGGCTCAGAGGGCAATAGACAATGGCCAGGATACCCAAAGGGAAATTATGATAGGAGATCTGATTTTGGTGAGATCAACATCCAGGATGTCGGGGGTAAGAAGAAGCAAAAGGAAACGGCAGATTGTATCAGTCGTGACTCCAGAACAAAACAGACAGCCCCACTCTCAAAGGGAAGACTGAGGAGCTTTAGAGAAGTCCTATTTGTAGTTGTAAAGGAAGCAGCAAGGGATGGTGAGGGATCTAGGGACAATGTCAGTAGAAAGCCACTGCCACCTGGGACTGTCAGGGAAGGGGAGAAGGCAATGTTTCAAGTCTTGCAAGAGCTGTAGCCCTGGAAAGGGGCTGCCCTGTAGGAACTGTGGTGACAGCTTGAGAAGGCACATCACTACCAAAACGACAGCCTGGCAAAAGTGCAGCAGAAGTGAATACCCCAAACTCTCTCATCTGTTCCCCATTCGCCTGCCAGTGTCTCTGTTTGACTAAACCCAGCCAGAAGCCAAACACCAGAGGAGCATAGGGGATGCAGTCTGGCAGGCCAGCCTCCTGGTCATGAAAGACAAGGCCTAAGAATAAATCAGGAGGGACAAAGGGAAGGTGACTCTGAAAGTATGACTCAACACAGAGGTTACAGGTGATCAGTTAATTGGCCATTCTTGGACATTAGCGTGGGGCAGGGAGATAAGGGTGAACTGTGAGTGCTGTCATGGGCTAGGTGCCTTTGTTAGAAAATAGAAGTTCCAAAATCTATGGTCTCTACTCCGTAAGGGTGAAAGATGCCAAAAAACAGTGCTATTATTGATGTCAGTACAGACTGTGCAACGAACAGCCACCAGAGGTACTGTTTGCAATTGATGTCTATGTGATGGTGCTCCCTGGATTCGTGCAACCACGACCTGCGTGGATGTACATGGGAGCCTTGCTAACTCATTTAAACTGCGAGAGCTTATAAGGCACAAAGAAAAGGTGATGAGTATTTCATTATTGGGAGAGGTTTGCTGATTTGTAATCCTCACCTGTAATTTTAAGAAACAAGTAGTCTTAAAGATTGCCCTCTCCATCACTAATAATCCTAGAAGGCAGTATCACAGAATAGTCTCAGAATCTCATTGTAAGAAGTAAGAATTCTAGTTAAACTAGAATCCTGCTGTAATGTACCACATAAGAGATTATTATTCCATGAAAAAAACGACTTCAGAAATATTCTCTTTATGCAGAAATCTCTCTAATTCACTGTCCTTGCCATCTAAGTGGATCAAGGCTCAGCTGATTCTCCTAAACCAAGACTGTCTAGAAGGCAAGGATGATTTCCTACCCACACCACACACCAGCAGTAAAGCATGCCTCCTTCTTTTATGAAAGTATAACATGACATTGTGAACCCTAGGGATTGAAGAGTAAACTAAGAAAGGACTTCTGGAGTACTTTGTTCATCTGCCTAGACAAACAGGAAGCCATTTCAAATGGCCTTAGTCCCTACAAAAAAAGTTATGTACCATCCAGGACTTGGACTCTAGATCTCATTGATTCAACTCAATATGGCTTTCACTGGCGAAACCTCCCACTCATCTTGGCTCGAGGGCTGACTGAGGAATACCTCAGAGTTATCTATGCCTTCTACTTAACTAACAATTCCATGAAGAATACTTGTGAGTTGAGTTTTCATTATATGGCATTTTAGATGAAACAGGGATCCCTGGTATTATGGATTGAATATTTGTTTTCCCCCCAGATTCATGTGTTGAAATCCTAACCCCCAATACATGATATTAAGAGGCGGATCCCATCATGAATGGGATCCTTGCCCTTAGGAAGCAGGTTCGGGAGAGCACTCTCACTCTCTTTGGCCACATGGGGACAGAATGTGAAGATGGCAGCCTGCAATCTGGAAGAGAGTCCTCACCGGAGATCAGCCATGTTGGCACCCAGATGTCAGATTTCTAGCCTCCAGGACTAGGACAAATAAATGTTTGCTGTGTAAGCCACTCAGTCTATCGTCCTTTCTGATGGCAGCCTGAGCTGACTCAGACACGTAGGAATTGAGGTCTGTAAGCAGAGAAGGGGTACATTCTGGTACATTTCAACTCCCTTATATAAATCCGGGTACATTTAGACTCCCTTCAATAAACACATTCTTTCACAAATTCATTGAACACATACTAATTGCTAGGCCCCCTGCTAGGAGCTGGGGATATAACCTACCTTTAAGGACTCTGCTGGAGAATTGACAGGTAGGGATGGCAGAGACTCCAGTCAACACTGCCTGTGCTCTGCCGGGGTGTGCAGAGCAGGGTGGCAGCAGGGAGCTGGTGGGAGGAGAAGGAATGCTGCTCTGCCTGAACAGGGACAGGGATCCTGCATCTCTCACAATGATAGGGACCACTAGAAGAGTCCAGTGACAAAGTGAGAATGCCTCACTCACATGCTGTCCCCACATCAATCACTGTTCCCTCTCATCCAATAAATAGGTCTTGCCAAAGTTACTACCACACTGAAATATAACGTACTAGCAGCAACAGAGCTTACAGATCTGCCTCATACACTTAAAGATTCTAAGAGGGCATCCTGAGGCCCTGAGGCTGACTTTGTAACAATGCCGTTATTATTTGATCAACAGCTATTTGTAAAGAGGGAGATAGATAGATACATACATACATACGTAGATACATACATAGATACATGTATAGATACATACATAGATACATATGTAGATACATACATACACGGATACACAGATACCTACATAGATGGATAGATAGATAGATAGAGGTTCATGATAGATGATGATAGATAGATAGATAGATAGATAGATAGATAGACAGATAGATAGATAGTGTATGTGTACACTGCTCCCTGAGTCTATGTTTATATTTCAAAGGCAGAATTCAAAATACCGAGTAACAAAAATCATAAATGAATTCTCATCTTAAGTGTGTCCAAACTTTTACAGGGTGAAGCGATTTTCTCTTTTAGTTTCCCAAAGCAATGTGGTCTCGGAATTTAGTGCTGGCTTCTAAGAGATTTTGGGGCCTCACTCCGTATGTCTTGAATTGATGTCTATGGAATTTGGTCCCTACATTCATATTTTAATGTAAGAATGCTAAACTTTGAGAATCTGCTCTTAAGCCCGAAAAGCCTTTGACAAGGGCTGGGAGATGGGCTCAAGTCCCCCGAGGCCTGAAATACAGAGGGAACCACTGACCACACCCCGTGCTCCCACTTCTCCAAGGACACCAGGGAGCTGCAGACACGGGCCTGGCTTTGACTGTGAACTGGCAGGAAGGTCTACAGATAGCCTTTCTGATTTCCTCAGACTAAGGCACTCGATTTTTTCTGTTTGTTTTAAAATATTTTAAAGCCCTCACTCATAGTTGCAATTGGAGGTAATCGAGAACCATGTAAGTATTAATATAAGGAAACTGAACTGATAGATGTATCAAACCAGAAGCAATAACACACACACACACCTTTAAGAAAAGCAGTAAAAAGGGTATTGGGAGCTATTTTAAGGCCTTAGAGTGAAGAACACCACCAAGGTAAGTGTCAAAAGACAAAATGACAACAGATTTAGTTTAATGAGCTCATTGGCTTTGATTTGTTATTGTGGAATCCAGCAATGCCTCATTCTATAAAACAGAATGGGTGTTCCAACGAACGAAGCAGAGGAGTTCAGCTTCATAAGCAGGAAAGAGCTGAGGAGAGCAGACACAGAGAACAAAAAGCAACTGGTCATTTATTTCAAAGTTAACCTCCTTAGGGCTAAAGGTTGACTGGAATCTTCTAGTTTGGGGGAAAACTGGCCCATTTCAAAGTTCCCTTTGATGAGCGCCACTTAGCACCAGCAACTCCATTCTGGTTTGGTTTGATCTGCTGGATCCCGGTCTAGCAGCTCAGTCCCATAAACTTTGTTCAACACAAGTAAAATGAAAAGTGGAGTATTCTACTGCTCAAAACCACCTCAACCCAGAAAGGAGCTTCTGTGAGAATCACAAGGCTTGGAAATTCAGGTTGGAGGGTGGGATCTGCAGGAGAGGGATGAAGTGGAACAGAAACAAGAAGCCGGAGACAAGAATGAAAACAGTGAGATGGCCTCCCCGGTGTGGCTTCTCACAGCTGGGTCTGGCTGGGCCCGTGGTCCCCCAGCTGAATCCCTTCCACCCTATGAAGGACTGACAAGGGAGAGGAAATGGGCGAAAAAGATGGGAGGAAGGGTAAATGGAGCAGTGCTGAGTTCAGAGGGGACCAACTACTGGGGACCCTGAGAGTTGGAAGCCCACCCAGCCATTCTCAGATCCCCTCTTTAAACCTGTTCACAACCTCAGCAGCAACATCCCCTCAGGGGAAAGCTGTGTTAAAACTGGAGGTGTAAGATGAAGACAGCAGCCTAATTAAGCAGATCACAATCTGTTCCTGCCTGGGGTCACCAGTAGGCCACTTCTAACCTTTCTGTTCAATGAGTCTGGGGCCCTGGGGAGGAGGGGCAGGAAGGCAGGAACTAAAAACTTCAGATAACCCATGACCACTCTAGTTCTCCACTCACACGTTAATTAGGAAACCACTGGAATTATAGCTTTGCCGGCTCTTAAATCAGTTTCCATGCTTAAAAGTTCCTGAAATTCTGACACCAGCGCCCTAAGATGGAAGGCCTCTTACCCAGGCTGGCCCAGGGGTGTTCAAATGGGGACCAGTCAAGCAGCTGTGATTTATATAAATGAGGGCATTGTGTGTTCAAAAGGAGATTGGTATGTTTGATCTTGGCTGTTATTGATTTACCTTTTCCACATGATAACATTCATTAAGTCAGATAAGTAAATGTTGATGTGTTCCCTTTCAATTGTCAACAGCTAAAACATAGAGCAACCATCACACTGGGTGTAACTTCCATCCATTATCAGTGGGCTGAGACCAAAACCGTTTTCCTACCTCACCATTACCTGAGATGACTTATGACTCCCGAAGCACGAAACCGCTCTTATTTTTCTTGACTTTGTGTGCATGGGTTTGCACTGCAGTTCAAAGGAACAAAAGCAACAGAGAAAGGAAGCTACACCACGACAGTTTCTCAAGGTGTTTAACACTGGACTCTACCAGCTAATTAAAATCGACACTGACCTACAGGGAGGTTTCTTTTCAGTGAGCCCTTATTTATTTAAAACCCTAAAACTGCAGACCCTCAATAATTTGGAAAACCAGTAACTTTTTATAACAACCCCATGCCTAAAGTAACTTCACTGTAACTGAATAGTGTTGATGATTCAGTCAGTTGAATTTCTATCTAGTAATTTTTTTAAAATCAGGCTGAGATGTTTTAATGATGTTTAATGTCACTGCTGCTTTTTCCATTAAGTACACAAGTACTAATAGCTGATTAAATTAGGGCATCCATTTTTTGACACAACTAAAAGGTAGCATCGGGTAGGACCTGGCATGCAGGGCTACCTGGTCTACCATCTGACTGCAGGCTCTGGAAGGAGGCTGGAGACGACTTGGCTGGCCCATGAACTCTATTGCTTTTGTAGAACCTTATACAAATGGGTAGACATTTTCATTATTCACAAACACTATTTATTTTAGAAATGAGAAAACTGTTAATCAGATAAATTAGAGATTACCCAAATTAGTCTCTTTTAAACAGCCGTCCCTCAACATCTGTGCTGAGTTCTCTATTGGACTCCTACAGGTTTGGAATTTTCTTCTGCATTACACTTACCACCATTACATTGATAATATCTTTTCTTAATCAGTCCCCCCAGAGAATGTCCATTCCTGGAGATAAGCTGCCTTGTATTATTCATGTTTGTATCTCCAGCACCTAAATTAGTACCTGTTACCAATATTTGCTGAAGTGAACTGGGAGCTAGAACAAAAACAACAAAAAGAAAACAGGTCTTCTGATGATATGGGACCTAAAAAGAAGGGTTCCTCTAGTGCAAAACAATAAAACTTTACCCGATTACATCTCCAGTGAGATATATGCAGACCACAAATTAGTATGATCATGTAAAGCAAGCCCATGATGCCCATCTTTCCAGCAGAGACCAAAATTAGCAGAGGGGAAAAGGGCTTCAGGCAAAGGGTCTGAGAGTAAGTGGAGAAGAGCAGGTAGATTGCTCAACTCTCTTTATTCTACTTCATCTCCGCAAATTGCAACTTGCAATCTAGCAATATACATGTACTTCTTCGTATGCCCTGTCTTTGTGAGGTAAGCTAAAGAATAAAGAGAATACAACTGAATTGCAAGATTTAGGTTCTATATTAGGTTCTGCCACAAATTTGCTCTGTGACTTCTGGAAAGTCACTTCATTCCTTAAGGCCTCAATGTCCTTAAGTGTGTAAGGAAGACTTTTGATCATGCCCTTCAATGCACACCTACTGGGCTCCTCCATCCTCCAGGCCCCGTTGAGATCCTAGGATACAGAAGTGACCAAAACAAACAAAGCCCCTGCCTTCAGGAAGCTCACCTTCTAGAGAAAACACAATATGAAGTAAATAGCTAAGATTTTGAGATGTAATGAGTACTATAAGGATAAGTAAAGGAGAGCATTGGCAACATTAAAAATAAAGTAAACTTCCTCGGCTAATCCATGAATCAAGTGATTCTGGTTAATCCATGAATCAAGTGATTCTGTGAAAAGAAATATTATATGTAGAATCACAAAAGGTTAAAAATGGAAAGTACCTTATTATCTGGTTCTACACTTAATTTTATAATTGAGGACTATGAGGTAGGTAGCTAAGTAGGCGAGTGGATAGGTGGGTGGATGGATGGATGGAGGATACATGCATAAATAATGGGTGGATGATGGATAGATGGTGAGTAGATAATTAGATAGATAGACAGATAGATGGACAGACAGAATGGGTTGAAGTCATACTACATATACAGGCTTATATCCAAATTTTCCCTCTCCACAATGGCACATGAGCATTTCCTATCACTCTCACATGGCCAGCAGTGGAGTCCTGAGCTTGTACCTGTGCATTGCAGCTGATCTTTAGTCCTTCTTCCCAGCTTCACAATCCGTGGACTAGTGACTTCATGCTGGTTACTTAAAATCAGCCATCGTAGGGTATTTACACCATAAAAATTGCCAAATGCTACACACCAGGCCTTTTTCCTTTCTTTCATTTTTTTTGGAGGTTCAGTTGTTTAATATTTAACAGCATTCCACTGATGGTAAGGTCGCTTCTAACTCTATACTGCTGGGATTGGGCAGCATTTGGTCTATGAAGAGAGTTAGTATCTCCTCCAAGAACTATCATAATTGTAGTGACTGAGGGGCAACTAGGAAAAAAAAAAAAGAAAGAAAGAAGAACTCTCATCCCTAAATGGATGCTGAAAAAGGCTGTTTGTTTTAGTCTTGAGCTAAAGTGAGCATTTGTCCACTTCAACAAAAGCTTCCTTCGGTCTCTAGAACGTGTCTGGTAGTTAGTGTGAGAATCCTTTTTTTAGTTTCATTTAATTGCCTCCAGCTGTAGGAATCCCTTTTGCCTCTGATCTATTGAAACCAGCCTTTTGGTTAACCTCCCTGTTTATTTAAACTCCAAACCCACAGACTGTTTTCCTTCTTTTGTTTTATCCTCTGTTTCAGAAACCAGGAAGGTGGGATGGAGGAGGTAGCCCAGGGGCTGTGGGGGCAGCCCTGGGAGCTCAGAGGGCCCACTGGGCAAGTGCCAGGGCTCATTTTGCTGTGGGGGGTGGGGTGTGAAAAATTTTTAGGTTCAACTGTTAGGCGAGATGGCTGCTCCAGCGGCTCCAGCCAGACAGGGAAGTCCACATGGTCCTATTGGCATTTTGATGCTGCATGACTTTGAATAACTCACCTGTCCCATTATTAAGCTTGGATTTCTCTTATTGATACAGAAGTGCTGGGAAGGGAAGAGTGGTCCCTTTAAATGATTCAGAAGTGAGGAAGGGGAGTGCTGGGTAGAGGAGGGCATGGTCCCTGGCTAGGGCTCCACCCCCATGGACCTAGGTGAGGACAGGCATTTCCTGACCAAATGTTGCATTTCTCAAGACCACCCTGGGCTGCCACACCCCCATCCAGCCTATAAAAACCCCCAAGACCCTGGCAGGCAGACACACAGGTGGCTGGATGTCTAGAAGAGCACATCAGCAGAGGAACACACAGGCGGCTGGACGTCAAGAGGAACACACTGACTGACAGGCAGCAGCACCCCAGCAGCCCACTGACCGAAGCAGAACTAGCAGTGTTTGGCTGGGACAGTCAGAAGAGAGGCCAGGCAGCTGAGTGGCCCGACTCCAGGGGAAAACCTTTCCACTCTACCCACTTCTGACTTCCCCCAAGCTACCTCCACTCAATAAAGCCTTGCACTCATCCTCCAAGCCCAGGTGGAATCTGATTCTTCTGGTTCACCAAGGCAAGAACCCAGGATACAGAAAGCCCTCCATCCTTGTGACAAGGTAGAGGGTCTAATTGAGCTGGTTAACACAAGCTGCCTACAGACAGCTAAACTACAACAGCACCCTGTAACACACACCCACTGGGGTTCAGGAGCTGTAAATGTTCACTGCTAGTTCACCTCTAGACACTGCTATGGGGTTGGAGCCCCATAGCCTGCCCTTCTGTATGCTCCCCTAGAGGTTTGAGCAGCAGGGCACTGAAGAAGTGAGGCACTCCGCCGTCGCACACACTGCTAGGGGGACAAGGGAACTTTTCCTGTTACAACTGGGGACCTTGCCCGCGATCCTGGGAGGTGAATGTGAATGAATGAGAAACTGTCGGGCCTGCCTCTCTTCCAAAACCCTGCCACCTCTCTTTCCTGCAGGTAAGAGGCTCTATTTCCCTTCACGGAGTTTTAAAAACTCCACCCTAACTGGGCTGGTCAAGACCCCCAGATTTTGGGGGACAAGGGAAATTTTCCCATTTCATTATGAGAATAACGGGGATGGAATTAGATAAAATTGGCTCATTTGGCCCTAAAGTTCTATGCCTCTCAGGAGGGCAACACAACTTTCCTAATTCAAGTCTTTGCTTATTCAGTGAGGGATGGCCACCAATCCCACTACAGTCCTGTGAGCCCCAGGAAGCACTGCATTCACACAGTCATGTTACCATTACAGGAAAGCCACTGCTGTAGATATACCAGAACCGAAAAGAGAGCCCAAATATAAGTGGATGGTGTTTCTTAATAAAAGAAACAGAGACAGCAGAACCAAATCTGTAATGATGTGCAGTCTCTCCAGCCCTCTTTCCAAGTGCATATCATTCATATTACCTCCAAATGCCAGTGCAGTTACATGTGTTCTCACAGATGGAAACAGAACATTAGAAGGACTCTAGGTTGCTACAGTCAGGCATAATAAGACATGCAGACATAAAAAGAGACAGAGTTTGACCATGTGAACAGAAGGAAAAAGATGAAAGTAAAAAATTGGCTCATAAAGCCAAATCCTGGGGCCATTTAGTTTAGGGAACAAGAGTCCTCTGAACCTGACTGCATCATAGTGCAATCGATTTTAATAATGAGTAGTTCAGAAATAGCTTAAAATGATCCACATTTAGTAAATAGGAAATTTTGTTTTTTAAAAATTATAGCTATATTTCCATATGATAAAAGTTTTAATATTTAAATTTACAGTTTTATCTAAATGGTTAAAAAATGAAAACTCTTATATGGAAAGTCTTCTCCAATAGGGCTCTTTTCCATCCCAGCCCCTGCGTCCTCACTCTTTGACCGCCTGCAACCCCTTCCCTCCACCATCATGAGACTTCCGCTCATCTTTAGGTCTCCTTAGCTAACTTGTCTGTGGCACTCACTGGGTTAGACCAAGGACTTTACATATTAACTCATTTAATTCAGAAAATGACTCTATGAATTAGTTACTGTCATTATCCCCATTTCGTAGATGAGGAAACTGAGGCACAAAGACATTAAGGAACTTACTCAAGATCACACAGCAGCAAGTGGCAGCACTCAGATGAATGCCATACTATGCCACCAGGTGACGGGAGGCGGGTTTACTCCAGAAAGCAGTCTCCACAGTAGCACTATGACCGACCCCCAACCACACACCCATACACACTCATACACACTCACACACTCAGTCTCTCACACACACAAACACACATGCACTGACACACAGAAACTCATATTCACACACGCACTCACTCACACAGTCATACACATGCTCCCACACTAACACACTCATATGCACAGTCACACACACTCACATACACATGCATACTCATACACACATACACACATTCAATACACACAGTTGTCCTTTTTCCCAGCACCATGATAGCTCGACATTGTTTACTCCTTCAGTTGCTTGTTAGTTGCCTTTCTTTCCTTCTGGAATGTAAACTCCATGAAGTCAGAGCCCAGGAAGCCTTGTTCAGGGTCCTGTCCTGTGCATTGATCAGGTCCAGCTGAGGGGCATGCCCTGTCCCTGAGCAGCTGCCATGAAGCCTAGGTCAACTGCCTCATTTCCCTGCCTGTAGAGAGCACCTACCTGTGGAAGATAAACTTTTTTACTTTTTAAGGGGATCTAATTTTTCTGAGAAAAAACAAAAGCCAGACGAAAAGATAAGACCAAAAGATAATCTATCTCCACAGGTGTACGAAGACTGACAAATACACCTCATGAGGGAAGGTTCCATAGATTTGGTTTGCATCTGAGAGGAGTAAGTGAGATGCTCCAAGTTTGACTTAGCTTCCTGAATTGTAGACGAAGCTCCGTTTATCAACGTAACCAGGCGATAAACAGGGCGACTCGCTACCCAGTTAGATTGCCATGATTCCATATGATGCTAAACTGATCTCAGCTCTCAGTTTGTGGATTGAGGAAAAGAGAGTGGAACAATGTACTTACTGCTTTTCCAGATATTACCTAGAAAAGCCCATGCTTTTCTAAAGGGTAGCCAACATTTAGATGAAAAACAGACACATAAAATTTTAGGCATTAATCCTCAGCCTGGTGGCACAGTACAGCAAGAGGCACACCAGCCTGGGAAACCTGCAAGCCTGTATTTGAATCCTGGCTTTAGCACTTACCAGCTCTGAAATTCATTCCCATCATCTGTATCATGGGACTGAGGATACTGATTTGACAGTGTTGTTGGGATGATTAAATTAAGTAAAATACTGCTTGTGACATTCTTGGGACACCATAGGATTTTGGTAAATGTGGGTCTACCTTCTTCCAGCCACAGTAAATTTTGTAGCTAAGGATAAATCTTTCCAAAAAAAAAAAAAAAAACCCACTTGCTAGTAGATACACTTTTCAATCCATAAATAAGTTTTAAAGTTTAGAATATTTTACAAGTTACTTTAAATCTAAATGCCCATGAATCTTACTCCTGGAGAAGACAGGAGTCCTGCATTTGTACACACGGGTGACTTCTGTTTGGAGAGCTGCCGGGTGCCCTCAAGGCCTGGGGCATGCTGGCTGTCTGAGAGACCCTTCCAGGGACAGGGCCCTGTGTGCAGGCCAGGGGTACACTACTGTAGGGAGCCCCGGCTGCTTCAGCAACTCTGGAGAGAATGCATCAGCTCCATTACACTTGGCTCAGGGTATTTGAGGGCCCCAGGGAAAGCACACTTCCCCACCTGAGTGGTGGACAGAGACCTGACGCGCCAGCCATCAGCCCAGAAATTCTTCCTGGGCTCTGCTCCCCAATATCCAAGGCCAGCCCTTGATGAAGCCAGTAAGTAAGTGGCATATTTCTTCCAGATCTATTTTTTTAGCTCTTACATCATTTACTGCAGCTTGTATCCCCTTTTGTGCTCAGAACCTGACACCAGGCTCACACCTCTCTGCTTTCAAAATTATACTTATTTTTTTCTCCATTAAGTTGACATTTTTAGCTTGATGTTATAAAGTTTTTCATTAGGCTGACTGATTCTAAGATATCTGTGGCTTCTAGCCATTTAAAAGCAATGTCTGCCTGTTAAAAGAGAACCTTGTTATCTGTAAAATTCGATCATTAATGATAGAAATTCTGGCAGCAAAAAGTGAAATTAAGAATTTTTGCACAATCTGGAATGTGTTGTTTTGCAAGGAGACGTGTTGGAACCTCTTAACACACCTCACATGGGGGACCATCTACTCCTCTACTGGTTTTGGCACTGCATCTCCTCTGGGCTCCCCACTTTCGCCCCCCACCCCTCACTAAGAGCATACACAGAGAATCACCTGCACACATGCATACACATGTGGACACCCAGACACACACACATACACATACACACACACACACACACACACGCACACGCCATCTGTGGTGTCATATGGTCAGCAGGTACCCCCAGCAAATGGGTTTACCTATTACCTATTATGTGATGAGAGACGATGTGCAGTATCACTCTGCTCTTCTTTGGATTTTGCTTCTGAAGCAAAATATTTCATCTCCTTACACAAACTGACCTTCAAAAGAAAGCATGAGTTCAGTTTCCTGGCTCTGTGTAGGAGAGGCTCTACTCCTGCAGACAGAGAGGCTTAGCTGAATCCCCCTCCCCAGGGGTGCTGGAATTTTTGCCTGGCCTTTCTCTCAAGATCAAAACAAGAGAATCCCTACTGAAAACACTTCGGTGTTTTAGCTATTTTGGCCCATTTTCCCTCTTCTGCACCTCTCTCAGCGAGGCCTGTGGTTTGAGACGAGGGCAGGGGGTGGGAGCTGTTCATCCCTGTGTCACTGGCAGGGTCCTATCTACCCATGAGGAGCTCGATGGCATCAGTGATGAGGAACCCCATGTCCTCTGCATAACCTGGCCTGGTGTGAATCACACTGCAGTGACATCCTGCCTACAGAACTCCCTGCAAACTGCTTCCCAGCCACCCACTCTCAGCCCCACATAGAGTCAGCCCTCACAAGGGCCTACAGTGTCAGGGCCTCCCTGGGGAAAGGAAGCCCCCAGCATTTGGAGAAGCTTGGGTTTAGGAAGCTATCACCCAATTCAGTAAAAAAAATGAAAGCATCTGTTGTTGGTGGTTTTCTTCTTTTTTTTTTTTTTTTAAGTAAGGGGAAGAGGAGAAAGAGCTCGGTAATGTGATCCTTTCCTAAACCCCACCCTGCTCTGGTGCAATCAGGTAATATCCATTACACAAAGAATTTCAAAGGTTCCTTTTCTGAGACTCTCAGCCACAATGCTGCCCATTGTTTACACTTTAATTAACTTCTGTTTTACTGATTTATTTTTTAAAAAAAGATGAATTAGCCTTATGCTTGGAGTTGAATTATTGCAATTTGAAACTCCTCATACCTTTCCTAAGAACTTCAAAGAACAGCAAAGGTTGTTTATGCGCAGGAAATCAAATTAGCAAAACTATTACAGTGGCTTAATGGTTTAGGGTGGTCAGGTTGATGAGAAACAGTAATTGGAAAGCCCCTCCTCCACACCCCCCAGTCTCAATCCGTCTGTTTTAAAGCATCACCAACTGTAAGTAGGTTTGTTGGCTTCTGACTGAGTGATTGCTCTCCTGTTTGCCCATGTAAAATTTCATCTATTTCACATGGAAATGTTCAAACGAGAGAGAAAAAAAATAGAGGTAGAATTTGGGAGACAGAATGAAAAAAAAAAAAAAGTGTCATGAATGAAGACAGTCAGCTGAAAACAAGAAACATATTTGAATGTGTAATGAAAAATAAATTGCATAATTCAACAAAAACAAACGCTGATCCATTCAGAAATAAAACACCACAGCCTGTGGAATAGGCACTGGAAATCTAAAGAAGGCTGGCTGACCACATTTTAGGCAGCCCGGGAGAGGAATAATTATATTCTAGTGTCAGCACATCCTCTTTCCACAATGGCCATACACATAGAAAAGAAAAGAAATAGTTATTTTGGGCTGTTTTACAGCTGTGGGAAAACTTAAGCATTGAAGACTTAGAAATGTCCCAGTGGAAATCATATCACTGATGAACAGCCTTTTTCAAGTTTGTGTGACTAAGAATTTAACAAGTGGATATATTTATCTGAGCCATGATGATACCTGGTAAGGATTCTAAAGTTATCTAATAAGAATAATTAAATATTCAAAAGCCTTTTGCTCTTTATGACCAGAAAATAACTGCATTAACTCCGATGTGAATGATGTACCCGCTCCAGTCAATGGCAATGTCGGTACAGTAGTAGGTGCCAAACCAAACCTTCAAAAGCATCCACACAGCTCTCCCAAACACTCAGGTGGCTAGCTGTAAAAGGGAGTACACCAGAACAGAAAATAAACTTTCTAAGCACCAAAGCATAAATTACCACGCTCTAATCCTTAGTTGTTAAAATGAACAGATCCTCCGGAACAAACCTTTTCCTGTAACACTAAAATACGTAATTCGGTGTCTTAGACTTCTATAAAGAGTGGCCAAAATTCAAGCCTTAATACAGGCGGTCAGACAGCAGTATTCCAGAAACTGATACAGACCTTAAAAAGATTAAGCTATAATAATATTATAGGTTGGTCTCTGTATAATTTAGAATAACATGTGCCTAGAAATCAGACTGAACCTGAAGAATTCTATGTAATGGGCTATAGAAAAATTTCATAAGCTGTTTCTCTTTGTGGCTATAATAAAAGGACTGTTAGAACTGAATGTAGGTATTTGAGTTCTAGTCCTGGCTTCCCTCCACTTAGCTGTGTGACCTTGAATAATTTTACACAAACCTCACTATCTTCATCTATAAAGTAGGTATAAAAAACACATCTGCCTTCTTCTTAGGGCGGTTGTGAAGACCAAGTGAAAGGACATTGTAAATTAAGCATTGTACACATGTCAAGGTTTTGTGTTTGTAAGTAATTTGGGTGGGCAAAGATATTTTTTAATTGTTCTGCTATCCAAGTTGCATTTTGAAGATTAATTGTATAGGGGATTAAGAAAAATACTTTTTTTGGAACATGAAATCTTTTGGCAGACCAAATATTTGGGGGCTTATCTTACAGTTATTTTAAAGACTAAATTTTTTAATATTGATATTTAAATAATGTGCAGGCATCAGAAGTGTATGGAAGAAAGTGGCAGCTGGTTTCAAGGAGGTTTAATGATTCACTGTTGCTTTTTCCATATGTTTGAACCTGAATAAGATCAGACTTTTTCAGATAATTTTAGGAAGAGCAAATTTAGAGACTCGGATAGTATTTTATAATTGACCTTTTAGTTGTGAAAAAAATTTAAACTCATTCAAAATAAAATAGCAAGTATAGATTTTAAAATAAAGTATTAACCTAGAAAACACACTTAGTAAAATAGACAACTACTTTCAAAAGTTAGCATGCGGGTTATATGGCTAATTCTAGACAAAAACTTAATTGCGTGCTTTAACAAATATTAAAATTAAGAGTGGATTCACATTGTTAAAGAGGATCGAAGTGTTTTTCAGTCCAAGAGCACCTTATTAAAAAGTAGACAGTGGGGTCATATTCATTTACCATATGAATAACACAGGTCTGGCAGATGTGAGAAATTTGCCCTGAGTTACATGGTTAGTGTAACTTTGAGTCCAAAGTTGTTTCTTGTTTTGTTTTTAACTTGTGCTGCCTTTTCAGCTATCAATTTTCAAATGGAAGGAAATGAGGCCATTTGATGCACTCAAGTATTATACATTTTTTATTTCCTCATATAGTTCAGTGAGAGAGCATTTTGAAAACTATCTCAAACCAAAATGAAACTACCAATATGTAAAACACCTGGAATGAGGGTCCAGGTCTCATTATAGGTAGCTAAGGTGAACAGGTATCCCTCTGTTAAAGACTACATGAGAGTTTAATTCAATCATGAGAGAGGGAGAGAAAGACAGGAGTCTCACTCTGTCACCCAGGCTGAGTTGAAGTGCAGTGGCGTGATCTTGGCTCACTGCAACCTCTGCTTCCTGGGCTCAAGCAATCCCCACACCTCAGCCTCCCGAGTAGCTGGGACCACAGGTGTGCACCACCACCCCCAGCTAATTTTTGTATTTTTCATAGAGATGGAGTTTCATTATGTTGTCCAGGCTGGTCTCAAATTCCTGGTCTCAAGTGATCCACCCACCTCTGCCTCCCAAAGTGCTGGGATTACAGGCGTGAGCTACTGCCACATCTCTTTTAAAACCGGGAAGATTTGGGTCCACAGGGGAAAATGTCTAGACAATAGAGAGACAACTGAAAATAATTTTCAGCTGGGAGCCAAGTAGTGTGGACCAGTAACTATGGAAGGATGGCAATAGGCACAGGCTGGCCTGAGCCCAGAAACCAGCTGAGCTAGATGAAGCACACTTCCTGCAGCAAAGTGAAGGACCTAGGCCAAAAACAGGTTGGTAGTACTCAGGAGGTTGCACGTTTAGCAGGACTAAGAGAGCTTTGCAAGATAGCTCTTAAGTGAACTAATTTGCTGTTACACTGAGTAAGGTGGACATAGAGAATAGAGTCAGAAACAGTGACCATTCAAACTCTCATTATCATTAAGGCTATTCGACAATGTTGTGCCCTAACCCTAACCCTAACCCTAACCCTAGTATCAATATTTGTATCCAACAGAGGGTCCCTCTTCAATTTAGACCTCATTCAGGAACGGACCCATCTCATCAGAAAGCAGATGGGAAAAGGGAAAAATACAATCCTTCTTATGCTTCTCAGAATGGCAAAGACATCAAAAGCAAAATGCTGTTGGGCCAAACCTGCATACACCAGACACAGAACACTGAAAGGGAGGCCAGCTGAGACCCCACTACAGGGAGGAACATACATAGCCTCAGGTGCTGACCAGCACATGCTACAGGGAAAAGCCATTTCCAAATGTGCCTATCATCAAGATTTGAAATTCAAGTGAACTTAGAGAAATAAAAGATCATCCACAAAGCATGATGAGGGCTTTGAAACTAGAAAGTAACATCCTAGTGGGAGAGAAACAATTTGAGCAGAAATTAGGTCACTCACAAAGCATAGCCTTGACCAAATCAAAAGGAAATCTATCTCTTAACCAAACGTGGCTAAAGGTTTTCACAATTTGGTGAGACTAAACAAATCAATATTTGTTTATCCCTAACTATATCTAGGTTACCAGTATAGTTATTGCTATGGTGTTTTCTTGGCTTATCCTTCGTTTATATATAGATCATATAGTACCTAGTTAAAAGACCCGTCCAGTTTTTGTTGTAGATAGATATTTACACTATGTCACTCAAGGTCTGGCAAAACCAGATCAGCAATACCTGAGGCTATACAAAACCCAACTCTTATAGTACCTAGTTAAAAGACATATAGTACCTAGTTAAAAGACCCGTCCAGTTTTTGTTGTAGATAGATATTTATACTATGTCACTCAAGGTCTGGCAAAACCAGATCAGCAATACCTGAGGCTATACAAAACACAACTCTTTTCTATTCTATGAACTTCTTCATACAGATGGATGGATGGACAGATGGATGGATGGATGGATGGATGGATGGATGGATGGATAGATGAATGGGTAAGTGGATGAATGGGTGGGTGGGTGGGTGGGTGGATGGATGGATGGATGGATGGATGGATGGGTTGATGGGTGGGTGACTGGATGGGTGAGTGAGTGGATGGATGGATGAATGAGCATATAGATGGATGCATGGCTGAGTGAAGGGATAGAGAGAAGGGCAGTTAGATGAATAGTAGAATTACGAACTAGTACAAAACCACAGGTAGGGAACAGATTTGTTTTAAATTTGGGGATTGATGGGATGATACATCTAATACCAATTAAGTCACTGAGAGACAATTTGGCACTAGGTTTTATCACAAAGGGCAGAGATGTAGATTCTAAAGTAAAATTTCAATGTAAAATTACTACCAGAAGGCAAGTTTATGGAAGCAAGAAATATCAATAAGAACTAGAGACATAAATAAGCCTAAAAAACTCAACCAGAATATGGTGACAAGAGCTTACCTCCATATTCCCTCAACAGCCCCTCTTGAAATGAAACCATATAAAATAAGAAATTCAGCACAACCAAAATAATAACAGATGTACTTTAAGTGTTCCCAGACCTAAACACCTTGGAAAGCTGAGGTCGCATTCATTAAAAATGATTCCTCTCTTAAACAACTTTGACACATCATCTTGGCTTTAGTAGTGAGCAAAGGAGGTCTTTGAAGAAATCTATACCAGGCCAGCTCAGCTCTATCATACATGGTTTTTCTGACCTTTTATTTTTATATCACTGTTCCAATTTTGTCAAGATCATGGAGGTTTTCAAGTGATGGTTCATTGTAATGACATTTTAAAGCAAAGCAGGTCTGTGTGGGAGCCTGTACTTTAGAAAGACAACATTGTGGGTTTCAGTCAGCCCCACTGCTTACCGGGAATTCCTCTCGGGGGGCGGGTGCATGGTTTAGAATGCTCGCACATGGATTCTCCATAGAAACCCTCTGTCCAACCCCAATAGCACTGCAGTTTACTTCATTAACATCAGAAGGCCAATTCTACCTGTTATCACGTCCAGAGATAGTGAGTGCTCCATACACATTATTTACTGATTTTTATGCACCTGACGGCTTAGGAAATGCCCTGAAATCCACTTTAGAATGTTGCTGAAATGATTTCAGTGCCAGGGGAGGAGCAACGGGGAGACCTGTGGGTAATCAAAGGCTTGGGATCGAAAGCCACACCTGGGCAGTGTGGTCCCAAGGTGACACGGGATTCTAGCCAAGCAGGAACGAGTTTGTGCAGAGGGCTGCCTTTGTCTAGGAATTCTGTCTTAGGCTTATTAACACTCTTGCTGTCCATCATCATGTGACCTGACAGAGATGGAATCTCCCATATCTGGGGACAGCATCCTCCAACATCAGTTCACACGAGGCCTGTCCCACAAAGCATACAGTGCACACCTGCCTGAAAATACTGACTCCCAGTATTTTGGCAAGGAATGGAATTCTTGTGTTTTTGTTTGTTTGTTTGCTTGGTTGGCTTTTTTTCTCCTAGAAGTCCCTGTAGGAATAATTAAACCAAAAGTTATTTAATCAATCAAGCATTTAATTAATCAAAGGTATCATATGTATTTTTTTCTAATAGACTGGATAGTCATGTGTTGTATTGCAAGTGCTCAACAGCCTTGTAAGTTGCTAGGCTCTTTAGGCACAGACACTATTCTTCCAGAAGCCGGCCCTGTCCTAGGACTGTGGGTCGCACCTGCACATGTGCGTATTGTGTACATCATCACTGAGCTCAACCACCAGCCATGGAGCTTTCTAACAGTTGACCTGGGGCACATATGTGTGTGTGTGTGTGTGTGTGCACACTCCCAAAAGAGTAATGACAGCACATCCAGGAGACAATCAGAAGGTACATCATCCATTAGTTTAAGTTCCACTGAGAAATCAGCACCCTCAAAAGGCCACACTGCAGGCAGTTACAATGAGTGTCAGTACCAAAGTCCTTAGCTTGCATCATCAAGTTGCTCAATAAATCCTTACAAGTGTTGAGGTTTTGCTCTGATATAGGAGCTCAAACAGAGGATGAGCTCAGTGGTTCATGCCTGTAATCCCAACACTTTCAGAGGCCGAGGCTGGGGGATTAATTGAGGCCAGGAGTTTAAGACCAGCGTGCACAACATAGCGAAAACATTTTTTTAAAAAATTAGCCAGGCACGGTGGCATGCACCTGTAGTTCTCACTACTCAGGAGGCAGAGGCAGGAGGATTGCTTGAGCCCAGGAGTTCAAGGCTGCAATGAGCTATGACTGCACCATTGTACTTCAGCCTGGGCAACAGAGGGATACCTCATCTCTATTAAAACCAAAAAAAAAAAAAAAAAAAAAAAGAAAAAGAAAAAGAACTCAGACAGAGGCTGTGTCTTCTTCATGCTTCAAATTGCTTCAGTGCCAGGCTGGCCGGAGGTCCAGCAGCATCAGCGTCACCTGCAGAATTGCTAGAAACGCAAAGTCAGGGCTCCACCTCACGACTCCTGGAACAGGGTCCATATTCTCACAAGATCCTCAGGGGTATGTGGGGATGTTGAAATTTGAGCCTCACTGCTCTAAAGTAGACAAACAGGACGCAGATTTTGGGAGCCACCTGGCAAATCTCAGAGACACGACTCCACCTGTCATCCCTTGAGCCAAGAACCAGTAGAAGTTATGGAGTGCTTATGGCAGCTTCCCCACCCACTCGTTTGCTAGTCCCAGTTTTCACAGGGCAGAGAGATGCTCCCCAGGTTGCGAGCATACTCCAGGGCTCAGACTGGAGACAAAGTAGAATGAGAGGTGGCTCTCAAAGGTTTGCAAAGTCTTCTCAGGCTGAGCAATGAAGTGTGCCTTCTTCCTGTATCTTCCACAAATCCACATACAGTTAAGAAGTTGAAGAAAAAAAGAGGAACAAGGGACAGTTGAAGCAAGCCTACTGAAGTGTCCAATGAGATATAGTTTTAGGTTTCTGGATAGAGGTCAAAAGGAGTCTGATGAACCTGAACATCATTGATTAAATCATTCACTCATTCACTTGATATTAATCAAGTAGCTACCCTGTGGGAGGCCATGTTTCAGGTGCTGTTGTGCCAGCACCATCCCTGATAGAAGGCTGGACATCCCCAACATGAAAACAGGGTCCCCAGAGCCACCTCCTGCCACACAGTTTCCCTCCAAATCAGAATCCCCTCAGGAAAGACTGGGCAAGGTACAATAGGCTGTTTCTCCCAGCAAGGTCAAGAAGTCATCAGGGTGACTGGCTTTCAAAGCAGAGTCTGATCCACCCCTGGGGAAATGCCCTTGTTGTCTGCTGCTATCTGTTCAAAAGGTGGCTCCTTAAAGGGTTAACATCATCCTCAATGCTACTCTCAGATCCTACGCAGAAAGAGTATTTAAAGCACATCTCCTCCACTGCTATTTATCCACACGCATTCCCCACCCTAGCCTAATCACATCACTACTTCAGTCTATTAATAAAAAGGTTGGTGTAACAAATGGCTATTTAAAGTCCTCCTTCAGGAGCCGACGCCTCTTTGCCCTACAGACTCCTTGAAAGTAGGTACCTGTCTGAGCCCCCCGGTCGGCCTGCCAGTTTGTCTTGTTCATTATTTCTTAGTTCAGGGAATTACCTTATTTCATGAGGCAAGAAAAATTCCTGGCACTCTCTCTCATTATTAAGAATGATTTCTTTTTATCCTTAATCCCAATGCCCAAACAGTCAGTTGCCCATGGCAGGAGCTAATGTGTGTGCATACCTGAGATAAGGGCCAGTCCTCTTGGCCTTTTTATTAGGACATTATGTTAGATGCCTCTTCTCCCTTCAGTGCTTCGATGTAATTTCATTCCATGTGAATGGGGGTGGTTCTCCAGAAACCCCAGCCCTAGTGAGACACACATTCAGATTTTATAAGGTAGGTGCTGAATTCGGCTCATTCCCATTGGGACAGGGATTCAAGAGCAGCCTTTCAGAGCACACGGCTTTCTCTTTATGTCGCACAGGTTACAATGCAGACTGCATGGACCACAGTCTTCAGAGCAGGATTTTCCTCCAAACTGAATAGGCATATTTGCAATCATTTCCAAATGATACTGTAGAAATTACATATTTATCAAATAATCCCGCTTGGTTGGTTGTACCTATTTGTACATCCTGAAATCATTTCTATAACAACATGGAAAAGGGAAGGCTCCTCTTTGGACTATGAGAACTAGGAATTCATTTCTATTCTATTAAGAGTTTCTAAACTAAATTTTTTTCTTTCCTATATCAAATAAAGTGATTTTTGTGATCATTTTCATGTAAACAATTTGCATAACAAGAGCCAACATTTAAACACTGTGTCTGTGCAGTTGTCTCCTGGCATAGACCGAGAATGTATGAACTCAAGATGTTTGCCCCTCTGTCATTCTATGATGTGAGTGGACAAGGTTGGGATGGAGACTGGAAGTAGAATTTTCCAGAAGGTGTTGCATATAAATGTGGAAGTATATATATATCCTCATTATAATGGGTGAATTTTATAGCTATGTCTACATGTGCAAATTAGTCTATTTTAAAGTGCTATAGTATTACCAACATAAGGCAGCCGGAGTGGAGATGAGTCCCAAGATTAATTAAAAGGAACTGGCTATTTAAGAAAGTAAAATAACTGTATCTAAGTTGGAGAAAGATGAGTTTGGAAGCAGACAAACGAGTGAACCAAGAGAGAAATGGCTGCTGGCTCTCTGCCTGCAAGTCTTTAGAGGATGTGAGTGCCACTGAGGAAAAAGGGGACTGTTGTTTCTCATGGCACCAGGAGGCTGTGACTCGGAGAGAAGAATGAGATTAAAGCTTTAAAAGCAAAGATAAACCTTCAGCTCCAGAAGAATGTTTCCTAGAGATTGCTCTAAGCTAAAGAAAATTATCCCAAGGAAGAATACTCATAGGATTGTAAAGGGAAAGTCTTAGAAAACCTGAACTCATGTGTCTCAAGCAAAGGACTTGATGTCCCAGTAAGATGTGTATTGCCCTGAATTTCCACTTTCTGCCTAATGTGAGGCTCCTGGACATGGAAGAGAATCACGTGCTGCCATGCCTCTACCCCAGTGTGCCATAACATGGCCCAAATGCTGCCCAGCTTCCCACATCTGTGCAGCTCAGAGCTGCAGTGGGTCTGTGTGTGAGCATTGGCACTAACCCAGCAGGCTCCAGCCTTGAGGATGTTTCTCAGGATGTGCAGCCACCAAAGAGGCCCCATGAGAGGATGATTCCCTATACCCCTGAGTACCTTCGCCCTAGAGAGCCCTGTTGTCCCATCCGTCTGTAGGGAAAGGAGTGCTGTCTATCTCAGTACCTTGCCTGGGGAGCTACCTGTGATGGGCTCTGTAACAGACAGCAGAAACACGGCTCTGATCATCAGACAGCCACCTCAGTGGTTCTTGAGCTGAGAACACAGCCACTGCTTGGTAGGCACTGAAGATACCACAAGCAATGCAGACTTCACTGCCGTATTAGCTGCCTCTGACCAGTTTTCTCAAGGTAACTGTACCAAGAACACAGGAGGACCCTATTCACCCTAAATCCATGCATTTTTGCAACTGCTTCTCCCACCTGGAACTGCAAAAGAAGCAAAGGTCCAGGGAGAAGCACCCAATGCATAATCCTTCTCTAGTGACCCGTAAGGAAGCGGAAGCCATGGGGCTTACAGACTCACCATACCAGGCCAAGAATTGGTGCGGCTTGCAGAGCTCAAATCAGATCCACATCCATTCCTGTGCCCACCACACCCACATGCACACTACCTGAATCCTGCACTACATCCCTCAGAAGCTTTAAAGCTCATGGTGAGCTTTAAAATCAACTGCCAGACCCCACTCCTAGAGACACTGGATTGAATCAGTACCACAAGCTAGAATGTGCAGACACTCAGAGCCACTAGGGCAGCTTATGGCCATCAGATGCTTATATGCCAGAAGGTCTAGAGATGGCAGCCAAATCTTGACTAGTCCGTGTGTCAAGGAATCCCAGGTACTAATTTTTATAGACAAACTGCCACAGAGGATGCCACATACTCTGCCTACTTGATTTCTATTTGGAGGGCAGCCCTTTGTAACGAAAATCATGTTGGGCCTGAATCCCCAGGTGTCGCTTTAGTTACCGGATGTTCCTAAGCCTGCTTCTTTATCTGTGAAATGGACTAATTCTTACCCAAAAGGTTCACTCTGAGAGTTAAATAATAGACAGCATATACGAATGCTTGGTAGCCAATAGGTTAGCTGGATGTTGGTCAATTGAATGCATATTGAGTAAAAGAGAGGTGTCAGATACTTAGAAGGTTCAGTTTTTACACTTGTGGTTTTGTTTGGTTCATTCATTGCCCATGTGTGAGGTCAAGGTCAAGCTGACAGGTTCCTGATTCCACTGCCCCTGGCTGGAATGTCAGCCTCACCAGGGCAACAGCTGCGTCTGTTTTTTTTCATGTGCCTAGAACAATGCCTAGAACATTAGAGACACTCGATAAATATTTTCTGAATAAATTAATATGAGGGTAGACAAGTGACTTTGCCTCCCTGCATCTCAGAGCCTGGTCACTGTCCCGAGGAATCTGAGCAGTGTCTTTGCATCGTGCCTGGAGGACACTGACCATGGGGATGCCTGTGATGCTCAGACACAGCCCCGCATGCAGAAGACCCTACAGAGGCGGCCCAGAAGCACCTCTCAAGTGCCAGGCAGTGCTTTAAGGCTTCTGGAAACATCCGATGTCATTATTTAGGGGGAGATTATGAAACAAAGCACTCTTAATTTTCTTCTATTGCTCTTTTTTGGGGCTTAGAGCAAAGTTAGTTCAAATATTTTTAAGCGGCTCTCATCACATAGGACTAAATGCCTTCAGATCCTTCTATGATTCTGCAGGGAAGTTGTTTCCGGCTCTGTCATTTTGTGAGAAAAATTACTTGCCAAGGTGTCTCTTGCAGTGTATGGCCTGGTATTCTAGGTGGGATCTGGTCTGGGCAGAGCAATAACAACATCTGCCCTTAAACGGTGCCAGGCCCACGTGAAAACACTTTATACAAAATTCCTCATTGAATCATCTGAGCAACCTACAGGGGGGTGGGTACTGCCGTTATCTACTCATCCTCTCACTTTAGAGAAGTAAGAACTGAGGCACAGAGGGTTGTTTGTTGTTTTTCATTCTTTTGGTTGCGGCCACACAGCTCCTAAGTGGCAGAGCTGCAACAGGACTGTTAAAAGAGAAACTTTAGCCAAATTAAATTTAACGGAGTTTAACTGAGCAAAGAACGATTCACGAATTGGGCAGCCTCTTGAACCAGAACAGGCTCAGAGAGACTCCAGCACAGCCACGTGGTGGAAGGAGATTTATGGACAGAAAAAGGGAAGTGACGTGCAGAAAACAGAAGGGAAGCACACCAACAGGCAGATTGGTTACAGCTCAGCGTTTGCCTTATTGGAAAACGGTTTGAACAACTGGATGCCTCTGATTGGCCAGAATTCAGTGATTGGCACAAGTGTAGGTTACAGTTTGTTTAAACCTCCATTTAGGTTATAATTCACTATATACAGAGAAATCTTTAGGCTGAACTTTAAATATGTAAGGAGGTAGCTTTAGGCTAAACTTGCTTTAAGAGAACCCAGGCCATCCGGTGCCATGATCGTGCACTTATTACTGAAATCCGCCTTCTCCGCACAGAACAGGACTGCTACCTCCCCTACTCTGGGTACTGCTTGCCTATCCGTGAAGCTACATCACATCTTGGAAAGACAGAATGGCTTGGTTTAAAACACAAGACAGAGACTTTAAGAAACATCACATTGCCTCTCATTTGCCGTCTGTAGTACCTTGGCCAAGGGACTTAACTTATCTGAGCCTCAGTTACCTCATTTGTAAAATGAAGATGGCATCCACCCTGAAAGGTGGGCCTGCACAGTGAACAGGAGAAAATACTCATGCTGTGCATGGTGCTCAGCGATGGGACAGTGTTGCTGTGGGCAGAAACAAGGAAACCTGAGTAGAGCGCCTAGCTCAGCTGCTGGGCCCTGACAGTAGCTGCTTAATTCAGGTTCACCCTCTCCCCTTCTCCTCTTTCACTCTTGACTCACTTACCCAACAGGCTTTTTTTTTTTTTTTTTTTTTTTTTTTTTTTTTTTTGAGACCGAGTCTCGCTCTGTTGCTCAGGTTGGAGTGCAATGGCATGATCTCAGTTCACTGCAACCTCTGCCTCCCGGGTTCAAGCAATTCTCCTGCCTCATCCTCCTAAGTAGCTGGGATTAAAGGCGCCTGCCACCACACCTGGCTAATTTTTGTATTTCTAGTAGAGATGGGGTTTCACCATGTTGGCCAGACTGGTCTCAAACTCCTAACTACAGGTGATCCACCCACCTTGGCCTCCCAAAATGCTGGGATTACAGGTGTCAGCCACCGCATCCAGCCCCAACAGGCTTTGCTAAGTAGTCTGCTGAAAAATATGTGCCCCATTAGGCAATTAGGCATTTATATTTTAAGACCTAAGTCTGGTTCCTTATTTTTGTTTTCATTAAATTTTGCTCTGTGAGAATCAGCATCCAACTTGTCATACGCTTCTTAGGTTCTTATTCATGGATCCAGCATAAAACTATACCTGAAACTTCATACCATCTGCACATTTCTGAATTCAACTGCTCATAGCTTTATTTATTCTACAAATTATTTTAAAACCTTGACAAATACATTGCTCACGGCTATATCAAACAGTATACAGCATTTTCTCCACCATTTCCAATGAATATAAAGTTGGCCATTATAAACTATTGGTTATGTTTTAGGGGGCAAGTGTCTGGTTCCCCAATTAGATTATACACTTGCTGGAGCCACAGAAAAGTCTGTATGCGTTCTCTGGTTTCACAGAGTAGGTAATCAATACATTTTTACGGAACCAAGTATACATTTGCTAACTGATTTGCCATTGAGATATCATCATTTGCTAACGACACTGGCCCTTACTTTAATCCAATGACTTTGCCTCTCACGCCTGCATTTCTGTAAGAATACTGTTTTCAACTTTACCCTGAACTCCCATATCCCACAAAACATGGAAACGGTGCTTGGTACCAGCCAGGAACGTCAGTCTCATCTGCCAGGATATTTGTCTTATGTACCCATCAGCTAATATGCAATCACTCTACCTAGTCTTTCCAGGAACAATCTATCATAGGACATGCTTGGAAAAGCAAGCTGTTATTTTCACAAAATGTTGACCAAATCTAAACTTTGCAACACTTGCTTTCCAGGATAGTTTCAAAATCTAGTTCTTTTTTGTAGGAGGACGTCAAAAAATTGGGAATTCATAAGCAAACAATTATTATTCAATAGTTCTCACTTCTGCCATGACTGCAGGTGGTAAAACTATTTTGGATAAGCTTGCAATACTAATCACTCAGTTCCTCACCTATAAAACAAATGTGCTCCATGGTTCTTGCATCATGGCTTAGAGAAAAATAGATGATGTGAAAAGTAATCGGTTCCTGAGATGCTGAGGAAAATGAAGGTAGGTTCCATTAGTACCTACACCTTGCTAATAGACAGTATGTTCTGTTCCACTTCCTGGAATTTAGAAATCCTTTGTGTTTTCTGTTCTGATAGGGTCCAGTTTCAACATAATTTGGACGCTTTTCAGTGAGTCATTACCTGTTGAAACTCGAGGGTGAAAAATGGAAACCTTCACACAATCTCAGTTTTGTCAACTCAGACGACATTGCTCTAATTTTTGACATAGAACTTCCTTGGATGCAGTGGTGACAAGAGTGTTTCTTCACAAGCTGGGTCCCAACAATTACTGCTGATGCCCGATGAACCCAGAGAGGGAGCGCAAGAGGTTCTGAAGGCACACCTTTTCATACATCTTTTTATTTGAAGTGGCCGCACGATCCCCCAGCCCACTTAGTAGTAGTCCCCTACCAGTTCTCCTTTTAATTAATAGACTTGTGAATAACCATAACTGCCTTGTGGGACATGCCAAACACTAAACAGATGACTAAGTTGCAGTGGGCAATCTGCTCAACACAGGGTGCCTTAATTTAAGCCATACGTGGTGAAAAACGAAGGCACGGCAAACATGCGGCTCAGTGTACAGCTTTTGGTCTGTTTCAAGTTAAATAAGTCCCTGGTGTGCAGAAAGTAACATCCATAAAAGCGAAAGCAATGGCTCTGATTTATTACCACCTGTTAGCATGACTCTGACCTGCTTGAATGGGGCAGGCATTATAGTCCAGAAGGAGAACAGGGCTCAGGTCTGGGCAGGAGCTGAGGCTGGTGAGGATGCAGTAAAGTACGCTGGGCAGGAGCCCCAGCGAAGACTTCCTGCTGTGTGCCAATGAGCAGGTAACTGCAGATGCCTGTCGCAGGGTGGGCAGCACTCAATGTGCCGCCACTGTCATCTGGCCCAGTTTATGGACAAAATCCATCTCTTGGGGGCTGCAGGGAGGGGCTGGGGTGGCAGGTCGTTCATTAGAACCTGGCCGGAGGGCAGCTCCAATCTGTAAAGGACAGCTGTCTAATTGGATTTGCTTGTGTGTACTGTCTTAGCTTTTACAATGGGAATAGGCTACCCGGCCTTTCTAATTAGATTGTTAAACATAATAGCTGAATGGCACAGCAGTGAAGAATTTGCCCTTCTCTTTGTAAGCGCAAAATAGGGCTCAGAAAAGATTCAGGGTTTTTCCAGCCCATTTCCCCCATCATTGTATCTGATGGTAATGAGATGAAGTTTATTTCTTTTTAAAAGCTCCCAAAGGAGCACAGGCCAGGTTGAAGTTCAAACTAAATGTCAAAACACACACAGGCAATACAGTAGCAAACTTCTGTTTTCCTTGGGCCTCTTGTTTCCCCTAATTGGTGCCTTGTTGGTAGTCTCTACTGAGAGACCAAGAATGAAATGGGATTGGAAATTGAATTACCCTGTCATCCCTCAAGGTGGTCTTCAGACCTGGGTTGAGAAAAATGAGTAGAACAGGGTGGGAAAGACTCACTTGCTGAGGCACTGGGTCCAGTCTCCTGAGTCTCCTAGGAAGCAGCAGGAAGTGGAAAGAAAACCAGGGAACAAAAGAGAGGAGCGAGGAGAAAGACAAGAAGGCAAGGCGAAAGACAGTGGCGCTGGAATGATGTCATCACCCAACCCTGTGCCATTTTCATCCTCATCTTCCCATTGGAAATGACATTTTCTCTTTAAGGTCTGTGGTTCTCCAAGATTCCATCCTGCACCTCGTTTCCCAATTGTCATCCTACAATTGTCATCCTTCCCTGACATTCATCATCTAGGGAACACTGATCAGACACACAATTCAGGTTTGATATCAAGAGGACCTGCACGTAAGTTTTCATTTTTTTTTACTGTAAAAGGAAATGTATTTCTCTGTGTCTTCTATGCTCTTTAGAATGTAAAGTGCCAGCACGACGCAACATTATCTTCTGTAGGGTTCATAGAAGTCATCCATCTGATGTCTGAAAAGCCCTCACAGCTTCAGCCACTCACTGAAGTTGTCCTTCTCTTTAGGAAGTGCAGAAGAAGATTTTCCTTCTTCTGAGGCAGCCACATCAACACTGTGTCCCCAGAGTCCCACCACCCAACAGACACAAAGTCTCTGCAGCAAGGAAAGAATTTTCTTCTTAAATGCATTCAGGAAAGCAAGGAATGACCCCAGCAGGGCAAAGGACAGATTACAATGGCGGAGATCACGTTTGCCATTTTTATTCTGTTTTGACATCATCCCAGAGAGATGACTACCTGGTTTTTAGGAATATGAATAATGAAAGCAGGCAATATATTACTCAAAACCAGCAACAATTTAAAAAAGAAAGAATAAATGAGTTGATAAATGAGCAATTGTCCACCTTCCTGAAGAATTTGAGCTGTTATTTTCCTCCTCCTCTTGATCGTTGGATGCCTTCCCTCTCTGATTGTGATCCTGAGATCTCTTTGCCAAGATTCAGCAGTGACTCCAGAACTCAGCTCTATTGATAGCCCTTTGTTCGCTACACAGAGTTCAAACATTCTGTCTGTGCATTTGGGTGGTTCGACTGTGGGGACACACCCTGCCCCCAATGAACACTTGATTCATGGGTTATAAATCATGGCCCACAGGTGCATTTTTGTCTGGCCTGCACATTTATTATTTAAAAATTGGATCCAAATCCCTGGAGCCACGACAAACATTCTCTGGATTGCTAAGCCTCACCGCCACCTCTGTATTAGGTCTGGCTACTTCCCATGGTCAGTTTATCTGCCCAGGTCCTAAAAGCCTTGAAGGTTAGGACTCCTATTTGTCTCAGCCACTTTGTCCTACTGTCTGCCCAAACCTTATGACAAATGTATCTGCAGATTCACATGAGTATACCCTCAAAACTCAGTAAATCCTCCCGTGTAGTGATTCCCAGAAAACGTTTGTCAACCTTTGCAGCTGTTTTATAACTCTCCTTAAAACTCACTTCTCTGAGATGTTGCTAGGCTTTTATTTCCCATACACTCTATATTGAGAAGGATGATCAATGGAGAAATGTGAATGAAAATTCACTAAAACGGAGACAAACACAACTCTATCCCAGCAGGGCGAGCCATACTATGTCTCCCTATATGTTGCTGTGTTTCAGATGATGGGTGCATGGATTGGGTGGGACTGGACCCGCTTACCCAGTTCTATGTGATGCCCACCTAGAACAAATGGTTACTATCAAGCACATTTTTCTAAAGTGATAAGAATAAATAGCACTGCATGGAAATTGTTTAAAGAAATTAGATTCATCTCTTCCTAAGTTTTAAAATATTGATCCATAAAATCAGCACAGACCCTGACCTCTGCTCTAAATCTTTAAATAAAAGAACCATGTGCCTGCAACGAAGACACTTGTGCAGAAGTACAGTTGTGCAGTCATGGGAAACCCAAATACTGGTTTTGTTTTGAAATGAGAGATCCCTCTGCATTCTGCTGCCATGTGATGTTTCTCATTCCATTCTTCATTCTGCACACATGGGTGACTTTAAATCAGTATTCATGGAAACAGCTTTAAAAGGTCCTGAAATTGAGAAGTGGATTATGTCAAGGACTAAAATTACTTGAGAACTGTTTGATCATGCAGATTTTGGAGTATGATCAATTTGACACATGTGTCCATGACATGAGTGTGTGTGCGTTCTGTATTCCTGCAGCAAACATGACATGTGAGCAGAAGTTGCTCCGCATGCTCTATATAATGTTTTATTTAGTTTGGAACAGGTGTTGCAAATAGTGTCTCAAATATTACTAGAAATGCTCCATCACACTCACATTCCTAGCAATCCTTTCCTTTCCCTCTAAAAGCTTATTGACAGCTGATTGTGCTCCTTGAATTTCTAAGAAAACAACTTTCCATCTATATGTGAATGCATCGTTCTTATTTTTCAGGCATAAGTATCAGATAATGTGGCTGTGTGTGACAAATGGGAGTTGGAACAGAGGACTTAACAAAAAATCGGAAAAAAAATGCAGGTAAATCTTTCCTTAGACTTACTCTATTTTTTGGTCCAATTCCAGAATGAGTTCTGGAAAAATATTCCTGAAATTAAAACGTCATGGGATGAAGTTGGTCTCAGATGACTCAATGTTGTATTTTCCCTGTATCTCCTTTCATTTCAAAAGTAATTTTATAAAAAGAAAAAAAAGAATTAGAGGCTAAAATCCCAAGGATTGGTTTCTTATCAATTCTTGCAGGCATGAAGTCCAGACTTTTACCTAAGTAATGATAAAGGCATTGGAATATGTGATGGCTTGATTAACTCATTTAGAGTTAAAAAAAAATGCTATTATGAGAAGGGCAAAAAGAACCTCTTTTACCCTTTCCCTTTATGTTATTAGTACAAATAGGACAGCTGAGACCCCACACAAAGACTAGGGAAGACCTGTAACCCCTGTAAGTGTGCAGGCGAACACTGACATTAAAGTCCAAGGAACTTCTTGGCTGGCACTGCCTGATCCTTCTCCTCTCCAGTCACTCCCATGGAGCTGCTCAGTGGCGTAGACGCCAAAGCATACTTTTTTCCAATCCCAAAGCATCTCTTCTCTGTAGCCAAACTGACAGGGACAACAGTCATGATATAATCTTATACAGAAAACAGGGTGCTGGCAGAAATATGCCTTCTGCGGAGACGACTCTGGGACTTTGAAGTTCCACCTCACAGCCTGTTAAAGGTTGCACAGTCTCAGAGGGCAACACAACCAAAGGTAGAATCCTAAAGTTAAGAACGGCCTTAAGAACCACTGACAGGGCTAGGCGCAGTGGCTCACGCCTATAATCCCAGCACTTTCGGAGGCCGGGGCGGGTAGATCACAAGGTCAGGAGTTCGAGACCAGCATGGCCAATATGGTGAAACCTCATCTCTACTAAAAATACAAAAATCAGCCGTGGTGTGCCCCTGTAGTCCCAGCTACTCTGGAGGCTGAGGCAGGAGAATAGCTTGAACCCGAGAGATGGAGGTTGCAGTGAGCCAACATCACGCCACTGCACTCCAGCCTGGACAACAGAGAGAGACTCTGTCTCAAAAAACAAAAACAAACAAACAAGGACCACCGACAGGGCCAGGTGCAGTGGCTCACGCCTGTAATCCCAGCACTTTGGGAGGCCGAGGTGGGTGGATCACGATGTCAGGAGTTCGAGACCAGTCTGGCCAGCATGGTGAAACCCCTTCTCGACTAAAAATACAAAAGTCAGCAGGGCATGGTGGCGTATGCCTATAATCCCAACTACTCAGGAGGCTGAAGGAGGTGAATTGCTTGAACCTGGGAGCTGGAGGTTGCAGTGAGCCAAGATCGTGCCACTGCACCCCAGCCTGGGCAACAGAGTGAGACTCTGTCTCAAAACAAAAACAAAAACAAAACAAAAAAAACCCACCAACAACTTGTTGGAAGCCAATGGAAAGGAAGTTTATGGTGAACAACAATACTGTCCTTCACAACAATGCTGTCCTTTTATGCAAAAGGCTTCCTCAGTAGGGGTGCTGTCTTCATCCTGCTCCATCTCACTGCAGTCTTCTCATGGATCCCCCAAAGTACAATAAATAGCTGTTGTCCCCACCTTGCAGGGGCAGCCAACTACAGTCCACGAGGTGAGAATGGTTTTTACATTTTTAAATGATCAGCGGAGGGAATCAAAAGTTGAATAATATTTCATGACATGGAAAATTACAAGAAATTCGAATTTCAGATTTACTAGAACACACCGTGGCCATTTTGCATCGTCTAGGTCTGTTTTTCCGCTACAACCACAAAGTTGAGCCACTGTGACAGAGACCCACAAGGCCACAAGGCTGACATGTTATTACCTTGACCCTTGCAGAAAAGTTTGCAACCTATGATGTATTCCATTTCCAAGCCACTGGTGAGAATTCCAACACAGCCTCGATTCCCTAACTCTAACCCTTACCCCCACCCTCACCCAAACCCTCTACCCAACAAATATTAAACAAAATACATAGGCAGCCTGTTACCCTGGCAAACAATTCTGCCAGGAAATAGCAATAGGTCAGGAGCTGAGATAAATCATTCTAGCATAAGTGGTGGATATTGGTGCCCCAGGCCAAAAAGTTTGGTGTGCCTCTGTCAGTTACAGAACACTGGGCTGTACTGTTCAGACCCAGGAGAAAAATCTTTATGTGGTATATTCTTTTTGCCATAATTAAGAAGAGATGCAGAGAGCGAGCAGAGCAAGATGCCCCAATAAGAAACGACGCAGATTTTCCTGAGATTTTCACAGACATGCCTCAGTAGGTACACATATGGCATTAGCAAAGTCCCCAAAGACAAACGCCATTTACTATTCACTCATTGATTCATGAAACTAATGTACTCATTTGCTCATTCATTCATTCATTCACACAGCAATTTTTTTTTTTTTTTTGAGACAGAGTCTCACTTTCTTGCCTAGGCTCTGGAGTGCAGTGGCGCCATCTCGGCTCACTGCAAGCTCCCCCTCCTGGGTTCACACCATTCTCCTGCCTCAGCCTCCTGAGTAGCTAGGACTACAGGCACCCGCCACCATGCCTGGCTAAATTTTTGTTTTTTTTTTTAAGTAGAGACGGGGTGTTTCACCATGTTAGCCAGGATGGTCTCCATCTGCTGACCTCATGATCAGCCCGCCGCAGCCTCCCAAAGTGCTGGGATTACAGGCATGAGCCACCGCACCCGGCCACACACAGCAATTATTTTTCAAGCACAGGTGATTCATAGATGACATGGTAAGGGCCCTACCAACAAGCAGCTTAGAATCCATTGAAGAAAACAGACACATGAACTAAATAAAATAAAGCGTAAATATTCCTAAATAGAAGAGCACAAGCGTGACACACCAGAATCAATTCCTTGTTTCTTTGTCTAACAATGAGTTCCCACTCCCTGCCTTCTCCAGGCTAGAAAAAAATTGTCAGACAATACCAGCCTAAAAACAGCGCATTTGAGAATTCAACAACTCAGTGGTAATTCAGAACAAACAAGAAATGTATCAGCAGAAGTCTAGAGTGGGAGAGGCTGGAGGGATGTTCATACACACACACCACCCCCATCCCCTAGTTCCCCTTCAACAGATTACAGGAAATAAACTTTTTTTTTTCCTTAGCTGCTGTGCACATAAAGAATATGCAGCCTGAACTAGGCCTCAGGAGAAAAGTCGTGCTGGATCTTTATTCATGGTATGTGGTTAAACATGTTTTCATGTTGTCAAAGATTAAATAATTAGGAGAACATGGTCAAGATCAAAAGGCAGCACCATGTCACAAGCAATTAGGAGGCTCCTACAGCTGTGACAACTAGGGATCCCCGCTGGTACGGTACCTGCTTTAGCAAACCATGTGGGCGCAATATGAAGTCTAGATTGGGCACTTCAGGACTTTTCATTTAAATCTCATTAAGAGGGTTGCAATCCAATAAATAACAAAAATAACAGCTAAAATGGGTTTTAAGTTCAGCACAATAGAAGAGGGGAGAAAAAGAAAACGCAAGTCAATTGACTATAAATTAAAAATATTTTCTGGAAAAATTCTAAATCGAAATGTATCACACATCTTATAACGGATCTCCAACCCAAGATATGTGCAAAATCCTTTTTTCAGTGTCTGTACACTCTCTTGAAGACAGACACATGCTGATGATTCAAGTGAGTTTACAAACGGGCATGTAAGTCATCATAACAATATTAAGTGGGTTTTTTGTAGCGATCCTACCGGTTGCTTAATTTTATGGATTAGAATGTCAAAGCGTGAACCAGAGAATCTCACCTGAGAATCTCCTCTACAGTAAAATCCTTTTGAAAGTGAAATTTGGCAATAGGGAAACAGCACGAGTAAGTCTAAAATGAAACATTAAAATGGTCTGATTTTCAAACCTTAAAGTTAAAATCAAGGTTTAAACATCCCTGTGGTCTGATCTGGGCACCAGTTTTTATCCCCAAGTCTTCCAGAGTGTGTGAGGAAGTCTTCCATTGTCTGGGTTGGGGCTCCCATGCAGGAGAGCCACACACGCTGAGAGGAAGAACTGAAGAGAACTGCTAATAGCCCCAGATGTGGCCCAGTCCACACAATCCAAACATGCGGGTCTGCCCTGGACCCAGCTCGGTTCAGGAAGTCACAGAATTAAACGGTGATTTTACTCTGTGATTTCTCACCATAAAGCTTCTATTAAAACAATGTTCATGTGGTTAGTTTAAAACATTTCTGTGGATAAGAAAAGCCTTGTAACCCTCAGGCCAGATTATCTGTGGATACCACTAAGGTTCCATCAACAGCCCAAATGGCTCTTATCTGCCCTTGGCAGGACCTCATTTGGCCCCATTCTGAGGTCCTCTCATTCCTCCAGCATCCTCCCGGAAGTCCCAGAGAAGCTTCTCATCTGCCTTGATATCCGCATGGCCTGTGACCTGCACTTGGGTGGGGCTTTGTTCGAGGCATGAACTGCTCTCCTTTCAGACTATCATCTCTAAGAAAATAGCCAGGCAAGGAAGGACTGTCCTCGTCCCAGGCCACGTGGACTGTGGCCCTCGAATCACAACACAGCTGCTGCTGCCCACTTATATGTGCCCGATGGGGCCACTCAGTCCCTGTACTAAACTCAAGGCTGTCGCCTGCTCTGTGTCTCTTCACTGCTCCAGAATTCTCTCCAAGTCCACTCTGCCTCTTTAGATAGCGGCCATGCCCCCAACGCTCCCCATTCCCTGACACCTGCCTCTGTCCTCCCCTCCACTTGGCTTGCCTGGCACACCACTGCCTGGGGCCCCCAGTGGCTGTGCTCTGCGTAACCTGCCTTTCCACCACAAGGATACTTGAGCCCCTCATGGCATAGCTTTTAGAGTTTTGTTGTTTTTTGTGAGACAGAGTCTTGCTCTATCGCCCAGGCTGGAGTGAAGTGGTGTGATCTCAGGTCACTGCAGCCTCCACCTCCTGGGTTCAAGTGATTCTCCTGCCTCAGCCTGAGTAGCTGGGACTACAGGCGTGTGCCAGCATGCCTAATTTTTGTATTTTTAGTAGAGACAGGGTTTTGCCATGTTGCCCAGGCTGGTCTCAAACTCCTGACCTCAGGTGATCCACCTGCCACGGTCTCCCAAAGTGCTGGGATTACAGGCATGAGGCCCCGCACCCAGCCGAAGCTTTTAGTTTTTGCACAACTCTGTCATCCCTACAGTGTGCACTCACCTGAAGGGGCGCTGGCTCTGAAACGACTCTCATAGCAGGTGCTGCTCCCTCATCCCGCAGGCCCTGCTGTCAGAGAACCGCTCCTCCCTGCTGGCTCCTCTCCTAGGGTCCCATATGGTGACTGCCTTAATATCCCCTGACACCTCCACACAGACACAATCGAAACATCTCTCCTGACCCTGGTTCTAACTGACTCACTCGACGAGTTTGAGATATTGGAGCAGAGATGACCACAAAGTTAATGTAAGCTGACAGTGTGATGTAACCACTGAAAACGCGAATGCTGCCCTAAGCTGAAAACCCTCGTGTATAGCACCCGGGTGGACAGAAGGAAAAGTCCCATGCAGTGCACCGCCCGTGCCCAGGCCCACTGCAGGGCGCCACGCTGGGCTCTGGGAAATACATTTTTCAAGGACAATTTGACTATGATTAGTCTAGAAGGAGGTAACTCAAGTGGTGAGGAGCTAAAAGCAAGCCTGTTTAATGAGGGATTGAAGGAACTTGGGGTGTTGAGAATGTGGAAATGAAGAGGAAGCATGATTCGGCTCTCAAAGAGGAGAGGGTGCCAAGCCTGCGAAAGATCGCCTGGTTCTGTGTGGCTCAAATGGGAAACCCGGCCCAACATCTATGAAATTCAACGTATTAGCAATGTTTTCTATTCCCTCTCCATCCTTCTCATCTTTACCTAACCCCACTGTTTTTCATTCTTTTTGTTTCTAACAATAAAGCTGCCCAAGAAGGGACTCTGTGGCCTGGAAGGTGGTGACCTCCCTCTAGCTGGGACTGTTCAGGTCCTGGTGGACAGCATTCTGGAAAGGCATTCAGGAAAATACCAGCTTAAATGAGGCGGGAGCCTGGACTGGAAAACCTCTAACATTTCCTCAAGAGCCCAGATCCCAGGACCTGAAGTGTGACTCAGAGCAGCATCCCCAGGCTGGTGTGCAATGACACATTTCGGCATGTGTCCTTTCCATGGTCCATATGCTCTTCACAGAAAAATTAGAGACATAGGAAAGAAAACGAATCACTATTAAATGTATTAGGAATGAACACAGTTAGCGGGAGACACGCAGTGTCTATGTATTTTTTCTCTTCATTTTTCATTTACTGTAAATTTTATTAATACAGTCTTCTGACCACCTCACCACCCAGGAGTTTCCTTTTGAACTTGTATCTACTGAAACGTATTGTGTTGAGTATTTTCTTCCAATGCAAGTATTCCTAGGACATTTCAAAGCAGAGTACTCCACGGGCAGGAAGGCAGCGTGGGGAAATTCCAAATAAAAATTAGTGAGAATGGCTTCCTCCCACTAGAAGGTCTTGCATAGGAGACCAAGCAGGGAAGGGAGCCACAGACACCAGTAGTATGATTTTGCCCATCACCTGGTACTTGTGGCACACCTTTAGTAGGTGACAGTGAATGAAACAGCTATTTTTCCATAAATACAAAATGTTAATCTGAAGATGGTGCAGGTTGGGGGTGCGGATCCACACGGACAGGAATGAAAGGCGAGTTAGCTCTGAAGAGGTCACACGGCCTGAAAGGCTGGGCAGGCTGGATGCTGAGGTGCCCTTCCAGGCACATGGGTACTCCTTGGGGCTAGAATGGGAAGCCCTGCTGGTGTCTGCTCCCATCTCCAGGGCACGGGGGTGTGAGCAGAGAGAAAGAAAGGTGCACAAAACTCTATGTTGGGGGACGCCAAAGAGAGACAGAGCCCCACACTTCAACCCTCCCCCATGCCTGCTCCCTCCACAGGAACTCAGAAGGCCAGCATCCTAAGGCCACATTACCGGGGCCCCCGTCAGCCACTGGGGTTCCCGAGGAAAAAGGATATGCAGAAACTCACCCTGAGGCCTTTGCTAAATCCTCAGACACAAAGAAAGCTAAATGAGAGACAAAGTTTGGCGGGAGGATCAGAGAAGCCTGGGCTCTGTGGCAGGTTTTCTCTTTCAGGCGATAGGCAGGCCCTGGGCCGGGCCCGCCCAGCCCCTGTGGAATGTTCTGGGGGCTCTCTCTGGCACTGGCTTTCAACTCTGCTTCTGAAGTTAGTCTGAACAATGGAAACAATTCCTTTCCATGATTAAAATCTTCCACCCTCTAAAATTAGTCCCAGGAAATTAGAACACCAGTAATTGTAGGAGGCTACACAATCCCAGCAATTTAAAGTGGAGTCATTTACGGAAATCACCAAAGTCCTTAGAAGATACTTCCTCAGTAGTTTTTGTCCTATAACTTGAGGCCACTAAAGGGTCATCAAAGCTCAATGGCTCTCAGTCTCCCAGTTATTAAATCCATTCCAGTTAAGAGATAACATGGAATTGTTAGCAAAGGGAAATTGTGACATAGTGGCCTTTCCTCATACAAAAGGAGATGGATTAATGTGTACCTTGTGTCTATGTGTGTGTGATTAGAGGCTTAAGAATTCAAGATTTTGCCCTTTAAGTTTTCTTTGTCATTATTTTTTATTACAAATAGAAAAGTTGGGATCAGATTTTCTCCTTTTCATACTGTCCTTGTTTAAAACCTAATCACAGGAGCGCTTCATACAGCAACCCACAAGCATAGGATCAATTCTCCCAGAAGTCTCACAATGCAGCCTTGCAAGGGAGCCATGGGTTCACCAGCTCAGTAAACAATGGATCTGCGTTTAGCTTGTATGTGTTTTTCTTGAATGTGCTGCATTTTCTTACGTGTATCTTTTCTGACTTGAAAAAAAAAAAAAAAAGAGGGCCTGTAGAAAATTGCTGACAAGGGGCAGATGAATGAACCCTGAAACTACATTTCCCATCACTAGAACCGGGAGTGCTTTCACACTGTTTGTGGAGTTGAGGCCAGAAAATGGTGACAGATATTTGTAAGGGGTTCAACCTCAACTCCTTCCATAGAGTTGCAGAAACACACTTCAGAACACCCTTCCCTCTCTCCAATGCCCTGCCACCTCTTCCTCATTCCCCTATTTCCACCCTCACCAATGGTCTCACCTTCTCTTTATAACATGGTTGTTTCCAAAATGGCGGCTGCAGGACCGAAACCTGAGCAGGGTTATCTCACCCAGCCCCAGCCTACCTTTCCAGGGCATTTCCTTGCATGCCCCAGTGGGGACCATATTGTTCAGTGACTCTAAAACACCCTCTGTGTCCTAAATGTATGCGTTCATCTATCCAACGAATATTACCGAACTTTTTCTTTTTTTTTTTTTTTTCCTTTTGAGACAGTCTCGCCCTGTTGCCCAGGCTGGAGTGCAATGGCATGATCTCAGCTCACTGCAACCACTGCCTCCCAGATTCAAGCAATTCTCCTGCCTCAGCCTCCTGAGTAGCTGGGATAACAGGCATGTGCCACCATCTCCAGCTAATTTTGTGTGTGTGTGTGTGTGTGGTGTGTGTGTGTGTGTGTGTGTGTCTGTGTGTATCTTTAGTAGAGAGAGGGTTTCACCACGTTGGCCAGGCTGGTCTCGAACTGCTGACCTCGTGATCTGCCCACACTGGCCTCCCAAAGGGCTGGGATTACAGGCGTGAGCCAAGTCTTTGCCCTCCAAGAGCTAATGACCTAGAGGAAGGGACACGACCAGCCATCGTATTACACAAGCAAGTATAAAATTACAAATTGTTCCTGGTACCAAAAGGAGAGTGACGAAGTGCTGTGAAAATCCACATAATTGAGTGCTTTTACTCTGTTTGAGTGGGCAGGGAGCTTCTTGGGAACACAACAAGCAGCTAAGGTATCAGGGATGTGTGGACAGCTAAGAAAGGCAGGCAAGCCAACAGTATCCCAGGCAGAGACGATGGCTGCGCAGCCTCCTAGGACGTCCTTCCTGGGCATCCCCACCTGGAGAGCCCTGCTTCCCCTTGATGCACTATTTGAATGACACCCTTTAGGAAGCCTTCCTGGATTCTTTCAAACCCTCGTTTCTTTCCTCCAGCCAATCACTGAATAAGCACACTAAGCACCTACTGTGTGTCAAGCGCTGTGAGGACACCCAGTGCCATGGGAAGAAGACAAAGCCCTTGCCTGTTTGACAATGGAGGTTGCATTCTTATTCAGGTATGATGAGGCCAACTGCTCAGGAGACAACGCCATTGGAGAGTGTGTTAGTTCCCAAGAGGAGGGGGCACTCCAAACCACACAGGGCCACATGGGAACCACTGGCATCAGGAGCAAGAGGACATGGTGGGGAGGAGGCATTACTGTGGTTTCCACAGGAAGGAACAGGCAGAGCAGGGTGGGCAGGCTTAGGACTGGCTGGTTTGAATAATTTCAGCAGGCCCTGGCATAGCGCTGTTCCTAGTTGTCTGGTCCCTAACCTTGGGGTGATCAGGGGAATAGCGGCCCAGAGGGCGGGAGCCTGACGGAGGAGGTGTGGGGTGTGGGCTCCGGATTGGTTGGTTTGCAAAAGAGGGTGTGTTTGCAGGCAAGTGTTTTAACACTACAGACACTGGCTCACCCTGGGAGGGGCAGCCTCTCAGGGTCCACAGGACCCAGATGTCAAAGCATCAGAATAAAAAGACACAGTTAATGCATTGCCCTTGAGGTTTAGCTGTTTACCTGGGGGGATGAGCAAGAGATGACCATTCAACACAGCTAAACACACAGCTGGGGCCCCTAGCCAGCCTCCGGAGGGATGGGCTTCTCTGTGGAAGCTTCTCTCGAGCCCTGAGGCGTGGACAGGAGTCAGTCAGGCAAACAGAACATCTAGACGCAGGAAGCACAAAAAACAGAGACAGATGAGGAGGGGAACAATTCAGAAAATGAAAGTAGCTCAAAATTGTTGGAAAGCCCAAGCTTGTGGGAAAAAGCGCCAGTAAGAGAGAAGACTGTCAGGACCAGATCGTGGAGGGTGGGGTTTGACCCAGAAGCTGGCTTTATCCTGAAGGCAAGAAGAGCCACAGAAGGGTTTGATGGAGGTAAGGGATGTGCCTGGCTTTACATTTTGGATCATTTGGAAGGGAATGAGAACGCCATAAACACGTGTAACTCGCAAGGCCACTGCAACCATCCAGGGGAGAGATAGTAGTGGTGGTAAAGACAGGGAATGAACAGATGCAAAGGATATGAGCAAAGAAAAATCATGGGATTTGCGAGGTCAGGTGAAGGGGCAGAGATGACCCCACCTCCCTGCGGGACCAGCTGGCAGAGCGTTCACTACCACAAGGGATGCCAGGCAGCCTGGCCTAGCAGACAGCAGGCAGAATTTTTACTCAGATCCCAGAATGAGGGACTCATCCCTTATGGATTGAATTATTTTAGAAAATTTACATTATACCATGAGTGTCCATGGCACTGGGATACTGTTTACCTCAGAACATCATTATAAGGACTGATTGAGATAATGGCTCTGAAAGTGCCGGCTGTGGAAAACACTGCTCATGTGTTTTCTTAATTTCTTGCTACCATTATTATTCTTGTGCAGCCCAGGCCTCTCTCTGCCCAGAGCCAGAGTGACCAGCCATGGTAGGCATATGATACGCAAAAGAACCAGCAGTCCTTGTGGCCACAAACATCTCTTCTCCCTCTCTTCCTAGAAGCATTGCACAGCATTCAACAGAATTTATTCTGGACAGTATTTCACCCCACTAAAAGATCATACTCTTCAAGATCCCAGGAATCTAGTTGTAAATTCTGGCCAGTGAGATTTAAGTGCAAATGGATGCAACTTGTGGAAATGTTCCTTGAAAGGAGAAGGTATGACATTTTTCACTACTTGATTCACACTTTTGATCAGAACTCAGATGAGATGGCTGGACTTCTTGCAGCCACTTTGGACTATGAGGAGGAGGTTTTTTACCAAGGCATCAGTCTGCATTCCACATGGCTATAGAGGCACTTCCAACTCCTGGACTCCTCTGCTCTGAGCCGACTTACCTGAGGAATAAACGTTTTCCTATCCTGTTTAATCTACTGTTTTTCAGGCCTTTGTAACTCACAGATAAATCTAACGTGAAGTGATACATCTGATATCCTAATAAGCCATCAGCATTTTTACCCTAATACAAAGAGTGTGAAGGAGTAAAATAGGTTATGTATTCATAAAGAATGTGATCATAGTATCTATACGTTTAAATGAGGGGAAAAATACCTGTTAAACCTTTAAACAATGCATTTCATTTACTTTGTCAGACTCTTCTAAGATGAAATTGAACATTTTCTCAGAAAAATAATACTGAAACGATCTCACTTTTGGTGTAAAAAATATCAATATCCACTTTTTTAAACCTATCTTTACTACAAGACTAGTTGTTGTAAAAAAAAAAAAAAAAAAAACTTTAATTCAGCTCCTATTAAAAGCATTTTAGAGCAAAGCTGCTCCAGAGAATTCTCAAAGAAACAGGAAAAACAGTATCATTTCTCTGGATCTACTTGAAAGAGAATTGGGTGACTTTTACTTGCCCTTTCCTCTCAAAACAAATTTTTGGACTAAGACAAAGTATGGAAAATTTCTATGAAGTATTTGATACTTCAGTGAATGAGAAAGCAAGCAAGCTGTAAATGCAGTGCAAAGTGTACACTCAGACTTCAGGGATACAAGAGGTAATAAAAGTTTTTTGTTGTTGTTTTTTGTTTTTAAAGGCAAGCGCTCACTTGGTACGTATAAATAAAACTTTAAAGATAGCAAGTAAGACATTGCCATTTTCTAACAAGAAACATTCATCTTCATCTACCTGTTATGAACTAAATTGTGTCCCTCAAAATTCAAATGTTTCTGAAGCCTTAACACCCAGTATATCAGAATAGACCTGTGTCAGGAGACAGGGCCTTTAAAGAGGTGATTAAGGTTAAATGTGGTCATTAGGACAGGCTCTAATCTAATATGACTGCTGTCCTTATAAAAGATTAGGGCACAGACACATACAGGATGACCATGTGAGGACACGGGGAGAAGATGGCCATCTATAAGCCAAGGAGAGAGGACACAGGAGAAACCAGCCCTACAGACACCTTGATCTCAGACTTTCAGCTTCCACAACCTAAAGAAATATGTATTTTTTTGCTTCAGCCTTCCAATCGGTGGTACTTTGTTAGGCAGCTCCAGCAAACTAAGACACTACCTCATGCTGTTTCCCATCCTAGCTACAGTTGCAAAGCAACAATTTTTAACTCCATGCAGACAAGATTCTGAAGCAGAGATGAGAACAGCCACTGTCTTCAGCAGATGTTCTGCCATGACACCTGTCTAGTCAGTAAGCCCACTGTCCACTCTGATTGGATGGTCCAGTTCTTCTCGCCTCTCCTCCAGCAAGTCACCTGAGTCCTAATTTACATAAAAAACTTGGAGTCATCAAATGGGAATTCCCAGTGTCTCCAGACACCATGCTGACAATTCCATTTAATCTGTCCCCCTTTCCAAGGCCTGTGCCTTGGAGTTTGGAACTTTTTCTATTCATTGACTCTTCTGTGTCTTCAATGCTCACCCCATGGCTATCAAATGGTTCCTGGTTCCTCCCTGCTCTTTCATAACCAAGCTTCTTTAAAGATCTTGGGAGCTGCCATTTTTGTTTCTTAGCTCCCTCTCACTTCTCAGCCTGCTCCAGCTTGGTCCCTGCCTTCACTGCGTAACTTCACAACTCTTGCAGAGGTTACAAATAAGCTCCCCATTGCTGAACCCAGGAGACTTGTCAGTCCATTCCCAGCAGTATCCAACGTGCTTCACGTCCAATGCTCTCTCTCCTTATTTTCCGGTTTCCCCATTCTCCCTGGCCTTTCCTTCTCTGAGTCATTTGCAAAGTCATCATCTTCCACCTGGACATTTAATTCTCAAGTTCATCAAAGGTTAACTCTCTGTCTGGGCCCAAAATTCTATCTATGCTGAGATAAGTATCAAATTGAGACCTGCAGTTCAGCCCTTCCTCTGTCATTCAACAGGGAACCACACAGTAACCTCACAGACCAAACCCCTGATTCCTCCTCCGGTCTCTAGCAACAACCCGGGTCCTCTCCCAAGCTTATCCATCGTCTGAGGTGGTGCCACCTGCAGTGTTTTTGTTATTCGGACAGAAAGCCAGGAGTCAGCCTTGGAACCTTCTTCTCCCTCAGTCTAACCTCCAAACTATCACTAAGTCAGTTTTTCCTCCTACCATTCAGTTTCTTTCAATGCCACAGGGGTCTTTCTCCTGGAACTCCCAGCTTCTCTAACACAGGCTATTATTCCAGCCCCCTCATCCTGCTCTCTCCCCAAGAAAGAAATGTTTGAACTGCAGCTGCAGTGTCACCTTCTCTTCCATCCATCCCCAACACCCTCCCTTCACAATCTGCTCTCTGCACCAGGAGTGAAGTCAAAATGCCTGGACTCACCCCTACAGGGTGCCACACCAATAGCCCCAGCTCACCCCCCGACTCTTCCCATGGATGCCTGCAATTTGGGCCCAAAACATGGGAACTTTATTTTACTCTCACGACTCTAGTTATATTGTATTGATTTTAAAGAGCTCTTTATGTAGCAACAGTATTAATTTTCTGTTACAGATTTTGCAAATATTTCCCCGGATTTGGGCTTTTAGGACTGAAATCGCCATATTCTCTATGCTCTTGCAGAAGACGGCAAATAATAACGTCAGCAGTTACTGCTGATGTTGCGGCCTCCTCAGCAAATGGAAGCACCTGGCCTGCCTCACCTGGCGAATCCACCCGGGATGGACCATGCCTTGGAGAAAAGGAGAGAAGCTGCAGAATGACCCTCAAAGCCAGCAGCCTGATAAACTACATTTCAGAATCAACCACCTTTTAGAGACAGGGAATAGCAGACATTCTTTGTGATGCATGCACTGAAATTTCAGGGAAGCAGCACTACAGGGTTTCTTAATTGAACTTTTGTGAATTTTATTCAAAGCAGACTATAACAATATGGTTCTTGATTGCCGTTATTTCTCTACCTCGTGAAGAATGTGGGCCTGGTGGAACTGGCTATTGTTCTGCGTATCACATGCTTCCCCATTATTTCCCTTTCCATGTCCACACTGAAATTTGGTCCCAGCGAGTGGGCAGGTAAAGGGACCCAATTTTCGAAGAAAATTAACGAAGAGAGAATGGATGGGCGAGCAGCTGCCCTTTCATCCCTGACGGCAGAGTAGGCTCAGGTACAGGTGGGTGGGCTGCTAGGCGTTGCGTTTAAATTCCTTTATCATCTCAGCCTTTTCTCCAAAGGCCTTCAAAGAGCTGAGCCCAGCTGCTCCCATCCCCTCGCCTGTGCCTCCTCTACTGATGACAGGACACACAAAGCATCCCAAAACCTGGAGCCACAGAGGCAGACTGGGGTGGGTGCTGATGTCCTTGTAGCAAGTGAAATATTGTACTTATATTCAAAGACAACCATCTTCACACCGGGTGCCTGGGAGGACAGTCACACCAGACATTGCGGCTATCTTATATCATTCTATCTTCTCTGCTCAGCCAATGTACTCATCACTCATTGTTCAAGACACTCCCAAGTCAAACCAGCAAACCGAATTTCACTGCTCTGAGTTTAAAATGTATTAACTGCTGCCATGATCTAATAATAAGTATTATATCTGCTCTAAGATCTCCCAGCAGGGGATAAGGGAAGCATACATGGAGCTGGAAATTCACTGATTCTGCTCTGAAGAAGGGCAGTGGAGCTCTCGGGATGGTGCCTGCAGTTAATGAGCCTGACACTCTTTGCCTTCCTTCCATGACAGGACCCAAGTTCCCTTCACAGTAAGGCCAGAGAGTGTTGTCTCATAGCCATGCAGCAGCCTGAAAATCAACCAGAACTTGGAAGTGAACACACACCCTGCTTCTTAATAGAGCAGTGACACTTTGCTACTCTGAGCCTCCTTTTCCTCTCTGTAAAATGAGAATAATTCTCACTTTTCCTGAGATTGTATAGAAACTAGAAGAAGCAAAGCATGAAAAAGCAACTGGCATCCGGCAGACCAAACAGTACATTAAATTATGCTGTCAGGGAAATTGACGATAAAATTCTGAACTTACATAACTTGAAGATATTATTTCACCAGAGTGAAATTTACTTCAGGGTTCCTAGAAACATTCATTCTTTCATTTCCAAGTATTTTGGGGGCACTAACTATATGCCAAGCACTGTTCTGGTACCTGGGGTATCCTAAGTGGAGTGCTAGTAAGTGTTCAACGACCAAATGACACTCTGAGAGGAGGCAATGAGGAAGCCCTGATTTGTAGCATTTGCCAGTTACTGTGGTGTAAATTCTTCCGCCACAGCCAATTTCCAACGACCTGTGAGATGCAGAGTTAGGAAGAGAATGTGCAGCATCAGCTCTGGCTCCAGCCCAGCTCCCAGATGGCTTATTTATGAATCAATAAATAAACCACCCCCAATCCCATCCACCCTCACAGACCTCCCTTTCTGACATTACCCCCTGAGGGTGAAATATGATCCAATACCTCTCCTTCACCAATTTCTTATAAGCAGGTTTTCAGAGATGTGCTGAACATAAAAGAAGTGATATCGACTTTAAACTATTCACATTATCATCACGACATTGTTTTTTTTTTTTTTCTTCCCAAAGCATCAAATAAAACATGGGCTCCTGCCCAAATTTTACTTACATACAAGGGACTAAAGCTTATTTAAAAACAAAAACCCAGCCAAAAAAAAATTGCAGTTCTCCAAAACTATAAATGATTTACTCTCTTTGCTTTGGTCTTACCCAAAGCAAAGGGGATCCCGCACAGAATGAGGGAGAATCCACCACGGTTTCTTCCTCTCGGGGACCACTGAACTGTGGAATAAGCTGTCCCCACTCAGTGGAGGCAGAGGCCAAGAGAGGATGTGAGCTTTGTAGGTGCTCTGCTTTTCTTGAGCCTTTGCAAATACATAACACAATGCATAAGCCTTCAAGCATAATCTTCCCATTGTTACAGTGTGTGGGGATGACAGAGAGTAAAAGGCCAAGGATAGTAAATTTGAGAATTCCCAGGGTATAGCTCTACAACTGTACTAAATATTTCCTGGACTTTCTTTTTTAATACAAAGCAGTAAAACTGGGGGAGAAAATGAATAGGACGAACTTTTTGCCAATTTGGGAATTTGCAGCTTTCTGTATTTGCCACTCTCCACTTTACAAAACTAGGCCTGGTCCCCTGTGGCTAAGATTGAAGGCAGTGCATGGGCCATGCCAGGCCTCCTGCGTGTAGGAACAAGCAGGCCTACAACCTCTTGTAAGACCTTTCTGGGCAAACCCAGGGTGGGTCCCAAAGCAACCATTTTTGACTCGTATTTTGCCATAATCCTCCTGTTTTACTTGGGCTTATAATTTTTTAAAAAAAACCTAACTTGATTTTTCCATTCTACTCAACCTGCAATGAACTCCTTTCGTCACACTGTGGCTTGTGGCATCAGTCTGTTATTGTGCCAATCACAGTGAGATGAAACATGCTATGCCAGGTGCAGATTTGATGAGTAAACAAAGGAAAACCGGAAAACACAATGCACCTATGTCTACTACCAAAGACCTGGGATAATCTAGTAGAGCCTCAATCACCCCTTTTCCTCCCATGATATCTTATGCTAATTGAAGACCAGCATAGGTAGCAGTAGCCTCTCAGCTGCGCTAGCAGACACCCATTGACCACATCCATTCTCAGGGAATTTTGCATGGTCAGCAAGAGCCTGAGGTGGTGGAGTTGGACAAACTGGACTCAAATTCTGACCCCTTATTGACTTGCTTTGTAAACTTGGGCCAGTTGCTGGGGAAGATTCAATAAATTATTGCATAAAGCATATCATCCAGAACAGTGTCTGGCACTGAATATGTACTATGGATATGTTAACTACTGTGGGGAAGATTGTGGAAGATTTTGAAATAGGCCTAAAGGATTTTTGGATAGCCCTCAATGGAATGCTACTATTACAAGGATTATTTGATTCTATAGGGTGTGCGCATTTGCTTGATTGCTTTTCTTTGACTAGGCTACTTTACAACTCTGTTAAACGCAAGTTGATTTGTAGAAAACTCTTAGTTATACAAACAATTCCTGCCTGTAGACATACATACTGTGTCTCATCTCCTGGTAGACAATTCTGTGTCACCCTGTGGATGTGGACCAATTTTGCCAGGTTACATCCATTTGTAAATTCATTTCAGCAATCCCTGTCTGACTATAAGGAATATAGTTCTTTTGAGTTCTCTTATGAACCAATTGTAATATTATCATATTGGTTTCTTCATTAATTTACACATTAAATGCAGTTTTTGACTTGTGCTGATTTTATATTTGCCTGAGAATCATGATCTTATTCTCTTTTAAAGTTTATCCTTTAACACCATCATCATCATCACCATTTTTATTTTTTCACTCATTCACTTAACAGATATTGTTGAGTAACCACCAAGTACTAGACACCATAAGCTCCTTCAATTCCTACAACACTTCAGAAGCTGCGCAGAAGTTGGAATTTGACATTTAAAAGCCTCTATTTATCTCATAATATTTTAGGCATAAATGTTTCTTTAAAGGTTTGGTACTAACCACATTGTTCAGATACAGGCATAGCCACTGAGTATTCCTCTAACAATCAGAAAGGGCTGTCCCTTTTTTTCAAAAATGTATACAGAGTACAGAAATACACAGTATGTTTCACCATCACTTCACTTTTTCTACCCTCAGGGTTTTTTTAACCAAGTGCCCATTTTTACAGCCCACACTGACCAGTAGGGAAGATACCTCTCTACGTGGAGAAATCTTCTAAAAGGACCTGGCACCTAAAAGAGCATATTGAGAACATTAAATTGCTTTTACATAACAGAGTCCTACCAGGGGGTCACTAGGCCATTTGATCTCACAGATTTCAAGCATGTGAGTTAAAAGAAAACGCACACCCCAGGAGACGCAGTGCCAGTGGACTCTGTGATAGCTTTGATTCCTTTGTCAACTCGGATTTCACAGGTGAGCTAAAGTTAATCCAAACTTGCCTTTGCCACCCCAGTTCATCATAATGGGAAAACCGGGGCGGTGGAGGGGGCCTGGGGAGAGGAACTGGCCTGACGGCGGGCCTTCCACCACCAAGAGTGTGGCTTACTCTAAGGGGATCTTAGTGGTTTGCCATCATCTGAAAGAAATCAGCTGATCCAGCAGTTCCCAGACTTACAGACCATGGCCCACAGGGAAGATGCAGAGGGCCCGGATACAGGCACTGCCTGAGAAGGTTCAGGTGGGACATTGCTTTCAGACATCCTCCTCAACACATCTCGACCTTCAGGACTGTAAACGCTCATCCCGGTGGGGTTATTTTAAATCAAAGGCCAGCATGCCCACAGCTGCACAAGTAAGGAATGCCTAAGAAAATAAATACTAGTTAGAGGGTGATTTAATGCAGTTAGCTGCAGTGGGTGGAGGCTGGAGGCAGTAGCTTTTAACAAGTTTTATTTGAAAGACTAACTCGGTGTGGTTGTCACGACAGTTGTGTTTGTGGCCGGGCTTGCATTGCTGACAGATGGAAACCTGGCAGCCTTTCCTAATTCATGCAGACGCTCTACAGGAGTGACCCGGCTAAGTAATGCCAACGTTAACCTTACACAAACCGTTCTCCTCTTGTTAATAAACAGAACATTTTAGGGTTGTTCTGGTCAAAACACTAGCAGAAATATTCAGCTGTTCCTCCCTTTTCATCTCTGCTTGCCCTCTGAGAATTCATTTAAAAAGAAAAATGCTTCTGCAGAGAATCACTGCCTGAAAAAAAAAGAAAAAGAAAAGGGAATGTTTTGCAGACATCCTCATCTTTGCAAATGCCCTCTCTAGTCATCAAGTCCCCTACAACGTTGGGATCTCCAGGAAAGGAAGATAAACCAGCAGGACACCTATGGTGGCAGTTTAGTATTGAGGAAAGCCAGCGTTAGAAGAAAATATCCTCCCATCATTCACTCTGGGAGATCAGTTTCAGAAAACTGCTTTGCAGTTCAAAAACAAACAAAAATGCCCTGTGGAAAAAAAGCTCAGTATTTCATATTTGAGCACCAAGTGTGCTTTTAAGGAAGCAAAACTTCTTGAACTTTGCTGTATTTTAAAAGAGAACATCATGACACATGGAGACATACACCCAGAATCAGCCAGCCAGCAGTGGAAATAGAGGAGGGAACACCCAGGAACGAGTTCTGGGAACTCCTGGTACAACCGTATGCAAATCATTTCACAGGCGTGCTGGCAGGCTGAGTTCCCAGAGTAAACGATTTTCATTTCTGTATCGGCGCTATCTTCGCACCAAGGTAACTGACCACATACGTGCCTCTTGTCTGGGGAACATGGACAGGTGGGGTCAGATCTTTGTTAACCCTCTATTATTATAAGAGGCAAAACCATCACAGAACATTGTGTATACATTGTCAATGAATCTCCGTGGGTAGATAATAATCGTTTTTTTTTTTTTTTCATTTTTAAAATAGTTTTGGGTAATTTGCAGAATGACAATACAACCCATTGGAACAAATGACTTTCCAAATAGTTTTCAAGTACTCCACCTATATTTTCAAAGACCAAATAGCTGTGCCCAAAGAATCTGGTGATTTTAACCATTTCTCAAGATGAAACTTGTAAAGGATTTCTCCTTCAGCACAGTTGACATCTCGGGCCAGCTAACCTGCAAATAAAGATATTTCCTGGGAAATCTACCAGTGGGTGTTGCTTTTTAAATAAATCACAAAAGAACAATTACTCTAGCAAAAGGGAGGGGGGTCAATTACTCCTAATTCCACATATGGTTTAAAGTATTTCTAAATATTTGCCAACAAAAATAAAGACCGGGTTACAGTGAAGGCACTTTTTACCAATATCATCTGAGCTTGGTGACTGGTCTCCTTCCCTGCTCCACCTTTTCATAATGCTGTATATCCAATGGCAGGAGGTCGGCCCGAATGCGGATTGATGGGCTTGGGCTGGCTCTGGCTCTAGGACATGAGAATTCTTGCAACCTAATTTGATTTACACTTTTTAAAAGTCTGCTTAATGTATGGCACCTCTGGGGATCCCAGCAGATCAGGCGAGGGGTAAGGAGAGAGCATATATGCTCCTGACTCCCTCTCTGTAAGGGTCACCTGTGGTTGACCCAATCTCAAGATGAGTAACTTCTCTTCTGAAATTACCCTCCTTCCAGTAAATGCTGCCCCTCTTTCCTTTGGATCTGGGGTTGATCATAGGCCTGCCTTTTCTGGAAACATGCACTGCATTGCACTTCATGGTTTCCCCGTATCTGCCCATGCTTTATAAATATCTTTTTATGAAATCATCCTCAAATTATCCCAGCCTGAGTATGCCACCTGTTTCCTGCAGGGACCTTGCTTGGTGCTCAGCCCTATGTAACAATGATTCCTAACCTGGGCTCCCTGAATTCCCTCCCCTGAGCCATCCACTGGTAGAAGTCTATCTCAGCATAAGTCTCTTTTATAATTCTTTGTCATTTATTTTATGTATTTAAAAACATTTTTCCATGAAGGGGGTCCATGGGCATCACCAGATTGGCAAAGGAGTCCACAGTATTAAAAAAATGGTGAAACAAAGTGAGCAGACACCTATTTTGCTCTGTATTTGCACTCACCTGCTCTGTATTGAAGGTAGGATATAATGGAATTCACTGATCTCTATGGGGAAAATGTCAGAGACTCCTGTCTCCTTCACATATGCTTCCTCTTAGTAAGCCTCTAGCATAAGCCCCTCATTTTACCCCAAGGTAAAGCTTTCAAACTGGTTGAAAGGGTGAAGGTTTGACAATTATTTTCTTAGCTATCAAGAGAAGTAAGTACATTCTACTTCCCTTGAAAGAAGTTCTAGCCATCTCTTTTTACTTGGTTCTCTTTTTCTGTCCCTGTCTCAGTCACTCTTTTTTGTTTCTCCTGGTGTGTATGTGCACGTGCACATATGTTTGCATGAAGAAGTACAAAGTCTGGCCTGGGCAATTCCTCCAAGGAAGCAAGACTGATGAGTCCTCATATTTTTTTCTCTTTTGCTTGAATCTGTTCATCCAAGAAACCTGGAGACTTCAGGCCTGGTGGCTCTCCTCTTTGGAGACACCTGGCCACCTCTTTTGCCTTTTATAGTGTTCTTTTCTCTGATATGGCTAAGTCAGGTGGACCTAGGAAGCAACATCCTGTTTTCCCAAATCCTTCCCCTTTCCGAGAAGAGTCTTTGTATGTACGCATGCATGTATTTATTTATTTATTTTAGTGACAGGGTCTCACTTTGTAACCCAGGCTGGAGTGCAATGGCGTGACTGACCTCAGTGGCCATGAGCTACCGTGTCCAGCCACCAACCAAGAAAAGTCTTGATAAATTGCAGCCACTTCCTTTTTCTGATTTAGATCAAAACGTCTTGTTCACTGATCTCCTCTGGCTTTCTCATGGGCAGATCTACTCTCATTTTTCTGGGCAGTGGGCTGGAAAGATGGGGACAAGGCCAGCTCATGGGTGACCGTAGGCAGACTAGAACCTGTGCACTGTTAGTGTTCATTCGGAATGACTGCTGAAGATCATTCTCCATGGAATTTCACCTAGTCTACTAGAGTTTGTAACCTAGGGGCTAAAGGCACTGTTTGTATGAAAAGTTAAATTATTTTGCTTTTTTCTCTGTACAGAGACCTGGTTTGATGAGGTAACTTATCAAGGGGAATGTTCAATATTTCAGGATTCTCTTGCCAAATACAACCAAAATGTTACACTTACATTTTCATCTTTATAAGCATTTGATTCAGGATGTTTACACTCTATACTGTTAAGAATCCATCATTCTTGATCAAGTAATTAACACTAAAGAAGATGAACTAAAAATGGTAGCATATAAAGTAAATATAATTGCAAATCAGGACAAGAAAGTTTTCACAGACAAGATGATGTAGAAACAAAAAAGCAACACCTCAAGTGTCAGAACCTGATTGTATAGAATTAGGGCTAAGTCTTTTAATTGGCAGCCAGTGAATAAGAGTAGGTAATATACAAGATGAGGAACTGTCAATGATAAACCAGTCTGTGACTGAAAACTGAATTTGTGGCTAGCAAGAGTTTTAAAGAAAAAATGCAAAAAGCATAAAAGAGTTATATAAAATCGACAACTATCCTAGAGGCAATGGAAAAACTACACATATAATATACTGGATAGGGTAAAGATAATTTGACAGTCGAAGGCCAACTAGAAGAAGAAACAGAAAACATCTAAATGTATCAAAATATGCAACATACCTGACATCGCAGAGCAAATCCCACAAGCCTGTATTGACAGGCTTGATCTGCACAAAGCAAGCATGGCCAAAGTTTACTTTAATTTTCTTTGTCAAAAAATTGCCCTTCCTCTTTATCTTTGGCTTACATAGTGTGAAAATATTTGTTAAAGGTTGAGGATTTTAAAAAGACTAACCTACTGCCAATTATAAGAACTTGTGTGGAAAATGCCTCTTAATAGGTGGGGGAAAAACGGTCATGGGACCAATATTTTAATACAGTTATTATTAAAAGAAACAACTTATTATAAACAAGTGCTCACAGCTGTGTGCCTCACAGAATTTCTTTTGAAAACATGGGTTTGCGATTGGAGAGACTAGGAGAGGGACCCTGTGGAAGGAAGGCTGCTCATCCTCCTGGGATCTGGTCCTCCCCCAGGCTCTGTTGTCCCCACTACATGATTGGGAAGAAAATATGACCCTGTAGAGCAGCCACTTGACTTGTGCTCCGTCACCCCCTCCTCCTCCAAATGCCAACAAGGCCACGTGCTAACTGTTTCAGCTCAGGTGAACAATTTCGACTCTCCAAGCCTCCAGATGGCTCCTTCTTTTGACAGCTGCCTTTGATTTTTATTTGCACATTTTCGTGTCGTTCATGCTTATTTCCACCTGCAGCTGCAGTGCCCCAAGTCGAAGTCAATCCATTCACTGTGGTCCCCTGCTCAAAGCAATAGACTCAGGAGTGAGCAAATAACCAAGCTGAATCTCATGCGTTCTGTTGCTGCTGACAACAAAGATGTTTTCTCTTCCTCACTGGACATGAAGCTTGGGGTGAGTCAGGTTTTGCCCTGGAAAAGCTGCCTCAAGGGAACAGAGCCACTGCAGGAGAAGCAAGGCCGAGAGCAGGAGAGAAGCCAGGTCACGGCAATTTCATCTGCGCTGCAGCTGAAGCTGGAACTGCCACTGGACCTGGATTCTGTTATAAGAGCCAGCACATTTTCTGTTTTTGTTTAAGCCAGTATGGATTGGGTTTTCTGTCACTTGCAACACAGAATCCTGGTTCAAGTCTATTGGGAAAATTACATAACATAAGCCTGGATAACACTTCGTATAGTGCCTGTGCCTAAGCAAATTCACACTAAATGCTTGCCATCTTATCATCATTCCTAATGCTGACCAAAGCCTAGAGGAAACAAATCTTCTACCAACGCCCTGGTTTAATGGTGACAATATTAGACTATCTCAAATCAAATATTCTATCAGACTCAAAAGCATGGGAGTATCAAAGACAAAACTACTACCTATTACAAAGTTTGTAATCTTAGATAAATTTTGACTCACCTAACTTGGTTTATGGGACACCTAGACTTTGGTAATGTTCTCACCTAAACCTGTTTGGGTTAGAAGTGAAACAAACACAAACAGATAAGTTTTCTTATCTGTCTGAGGTGTTCTTGGGCAGTCATTATGTCTTTGGGTGGTGCAGCCTCAGTTCCTTTAAGCCTGGATACAGTTCCATGGGGCTTGGGTGGCCATTTCCTCCTCTGAACAACACACCATTAGAAAACATACACCTCCCTGGTCCTCTCTGTGTCCTTCCTGATGCCTGGGTGTCAGGATGATGATGCCATTCTAGAATCTTCTGTACCTCATGCCTTCAAGTGCTGAGCTTAGAGCCCCTTTCTTCACCTCCTCCTGAGGTCAACTAGTTAGGACCATTGAGAAAATTTCCTCTGCCCTCATATTTTGTTGAGTTAAGGCTGATTCTACTTGTCAGCAGCTCAGCTTAATTTCTGGACTGTCTTATTGGAAGCGGTGTTGCTTAGAGGGCCATGTAGTCATCTTAGAAGACAACACAGCAGCTCGTTTAGGCAACACTTCCTGAGGCTCATGGTGGGCCACACTGTATACTAGGTACTGTCCCCAGTTGAGTGCTGAATTGGAGAAACAAACTTTGCTTTTTTTCTTGTTTTAACAAAAATGTAAAAAGCCAACAAATGCAAGTAGAGTAGTGGTTTTCAACCCAAGGCTGTGTATTAGACTCTGCTGCAGAGCTTTTTTTTTTTTTTTTTTTTTAGATGGAGTCTCTCTCTGTCACCCAGGCTGGAGTGCAGTGGCGTGATCTCGGCTCATTGCAAGCTCCGCCTCCCAGGTTCATGCCATTCTCCTGCCTCAGCCTCCCGAGTAGCTGGGACTACAGGCACCCGCCACCATGCCCGGCTAACTTTCTGTATTTTTAGTAAAGACGGGGTTTCACCGTGTTAGCCAGGATGGTCTCGATCTCCTGACCTCATGATCACTCCGCCTCAGCCTCCCAAAGTGCTGGGATTACAGGCATGAGCCACCGCGCCTGGCCTCTCCTGGGGAGCTTTAAGGAAAATCCACTGACCAAGTCCTCCCTCAGAGCAGGGAAGTCAGGATCTCCAGTCGTGAGTACTCCCCCAGCCACTACGATGTGCAGCCACATAAAGAAGCTGCAAAGGACCGTGATCAATGCAGGCGATAGGCAATTAGGTCAACAAATGCGATTCTGTACCTAATGAGCACCACTCAAAATACAGTTGCAAATCTGGGCACAATGTCTGAATTATTCGCCATGAGCCCTACGTAAATTCCATTATTTAATGATTCAAACATTTTCTTTTGTTTGTATTTGCTTGAACAATCATCCAAGCGATCAATTTAATTCAGTAGTTCAATTTATGTAATTGATTTTGTATCTGTTTTTGAAAAACTTGCCCAGTAACACAGATTAGAAATCTCATTAATCTAGCATCCATCTAAAAACTCATTCATTAGGACTTCTGTATAGAACCATGATTTAATATCTGCAATGCGACCTTCCCATAATACTGCAGAAATCAGTAAATCTAACATAATTTATTGAAAATAAGCAAATGTTACACCATTACATTTACGCAGATTTCATAGACCCAGTATGTTGCAAGTCTAATTTTTTCCTCTATTTATATGTGTATATGGCATATTTTCCCCAAACAAGAACTCATTTTATGGCCAATTTTATAAAGCTATTTAAAATATTATTTTAGCACATTTAATGAAAACAATTAAATCTAACTGCACAGAAGGGATTTAAAAAAACCAACTGAGTGAAATATCATAGTAATAAAAAGCCTGAACTGATATATGAAATCAGCTTGAAATAAAAAAATGCTAGTGTCCTATATTTTAAAACCTGTTATAGTAGCAGAAAATTTTCAAATCTAATTTAACACAGATGCCTAACCATGTTATACGTACCCCCAGAGAAAGGTCAATGTGACTACATTCATGAATTTAAGAACTCTTGTAGAAAAATGAATTTTCATGGAAGGTAGTCCTTTTTCTCCTGCACATGGAAACCTGTCTGTGTACATTAAAGTGACTAAACAAAATCACAGTCCACAAGATGATGCTTGTCTGCTGGTTTGATTAAAAAATATATTTTTCTCACACCTTGGGTTGTAAGTCTACATGAGCTGGGCCCCTTTTATATGATTCCTATCACATAAAAAGCCAAAGTTATTAAAGGTTTGAAGATACAAAAAAATTTACATCAGGACAATGGGCAATGTAAACTACTCTCATATTTGCATATTTGATCCATTATTCCTAGAAACGTGCTTACTTCTTCCAACTCTTGCTTCAGCTCTCTAGGAGGCTGCCACGTCCTCTCTCTGTCTTTGGGGACAGCCCTGGAGCCTGACTTGTCTTCCAAATGACCAATCAAGGCATTTGTCATAACAAAAGACCATCTTTTTTGGATTCATATACATATGAATATGAAGATCTAAATGGTTTCAGTATTATACATATGACTTTAGCTTGGTATATGTAAAACTTTTAGGTTCATATAATTTTTAAGTATACTTATAAGTTTTGAATGCTGAATAAATAAACCATTATCAGCCTAATTCTCCCCACCAACTGTGGGCAGAGAAGTGTTTTTACTGTCAGGAACACATCCAGGACATTATGCAGATGTGCGGGTTATTCTTTTTTCCATCTTCAAAGATACGGATTTTTTTGTGTATTCTCAGCAAAGAAAAATTTGAAATATAAAGTCAGGCAACCTTCTATATCAGGCTCCTGTAACGTGCAAGAGTAACTTAAACCAACAAAGATGTTATCCTCATAATGAAAGTGCCCAGAGGACCTGAATGCATGGGCTTGTGAATGTTCTCCCATGGATATCAGCTGCCATTAGGTCTTCGGCTGAAATAGGCTGGAGGGAAATTCTGCAGAAGTAGAAGATTCTGGCAAACCAAAAACAGCTTTTAAAAAAGAAAACTTGCACTGTAACACCTTTCTAGAACTTTCTCTCCATCTCAAGGGATGTGCAAAATATTTATCTTTTATAAAAATATGTAAAAAGCCAACCAGGTTGATGGAGAAGATGTTAGTCCTCAGTAAAATCTATTGTTGTTTCATACCTCTTATAGATCAAAGGTGTTTCAAAAATGGGGTCTGTTTTATGTGTACTTTTATTTAAAGTAAGTGTTTAAACCATATCCATCAAACTAAAAATCAGTAACTCAATATCTACTGCTCTTGGGAGAACAGAGCTATTTTGATGCTTACAGCAGCTTTTACACCCGTATTTTAAGAGGCTACAGAGTCCAATAAGTGTGTGCTGTCTGTAATGCATTACTGACACACACTGCATACGATAAGGGTTAACAATGCAGTCTGTCCAGCAATAAAAAATAATTTCACATGATTTTATCCAGAGAGAAATACAAAGGTACCACATTGCTTTTTAGAAACATTTTTAAAATAAAATAAAATAAACATTATAATATTTTCCCAATATTCTCAAATGCCTGGGAAAAAAACAACTGTTGGAAAGCAAATCTGAGACACACAGTATTAGGACTCAGGGATTGCTGGTCCTCTCAACTTCATTCAGATAACCAGTCGGCTTGAAAACACAACCCTACAGAAAGAAGGATCTCCGCAGCTTGCCGCTTATGAGCTGCACTGCTGAAATGCCCCATCTCAGGCTGATTTTTATAAAGGTTAGCAACAGGCTGCTGGCTGTGAATGCAGACTGAGGAGGTGTTGAGTACTGAGGAGCAAGGCCAGAAGCACAGATGCACACTCTACACCCAATCTACTTACCAAATAGAGCTCACAAACATCAAAGCTCTGCCCCTACTTTTTCTATACCTTTAAATTTCTGTTGGACTTTTGAAAACAAGAAAAGACAGACAGTGATGTTTTGCATTTTCTGAAACTCTTTGTGACTCCACACTTGTAAAGTAATAAGTAAGCATCTTCTTTTTCTCTGAACAGTTTTCAGGCATCCCCAATTCCCCACCCCAAGCACACACATGGAGTCTGCTCTTCTCTGCTCCACCACAAGCAGCCACTCAGTCCATAGAGCCTTGAGTCGCTTGTTTCCCTGCTCAGGCTCAATGCTCTCCTGCGCCACAACTCCTGGCCCCTTTGCTTAACTCCTCCATCCTCTCCAATATCTGGGCAGACGGCCAAGATCTTTGCCATTTTAGTGGCTCAAGGAGTCTACCAGATAGTGTTCAGACTGGAGGGATGACCTCACAAGGAATTTATTTTTCCTTCTGGGTCTAAATTTTTTGAGTTGGACCCAGACTGATGTATTTTCTAAGCCGGGCCAATGGAACTGGAGCTATTGAACCAGAGTTGAAGTCTGACAGCTTTCTATAACTTTCTGTTAAGGGGGAAAGAATGTGTTAAGTTAGATTGACCTTCATCTGAAAGTGAGACATATATTCTACCCTGCACTCCTTCCTCAAACATGCTGACACAACACTAAATCTTTAAACACAACGAAGTCAATAAATGCAAAGCTATGGTTTTCACAGCAATCGTAACTCATGTGTCCATAGCATTTTCCACTCCTGCAATAGGTGCTATGTTTAGCAGTGTGATGCAGACACAGTGTAGCCCAGTGAGCTGCCCAGTTCCCTGACTTTCCTTGACTTGCAAACCAATTGGGCCCATCATTGTATTCACTGTGTAAATAACACTTGCTAAATCTCTTCCTATCCTAAGGAGCACTCTAGTTCCTATTACCTGGGCCTGAACAAAGGATACTCTTAAAAGGCTAACAACCTCTCCTATGTAATCTGGAACTCAATCACTCTACATCTCTTTTGGAAGCTCAGAATCCCCAACTAATAGACCCACTTTGCTTCAAACCCCTGTGTGTGGTTTGAGTTTTCTTTCTCAGTAAACACATGGGAAAGCTGAAGTACAAATGGCACACTGGGATATTTGGGGTAGTTAAGTTGACTCGTTTATAGATCTTTGAAGTTTTACAGACTTTCCAGGTATCATCTCAGGCAGTGAATTGAGTTTCACCAGAAACATCAAATATCAGCAATAGGAAAGTTTACAGTTTATAGCCTGATACTTTAACTGCTTAGTAAATATTATAGTCTTTTTTTTAAAATCAGTAGCAAGTAGGTAGCTGATAACATTTTCAATGAACTCTGAAGTTTCTTTATAAAAGTACATAATCTCAAGCCTAGATATTGAGTTCTACCTGAATGGGATAGAGGCAATTTCCAATGAAAATCACATTTTTCCCTCATGACTTAGCTGAAAAGTTATAAACTAACTTTGGGATTTCTAAACTCCTCCCTCTTAAGCCCTGATCATACCCCTGATTTTATTGGAGGGCTGGATAAGACAGCAAGGACTATGATCCCAAGGTAGGAATACACGTGAAAAACCCAGCCAGGCTCACAGCCAGCACATACGGCATCTTTGCATGTGCTGAAAAAGCACCCCTCCAAAAAGCCTGGGAGAAGTGTCCCCACTGGACATTCCAGTTTCAGTTATTCCTCCCTGATGACTCTGACATGCCCAAGGCCTGATGAATCCAGCCAGTAAACCTTGGGCTGATTTCAGCCTGGCAATCTCCAAAGCTAGGCACCTTTATGTGGGCATTTCCTAAGCAACCAAATGAAGTGACCTTGGTCTTGGAAAAATAGCTCTGGCCAAGCCACAGAGGTGTTAGAGCATGGCTCAAAGGTTGGACTCAATCGCATCCAAATATTAACCAGCTTTGGGATTTATTACTGTATTATTTGGAGAGCATGGCTTTATCTCTCTAAGCCTCAGTCCCCTCATATGTAAAACTGGCATTAAATAACGTTTCAAAATTATGAGTTAATATATGTAAAGTCTGTAGCAAGTGATCAATACTGTGTAGTCCAGTGGAGTGATCCTGGTTTAGGAGACAGAAGCCTAGGTTCCACCCCTACAAATGTGTGACCTTAACTATCATCTTGTGATGCTTAAATTTTTTGACCTTTATCTCATGGGAATGTTGAAGTAATCAAAAGTAAAAGTACTTGCAAAAAAATTCTATACTATTATTTTTGAAAGTAATTACGCACATCTGAAGTTTTAAAGAGAGAATACCAATAAATAAGGTTAGAATGTAGGTTTACCCAAAGAGGGCAGGAGAGAACCAGGGTAAGAAGACAACAGTAAATTTTTCAGGAAGAAACAGCCTGGTTCATTCCAGCAAGGGTAGTGATTTCCTAAGACAAAAATAGCCTGTTTAAGCAATTCAATGCAATTAGCAGACGGGGTTCTCAGGACTGTTCTACTACACTGGAGAGAAGGTTCCCACCAAAAAAGCTGATAAATGTTCATGATAGCCCAGGAGTGCTCAAGCTTGACTTTGAGAGGCTTTTTCCACGATTCATTCACGGCCGTAAAACATTCTCAATTAACAATAGCAAGATTTCAAAGGCTCACAAAAACAATCAGGAATGCCCTAGAAACATGGCTGTGCTCCCTGCTTGGGTTAAGTGTTTTACAAATAGGCGTCTTCATTTTTTAAGAGTAGGAACATTCGGAAGTCCTCCTAAATTTCTGACTCATAATATAAAGGAGAATGAAGGAGGCCTAAATGGTCACTTCTTTCTTGTTATGATTTCATTGAAACTTTGTTGAAAAGATATTTTTTGCTCATTATTCCTGCTCTGATTGACTGTACAGACTCAAGATGGTGCTACTCATTTTAGACCTCTCAAACCTCCAACAATTACACAAAACACATTTTCCTGTTTTACTCCTCCCTCCTGGGATAGGAAAGGACAGGCTGGAAATGGGATAGGAGAATCTGAGCTCAGAGCCAAGACAGGGTTGTTGAAGCAACCCAAAAGTCTTGCACTATGTCAGCATGTTTATGGAGCAATACAAACATCTAATCCATATCTCTGGTGGCCCAGACAAGTGATAAAGTTCCAAATCTACCTTCTCTGCCCTTCCACGTCCTGAGGGGTCCAGAGGTCAGAAATCTGTAGCTGCATTACTAATAAAGCCTACCAGCTTATTAATTTAAAATAACAGCACAAATAAATGGGGATTCCTTTCTATGTGTCACCATCAGCACTAGCTTTATATCACTAAAATATTTCAGCATTCTGCTGGTTGGCTTCAAAACATGCTCTGTGTTTGGAATTAATTTTTGTTGCTTTCAAAAAACAATTATGAATACATACATGTGTCAAGCAGAGAACTAAGCATTAGCTATGTAAAGAATAATGAGAATAACTATCATTAAATAGCAACACCTTGGGGGCTACGATTATAAAGACAGAGAAATAATTCAAAAAAACAAACGATTCTGCTCTCGAATGCTTACACTGGTGGAACTTAAAATACATCAAAACAATATATCATAATAAGTACCATAATAAAGTAGAAGCAAAGTTTTGTGTGAGCCCCCCAAAGTAGAAAGCAATTCACTCCCTAGAGGTTCAAGCAGGACTTTACATAAGAGGTAACATGTGGCTACATCCACTTGCGGGTACAGAAAAGAGTTATACACCATGACCAAGTGAGACATTTTCCAGGTATCAAGGCTGGTCCAACATTTGAAAATCAATTAATATAACCAATCACATCAACAGATTAAAAAAAAAAATCACGTATCCATAGATGCAGAAAAAGCATTTGACAAAATCTAACAATGATGAATGATAAAATCTCTCAGCAAACTAGAACTAGAGGAGAACTTCCTCAACTTGGTAAAAAAACATCTATAAAAACCTACAGCTAACATCATACTTAATGGTGAGAAACTGGGATGCTTTGCCCCTAAGATAAGAAACAAGGCAATGATGTTCTCTCTCACCACTCCTACTGAACATCATACTGGAATCCCTGGATAATGTAATAAACCAACAAATAAAAATGAAAATAATACAGATTGGGAATCAAGAAATAAATCTCTCTTGGTTCATAGAGGACACAATGATTTGTCAAAACAAAACTCCAAGATTTGTCAAAACAGAAAACAAAGCAAAACAAACAAAAAGCATGTAACTCTTAGATTACAGCAAGGTTTTAGGATACAAGGTTAATACACCAAAGAAAGTTGTTTTCCCCTGTACCAGTAGTGAATAACTAGAATTTGAAATTTAAAACATAATACTATTTATATCAGTGCCAAAAAAACACCCTAAAATGCTTAGGTATAAATAATATCTACAAGATCTAAATGCAGAAAACACCAAAATTCTGGTGAAAGAAAGCAAAAAAGGTCTAAATAAATGAAGAGATATTCTACATTCATGAACAAAAAGACTCAATATTGTCAAGGTATTATTTTTTCCCAAATTGATCTATCCATTCAATGCTATTTCAGTCAAAATCCCAACAAGCGACTTAGTGGAAATCGACAAACCAAACTAAAGTTTATATAGCAAGGCAAAAGACCTAGAATAGCAAACAAAATACTGGAGTAAAGCAGAATTGTGGACTGGCACTACCCAAATGCAAGACTTAATATATAAAGCTATAGCAAGACACTGTGGCATTGGCAAAAGAATAAACACACATCCTTTGCAAAGGAGTAAAGTCAATTAAATGGCAAAAGGATCATCTTTCCAACAAATGATGCTGGAGCAATTGACATCTATTTGCAAAAAACATAGGATCTAGACATACTCTTTACACCTTTCACAAAAATTAATTCAAATGGATAACAGACAAGTGTAAAATGCAAAACTATGAAACCTCTAGACGATAACATAAGATAAAATTTAAGTGATTTGGGGTCTAATGAATGTTTGGATACACCAGAAGCACAACCCAAGATAGAAGAAAATAGGTATGTTGAACTTTTTTAAAATTAAAAACTCCTCTGCAAAAGATACTCCTCTGCAAACAAAGACAGAGAGAGAGAGAATAAAAAGTCACAGACTGAAACAGAATATTTGCAAAACACATTTATGATAATGTACCTGTATCCAAAATACACAGAGATCTCTTAAAAACTTGACAATAAGAAAACAAACAATCCAGTTAAAAACGGGAAAAGATTTAAACAATGACCTCGCTAGGAAAGATACACAAATGTCAAATAAGCATATTAAAAGATGATCAACATCATTCGTCATTGTGAAATTGCAAATTAAATTATTAATAAGATATCACCACACACCTATTAGAGTGGTTAAAATCCAAAAAAAAAAAAAAAAAAAAAGGAAAAATAATGATGATTCCAAATGCTGAAGAGGATGCAAGGCAATAGGAACTCTCATTCACGGCTGGTAGGAATGCAAAACAGTGCAGTTCAAATTTCTTACAATGCTAAAATAGTCTAACCACACAACAAGGCAATCATATACTTAGGTATTTACCCAACTGAGTGGAAAACTTAGGTACTCCCCTCACACAAATATCCTATACAGAAATATTTATGGCAGGTTTATTCATAATTACCCAAAACTGGAAACAACCAAGATGTCCTTCAGTAAGTGAGTGGGTAAACAAACTAGTATATTTATACAATAGAATATTATTCAATGATAAGAAGAAATAGCTGTCAAGCCATAAAAAACACGGAAGAAACTTAACTGCATATTGGTAGGTGAAAGAAGCCACTCCAAAAAAGCTACATACTGCATGATTCCAATTGTCCAGGTTCTGGAAGACAAGACCACAGAAAGAGTAAAACCATCAGTGGTTGTCAGGGAGGGTGGAGAGGAAGCATAGGTGAAATACAAGGTATTTTTAGGGCAGTGAAACTATTCTCTATGACACTACAATTGTGCATGTATGACATTAGGCATTTGTTAAAATCCATAGAACTTTACAACACAAGAGCCAACAATCCCACTACTAGATATCCACCCATAGGAAAAGAAGTCATTATTTGAAAAAGATGCTTGCACATGCATGTTTATAGCAGTACAATTCACAATTGCAAAATCGTGGTACCAACCCAATGCCCATCAATCAACAAGCGGATAAAGAAACTGTGATATATACATGATATACTCAGCCATAAAAAGGAATGAGTTAACAATATTTGCAGTGTTGGATGAGATTGGAGACTATTATTCTAAGTGAAGTAACTCAGGAATGGAAAACCAAACATCATATGTTCTCATTGATATGAAGATGCAAAGGCCTAAGAATGATTCAATGAACTTTGGAGACTTTGGGGGAAGAGTTGCAAGGGGGCAAGGGATAAAAGACTACAAATACGGTGCAGTGTGTACCGCTTGGGTGATGGGTACATCAAAATCTCACAAATCACGACTAAAGAACTTACTCATGTAACCAAATACCACCTGTACCCCAATAACTTATGGAAAAATAAAATTAAATAATAAAAGTTTTAAAAGAGTGCATCTTAATGTATGTGAATAAAAAAATAATTTAGGGAGTCAGGGCATCCAAGGAAAGAATGCAGACTGACTAGAGAGTCTAACTATATTACAAATGTGTGAAACAATCTAAATGAAGGGGGTGGGGGCAAGGGGATGAACCAATACCTCTGGAAATGAATGGAATCTGTAGTACTAAAGGCAAAAGGAGCTGCATATAAGCAATTGTATTGTAGTTGACAAAGTTGCTCCCCATGGGGCAAGGGGTTAATGATTCTGATAATGCTACTCAAGTATACTGTAATTGATAAATTAAGTAAATAGATGGTGGATAGTAGGAGTCAGGTATCTCTCTGTTGTAGTGAGAATTTACAGATGAGCATGGGGAGAAGGGTGTGGTAATGGATTAGATTTGGGGACATCAGTATGAACTCATGTCTAGCTTGATGTTGATAGTTGTATGTAGGAATATTTGCAGACATGTTTATACATGGATTAGCATATATACACATTATTTCTTTGCTCTGTCAGTTGAGATGGCCTAAAAGAAATGAAATCCAGTAGCAACAAATGTATCTAGTGCCCAAATCTTGGTTTCTAATTCCAAGGGACCAGGACCCCTTGGAGAAAATGGATGTATCTAGGACTGCAGCAGAAAATACACAGGGTGAGCCTGAGGCATCTTATAATATCAGAAAGTAAGAAAGTACTAAAAAAAAATGCACACATCACACATTGATTGATAGGGGTATGTCAAAGGAGGCATAGAAGCCAACTGTAAGGGTTCCTGATGATGAAAGCTGGAACAATTTGACCAATGAAATAAATTAATTAGTACTGGATTGCAATCCAAAGACTAAAATTAATACCCCTGAGCCTTTACTGGTATAAATAAATAAATGAACACATCCATAAATGGAGAATAGACAAATCTCCCCTGCAGAAGACTTTTAAATAAATCATATGTATTCTTCACCCTAAAAGAGAAGGAACATGTGATGGTTAATACTGAGAGTCAACGTGATTGGATTGAAGGATGCAAAGTATTGTTCCTGGGTGTGTCTGTGAGGGTGTTGCCAAAGGAGATTAATATTTGAATCAGTGGACTGGGAAAGGCAGACCCACCCTCAATCTGGGTGGGCACAACCTAATTAGCTGCCAATATAGCCAGAATAAAAGCAGGCAGAAGAATGTGGAGAGATTAGACTGGCCTAGCCTCCCAGTCTACATCTTTCTCCCAAGCTGGATGCTTCCTGCCCTTGAACATCAGACTCCAAGTTCTTTAGCTTTGGGACACGGACTGGCTTCCTTGTTCCTCAGCCTGCAGACAGCCTATTGTGGGATCTTGTGATCATGTAAGACTCCTTAATAAACTCCCACTTATATACATACATACATACATACATACATATGATGTATATATGAGATGTATATATAGGATGTATATATAGGGTGTATATGTGTGTGTGTGTATATACACGCATATACACCCTACACACACACACACACACACACACACACATATATATCCTATTAGTTCTGTCCCTCTAACACAGAACATAACTTTCCCACTATGTGATGGTATGCTGTGCATAGTGACTTTTTTTCCAAAGAGTACAATATGAAAAGGAGGAATAAAACACTAACTTTACAGTGGAGAAACCTGACAAACACTACTTCAACCAGGTATCAAGATCAACATCATCATTCATAAATCATGTTGATAGCATGTACTCTTAATATAATGAAAATCGCTCTTTGTTCCTGTGACCTTCTTCCTCAAACACATAGCCCTAGTCTAAACATGAGAAAAACATAATACAAATTCCAATAGAGGGCATCCCACAATATACCTGATCATTACGACTCAAAACCGTCAAGATCCTCGAAGTAAGAAAAGTCTGAGCAATGTTATAGCCAAGCAGAGTTTAAGGAAACACGATAACTAAATGTATTGTGGTATTCCGAAAGGGACCTAAAACAGAAAAAAGAACATCAGGAAAAACCTGAAGAACTCTAAATAAACTATAGACTTCGGTTAATAATTATGGAGCAATATTGGTTCTTCAATGCACCACACTAATGTAAGATGTTAGTAACAGGATAAAGTGTGGGTGAAAGGTGATTATTTGATATCTGAACTATCTGCTCAAATTTCTGCAAATCTAAAAGTGTTCTAAAATAAACTAAGTTAATAAAAATAATTGATTATAGGGCCAAAAATACAGTGTTCAGTAATAAATTTGACAAAAGATGTGCAAGATATGCTCATTAAAAACTGCAAAACATTGATGACAGAAATTCAAGACCTAAATAAATAGAGAAATACACATTTCAAGGTTAAGACCCAATTCTTAAGACCCAATCACCCCCAAATGGAGCCATAGATGCAAGGCTTTTCCAGCTGAAATTCCAGCAGGATTTTACAGAAATTGGTAAGCTGATTCTGAAATTTATATAAAAATGTGAGTGACCTAGAATAGTCAAAACTACTTTGAAAAAGAAGAACAAAGTTACAGCACTTATGTGGTTTGAAGGCTTATTATAAAACTACAACAATCATGACAATGTGGTCCTGGCATAAAGGTGGACAAATACATCAATGGCAATGTATAGAGGGTCCAGAAATAGACTCCCACACATATGATCAACTAAGTTACAACAAAGGCCTTAAAGCATTTCAATGAGGGAAGGATAATCTTTTCAACAAATTGTGCTATAAGGTGAATAGCCATATGCAAAGAAAAAAATGTAACCTTACAACATATACAAATGAATCTTAAGAGAAAAATGTTAATGTCCTTGGGTTTGGCAAATACGTTTTAAATAGGACCAAAAATCACAAGGTATAAAATAAAAATCCATAAATTGAACTTCATCCAAATTAAATACTTTTATTCTTCCAAAAATATTAACTGCATAAGAATATGAAAAACATGCCACAGAATGGGTGAAAATATTTGCAAATCATGTATCTGGCAAAGGACTTTGTACAAAAGATTTATGAAGAACTCATACTTAAAAAAGGAGATAAGTCAACAATGACAAAAAAATGTTTAGACACTTTACCAAAAAAATACAGATATCAAAAACCATATTAAAGCATGCTGAACAGCATTAGTCACTAGGAAAATGCTAATTAAATTACAATGAGATATCATTACACACTAACTATAATTAATAAAATTAAAAAGATTGGCTGTATCATGTTTCAGAGAGGATACAGAGCAACTGGAACTCTTATACAGTTCTGTTGGGAAGGTAAAATGATGCAATCCACTTTGACCTTGGAAGTCAATCTGGTCATTTCTTACTAAGTGAAGTGTATAGCTACCATGTGACTTAGCCAATCAACTCCTAGGTATTTATCCAAGAGAAATGAAGGTATTTGCTTACACAAGGACTCATATGTAGATATTCACAGAAGCTCTATTTGTAATAACCCAAAATTGGAAACAACCCTCAGGTTTATTAACAGATGAATAGATTACAAAATTGTAGCATAACCAAACAATGGATATTAGTCAGTAGTAAAAAGGAATTAACTATTGATACTTGCAACAATGTGAATAACTCAAAATAATTACGGCAAGTGAAAAAATCAATGACAACCAAAAAAAAAAAAAAAACATGTGGTATGATTTAGCTTTTGTAAAATTCTAGAAAACGCAAATTAACCTATAGTGACAGAAAGCAGATCAGTGCTATGGTCTGAAAGTGTGTTTCCCTTCAAAAAGCTCATGTGTTGAAATCTGTACTCCCAAGGTGATGGTATGGGGAGGTAAAGTCTTTAAGAAGTAATTAGAGTTAGCAAAGGTCATGAGGATTGAGCCCTCAGGAATGGGATTAGTGTCCTTAATAAGATTCCTGAGAGAGCTTGCCTCCTCTCTCCACCCTGTGAGGCTGCAAAGAGAAGAGTGCCATCTATGAGCCAAGGAAGCAGATCCTCACCAAACACTGAATCTGCCTGCCCCTTGGTCTTGGACTTCCCAGCCCCAAGAACTGAGAGAAATAAATTTCTGTTGTTTATAAACAAACCTGTTTATGGTAGTTTATTATAGCAACCAGAATGAACTAAAACAGTGTTTCCTTGGGCATGGGGTGGGCAGAGTGAAACGGGAAAGAGTGAGGGGGATTGCAAAGAGGTGTGAGGAAACTTTTGAGGGTGATGGTTAGGTTCATTATCCTGATTGTAGTGATTGCTTCATGAAATATACTATGTCGAAAGCTATCAAATTTTACACTTTAATACATGCTGTTTATTGTATACCAATTATATCTCAGTAAAGCTAAAGTATAAGTAGTCAATCCAGCCAACACCCTAACCTTAGAGTAGTTTCACTTGTCTGACTCCACTTCTCTTCAGCAACCCCTCCAGGGTTTGTTTCTGATCTGGTTCATTACTCTTAAGTCTTGCCACAGCCACATTCCAGGTCACAGATACTCTCTGAAGATGCCCATCCCAGACTCCTTCACATCGTGAAGGAATATCTGAAGCCACTGTTACCTTTTTGAGTTTTAATTTTCTTTCCTTTAAAGATTGGATTTCATGGTCTATTATTTCAATCAGTTGTAGTACTTCCGAATTTGGTGCTCCATGGATGTATAAATGCATAAAAGAATGGGTCATGGAGGCAAAACTTTGGGTTCCAGCTCTCCTCTGTCAAGATATTTAATATCTGTGCCTCAGTTTCCTCATCTGTAAAATGAGGGTGCTAATTTTACCTGACTTATAGGGTGATTCTGAGGATTAAAAGAGTAAAATACCTTTCAAGTAAATTCCAATCGGAACACAGTAAGCACGCAATGCATGTTAGCTCTTTCCTCTACTTAAAATGTTATTTCCATCCTCAAGCCTCCTTGCTACATATTCTCAAAAAATCAACTTGCTCCTGCCTAACAGATACAAATATAATGTTAAGAAAGAACTCTTTTCTCCCACCATTAAAACATATTTATGCCTGCACTGGTCTTTCCTCACTCTCTTTTGTCTCAATGAAGGAGGTGACCTTTCTACCTGGGCCCTGCCATCACTCATGCTCTGTGACCCTCCCCTTCTCACCTCCTCAAGGGCTGCATCCCATCACTGATTTCAATATTTCTACTTCTACTGCATTTTTCCCACAACACACACACACACACACACACACACACACACACACACACACACAGAGTGTTCTCCCACATTTATACTGCAAAAATAAATAAATTGAAAGTAAAAAGAAAGCAAATTTGATTTTCTTCAAATTCAAATTCCTTTCTAAATTCCATTCTCTACGCCTCTCCCTTTTTCACTGCAAAGCTTCTTGAAGCAGTAGAATATATTGGATACCTACCCTTTCTCACTTCCCACATTCTTCCGATGCACTACGTTCAGGCATTCCTCCCACAGTGCCCATGAAATTGCTCTCGCCAAGGTCACTAATGGCCTCCATGTTTCCAACCCAGTGGTCAGTTTTCTCTTCTCTAACTTGATGTGTCTGTGTCTTGTGACTACATGACTCAGCCTCTCCTTTGCCTTCTGTGACACTGAAGGATCTTTCCTGATTCTCTCTGGGGCTTCACGGCTTGCTGGTGTAGGCTATGTCACTGACTAGTTCATCATTCTCCTTCTTTTGAGTGCCCATGTTTCCCAGATCTTGGCCTTGGCTCTTCTCACTCAACACACAACTCTTCATCTGAACACACTACTCCATTTACCATCTCCTGGATGTTGGTTCCCTACCTCTGAAAGAAAAGAAATGACCAGACCTTATTAGCCATCTCTCCTCAAATTAATCTAAAAGAAAATTCCTTGGGTCCCAAACTGGGCCCATTGTCAAGATGTTTTCATCTTTCAGTATTCCATATCTCACTGAGTGATGCTACTGTGGACTCATCCACTTGCCCAGAGCAGAAATTTGGCAAGCATCCCAGATTCTCTTTCCTCATTTAGCCCTCATCTAAAGTTACCAAGTCCTACAGATTCTACCTCTTTAATATCCACTCATATCCACACCATTCTCTCTATCTGCGAAGTCACCGCCTTAATCCAGGCCCTCAACAAGTCTTGCCTGGATTACTGCAACTGCCTCCTAACTAGTCTCACCGCCTCCAGCCTGGCATGACTCCAATGCCTACTCCACACAGTTGCCAATGTGTTATTTCTAAAATATAAATCTCATCATGCCATTCCCATGCTTAAAGCCCTGTCATTGTTCCCCACAGCTTCCAGGATAAGATTGAAACTATTTAGCTTAACACAAAGGTAGATGATGATGTGATGCCTGTGTACATTCTACCTATCTCCTCACTTATCTGCACAAAGTCTCACTCTCAGTATTACACTACTTAATGTTTACCAAATGCCTGTGCTATTTCATGCTGCCTCCTCATACCTTCACGAATAGAAGAATAGAACACCCTTCCCGCTTTCCTGCCTGGCTGGCTGCCTCTTGTCTCTGAGGGAAGACCTCAACAGCTCTGTCTCTATGAGGCTGTCCCTGACGCACTAACACATAGTTAAGTGTTCCCATATTTATTTTACACATCTCTTTCACAACAACTAATATTACTGATCTCAATTATATAGCATGCATTGTTTATATACTTTACAACATCATCCCATTTTATTCTTGCAATGACACTTCAAGACAACAGTGTTATCCACCCTTTGTGGTGGAAAAATGAGGTTTTGAGAAGTTCTGTAACTTGCCTAAGTTCATACAGCTTAAATGAGCCCCAGCCTTCCCTTCTCCAAAGTCCATGCTCCTAAAATGATGCTAAAGCTGCTTTATCACTGAGTGTGTTAAGTGGTTGGATCTGGTACACAGCATGTTGTTGATAAGCACATGCATGAATAATTCTGATTTTGGAAATACTGACTTTGAGGCACCTTCAAGACCTTCAGGCTGGCAGGCTGGCTGTGAAGTCAATAAAAGCTACAGGTGAAGGCGAACAACACCTCAGCCCGGGAAGCATCACCACTGGGTGGAGGATTGAGGGAAATGCAACAAGAGCCAAGATATGGACTTGGAGAAAGGCAGCACTGCAGGAATTCAAAAAAGGTAGGCAAATACGTGGATGGGGAGCTGAAAAGAGACAGCCCTAATAGTATCTCTCTTAATAGTATGGAACTATCAACAGAAAGACAAAAAGGAAAGGGCTCATTCCCATTCTGCTCCTGTCCCCTAACCATGTGGCCTAGGTCCCTAAGTCTGAAAGCCCTCAGTAGACAACAAGATACTTCAGTCCTCCTCCCGGTGTGGGGCACCCCCTGGAGGCTGCCCCCGGAGAAAATGCATTCACCCTCCACAGTGGAGGAAGGAAGGCAGAACTGTGACTTGACGTTCTTAACCGTCACAGAGCCCACAGACCATATCTGATGCGATTTACATTTAAACAGTGAGAATATAAAGTACAAAGGATTTAGGTTCTCTACGCTGGATCATATGAAAAATTGGGATTTCAGTTTCCTGCCCAATTTCTTTTCACTTTTTTTTTCGATTTCTTTCTTGGAAGGTGAAGGTCACATTTGGCTTAACATAATAAGGAGGTCTAAATCTGCTTTTATATTTTTGCCTCAGGTAGGATTACCACAGAGAACTTTTGCCACATTCTGAAAAATACATTGGCTTCTTCAGCCTTCTCCTCCAGTTCTCTCTGCCTCGCTGCAGCTCTTTCAAACATGAGAGTGGTTTCTGCTCAAATGCTCAGGCCTCATGTGTGCTCTCTGGCAGCGAGCTCTGCTTTTGTGGAAAATTCTCCCCTTCTCGCACGTCCCTTCTTTGACATACCAAATGTTGCTTCTTCTGAAGTGCTTGAAATCACCAAAGTCGGGAGGGGTACTCCTGGGGTGTGAGTCGCCCTCCAGGGGGAGCATCTTACAGGGCTTGGAAGTGCAACTTGCTCAAGAGTGGAGGAGCTTTTTACATTAGTTTCCTCACACACTGTTCTCATTTTAATTAGGTAATGGAAGGCCAATAGCAAAAGAATTTTCCAGTATTAAAAAAAAAAATAAAAAGTGCATGAGCTTTAGAAAATAAGAACAAGAGATTTAAAAGCCTTTTCTAAGACCACATGGCATTCTGCCACTGCTCCATCAGTTGTCCTTGAGGGCCACAGAAAGGCTCCATGTGGATGTATCCTACACAGTAATGGACTCAGCTGGCCCACAGGATTGCAGGATTTCTTGCTAAATTTGGTGCCAAATATCCCTTCACTGCTTCAATTTGTCCTGCATGACCTCCTCTCCCTTTGCCAGGCTCAGCAGTGCAGTGGGGCCACAAACATCCAAGGGCTTAAAGAGCAGGCGCTGGGGAGAAAACAATCTTGTTCCAACTTTGAATTTGTAAGAATTTGCCAGGTTTTGCTGAAAGAGAGAAGAGAAGGAGGAGGAGAAGGAGGGCAGAGAGAGAGAGAAGGCCAGTGGGATGGACCATTTTTCTTCTCAGCTCTGGCCGTTGCATATTAGTTTGATATAAATGTTTTGTTTCTTTTTTTCCTTTTCAAATCTAGGATTTATCAAATGTGACAGCCTGACACTCCCAGAGACAAGAATTCCACAGGCACGTGCGGCACAGGACAGGAATCCCTGCCACTGTGGGCTTCTGCAGGAATGCATGAGTGCACAGGCAGGAGTTTGGAAAGAGCCACCCCAAGATTAGAGCGTCCACAGGCAGCACCTCCAGGTAACTGAAGTCATACCAGGGAAGTGTCTCAGTGAAGACATTTGACTCTGTGGAGAGAGCTTGCACCTCCAGAAGATAGACTTCTTTGTCTCTCAAGGGCAATTATTTTAACAATCTTCTCGCTGGTCAATTTCATTTATTTCCCTTAACTGACTTTATTGCAATGTTCTCAAACTATAGGATCTAAAGCATTGTTTACAAAAGTGCTTAAACTGCTGCAGTTGACCTCAGTTGCCAACTTCATCACAGTTGTTATCAATTCCCAACTGACTGACCTGTTCTCACCATGACTATCTGGAGGCACTCTTTGGATGCTCTAATTGCTGCTTTATTTTACTTTTTTGAGACAGAGTCTTGTTCTGTTGCCCAGGCTGGAGTACAGTGGAGCGATCACAGCTCACTACAGCCTCGACCTCCTGAGCTCAATCAATCCTCCCACCTCAGCCTTCAGAGTAGCTAAGACCACCAGCGTACATGAGCACACCTGGCTTTTGTTAGACAAAAGGTCTCACTATGTTTAAAATAAAAGACAACCAAAAGAATTTATTGTTCTATTATGTGACTGAGACACACACACACTTCTTGACTCTGTTGACCTGAGTATCTTGCTAATATGACTAACATCACAAATCCAATCCATATATTCCCAAACAATGCAATGAGATCCACAGGCCCAGATAGCTTGTACCTTCATTCCCAAAGAAATCCTTGGTGTAAAATCCATACTTGTCTCAGTGCTCCTCTATATTTCTCAGGAAATATTTGTTGACTTGACTGTAACCAGCTGAGAGTAAGGATGACTCATCAAAGACTCATCGTCAGTCCTGGAAAAATAACTGAAGTCCCACTCCCTACTGAAAATGGATCAACCTTATTCTCTGCGCTACACACATTACAACTACTTGTATGCCTTACTCTTTTCACTAGAAAATCAACAATTCTGTGCTGATAATTTCTAGGACAGTGGTAACTGCTACAAAATGGTCCCCAACTATTATTACTATCTCTTCTCTGGATAATAATAACTTTTAAAGATCTCTCTAAGCAGTTAACCCCAAAAATATTATCCATGAATCTGGGCCATGAGTTTAGTTTGTTTTGCCTAACAAAAGGCCAATAATTTTTATCAGGAGAGTTAGTAGCACAAGACTGGAGTTATTTTCTTACAGCAAAAGCAAAAACGGGATGGATGGGCAGGAGGAGACAAACTGTTTCATGCGGTTACACAAACACAAAGAAACGAAAATCTCTTCCTCTCAATCTGGTCTCAAAACTACCCAAGAAGTTCAGGGAAATCACCTCTAATTAACTGTAGATGATAAACATGGATCCAAACTCCACCAGGAAAGCTGTTCCATGATCTTTCATGCCAACTGGTGTGAATGCCTGTCAACAGATGGAAAGTCTCTTGGAGAAAGAAAACTAACTTTTCCTAGGCAAAAACAGCAGGAATAATAAAGAACAGTTTTTCAGACAATAAAACAAGTAAATATTACTGGGTTGCAATAAAGTATTATAAATTTCTCTCCTGGAGGTTACAGTCAAACAGTTTCCTGTTGGTCAGCTGACTAGGTCATTAGAGTTTAGAGTGGGGAAGAATGGGTATTACTCTCAAGGTGGTAACTGAGATCAACCGCAGCTGAGAAGTAAACCAAGTATAATTATGTGCAAAGTGATTTCTTGACTTTCTTATGTTACCTTTTCATCTTGTCTCACTATTAGCATTTTCTTCCCTGCTAGGCTCACTCTGTGCAAAAATCAGGTAATTCTGACCATGCATTTTTGATCCTGTTAGGGGAAGAATTATGGTGCTATGTGTGGACATGTAAGAACTCCAAAGGCGTTATCATGAGAAAGAAATCCTTCAACCTTGTAAAGATACTAAAAGCTTTAAATTTTTTAAAGCTTCCCAGTTTCTAAATCTTCACAGCTCATCATCCCTCATAGCAACACACTGCTACCACACACAATATATGAGTTCTTGAAAATTGAAAAGTAAATTCAATATCAATACATGAGTATTCTTTAAATGCACCAGAATAACATTAATCTAGCAAATGTTTCTAAACAGAAACCTTTGCTCAGAACTGTCTAAAACTGGTGATACAGCCAAGAACAAGGGACACGTTCCTACCCTCATACAGGCTCCAGTCCTATAGGAAAAACAAACAGGGAACAAAAAATTCTTAAACAGAGTAAAGGGTATTATAAAAAGGCAATGTGTCACACCATGCAGGGTCTTCACAGAGGAAGTTAACCACTGAATCAAGAATGGCTTCCCATGACCTGAACGGACAGTTCTCAAAAGAAGACATCCAACTTGCCAATAGGCATATATAAAAAAAAGGCTCAACATGACTAATCATCAGGGAGGTGCAAATCCAAATCACAATGGGATATCACCATATTCCACTTAGAATGTCTATTATCAAGAGATCAAACAATAACAAATATTGGTGGGAATGTAAATTAGGACAGCCATTATGGAACACAGTATAGCAATTCCTCAAAAAATAAAAAACAGAACTACCATATGATCCAACAATCCCACTGCTAGGTATATATCTAAAAGAAATAAAACCAGCATGTCAGAGAGATCTCTGCACCTCCATGCTCACTGCAGCACTATTCACAATAGCCAAGATATGAAATCAACCAAAGTGCCTAGCAACTGATAAGTGGATAAAGAAAATGTGGTACAAATACACAATGGAATATTATTCAACCATCAGAAAGAATGAAATCCTGCCATTTGCAACGACACAAATGAAGCTGGAGGACATGATGTTAAATGAAATAAGCCAGGCACAGAACGACAGATACTATGATCTTATGGAATTTTTAAAAGGCAAGCTCATAGAAGTACAGAGTAGAATGGAAGTTATCAGAGGCTGGGAAGGGTAAGGGGGAGGGGAAATGGGGTGAATTTGGACAATGGGTCCAAGATTACAGTTAGACACAAGGAATAAGTTGTGGTGTTCTAATGCACAGGAGGGTCACTATAGTTAACAGTAATGTACTGTACATTTCAAAGAAGCTAAAAGAGAGGAATTTGAATATTCTCACCACAACTAATTGATAAATATTTGAGGTGATGAATATGCTAATCACCTTGATTTGATCATTATGCAGTGTATACATGCAACAAAGCATCGCACAGGACCTGTCAACATTAAAAAGGAAAAAGAAAAATAATGATTTATTTGGAAAGAGAGACATTTACATTGAGAGGCATAGAGTCAGCTAAGGAAAAAGTGGAAAGAAGAAATTCTAGGCAGAGAAATTGGCCTATATGATGGCTCTCACCAAAAAAGAAAAATCTAGAACCACCAAGAAGGCTGCAAGTTGGACACTGGGAAAGAGAGGATTCTTGGATGAAAACGGAGATGCGGGCAGAGGTTGGGCTCAGAGGTCCGCATAAGCAGTGTTTGAGTTTGCTTCTCAGGACATCTGTAAGTTGGCTGTTGTGACTGGTTATGGCAAGCCAAACTAACTCTTTGTGTAAAGTGTGATCTTCATCCCCAAGAAACACAGAGCCTTAGAGTTGAAAGTTCCCTTAGAGGATATCTAATCCAAACGTCTATGGATTAATTGGTGCAGAAATTCCTTTCTTGAACACACCCTACGGTGTTTTAGAACACATCATTTGTTTTATCTATAGCTCAAATTGTTAGAAATTTCTTTCAACCCAAACCCGCTTCCTTGAAACTTCCACCCATATTTATGCCCTCTGGAGTTTCACAGAATCTGTCTAATCCTTTTCCCACCTGACAGCTTTTCAAACATTTAAAGACAGCTATCTTGTTCCCATTATGTTTTCTCTTCCCCAGGCTAAAATCCCTAATTCCCTCACCTGCTCTTCATATTACAAGATTCTAGATCCTCTCACCAACCTGGTTATGCTTCTCAGGACAGGCCCTAGTTTGCCAAGAAAAAATAAGTCACATTTGCTTTTGAAAATAAATCTCAACAAAGAAGCTGAGCTACTAACCTATTTTGCTATATATATTTCCTTTGCCTTAGAATACGAAATCTGGCACACCTGGCATTCATGAGTCACAAATTGTCCGTAGTTATAATGAACCTTGAAAGGCTTGGTATGGTGTCCCAAAAAATAAGCATTTGATAAATATCATTAGTTAACTTATAGATCTTTCTATATTTATTTCTGAATAAATGAAATGGTTTTACCGAGTTTACAAAATCTAAAAGAGTTTGTGCAATGGCATGCAGATTCCAAGAAAACTCGTGTGAATGTACCTGTTGACCTCTGAGACCAGCAGAAGCCAGCTAAGTCTTCCAAGCTTGCCTGCAACAATGAGAAACAGCAACCTCAGGCAAAACGCCTCCTTTCAGGAATGAGCAATGTGGTCCACTCACCTCTATCACAAAATTGTATTCTTACTATGAAATCCTGCCAGTCCAGCTGCCGGGAATCAGCCCAAGTGCCAAGGTTCTCTGGTCATCTCTATTACTATGATCACAGTGCTTCATTATGGGGTGGGGGAGGGGGTGAATGCGGTAGGGGAGGTTGAGTTAGTTTTTGTTTTGACATTACATTATCCATTTCACTTCAAAATGTGGCTGAAATTGCTACCAGGCAACAAGTTTATCATGATGCAAAATTCAATGCTATCAATTGTTCACAGTCTTGAGAGAAAAGCACATGTAAGTAATTAACTGTGATGCACCATAATGAGATGTACACACGGCAAGTTGATGCAGGCTGAAAAATGAATCCAAAATACTTTCCTGTCCCTGTGATAAATGATACTGAGAAGAAGCAAAAATAACTAAGCTACTTACTCCATGAAGATAAGACAGGAACCAAGTAAAATAGCTTATTTATCAAGACTAACAGCTTGCTCCTGAAGATTTGCTTCAAGCCCCTCACCTCACAGTAGCATCATTCCAAAGCTGTTGTGTCATCACCTCTGCCCAGTTCTAACCAGCCCTCTACCTTTCATGACCTGCTGTGAAATCACCCTCTTCTGAACCCCTCAGTTGTCACAGTGGTGTGCTTCCTTACTGGAGGACAGAGGGGAGAAGACAGCATTCATTCCTCAAACAACTATTCTGTTCCTTAGTTTAGATCCTGGCTCTGGGCTTGACTTACCTTTGTGAAATTACTTCATAAATATTTTGTGTTATACTAACATAGTTTGTAAACACTACCAGATTCTCTTAGAAAGCATCTCTTTTCTTTAAGTACAACTTTGGCTTCTTCCTCCCAGTCACATTCAATATACAATGTCAGAAACTTTTGTTGGTTTCTAAAAGCAACACGGACATGAACAAATGCTTTAAAGAAAAGGGTCATGAGGTCCATAGATAAGGAAAAGATGAAGAACAAACAGGCTACGCTCTCCAAAATTGCCAGAGGAGGAAAGAGAGACAAAAGGGAAAAAGATGAACCAAGAGAAAGAGAGTGAAACAAAGGAAAGACAGAGCCAAGGCATGAAGAGAAAAACGAATAGCAGAGAGAGAGGCAGATTTGACCTCATACCCTGGAACTTTCCCGGAGTTTGCATTGTGGTTTGAACCTACTTCAATCCATTTGTCATTTTATAAATGTGATATAAAGAGACCTCTAGAGCTCATTTAATATCTCCATTTCTCCTCAAGCAAAATTGCTCTATATTGAGCCCTGGAGCTCTAAGGAAAACATAGTCCACAAACTCCCTTAGTGATCTTTTGGCACCTCACAGTGCATTTAAATTGAAAATACACCCTTGTGTCACATTAGAACAAGGGAAACAATCACACCACGGTATGTTTGGAAGCAAACTATTTAAAGATAAGAAGGAAAGATCCCATGGTTTTAATTGGATTAGATCATCTGGTCTCACCTGTTTTCCCTCCCCCCTGTAAGTTTTCCTTAAAGCAGTATTAGTTTCCGAGTGAAATATTTTGTGTTCACTGGATCACACAGCTGAGCAACTGCACAATCCCCTCCGCGCAGCAGCCCAGGTTCCTGCAGCTGTGCACATTCCTGAGTGGAGTCGCCACTAAGGGGGCTGGGGCCTCCCACGGCTACCATCTTGGATGTCGACATGTCACAGGGGAAATTCAGAGACATTTTACAAAATTTCCAGCCAACAAGAAAAAAAGGTTTCAAAGATGGTGGCATCCCAAACAAAAGTTTGAAAGCTCCTAGAGTAGTTTTTAGAATCATATTCATCTCTGAAGAGAAAAATCAAAGGTGGAATCGCTAAGAACTGCAATGAATTTCCATGAGCTCTCCAAGTCTGTGAATGCAGTCTGCCTTTTACCCTGTGTGTCTAAAGTGAGAATGAAATGCATTTTGCAATAGCTAGAAAATTAGCGTCTAAACTGAGAAGCATAGTATTCCAGTTAAGTACTTCCTCCCTCTCAGCTAACATCATCAACATCAATATGACACATGAGCAAATGTTCATGCCACATAATGTTTGAACTGAATCAGTCACAGTGACCTGCAAAATATTTAAAGAGCTGTCAAGAGTCATGGTTTTCTTTAAGGAAAGCTAATATTGCCGCCATTCTGTGAAAAACAAATGTAAATCATGCATGTACATGTGCATACATACATATACAGACACATATCTATAAATTATCTCTTTATAAAATTTTGTAAGGATTTCAAGTGACACAGAATTCAGTGGAAAACGACTTACACATACCTAAAATGAATTTTTATATTATGATATTTTTAATTCTCTATAGTCAATTTGATTTTTATCAAGTTGCATTAAATATTTTAAGACACAAAATTAATCAATACACACATATCATACACTAGCTTCCTGAGAAACATTCCTCCTTAGGTGAAACATTCGCTTCCCAATAGAGTTAATGAATACAGGAGCTAATTTTTATACAGCATGGCTTTCAACAAAATTTCTTCCCTCTGAAATGCTGACTTGGTTATGAAACTTTAAAAAAATTACCAGGTTGTTTATATACAGTGAGACTCTATGTTATTTCAAATATCTCAAAAGTTGACCTCTCACGTGCCAGTAAAACCTAAATCTGCCATTATTTTTGTTTTCTTTTATGCTTATTACTATCACTCCTTTCAAATTATAATCTACTGCATTTATTGGGAATGTGCCCACGTTTTTAAGATCTAACTATAAAATTCACTGGGAAGAAACAACTCAACTGGGGTGTCATTTCAGATTCATAGAGATTTTATGCAAAATGCTTACAATTTTTATACATTAAAATATACAATATACTTTATCATTAAATTCAAAAGGACCTAAGACAATTGTTCTTACTTAACAAAACATAAAACTGGATTCTTGTTCAATAAGCATTCTGCGGTCTCCCTACAAAATAGAGAGTTTTATTATCTCTAAATTTCCGTCTTGTATATGATTTTTAAATTCATTTTCTATTAGAATTTAGAGATAAATTTAGATCAGGAATTGACTCCCTAAACCCTGTTAGTAACCAGAAAATAAAAATAGTAGTTTACTTCATGGAGATTTAAGAGTATTATATAGTAAAAGTATATATGTTAACATTTTTTTTTCTAAAAACTGAAGAAAAAATGATAAATATCACAAATGAATGCATTTTGTTATTTTCAGACTGTAAGTAGCAAAAAGTGCATATATTTTAATAGAGACCCTTATAATTTCATTTGTGTGATATTACCGCCTTCTGTCAAGAAACTTGCCCTCTTGAAAATGTACACAGGAGAGAACAGTATTTCTCTGGAATGGAAAAGCCCCATGATAAGTCATCACCTACAGTTTCCCAAGTTTTCATGATGCCTTGTTTGAGCTGTTCTAAGAGATGTTTTATATCATATTATTCATATTGTAAATTTTTCTTAAACATATTATTCTAGATATGAAATTGTTTTAATTTTGTTCTCTTTTATTGACATTAGTTAATGCTCTTAAATAATGGAGTTTCCATCTATAATTTAATAAACTAACTAAAACACACCCTCCACATTATCACAATAGTCTTCAAAATCACCTTATTTCTCTACTGTCCCCAGGAGGTTCTGGAGTGCAAAGGAGTAGTTTATCCACCTTGCATGATCTAAAATTCTGATACATTTTCTAGATTCCCACTTGTTAGTCTCTAGTCCATAGCAGCAAAATTGGAAAATTAGTGAATGTATCATTTCTACCAGAGCTAAGGGTCTAAACATTGTTTTGGATTCTTCTTAATAAATAGAAGAACAAATATAATATGAGAAGTTACATCACAAAAGATAGTGGAATTGGAAGCTCCAGGAATCTGTCCACACACACACACACACACACACACACACACACACACACACACACACTTCTATTAAGCTGTCTGGCAAGAACTGTAAGGCAACAATTTTGGAGCTCTGGAATCTAGGGGAACACTCTCAACATCCTGGGAGGCACTTGATGAAGAAACAGACTGGTAAATTTCATTGAATTTTGGTGTTTTGCTTAGCCACTATCATCCCATCCCCAAACCCTGTGACAGGCAGATATGGAGATGGCACCCATGATGCTGCTGTGGCTAGCTAGAACCAGATTGGGAAATAGAGACCATGTTCCCTCAAAATAGAAATGATTCAGTTTGATCACTGCTTTTCATCATTGAGAGGCCAGCACAGAGGTTAGATATTATATCAACCCCCACTCGCTGGAGTCACTACTCCCACCACATATATCATTAGAAGTTTTCAAAGACAGGTATCTTTCTTTTCTTTTCTTATTGGACCCAGGCATTTAAGAAAATACCTGTCAAGTCATTGGCTGACTGTAGAGACAACACAATGGGCACTTTAGAGAACATACATGACAAGAAATACACTCCTTCCATAAGAGACAAATGCAGCCTTCATCAAACAACAAAAGCAATTTTTGGAGAAAAGGTAGAATCTTATTTTCAGAATTACCACATTACAATATTCAAAATGTTCACTTTTCAACAAAAATTACAATACCTACAAATAAACAGGAAATTATAGATCATTTATAGGAAAAAAAGAGAAATTAACTAAGACCAACTGAGATATTGGACTTACTAGACAAAGACTTTAAATTAACGGTCTTATTCAAAAACTGAAAGAAACCATGGATAAAGAACTAAAAGAAATCAAGAAAACAATACATGAAAAAATAGAGAATATCAATAAAGAAACTCTTTAAAAGAACCAAATATAAATTCTGGAGCTTAAAGTAAAACAACTGAAATAAAATATTTACTAGAGGAGTTAAATCGCACATTCAAGCAGACAGAAGAAAGAATCAGTGAACTTAAAGAGAATGTAATTAAAATTAGTCTGACAGGCAGAAAGAAAAATATGAAGAAAAATTAAGAGCCTAAGGGTCCTATGGCACACTATGAAACTATACTAACACACACATTATAAAAGTCATAGAGAGAAAAGAGTAGAAACATTTGCAAAGAAATAATGGCCAAAAACTTTGTAAGTTTTATGACAGATGTGAAGCTACACACAAAATACTCAACTTTAAGCAGAGTAAACTCAGAGATCTACAGAGACATATTATAATCAAGCTGTAGAAAGTCCTAGTTAACAGAAAAATTTGAAAACAGTAAAAGAGAAGCAATTTGTCATGTACAAAGGATCCTCAATAAGGTTAATAACTGATTTTTCATCAGAAACTATGGAGGCCAAAAGGCAGTGAGATATATTTAAAGTACTGAATTTTTAAAAGCTGTAAGCCAAGATTTCCATGTCTGGAAAAACCATCCTTCAAAAATGAAGGCTAAATTAAGACCTTCCCCAATAGACAAAAGCTAAAGGGATCTGTCACTAGGTAAACCTGCACTACAATAAATGCTAAAGGGAGTTTTTTAAACTGAAACTAAAGGACACTAGATGGTAACTCAAAGCCCTATGAAGAAATAAAGATCACTCATAAAGTTAACTACATACGTAAATATAAAACTCAATATTATTGCACTTTTGGTTTATGAACACTCTTTTTGTTTTCTATATGATTTAAAAGACAATTACATAAAACAGTAATTATAAATCTATGTTAATGGGCAGACAACATATAAAGATGTAATAGGTAACAACAGCAAGATAAATATGGAGTTGCATAAGAGTAGAGTTAATGTATATTATTGAAGCTAAGTTGATATCACTTCAAACTAGTTATACATTTAATATACCCCTGGCAACCACTAAAAAAAAACTTTAAAATATACAGAAAATAAAATAAAAAAGGAATCAAAATGGTATATTAGAAAAAAGTCAATCAAACACAAAGAAAGGCTGTACTGGAGGAATTCAAGAACAACAACAAAAAGATATAAGACATATAGAAAACATATAGCACAATGGCAGAAGTAAATTCCTCATTATCAGTAAACAGTTTAAATGGCTAATAATCAGTAAATGGTTAAACTCACCAATTCAAAGACAGAAAATGGAAGAATGGATAACATAAACATGATCTGACAATGTTCTGCTTACAAGAGACTTATTTTAGAACCAAAGACAAAAATAAGTTGAAAGTGAAAAGATAAAAAAATTCTATGCAAATAGTAACCAACAAAGAACTGGGTGGCTATACTAATATCAGAAAAAATAAATTTTAAGTCAAAAATTGTGACAGGAGACAGATGGGCATTTTATATTGATAAAATGGTCAGTGCATTATGAAGTTGTAACAATTATAAACACAGATGTAACAAACAGAGACCTAAGATATATGAAGCAAATATTGACAGAATTGAAGGGAGAAATAAGCACTTCCACAATAATAGTTGGAGACTTACCAAATCACTTTCCATAATAATAGAATGTCTAGGCTGAAGATTAATAAAGAAACAAAAGACTTGGGCAACACTACCAACCAATTAGACATATATACAGAATGCTTCAGCAAACAAAAGAATATACACTTTCTCAAGTTCACATGAAACATTTCATAGATAGAACATATGTAAGGCCATAAAACAGCTCTCAGTCAATTTTAAAAGATCGAAATCATGCAAAGTATCTTCTTCAACCACAAGAGCGAAGCTAGAAATCAGTAACAGAAGAAAAACTGAAAATTTTGCAAATACATAAAAATTAAACACCCATTTAAACAGCCCAATAAAGGAAATCAATAGGGAAATTAGAAAATACTTTGAGACAAATGAAAAAAACTCAATATATCAAAACTTTTAAGAAACAATGAAAGCAGTACTCAGAGGGAAATTTATAGCTGTAAATGTCTACATTAGAAAAGAAGAAAGATCTCAAATCAACAACCTTACTTTAAACTTTAAGGAACTACATAAAGAAGAGCAAAGTAAACCCAAAGCCAGTAGGAAAAAGGAAATAATAAAGATTAGGGCAGAGATAAGAAAAGCAGAGGATATAAAAACATTAAAATTAACAAAACCATAAGTTTGTTCTTTGAAAGGATAGAATATAATGGAGAAATCATCAGTTAGACTGTGAGAAAAAAACAGATAAAACCCAAGTAACTAAAATCAAAAATGAAAGTAAGGATACTACTGTCAACCTTACAGAAACTATAGAGATTAGATGCCCTAACAATTATGCAATCTAGATAACATGGACAGATTCCTAGAAACACACAAACTTAAAATGCTGACTCAAGAAGAAGTAGAAAATCTCAAAGGACCTACAAGAGGATAAATCCATAATCATAACCTCTCAACAAGACAATTCCAGGACAAGATGCCTTTAGTGGTGAACTCTACTAAACATTTAAAGAAGAATTAACACCAATTATACTCAGATATTTTTCCAAAAATTAGAACAGGAGAGAACACTTCCTAACACATCTATAAAGCCAGGATTATTCTAGTACCAAAGTCAGACAAAGATACTACAAGCAAACTACAGACAAACATCTCTTAGGAATGCAGACATACACACACACGCACACACACACACGCGCACACACACACCACAGCTCAACAAAATACTAGCAAATTAATATTAACAGCACTTTTTTTGAGACAGGGTCTAATTCTGTTGCCCAGGTTAAACAGCAGTGGTGCAATGACAGTTCACTGCTGCCTTGAACTTGAACTCCTGGGCTCAAGCAGTCCTCCTGCCTCAGCATCTGAGTGGCTGGGATGACAGGTGCATACCACCATGCCTGGCTACTTAAAAAAAAAATTTTTAGAGACAGGATCTCACTATATTTTCCAAACTGGTCTCAAACTCCTAGCCTCTAGAGATCCTCCTGCCTCGGCTTCACAAAATGCTGTGATTATAGGTGTGAGCCACCATGCCTAGCCTTAACAGCATATTAACAGGATTATACACCGAGATCAAATGGTATGCATCACAAGACTGCAAGGGCAGTTCGACATAAGAAAATTAATGTAATTTACCTCATTAATAGAATTCAATAGATGCAGAAAATCCACTAACAGTATTCAACATCCTTTCATAGCAAAAACACTCTGAAAACTGGGACTAGCAGAGAACTTTTGCAACAAAATAAAGGGCTTTTATGAGAAAACCACAACTAACATCATACTCAATTGTGAAAGCCCAAAATTTTGCCCTCAAAATCAGAATAAGAAAAGGATTGCTGCTTTCACTTCTGCTATGCATAATTATACTGCAGGTTCTAGACCAGAGCAAAGGTGCTCAATATCCTTGGCCACTGAAGAAATGCAAATCGAAACCACAATGAGAGATACCTTTTCACGCCGAGTAGGACATCTTAAACGAAGAAAATGAAAAATAAGTTTGGCAAGGATATGGAGAAATAGGAACTCTCACACATTGCTACTGGGAATATAAAATTGTGCAACTACTGTGGAAAAAAGTTTGATGATTCCTCAATTACACATAGCATCAACATATGATCTATGATCCAGCAATTCTACTCCTAGGTGTATATTCAAGAGAAAGTGAAAATATATGTCCATACAAAAAATTATACACAAAATACAGTAGTATTATTCATAACATTTGAAAGTTTAAAACAACTCAAACGTTTGTCACTGGATGAATGGATAAAGAAATTGTGGCATGTACATGTCATGGAATATTATTCAACCATAAAAAGAAACAAAGTACTGATATACTTGGATGAATCTAAGAAAAATTATGTTAAGTTACAGAAGTCAGGCACAAAAGGTCACATATTCTATTATTTGCATTATATGATGTATTAGTTAGGGTTCTTCACAGAAACAAAACCAAGAACCAACAGGAGATTGTGTGTGTGTGTGTGTGTATACAAACAAAAAGAACAGGTAATATCTACCATAGAGATTTCTTTTTCCTAAAATGACATTGCCCTTCCTCAAAAACACTGGGAAAAAGCTGTTATCTCTCATCCTCAAAACACATTAGCAGAAAGCACAAGTTAGAGAGTGCTCTGAGAAACAGAGAAGTCAGCAACACCTATTTAACTGATCTCGTCAATTAAATCTAGTCCACAGTGCTACATACCAACTTCCTACCCATGTAAAAAAATAATGTAACAGGTGTGTGTGTGTGTGCTTAAACTAAAGATACTGTATTCACTGTAATGTCAAAGTAAAAATCAGAGAAAATAAGTTTGTTAGTCCAGGCTCTTGCCAATGCAAAATTATTCCCTAAGCTGGGACTGCAAGTGTTTTGTCTAGGACAGTTTCGAATGACTCAGATGAAAAGGGCTCCACGTCATTCTGTGGAAAATGAGGCTACATCCCAGAAAACTATGGAAACATATCCCATGTCCTTACTTTCAACTTTCACTTTGCTTGGGTTGGATTTCTCTTGAGGTATGCTATTTAAAAAGACCCCTAAACACACACACACACCCACACACACACCTCTCTCTCTCTCTTTTCTCCATCTCTCTCTCTGCCCCCATCTCTAATCATCACTCTTAACGTGGTTACACCTGCTCCTAAGACAGCTAAGATTTACTTGTACATGAAATGCTAAAAAAGAGCAAATGAATAAATTAATAGACTAATGAATGAAATGAAACGAAATCAGCCTTCACTTTATTCCCTTGAATAGGCAAAATAGGGTAGTAGAATGAAACTATTGGTCTAGGAGTCTTCATTGCCCATTCACTGGACATGCGATCTCATCAAGTCTGTTCTTGAATCTTAGATCCTTCACATATACAATAAGGAAATTTATACCCTCTATGCTTTTAAAGTACTTTGGAAAATCAAATGAAATTAGATAGACACTAAAATGCTATGTGGGTGAACTATTACTGTTTATATCTCTCTTTCTTTTCATTTTTTGCATTGTTTTTCAAATTTATTTCTGTGTTTTTAGTTAAAAGATAAAATTGAATGTATTTCTCATGTATAGTGTTTTCACATTGGTGTTTGTTTTGTTTCCTTTTAAAGGGCAACTTTATGAAGTGTCATAAAAGAGAGGTATAAAGGCCTGGAACAAAATTGAATCACAAATTTTCAGCTCCTTTCTTAAACTCCATCTTACAGTTACAAAAAGTCATTCTTATTTTTCATACGAACCTCTTCAAAGGTCAAGTTTTATTTTAGATGAAGAAGTATCACATATAGAATAAAGATTATAAATATTAACAGCAACCACTGCTGCTTTAATCTGTGACATAATGTATATGTTTATCCAGTTCCAAGTTAATGTTGTTGTTACTACTGTTTAAAATTAGAGAAATTCCATGTGTGAATACTTTAGCATACTGCTAAATATTTTGCAGGTTTCTGCTGTATATAGCTATCTTGACTGATATCAGTCTTCTCTCCCAAATGTGTAATATTTTCAAATATAAACACACACTAAAAGAAACTAAATGTGGATTGTGGGTAACATTAATAATCTTGCATAACAGATTTCCAAGGCTACATTCAAGAGACTTAAGTGTGTAGCACACCAATAACTATTATACTGAGTGTCACTACTATAAACACATTGATTGACTCCTCCATTTTTCAAATTTAAACATACTTCAAAGTTTAGCATTAGTCAATTAATCATCCTAAGATATTAAAAGCTAGAAAAGGCTTTGAGAGATACATTCATCAGTAGCAAAATTCCTGACCCCCTTATTTTAAATAATCTCCCTTTGTCAGTGTCTACTGACACTGTCAGGTCAGGAGGTATACACCATTTTCCTTCACTCTTAATAATTTCTTTTTAAAAACCAACTACAATAAATGGTATCTCAAAGTGTGTCCATTTTTACTTTTTATTTCTCCTTTTTCATGAACCAGGAACATTTAGTTTTATTTTTCTGATCTATTAGAAAACTAAATGTTGGATTAAAGTATCCTTTCTGAAATTTTTACTTGTTGCATTTTTTTATTTCATTAAGATTGGCTGTGGTCTTTATTAACCCTCTCTTCCCAGTTTCTGCAGTTTTTGTTTTTCCTTTTCTAATTCCTTATGATAGATTTCTGTCTTTATTTTTCCTTAGTTCCTTTATTTTTGGTATTTATTCCTTAGTAACAAAATAATTTAAAATACAAAATGTCCCACTAAGTTCAGCTCTACCCCATCACATTTAGTGTGAAGTTTTCTCCCTATTGTTTTCTAAATAGGTTGTGATTTCCCTCTTTACTTTGTCTTTGATCCAAAAATTTTATGGGAGTGTGTTTCTTAGTATTCAAGTAGGAAAATGATTTTTGTGACCCCTCAAGTAGTCTTTGTGGCCTAAAAATCTCTATTTATTTTTTCTTCATAGGTAATTTAATGAGCACTTTTTTTGTGTGAAAGTCGTATCAAATATGTATGGCCTCCTTTGAAAAATGCAAGCTTATGTTTAAGGTTATTGCTTGTTGATTGTGTATTCAATTACTGCAAGACTGATTTATTTTGCCTGCTACATGTGTCCATTTTCCAAAACAGTATATTAAACTTTCCTGTGACAAACGTGTTCCTATCACGTACTGCATTTTGCATAGTTATTGCCTTGTATATTTTTCTGATGTGTTTTTTATGCATAGAAATTTAAGAATGTTATAATTCCTTTTTATCATTACTCAATACCCCTGCTTAACCTTAAATGCAAGAGTATTTTAATATATTATCATATTAATCATATTGTGATATTAGTATATTGCCTTTCCCACTTTCTACTTTTTAGGGTTTTTAAAAAAAATTTTATAATTATTATACTTTAAGTTTTAGGGTACATGTGCACAATGTGCAGGTTTGTTACATATGTATACATGTGCCATGTTGGTGTGCTGCAGCCATTAACTCATCATTTAGCATTAGGTATATCTCCTAATGCTGTCCCTCACCCCTCCCCCAACCCCACAACAGTCCCCAGAGTGTGATGTTCCCCTTCCTGTGTCCATGTGTTCTCACCGTTCAATTCCCACCTATGAGTGAGAACATGCGGTGTTTGGTTTTTTGTCCTTGCGATAGTTTGCTGAGAATGATGTTTTCCAGTTTCATCCATGTCCCTACAAAGGACATGAACTCATCATTTTTTATGGCTGCACAGTATTCCATAGTGTATATGTGCCACATTTTCTTAATCCAGTCTATCGTTGTTGGACATTTGGGTTGGTTCCAAGTCTTTGCTATTGTGATTAGTGCCGCAATAAACATACATGTGCATGTGTCTTTATAGCAGCATGATTTATAGTCCTTTGGGTATATACCCAGTAATGGGATGGCTGGGTCAAATGGTATTTCTAGTTCTAGATCCCTGAGGAATCACCACACTGACTTCCACAATGGTTGAACTAGTTTACATTCCCACCAACAGTGTAAAAGTGTTCCTATTTCTCCACATCCTCTCCAGCACCTGTTGTTTCCTGACTTTTTTAATGATCGCCATTCTAACTGGTGTGAGATGGTATCTCATTGTGGTTTTGATTTGCATTTCTCTGATGGCCAGTGATGATGAGCATTTTTTCATGTGTTTTTTGGCTGCATAAATGTCTTCTTTTGAGAAGTGTCTGCTCATATCCTTTGCCAACTTTTTGATGGGGTTGTTTTTTTCTTGTAAATTTGTTTGAGTTCATTGTAGATTCTGGATATTAGCCCTTTGTCAGATGAGTAGGTTGCGAAAATTTTCTCCCATTTTGTAGTTTGCCTGTTCACTCTGATGTTAGTTTCTTTTGCTGTGCAGAAGCTCTTTAGTTTAATTAGATCCCATTTGTCAATTCTGGCTTTTGTTGCCATTGCTTTTGGTGTTTTAGACATGAAGTCCTTGCCCATGCCTATGTCCTGAATGGTATTGCCTAGGTTTTCTTCTAGGGTTTTTATGGCTTTAGGTCGAACATGTAAGTCTTTAATCCATCTTGAATTAATTTTTCTATAAGGTGTAAGGAAGGGATCCAGTTTCAGCTTTCTACATATGGCTAGCCAGTTTTCCCAGCACCATTCATTAAATAGGAAATACTTTCCCCATTGCCTGTTTTTGTCAGGTTTGTCAAAGATCAGATGATTGTAGACACACGGCATTATTTCTGACAGCTCTGTTCTGTTCCATTGATCTATATCTCTGTTTTGGTACCAGTACCATGCTGTTTTGGTTACTGTAGCCTTGTAGTATAGTTTGAAGTCAGGTAGCGTGATGCCTCTGGCTTTGTTCTTTTGGCTTAGGATTGACTTGGCGATGTGGGCTCTTTTTTGGTTCCAAATGAACTTTAAAGTAGTTTTTTCCAATTCTGTGAAGAAAGTCATTGGTAGCTTGATGGGGATGGCATTGAATCTATAAATTACCTTGGGCAGTATGGCCATTTTCACGATATTGATTCTTCCTACCCATGAGCATGAAATGTTCTTCCATTTGTTTGTATCCTCTTTTATTTCACTGAGCAGTGGTTTGTAGTTCTCCTTGAAGAGGTCCTTCACATCCCTTGTAAGTTGGATTCCTAGGTATTTTATTCTCTTTAAAGCAATTGTGAATGGGAGTTCACTCATGATTCGGCTCTCTGTCTGTTATTGGTGTATAAGAATGCTTGTGATTTTTGCACACTGATTTTGTCTCCTGAGACTTTGCTGAAGTTGCTTATCAGCTTAAGGAGATTTTGGGCTGAGACAATGGGGTTTTCTAGATATACAATTACGTCATCTGCAAACAGGGACAATTTGACTTCCTCTTTTCCTAATTGAATACCCTTTATTTCCTTCTCCTGCCTGATTGCCCTGGCCAGAACTTCCAGCACTATGTTGAATAGGAGTGGTGAGAGAGGGCATCCCTGTCTTGTGCCAGTTTTCAAAGGGAATGCTTCCAGTTTTTGCCCATTCAGTATGATATTGGCTGTGGGTTTGTCATAGACAGCTCTTATTATTTTGAGATACATCCCATCAATACCTAATTTATTGAGAGTTTTTAGCATGAAAGGTTGTTGAATTTTGTCAAAGGCCTTTTCTGCATCTATTGAGATAATCATGTGGTTTTTGTCTTTGGTTCTGTTTATATGCTGGATTATGTTTATTGATTCACGTATGTTGAACCAGCCTTGCACCCCAGGGATGAAGCCCACTTGATCATGGTGGATAAGCTTTTTGATGTGCTGCTAGATTCGGTTTGCCAGTATTTTATTGAGGATTTTTGCATCAATGTTCATCAAGGATATTGGTCTGAAATTCTCTTTTTTGGCTGTGTCTCTGCCAGGCTTTGGTATCAGGATGATGCTGGCCTCATAAAATGAGTTAGGGAGGATTCCCTCTTTTTCTATTGATTGGAATAGTTTCAGAAGGAATGGTACCAGCTCCTCCTTGTACCTCTGGTAGAATTCTGCTGTGAATCCATCAGGTCCTGGACTTTTTTTGGCTGGTAAGTTATTGATTATTGCCACAATTTCAGAGCCTTTTATTGGTCTATTCAGAGATTCAACTTCTTCCTGGTTTAGTCTTGGGAGGGTGTATGTGTCGAGGAATTTATCCATTTCGTCTAGATTTTCTAGTTTACTTGTGTAGAGGCGTTTGTAGTATTATCTGATGGTAGTTTGTATTTCTGTGGGATCGGTGGTGATATCCCCTTTATCATTTTTTATTGCGTCTATTTGATTCTTCTCTCTTTTCTTCTTTATTAGTCTTGCTAGTGGTCTATCAATTTTGTTGATCTTTTCAAAAAACCAGCTCCTGGATTCATTAATTTTTTGAAGGATTTTTTGTGTCTCTATTTCCTTCAGTTCTGCTCCGATTTTAGTTATTTCTTGCCTTCTGCTAGCTTTTGAATGTGTTTGCTCTTGCTTTTCTAGTTCTTTTAATTGTGATGTTAGGGTGTCGATTTTAGATCTTTCCTGCTTTCTCTTGTGGGCATTTAGTGCTATAAATTTCCCTCTACACACTGCTTTGAACGTGTCCCAGAGATTCTGGTATGTTGTGTCTTTGTTCTTGTTGGTTTCAAAGAACATCTTTATTTCTGCCTTCATTTTGTTATGTACCTGGTAGTTACTCAGGAACAGGTTGTTCAGTTTCCATGTAGTTGAGAGGTTTTGAGTGAGTTTCTTAATCCTGAGTTCTAGTTTGCTTGCACTGTGGTCTGAGCGACTGTTCATTATAATTTCTGTTCTTTTACATTTGCTGAAGAGTGCTTTACTTCCAACTATGTGGTCAATTTTGGAATAGGTGTGGTATGGTGCTGAAATAAATGTATATTCTATTGATTTGGGGTGGAGAGTTGTGTAGATGTCTATTAGGTCTGCTTGGTGCAGTAGTTCAATTCCTGGGTATCTTTGTTAACTTTCTGTCTCGTTGATCTGTCTAATGTTGACAGTGGGGTGTTAAAGTCTCCCATTACTATTGTGTGGGAGTCTAAGTCTCTTTGTAGGTCTCTAAGGACTTGCTTTATGAATCTGGGTGCTCCTGTATTGGGTGCATATATATTTAGGATAGTTAGCTCTTCTTGTTGAATTGATCCCTTTACCATTATGTAATGGCCTTCTTTGTCTCTTTTGATCTTTGTTGGTTTAAAGTCTGTTTTATCAGAGACTACGATTGCAACCCCTGCCTTTTTTTTTTTTTCCATTTGCTTGGCAGATCTTCTTCCATCCCTTTATTTTGAGCCTGTGTGTGTCTCTGCACGTGAGATGGGTTTCCTGAATACAGCACACTGATGGGTCTTGACTCTTTATCCAATTTGCCACTCTGTGTCTTTTAATTGGAGCATTTAGCCCATTTACATTTAAAGTTAATATTGTTATGTGTGAATTTGATCCTGTCATTATCATGTTAGCTGGTTATTTTCCTCATTAGTTGATGCAGTTTCTTCCTAGCCTTGATGGTCTTTACAATTTGGCATGTTTTTGCAGTGGCTGGTACCTGTTGTTCCTTTCCATGTTTACTGCTTCCTTCAGGAGCTCTTTTAGGGCAGGCCTGGTGGTGACAAAATCTCTCAGCATTTGCTTGTTTGTAAAGTATTTTATTTCTCCTTCACTTATGAAGCTTAGTTTGGCTGGATATGAAATTCTGGGTTGAAAATTCTTTTCTTTAAGAATGTTGAATATCGGCCCCCACTCTCTTCTGGCTTGTAGAGTTTCTGCCGAGAGATCAGCTGTTAGTCTGATGGGCTTCCCTTTGTGGGTAACCCGACCTTTCTCTCTGGCTGCCCTTAACATTTTTTCCTTCATTTCAACTTTGGTGAATCTGACAATTGCGTGTCTTGGAGTTGCTCTTCTCGAGGAGTATCTTTGTGGCGTTCCCTCTATTTCCTGAATCTGAATGTTGGCCTGCCTTGCTAGATTGGGGAAGCTCTCCTGGATAATATCCTGCAGAGTGTTTTCCAACTTGGTTCCATTCTCCCCGTCACTTTCAGGTACACCAGTCAGACGTAGATTTGGTCTTTTCACATAGTCCCATATTTCTTGGAGGCTTTGTTCGTTTCTTTTTATTCTTTCTTCTCTAAACTTCCCTTCTTGCTTCATTTCATTCATTTCATCTTCCATCACTGATACCCTTTCTTCCAGTTGATCGCATCAGCTCCTGAGGCTTCTGCATTCTTCATGTAGTTCTTGAGCCTTGGCTTTCAGCTCCATCAGCTCCTTTGAGGACTTCTCTGCATTGGTTATTCTAGTTATCCATTCATCTAATTTTTTTTCAGTTTTTAACTTCTTCATCATTGGTTTGAATTTCCTCCTGTAGCTCGGAGTAGTTTGATCATCTGAAGCCATCTTCTCTCAACTCATCAAAGTCATTCTCTGTCCAGCTTTGTTCCGTTGCTGGTGAGGAGCTGCATTCCTTTGGAGGAGGAGAGGCACTCTGCTTTTTAGAGTTTCCAGTTTTTCTGCTCTGTTTTTTCCCCATCTTTGTGGTTTTATCTACTTTTGGTCTTTGATGATGGTGACGTACAGATGGGTTTTTGGTGTGGATGTCCTGTTTGTTAGTTTTCCTTCTAACAGACAGGACCCTCAGCTGCAGGTCTGTTGGAGTTTGCTAGAAGTCCACTCCAGACGCTGTTTGCCTGGGTATCAGCAGCGGTGGCTGCAGAACAGTGGTGGCTATAGAACAGCAGATATTGGTGACCCGCAAATGCTGCTGCCTGATTGTTCCTCTGGAAGTTTTGTCTCAGAGGAGTACCTGGCCGTGTGAGGTGTCAGTCTGCCCCTACTAGGGGGTACCTCCCAGTTAGGCTGCTTGGGGGTCAGGGACCCACTTGAGGAGGCAGTCTGCCCGTTCTCAGATCTCCAGCTGCATGCTGGGAGAACCACTACTCTCTTCAAAGCTGTTAGACAGGGACATTTAATTCTTCAGAGGTTACTGCTGTCTTTTTGTTTGTCTGTGCCCTGCCCCCAGAGGTGGAGCCTATAGAGGCAGGCAGACCTCCTTGAACTGTGGTGGGCTCCACCCAGTTCAAGCTTCCCGGCTGCTTTGTTTATCTAATCAAGCCTGGGTAATGGCAGGTGCCCCTCCCCCAGCCTCACTGCCACCTTGCAATTTGATCTCAGACTGCTGTGCTAGCAATCAGCAAGACTCCGTGGGTGTAGGACCCTCTGAGCTAGGTGCGGGATATAATCTCCTGGTGTGCCGTTTTTTAAGCCCATTGAGAAAGTGCAGCATTAGGGTGGGAGTGACCCGATTTTCCAGGTGCCATCTGTCACCCCTCTCTTTGACTAGGAAAGGGAACTCCCTGACCCCTTGCGCTTCCAGAGTGAGGCAATGCCTCGCCCTGCTTCAGCTCACGCATGGTGCGCTGCACCCACTGTCCTGCACCCACTGTCTGGCACTCCCTAGTGAGATGAACCTGGTACCTCAGATGGAAATGCAGAAATCACCCATCTTCTGTGTCGCTCACGCTGGGAGCTGTAGACGGGAGCTGTCCCTATTCCGCCATCTTGGCTCCACCCTTTTAGGGTTTTTAAATAAGTGTTTTGTTAGTTTTATTTTGTTTAATATTGCCTTGTGTTTAATTACCTTCACAACCTTATGTTCTAGCTTTCTGTATTTGTTTTAAGTGTTATCATATAGCATTTAACTGGGTTTTGTGTTATAATGCAAAAATTACAGTTATCTTTAATGAAAGCAGTCAGCCCACTTGCATATACCATAATGGCTAAGATGCCTTGATTATGTATTTTTTATCTTACCTTATGATTGCTAAATATTTCAAATTCCTTCTTAGTTTTGTTACTTTGATCCGTTCTCTAATAATTCTATTTTTTCCTCTTATTAATTTACAAATTCTACCATACTTTTCCATTTCATTAATAGTTACCTCTCATAATTAGATATACATTTCCTACTATCTTTTAAAAGCAAGTGACCAAATATTTCCCCACCTAGATGTATTGTTTCACTATTAAAGATGGGTTTTCCCCACCAAAATGCTTTTCTCCTCATTATATCCATCTCTTTATGATTATGTTCTGTTTGAAATATTTTGTCCACTTGAACTTCTAGTTCTCAAACTTCAGTCTCAACTATAAATACCTCATCTTTAATTCATCAGTCAATTGTTTGGTTGGAAAATCATGTGATATAGCTTGGTAGTTTTGTCCCTTGTGAATCTCATGTTAAAATTTGAATCTCACTGTTGGAAGTGGGACTGGTGGGCAGTGTTAGGGTCATGGGGGCAGATCCCACGTGAATGGCTTGTTGTTGTCCTTTCAGTAATGAATGAGTTCTCACTCTACTAGTTCACAGGAGAGCTGGTTGTTTCAAGGCGCCTGGCACCTTCTCCCCTCTCTCTTGCTCCTGCTCTTGCCATGCAACATGTCTGCTCTCCTTCTGCTTTCCACCATGATTAGAAGCTTCCTGAGGCCTCACCGGAAGCAGGTACTGGTGCCATGCTTCCTGTACAGCCTGCAGAACCGTGAACCAGAGAAATCTCTTTTCTTTATAAATGCCCCAGTCTCATGTATTTCTTTACAGCAATGTAAAACGGACTAATACATCGTATTTTCAGCTTTAGAATGTTAAGTACTTTTTAAAGTGTAATATTCAACTTAAATATCTTCTAGTATTTTGTTTCTGCCTTTTTTTCTTTCTGGCTAGGCTTATGCTGTGTTTCTTCTGACCACTCTTCCTTCTCTGGATATTAAAAGGGACTTGTATTTGGACAGGAATATGGTTCTAGAGAGTCCAGGGGACAGCACAGCACGCTTGCATGTGATGGAAGGGAAAGTGGTGTCTCCCTTTTAGAATTGTGTGTGGAAGCAGAAAGCCTGCCAGTCCCTGTTGAGGTCCTTGTCTGCCTCAGGATGGTGAAAGACCCCTACCTGTTTAGCTCTTGGTTGGTCTCTTGGAGGCCAAGGGGACGTGCAACAAGCTCATGGAGCTGGGGTTGGCACAAAGATCCTCCTATTTCTACGAGCTTAACTCTGCTCAGGTTCTGCTGTTTTCTGGCCTCACCCCAGGCTCCCTATTGCTATTTTCCATACATTTGACCAGCCCACTGGGAAAAACCCTGCAATCATTCCCTACCAAGACTCCCAGGAATTAAGACTTTACCTGTGCCCTGATCCCCATAAAAGCCTGTAACCACCAGGAGAGGCACTTACATGATGTCTGGGTATAGAGTGGAAGGATCTGCATGCAAGGCCACCATCAGTTTCTTGCTCTACCCATGATTGTATCCTGGGTAGATACAATATTTTGAATATTCGTTTTAAAACCCTCGTGCCTTCAAACCGGCTTTGCAGATTCTAATCTCCTTCCTCTAATCCAGCAGTCCCCAAACCTGGCTGCACACTGGATTTCTCTGGAGATTTCCTGAACATCCTGATTCCTGAGGCCCAACCTCAACTAGTAAATCAGAACATCCGGGAGCCACGTAGTACTGTGTCATTTATCGCACTACATGTTACTAGTTATCATTAAAATGTAAAGTTCCTTGAGGCCTACAACAATGTAGTATAACATTTTAGGGAGTCTCCTTAACACCTTAGCAAGCCTAGAACAATGCCAAGAACAAAATATAAATTTTGGTAGGTAATAGGGATTGAAATAGGAGTAAATCCTTAAGAAAATTCTGGGTAATGTGAAGGATTGTCATATAGGACAGAAAGCAAATCCATAGAAGCAAGCTAAAGATGAGTGATGACCTAGGGGAACAGGTGGTTCTACCTGGTACAGGTGTGTCAGGGGTGGCTTCCAGAGAAGGTGACAGGCCAGGGCCAGGAGAAAGAAGGGAGCATGCAGCATTTTCTAGACAGACAGGATTTCAGTTTCTGCATCTATAAAAAGTGTTACTATGAGTATTTTGATGTTAAGGGGGGCTTTTTGTGCACAGAGACCATAATCTGAAGTCACCAGATGTTTTTAACTAATTCAAATTATTAAATTGCAAATGCAAAAACCCAATTTTCCATAAATTTGAAGTTCAAATTATAAATGTTATATGCTAATTACAACCATGACTTTAAAACGTCATCAAATTCTTCTATACATTTCTATATCTGAAGTCTAAAATCAATTGCTGAATCATCTTTTTAAAATTTTAAACATAAGATAATTGATTGAAGTATCTTACATAAATATTACATATACTTTTTTTTTTTTTTTTTTTTTGAGACGGAGTCTCACTCTGTCTCCCAGGCTGGAGTACAGTCTCAGCTCACTGCAACCTCTACCTTCCAGGTTCAAGCGATTCTTCTGCTTCAGCCTCCCAAGTAGCTGGGATTACAGGCACTTGCCACAATGCCTGGCTAATTTTTGGGTTTTTAATAGAGATGGGGTTTCACCATGTTGATCGGTCTGGTCATGAACTCCTGACCTCAGGTGATCCGCCCATCTCAGCCTCCCAAACTGCTGGGATTACAGGTGTGAGCCACCGTGCCCGGCCAATATTACATATACTTTAAGTACCAAAAATATGCAGATTATCTCAATGATAAAAAATTGTCCCTACGCTTAAAAGTGTGAATTTCCAAAGGTTGATTTATTTACTTTTTTCTTTTTAATTAAAACCTCCAAGAATAGGACATCTACTCACCTTTCAGGGGAAGATATTTACCTTTGCAAGCAACGTGGGTACCTTCTACATGTGAGTTCCAAAACTCGGGACCAGAAGCCACATAGCCACCCAAAATGATTTTACCAGGACCCCAGATGCACAGACCGAACTTCCTTCACAATGAGAAAAGTAGATTATTCCTATACACTTACAAACAAATTATTTGATTTTAGTCTCTAGCCCCTTCTTGGTTACAGAGAATTTCCTTCAACCAATCTTTCACTGCTGGAAGAAAGTTGTATTCTTTTTATATACTTACTGTATGGCAAGGCCATACCTTGATTTGATTGATTCTGCACAACACCAGTGTTTCGCCCAGCTCTGGGGTTGCAATACTAAGTCATGCTCATCACAAAAATGACAGGTGCAGCTTCTGTTTCAATGAGTTTAGCCTGAGGAGCATGGAGAAGAGTCATGTGCCATCCTTTGGGACTCTAAACCCCAGCCTCTCTGGGATTGCTTAAAAGCAGGTGACTTCAAATGACAAGTCATATGACACGGTGCCAAATCTTATTCTTCCATTTAAAGTGGTAAAGTTAGTGCCGCCTCCACACCAAGAAGCCAAATTACATGGGAAATTATATTATTGTAATAAAGAAAGTATTTTGAATGCTGCCAAATGTTGAGCTCAGATACGAGTTTCTCCAGTTCCAAGGAATGTTTGAGATAGGAAAGTTCAAAAGCCCCGACCCCTATAAAATTAGCTTTCTTACTTAAATATAATACCAAATGAACATACTACCTTGAGAAACATTTCGACCTTCAGCAGGTTTTTCTAACACTAGTGAGATGTTAACTTTGCCTATGACGGATTTATTTCTGCAGGAGATCTAAATGAATTCAACATTCACATCTCAAAAGGCAATTGAATTTCTCTCTTTTAAAGGGTCTCATGGAAAACATTAGTTAGAAATGTTTTCAGATACTGGATTAATTATTATTAATAGAGAAAACTATATAAAGTCTCAAATGTTTATTCCCATGCCATAAATAAACAAGGACCAGAGAAATGTGTGTTTAGAAAATAATCACTCAAGTATTGCTATGTTAGAGTAGTTACCTAACATTAGGAACCTTCCCGCTGAGGCTAACTCCTCCTCCAACCTCACAGACACAGGAGGTATTGACCAGCCCTGGAGGTGAAACTGGATTTTAGCAACTGGAATTTATCTTACACTAGATTGAAATATCAGTGCAAGACACTGGATGTTTTTCTATCATTATGGGTCTTTTTTTGTTTTGTTTTGTTTTAATTTCCCCAATAGTCACTAAAATCTCCAGGTAGACTTCTCCTCCTTTGATTCAACTGACCTAACATTTATTAGGGAAAGGGATCCAAAGTCACAAGTTTAATAATTAATGGAGTATCTATTGTAATATTCAAAGTGTATGAACAGGAATATCCTTAAATTGGTATTAAAATTTTTATGATAATTGTAATTTGAAAAATTACTGCACTTTCCAGACTTAAGGAATTCCTTATATAATGACTACCACCCTGTGGGAAAAAGAGAAAAAGGATCTGTGGAAACTAGAAATAAGTATCAGTGGAAGGAGGCAGAAAATAAACAGAATGCCCCAATGATCTAAGGAGAGTGACAAAAATGTACTTTTTCAATCCTCTGAAAAAGCGATTTTAATCAACTCTATCTCCTGCTATCACACACCAGATAAAAATGGTGCTAATGAGAATCTGGGCTCTCTAGCTGTTTTCATTGCTCAAATTCTTACCCTTTACAACAGGATAGTCTCCCCTGATTTTCTCACCTCATATGACCTGAAGCCAGTGAATTTCTTTTTCATCTATTTGAAAAGAAACCATTTTCACTTGAAAAGAAAGAAGAGTTTTGTGGCCTTGTGAAATGACTTGGGCATTTAGAAAAGGAAAAAGTTACAATGACATCTACACTGCCACATGAAATTATTTCATAAAATACACACCCCAATTCTTTCCTTTTTCTTAGCACTTAATTTTCAATGTGATAAAATTACTTCAGTTGGTTATATGTTGATTGCCGCAAAACAGAGATTGGAAAGTTATAATCCTCTATGAGCATTTATTGAGGTACTATCAGCTCCATCACACCACAATAAGTGCTAAGAGATTGTTTATAATTTGAGATAGAAACTGTCTTTACACACACAGAGACTCGGCAATCTGGAGTGAGTCAAGATGGATGAATAAATATTATCGCTAGTGGAGGCATCCAATCTATACAAGTTCATATCAATTTCTTGCCAACCTTTCATTTTTATACATATATATATATAAACACACATTCATATGAGAAACACATTTGTCACACGAACGATAAGAGCATTGAGACCAAATCTACTTGGCCAGGGAAAGTTGCAGGGATGTGAAGTGAGTTCTGTGTTGTGCTCCACAGACAAAAATGTTTGGCAAAAGGGAGGATACTCATGGCACCAGAGATGGTCTCCATCCATCCAGCTGCCGTTATCTAGCAGATATTTACTGCTGAAAGTTTAAATTCTTTCTACATCATTAGCGCCACAGAGTGTGCAGTACACAGCAAGTGCCCTGGATAAATGATGTGAGGCTGATGGAGAAACAATGGAAAACTAGTGTAATGGAATGATTTCAATCCTGTGGGTCTGTTGGCATCTTTTAAAAACCAGTTACTTATCAAATACATACAAACAGAAAAATACTGCTCAGGACTGGTGACCAGTGGTCCAAGCTACATGGCAAAGAATCATAGTTGTTTTCAAGATAAGGTCACAGGTTGTACCGTCTCCATTAATATCTGTGACTTTTCTCTAGGCTTAGGACATTGTCCCTCTAGGAGAGGGAGGGGTCCTAAGAGAGGGAGCCTCTATCACTTTTGGTCCCTACCATGTACCCAATGCCTTGCACATGGTACGAAGTTGAGCCATTTGAAATTGCCATTTTGCAAGTTAAAACATCTAAATTTTGGCAATGCCATGTTTCTTGCAATAAGTGAATGAAAAATGCCTCTCTTGATTGGGGCAGGAAGAACAGTGATGATGTAGAGGTAGATAATCATGTCTGCATAATAAGAACATTTTCTTATACAAAAATTGACTTTTTTTCTGCTTAAACATGCTAAATATTTTCATTTTTAACATCTTCCCCAATCTTACCTATTGGCTTTCCTGACCATCGAGTGTTCAGCATCAAAAAAAAAGAAAAAAAAAATTTGGTTCCTAGATTTCTTTCTTGATTATAACTAATCATTCAAAGGCATCATCCTAGGGTCTAATGCAATTGATTTTCAGTGAACTTTTAAATAATTACGGAAATAATAAGTAAAAGAAGGAGTGAAGATGAATAAATGTTGTAATGTTCAGAAAGGAAAAGAACGTTCATAATACAAACTGTACAGGCTGGCAAGTTTGGTGTTCAGCCAAGAAAATGTTTTGAACAAATTGGTAAGCAAATAATGTGTGAAGAATTTAATTTTGAAGTAAAGAGACAACCATTAGGAGTCAGGAAAGATTCACAATAATCGTATTATGAACGTTCTTCTTGCCTGGAAGATTTTTTAAAAATGCACCATTAAATACACATCTGTATTTAATGGTCAATAGACAAAAATATTCGTGATACCTTTCTGGTGGTATAAAAAATTATTGCTTGAGTTTTAATGTATTTAGACAGAATCATGACTGACTGAACATCCACTTCACCATTGTGATGGACCAATTTAACAGAGGTAAGTCTTTGAAGTCACAGGACTCTCAGCCGTAGGCGCAGTCCACTTCAACAGCATTACCGACGACTTAAATGAAAACATGCCTGCAAGCTCATCAAATTTGTTTTTATTCTTTCTTTTGTTCTGCAAAATAATACATTTAAAGCTATACATTTTCCTCCCAGAACTGCTTTAGCTGTGTCTCAGATGTGTCAGTCGTCTTCTTTTGACATTTCTTTTATGATTTCTTCATCAAGTATTCAGATTTTTCTTTCAGTTTCCAAACATGTGATTTCTTTGGGTTTTCAAAATTTTTTTTCATTTCACTACATGTATGGTCAAAGTATATACTATGTATGATCCTGGTTATCTAAAAGTCGTTAAGGTTTACTTTCTTGGTAATGTAGTATGTGGTCAATTTTTGTGTTCTATGTGTGTTCTAATACAAAGTATGTTCTCTATTTGTTGAAAGCAAAGTAATTTATATCTACTAGATATTCAACTCTGACAAATGTTTATTTTTTCTGATCGATATATCAAAGCCTAATCATTGATTTGTCTATTTCTCCCCATAGTTTTTTCAGTTGTTTGCTTTTTGAAGGAAATCTTAAAATGTATACATATTCATGTTTATTACTTTCTTGAAAACTATCATTTTTTACTAATATATAACATTCTTTTAATTAATATTTCTCTAGTAAATCATTTTTTACCCCTTTAATCTTATTGAAATTGTTTCTATTACATTTTGGTTTTCATCCCATCTGAATATCTTCATCAGATAGTTAAATCCCTAGTCATTCTAGATTATTCAGTTAAATCCCTGGTCATTCTAGGTTTTGTTTCATGTATGTTGTATTTTGTTCATTTTCCCCTATCAATTTCTTGGGCTTCTCAGTGTCTAAAATCTTCCCCCTTTCCCTGATCCAGTTCCTCCACAGGACAGTTATTAATAATTAATAGCTCCATTTTTCCTTAGCTCTTCAATAATTTCCACCACACAACCCACCATACACTCAATTCAGTCTTTCCACTCACCCCAGCTCTGCTGATATCATCTAAAAAATTATTATGAGTATTGAGCATATTTTTTTTAAGTACTATTTTGACAACAGTAATCTTGACTTCATTTCCAAGTTAATAGTGCCCTCCTGGACTTAACAGTTTTTTTGGAGTATTACCTCAATGGAGATTTTCAAAGAAGGTAGTTGGTGAAATTTCTGATGCTTTGCTTGCCTAAGATTGTCTTATTTATCCTCGCATTTAAAATGGCAGTTTAGGCCAGGCGCGGTGGCTCACACCTGTAATCCCAACACTTTGGGAGGCTGAGGCGGGTGGATCACCTGAGGTCAGGAGTTCGAGACCAGCCTGGCCAACACTGTAAAACCCCATCTCCACTAAAAATACAAAAAAAATTAGCCAGGCGTGGTGGCACGTGCCTGTAAGCCCAGCTACATGAGAGGCTGAGGCAGGAGATCACTTGAACCCATGAGGCAGAGGTTGCAGTGAGCCAAGATCACGCCACGGCACTCCAGCCTGGGCGACAGAGCAAGACTCAGTCTCTAAATAAATAAATAAATAAATAGTTAATATAAAATTGTAATTAGGCATTCGGGGGTTTTGTTTCTTTTAATACTTGAAAATGCTACTCTGTTGTGTTTCTTACAAAATGGCTGATACCAGTCTGATCCCTGTTCCTTTGTATAAGAATTTTTATCTCTGCAAGTTTTTAGAATTTTTTTGTTGTCTTTCATTTTCCCATTAATTACAGTGTATCTGTATGTGGGTTTTTCATTAGCATATCACTATGACAGTCTTTATAATCTGAGGTCCTCTATCATCTTATGGTAGAAATAATGTTGTTGTAATTTCAATTTTTCTCAGTTTCTTTGACTTCTATTATATTTTAACATTTCTATATCCAGCCATCATATTTTTTAACAAGTCTTTCACATTTTCCTCTCTTTATCCCTTCCTGATGCTTACCAGAAGAATTCCTTGGCAAAATATTCCAGCTGATTAATTCACTCTTAAGACTTATTAATTGTTCTTTTTGGTTCATCTGCCGTGTTCTTTATTTTAGCTATTACATCTTCATATTAGATAGCTCTTAATGATTCTTATTTATGATTTTTTAAAATTCTTGCTTCGTGTTCCACATAGCTTCTCTTATCTCTTTTAAAGTATTTATTATACTTACTTTTTATGCTTGTTTTTTGTCTGATTTCTTAAGTTCTGCTTAATGACCATTGTTTGTTCTATGTGTCACTTGTGTTTTATAGGGGTTTTAATTCTAAAGTATTTCCCTATCATCCCCTGTGAGCAAATATTTCCTGAGGGCCTCTGTGCCTCTGAAGGTAATGTGTACCTAGAGGAAGGAGATCTGGGCTGCTGTTTGTGCACTTCTGATGACTTTGAGGCAGAAGGAATTCCTCAGAAAGGAAAGCCTCTGAGGCTTCAGCCTAAATCCCAACACTGATTCGTGTTGGATACTGGGAGGAGTGCATGCTCAAAGTCAGCACCCACCTGGGCAGGATGGTGCCCCTTCCCCACCAGGGCATCATCCCTCCCTTACCATTGTGCCTCCAGCTCCTGGTTTTCTACTTTGCAATGTTGACAGGTGGGCAATGCCTACCCAGATATGTTTAAAATGTGCCTCCTAACCTATCTTGCATCCATGGGCCCTGTCCTTCTTCTGCTTTGGGCTGCTTTTTATCCCCCCCCACACCAGGGCTCAGTTGTCAAGTTCCCAACATTACCTGCCAGAGCTATCAAGCCTCCCCTCACCACACTGGATCCAGGGTTGGGTTCCAGATGTGAGTCAACAGCCTGTGATTAGTGGCTCTCATGTAAGACACACACGGATCCAACTAGCAAATTACAGATAGGAATGTCAAATGGGATATCAGAGACGAAGTCCTGAATAATCTTAGCAGTGTGGTAAGATGGGTCATATCTAGCTCAATAAACTATAATAGGCATAAACACCATCCATTTCAAGCTTCAACAAAAAAGAAAAAGAGAAAGGAGAGAAAAGGAGAGGAGAGGGGAGGAGAGGGGAAGGGGAGGGGATGGGAGAGAAAAAGGGAAGGGAGGGATAGAAATGCAGTACTGTGGAGACGTAACTAATTGTAAAAAAAAAGACTCAAGAGATTATGATTACCATTGGCCTCAACAAAAGTCAACAGTTCAGTAAGTGGCCAGGAAGGCTTATACAAAGCAGCCTGTTCTGGAGTGATCAGAACATGCAGCACTCTGGCCTTATCAGTGGAGACCACACGGAGAACTGTACTCAGTTCTGAAAAATAGTCTTTAAAAGAAATGTCAACAAGCTGGCAAGTGTCTACTGACCATTTCTTTTAAGGGTCTCAAAATGAGAAGGCTTTAAACGGATAAGGATCGTCAACCTGAAGAAAAGTTTCCAAGAACATATTATATGAAAATGATATTAGAAATTAAATGCGGCTTCAGAGGGTTGAAATCAGAGAAATGGATGGAAGTCACTGAAATAGGATTTTGCTCTACCTAAGAACACATTTTTCTAGCCATTAGGCCATCTGAGACTGTAACTTTTACATGTGCAATAGTAAGTTTTATATCACTAGAGATGGTCAAGATGAGATTGGAAAAAAACAAAAAACTAGGTATAAGCATAGGTGGAGTTGGACCATAGGATATTTGAGATCTCTTCTAATCCCAAGTGTCTATCATTTCTTTGTCACTACAGTTTATCCAAAATGACTGAATATTTCAGTACCTGATTGATTTTTCCATCAAGCTTAGATTCACACTATACAAAATCTCTTCTGGAACACTTTATGAAAACAAAATTTAGAGACAGAAAGCAAGCAGCCCAAGTTATATCGCCCGATTTGTTTCCTACTCAGATTTACGATAACTCCATGCTGACCTGGTGTTTGCTGAGAACTCCTACTTCCAATTATGCTCTTAAACCATATCGTCCACTCCAAACTGAAGCAACTTTTTAATTTAATATATCCAACCAACAACTTCAGGTAATCAAGAACTATGAGATTCTGACTCTGCCCTCAGTGTATTATCCACCAAACTGACTCATGTCATCCTAAAAACAAAGCCTACTAAAAGTAAGAATGAGGAGATGGGGGTTCCTGGAAACAAGACAGAGACCATTTTGTTTTAATGAGCACCTGTAATGTATCGCTGTCACTTTATAGATATAGTTTTGTCATTCTCACCTCATTTCTCAGCACACACACTCAGAGAACTTGTCCGCCGCTGACTTGCACGCCTGAATTTTATGAGACCAAGCACTGTGCTAATTTATAATAATTTCAGTTTCCATTTCAGCAGTCTTTGGGTGAATCCTTGACCTAATCATTTCTTTTGAGATATTTAGGAAAACTCACTCCTTAATCCATCACTTACTCAAATAAAAATAATTTTTTATTTAGAAAATTGAGATTGTATTTATAAGTGTCAAGGCGTTGTTTTTACACACTTTATTTAAATAAACATATGAGCTTTGGCATCAGATAAATCTCTGCTCAAATCTCCAAACTATCAATTAATAGCTTGTGTATGGCCCTGGATAAGTTATTTTGTGTTTCTGCATTTTGAGTTCTTCTATGAATTCTGTGTAAAATACCTACATAACAATGTTTGAGGAAGGATTAAATGATGTAATGGTCATAAATAATAGCTAACATTTATCGGATGTTCACTATGTGCCACGAACTCCTTTTAAAGCCTTACATTTATTGACTGATTTGATCCTGGCAGTCTGATTAATGAGTACTATGATTATCCCCTTGTACAGATGAGAAAATCCTGATGCAGTGAGGCTGACAGACACACACACAGTCATGGGCTACTCAGGTTGCAGCCGAATTGGACCCAGGCTGCCCAGGCTCTCCCACTTCACCAGGGCCCTTGACTTCATCTTGATAAAGTACATTATAGTAAGACTTCAGGAATCACCAATTCTCTTCACAACCTCAAACTCCATTCCTTCTTTGGGATAATTTTTAATTAATTTCAAAAAACTATATTCCTGTATAAATAAAAATAGCAATAAAACTTTCCTAATGCACAGTGCTTTATGCTTCACAGTGTTCACTTGGGGAGATTAGAACTTTGTCAGATCCTTCTCTCCCTTTTACTTTTCTAAGCCTCTGTTTGCAAAGCATCCTAGGGTGAAAATTCAAGTCACTAATGCTATTGGGTGTTTTGGTTAATCAATAATCAATTTTCTTAATATTCACTTACTCCAATTATGGAGAGTTGAAATTTTCCCTATATTCTTTCTCTTCTATCAATTCCCATGATACTAACTGACCTTCCTGAAAATACGGTATTCCTTGAACTTTCTACCATCTCACTGAATGGGGCACATTTAGGAGCACTTATACGACTGGATTAGAAATAGGCGTCAACACAAGGACACATATCTGAACAAAACTGGTCATCTCATGTACAATTCAGTGACTTGCTGTGCAGTAAGAAAGCTCAGCAAAAGTTGTCCACCAACTTCAGATTGACACAGCTCAGACCTGGTCCTTGTACAGTTTTTGCATATACTTTTCTGAGCATTAATAAAATTGTTTAAAATAGATATTTAATATTACTAGGTTTTCCAAAACACACCAAAGAAATGTTGATTCCAATTAAGCAAAAAGATTTCAATTAAGAAAAAGTCAGATGGGTTTTCAAATGAGAAATAAACCACCCAAGTATAAACAATAAAACCCACAAGGTCCAAAATGCCAAATTCAAACTAGAAATTAGGTATGTCAGAGAAAGTTTCAAGGAATACCTTACAAGGGACTCGGAAGCCAATAATTCAGGTTTTTAAGACAACAAAGGCAGATGTTCAACAGGAGAATCAATGCAACTACTTTTGATCCTAAGTGCAAAGGATTTGCTTAAGAATTAAAAGAAAAAGAGATAATTAATTTCCAATTTTGGTTTACTTCGAGGAATATATTAACATAATTCTCAAATCTAAAAACGAATGTGTGGTTTCAAGGGAAGAGAAAGTGCTTGGGATTCAGACCACCTGAGATCCAATCCTTGCTCAATCACTGTGATATTAAGGACTATTCTGGCTTTTTTTTTTTTTTTTTTTTTTTGAGAAAGAGTTTCACTCTTCTTGCCCAGGCTGGAGTGCAATGGCGCAATCTCGGCTCACTGCAACCTCTGCCTCCCAGGTACAAGCAAGTCTCCTGTCTATCTGCAAAGTAGTTCAGATTACAGGCATGCGCCACCATGCACCGCTAAGTTTTTGGTATTTAGTAGTGATGGAGTTTCACCATGTTAGCCAGGCTGGTCGCAAACTCCTGACCTCAGGTGATCCACCCGCCTTGGCCTCCCAAAGTGCTGGGATTACAGGCGTACACCACCGCGCCCGGCCTAGGACTTGAGCTTTTTCTATGCCTCACTGTCTTTATTTGTAAAGTGGAGAGAGTAATGCCTATGCCATAGCTTGTTGTATTTTATAAGGTATAGGGAATTCCTGGTACATAGTAATTACTAACACTTCTCACCCTCACTCCCTATTATGAAGTAGAAAGGCTGATATTATTAAAAAAAGAGAATGTTTCAAAACTCCTTAAAATTTTTCAAACTTAATTCCAGAAATATTTTCCTAGTATGCCTACTCTATGCAATCAGGTGGTGGAGGGCCAAATGGGTGTTAGAGAACAGACCAGCATGGACTGATATGGTCAGTGGAGCCTTGGAGGTGAGTTTAAAAGACCTGGATGAGATTTGTTGGGGAGAAGGGGTGGTATACAAGGAAAATTTACATGGTGATATAAAATAGTCAAAGGCCTAATTAGGCAACAATGAGAGAGCATATTTAGAAAAAAGGAGAAAATCAGCCTGCTCTAAGTATACTGGAGAAAAATAAACCAATTTTTGGATATTTGAGATTGGCCCACATCACAGAGAACTTTGAAAAATGTTGAGATACACAAAATTCTGAGGCCAAAACAAATGTCAGTAGGATGTTAGATGATTAACTTGTACTGAAAAGAAATGTTTTATTTAGTATTACAAAGATCACAAGACTGAGATATGGCCAGGGTAATTTCTGCCCATGAGAAATATTCCTGAAAACTCAGAGACTTGCAAATAAATAAATCATAATCTGGACATGGAAAGTTCGTTGGTATTAGACGTAGAGAATACACCAATGAAACATTTACACAAGTGTCCCTATTAGGTAACAACAAAATTTCCATAAAAATTTCTATGATGCTCATTAATCTAGTATTCTTTGAAGAGATAACTTTGAGAGCAGGGAGAATTAGTACACTTAATTTACTTAAACTTCCAAGAAACCTTTAATAAGCTTCTCATCAAGAAGTTTTTTGTTGTTGAATATTGTCACATATAGATGTAAAAGACATGGTTAATTCATTGACCCAATGTATCACTTATCTATTGCTGTGTAACAGATTAGCCCAAAATTAGCAACTTAAACTTACTATCTCACAGTTCCTGTGGACCAGGAATTGGATGCAGTTTACTCGGGTGTGTCCAGCTCAAGTTCTGTCATGAGGTTGCACTCAAGCTGTTGGCCAGGGATACTATACTCATCTGAAATTTCAACTGCGGCTAAAGGATCCTCTCCCAGGCTCACACACACAGTTGTGAACAGACCTCAGAAGATCTATTCTTAAGCTCGCTTACATGGGTCTCTTCTTAGGACTGCCACACAGTGTGGCAGCTGGTCACCCCAAGCCAAGCAATCAAGGGGGAGCAGGAGAGAGCATGCCCAAGACAGAAGATATGACACAGTCTCTTTGAAACCTAATCTCCAAAGCGACATATCATCACTTGCCATAGTGCATGCACAGAAGTGAGTCACTAGGTCAAGCGCACATGAAAAGGAAAGATGTAGTCATAAATACCAGGATGTAGGATAATGGGGGCCATCTCAGAGAGGCTGCCCATCATGCCCAGCCTCCATTTATAACCTCCTTCCTCCAAAGCCACATTCCAGCTGGGATTGGCCCTGTTAAAAGTTCTGGCTGATAAGACATAAGCCATGTCTTCTCTGTATCCCTGAGGAAGGTTTTGCTTTGTTGATTCAGTCCTTTGCTCTTCCCCTTACTCAATTTTAGCCCATCTGATGGAATGTGGACATGATGGCTGAGTATGCAACAGCCATCTTGTGACCATGAGGAAAAGGCCAGAAAAATTAAATCATTATTGTCTCTGACACTGCTAAAACTGCTGAATAAATGCCAGCAGCAAGTTACCTCTGGGTCGCTTGTTTTGTGGGAAAAGCTCCTATTTATTTAAGTCACTCTATTTAGGTTTTTTTCTTACTTGAAGTAGAAAAGCATTCCTGGTTTACATGTTAGGACACTGTCTTATATTAGGAAACAAGCCCTGCATATAGAAGAGACTTTGAAGAGGGGACATGAACAACCTGGATTAGAACTTACATACAACCCAAAATTTTAATTTCTGATTATATGTGATAGTCATTCTTATATATAATTTTTTTCTTCCTTCTGAGTAGACCAGTAGGGTTATAAAGCTTCCTTCCCCTCTAAATTGACATTCAGCCCATCTCTCTGACAAATATTGATCTCACCAAACCTCCAAATATTAATTAACAGAAAATAAATGAATAAGTGACATAAAACTGACCCAGCTGTTGTGGTGGATGGATGACCCATGGAGAGGTGCAATCTATGTCCTTACTTCCTTCAGGTCTTTCCTTGAATGCCAACTTCTCAGTGAGACCTTCTCTGCCTATGCCACCTATAATTACAGTGTCCCTGCAAACTTTCTACCCACCTTCTCTGCTTGACATTCCTCCCGGTGTTCATTACCACCTCGTATATCATAGCCTTGACTCATTCATTGTGTTGATTGTCTGTCTTCCCCCAGGCTTCATGACAACAAGAATGCTTCTATGTTTGGCTCAGTGTTATGCCCCCAGCACGAAGAGCTGTCCTCGACACACAGGAGGCATTTGATGCCTATTTGCTTACTGAATTCATCACTTCATGCATTGAATATTGTTTAAGAAGATACAATGTGTGAAACCGATAGAGCACCTGCCTTCACAACTCACAGCCTACTGATGAACCCTCCAAACCAGAAATACAATTGTGTGTATGTGTGTGCTTAGAAAAGGTAGTTCACATCAATTTCTATAAAAGAGCCACCACCCCAGAAATAGTGAGGAACTCCCAGAGAGCCCATGCCACACAGCCTCTGTGCTGCTCTCAAAGCAAATATGGTGAGGGCCCCTGCATTTGAAGGCTCACCCACTGCAAATCCAAATTTCCCCAGTGCACCGGTTCATTAAAGCCCATTTCCTCTGCTGTCCACCCCCCAGGCTTTTTAGAAGACACCAATTATTTTAAGCTTACCTTACCTAAACATAAAACTCCTGCAATTTAAGGTACTCTAAAAATCTTCTGAACTTACCCTTGACCTGAGAACAATTTAAATATATAATCTATGCACACCATTAATTTGGTGTTTACTACACAACTGTGTGTGTTTCTCTCACTTAACCACATCTTGTGCAACAAGTTTTGGTTCCAACCCTCTACAGAGAAGGAAAGTGTCAGATTTATTTTTACTGACTTAATAAATATTGCTCAATATTGTTAAAGATGATGACAGCCATATGAACACAGATTGAGCTTTGTAAACAATCTTTCTCCAGAAAAAAGAAGGGAGGTGGGTCGGGGGAGAGGAGAACGGAGGAAACTATCCGGTTAATTGAGGCTTGTAATTCTGTACTGTGAAGTATCCAAACACATTTCAACACAACATTTGTGAGTCAACTCTCCATTTGACTATTCACAGAGAGTGTTGGATCTGAAAAGTACCAGTAAGAAAATTTAAATATTTTATTTTTGACCTTTTCTTCTGGCGCTGTGGCTTTTCTTCCTGGTTGAAAGAGTGGCTCTCAGCATCCCCTTGTCCCTCAGGACTCCACTTCCATCTCTTTCTTCCTTCTCCTTTCTGCAGTGAAGCCCGCTCGATGCTACACACACTTCAGAGATGAAGAAGAAAGAGTCTGGGGCTCCAGGGTCTTCTCCAAACAGCCCTGTTGAACAGCAGGAGGTTCGAGATTTCCATCTGCATGACTTTCATTCTGATCTGAGTCCGTCAATGTGGACAACAACAAAAATTGTTCCTGACAATGGAGATGGGACATGGGGGATTTGAATTGCATGAAAATAATTATCTCACAAATTCTTCCTCAAAAACATTTTATGAAAGACTCTTTCTTTACAAAAGTTAAAGTCCCAACCAGTGCACTTCGCAGGTACTGTTCATATATCTTTATTGTGCCATTTTAATTTGTGTTCACACTTAGAAAATACTCTCCCTGCTTTTAAAATCCAGCAGGAGTACAAGATCCTTGACGAGATCCTTTGTACTCAAACTCTAAGATTCACTGCAAAAAATTAGCACCTATGCAAACCTTGGCATTCCTGCATCAAGGTGTGGGCTTGAGGTGGTGGCAGTTGAGGTTTTTGTTTTGCTTCCTCTCCTTTTCAGGCCCCACCCTTAGAGGGTTGTGCTCGGAGCTGTACCACTCCAGGGGCTGTGCAGGAGCAGTCATCTGAATCTGAGAAAAGCCATGTCTCTGGACAGAGGAAAAAGGAAAAATAACCTCCTTGGTTCAAAGGAGCTTAGGGGAAATTTTCTCTCTCTCTTTCTTTTTTTCCTTTCTCTTTTCTCTCTCCATATTGCCCTGAGGACAGCCTGAGACAACCAAAACTGGGCCGAGGGGAAAATCTCTGAAAGGAACCTAACTTTTTGGCCATAAGATCTGGGAAAATGGTCCTCTGGGAGCTCAAGCGTATAGAAAATCCCCAGATAGCAGAGAGCTGGAGAGGAGTATCTCCAAATTCTGTGTATCCAAAAGATGTCCCAGGCTCCACCAAGCTTCAGGTGCATGGACCAGACACCCAGATGCATAGCAAGAATTTGAAAAACCAAATACGGCACAAACCACCACCCAGATCCCAAACCCACACTGAGGGGAGCCTGTGGCAACCCTAATATCACAGAAGTCTTTGCAGACTGTACTGACGTTTGCACCAACATCCACAGCAGGTGAGACAGAACTGTGGTCTGCACTGAAACAGGCTGAAGGTTTACTAAGACAATGAAATCAATATTCTTCAGAGGATTTTAAAGCACTCAGAGTCCCCCAACACAACATTCAAATGCTCAGGAAACAATTCAAAATTATTCCACATCCAAAGAACCAGGAAAATCTGAAAAATTCTCAGGGAAAAAGACAAGCCACAGATGCCCAGATGTTGGAATCATCAAAGATGTTAGAGCAGTTTTTTTTAATCATCTCCATGAAGTAAAAGTGAGCAATCTTCAAATGAATAAAAAAAAAAAAATAGAAGATCTCAGAGGGAAATAGAAATGATGTAATAAATGGACAATTCTAAACTAAAAAATGAAATATTTTAAATTTAAAAAATCATTGGATGAGCTCAATTGCAGAATGGAGATAAGGGAAAAAACTTGAAGATAGACTAATAGAAATAAAACATAGAGAAAAAAGCTAGAAAACAAATAATGAACAGAGCACGAGGGATCCAGAAGAATACCTCCTAAATATTTTCTCCAAGTGAAATGAAAATCTACATTTCCACAAAATCCTGTACACTAATGTTTATAGTAGCCATATTCATAATCATCAAAAGCCAGGAACAATCCTTGTGTGCCCTAATGAGGGAGTGGCTAGGCAGGCTGTGTTACATCCACACAGAAGAGTACACCCAGCAACAAAAAAGAACAAATGGCCACCAAAGGCACCCGTACTGATCAATTTCAAATGCATTCATCTAAGGCAAAGAAGTCAGACTCAAAGCCTGCATCCTGTATAACTCCATTCATCTGACATCCTAGAAAATATAAAATTAGAGGAATGGAGAATAGATCTGTGATTGACAGGGGTTTGGGATGGGAGGAATATCTGACTAAAAGGGGAACGCTGGAAATTTAGGGAAGGGGGTGAGGAAACTATTTTATATCTTGACTGGTGGTTATTTATACAACTCAATGCATTTGTCAAAATTAATAGAACTGTACACCAAAAAGAGTGGATTTTGCTATATATCAACTTTAAAAGAAATTATGAGTAAACAGCAGTGAGCTCATAGTCATGGAGTGGTTTCTGTTACTGGGGGATAAAATCATATGACAATTTCTTTTGCCCAAGACACCCATGATAAGCTAGCCATTGCCTTTACCAAGGCCAACACTGCTTGAAAAATCCATAACATATGAACCTCATTGTAACATAAAAATAAATAGCTCAAGTGCTATCAGAAACCATCATGAGCCTCAAAGAAGCAATCCCGTAAACCCTGAACACCTGAATGAGATTTCAAGAGCAAGTGACTTATCTTCTCTGACTCAGTTTCCTTTTTATATGACTTATCTTCTCTGACTCAGTTTCCTTTTTATAAAAGGAGGATATGAATCACAAGGTTATTGTGAAGATTAAATGCCTGCAGTATTTAACCCAGTACAGTATTTAGCATGTAGATCAATTCAGTAGGTCTCAGTTGTTTTGCTGAGATAGCTCTGAACTCATTCCCCCTACAGTTCTGAGGCTTTTCTCCTCCCAAAATGCCAGAGCATGAGCTTATGCGTCTCTACTTATTATTTTGTAGCTCAGAATGGTCCCCGGAACAGCAGGGCCACCTCAGGGCATTCTAGATTGGAGATCGCCGACCGCCAAGAGGTTAAAACAATTCTAAAGACCTGAACTCCTCTAAATCAGGTCAGCAAGACTAGGTCTGATTAGATCCATCTGAATGTACAGCTCTAGAAGACAAGGACAGCTCCTAGCATTTTCCAGCTTTACTTAGGTAGAACTAATATACGATAAATTGTACATAAAGTGTAAAATCTGATGAATTTTACATACAAAAAACCATCACCACAATCAAGCTAATCTTCCTTTCAGCTTCACTAGTTCCCTCATGCCCCTCTGTAATCCACCCTGTCTCCACTTCTGTCCTCAGGAAATTACTCATCTCCAGTCTATCCTCCTATATCCAGATTGGTCCACATTTTCTAGAATTTTAGATGAATGGACTGTTATGTACTTTTTGTTTGCGTGGCTTTTAAAGCCCTACTCCTGTTGTAGCAAAGACCAATAGCTTTTATTGCTGAGTGATAGGCTACATGGGTTGTTTGCAGATTTGACTGCTACAAACAGGGCTATGAACATTCATTCATGTGCAAGTCTTTGTATGAGTATTCCTTTCATTTCTCTTGGAGAATTACTCAGAGTGGGATGGCCGGGTCATATGGTAGGTATATGTTTAACTTTTTGAGAAATTGTCAAATTGTTTTCCAAATAAATTTTATATTCCTAACAGCAGTTTATGAGCATCTGGTTGCTCCACATTCTTGCCAACAATTGCTATGATTAGTCTTTTTAAATTTTAGCCATTCTAGTGGGTGTGTGATTGTGTCTCATTGTGCATTTGATTTGCAGTTTTTTAATGACTAGGGATGCAAACTATCACTTCTTTGGTAAAGTGTTTGTTCACATCTCTTGCCCAATTTTTCCTCAGTTGTTCACATTCTTACTGACTTGTAACAGTTCCTTACGTGTTTCAAAACAAGCCCTTTGTCAGACATGTGATTTGTAATATTTTCTCCCAGTGTCTGGCTTGACTTTTTATTTGCTTAACAGTGCCTTTGAAAAGCAAAAGTTTTGTTGTTGTTTATGAAGTGCCATCTATAGATATGTTTTATTTTGTGCTGTTGCTGCCCAGTTCAAGGAACCTCTGCCTCACTGATAGTCACAACCATTTTCTTCTGTATTTTGTTTGAGAAATTTTATAGTTTTAGTTCTTACATCTAGGTCGATTATATTTGTTGAGCCCGCACATCTTTGCAAAGCTAAACATATGTTTAATATTCAACAAAACTGTATTCATTTAAAAGGCTTATAAGGGTTATTTGGGTTCAAGACATAAAGAGAAATGAAAGGCAGAATGAAGTAGTTAGGGAGCTTAAGCAGGGAGGATAAGACAAATGTTTGCTGTTTTCAAGACTAGAGTGATAATCTTGTATTGTATACTGGAAATGTGCTAAGACAGCAGATGTTAGATGCTCTTATCACAAAAAAAAGGGTAACCATGTGATCTAACAGATATGTTAATTTGCTTTACTATAGTAACCATTTCAGTATATATATTAAAACATCATGTTGCACGCTCTAGATACGAAATAAATTATTTAAAAAAAAAACTCACTCCAGAACTAGACTGACCTCTTGGGAGTCTTCCAGCCCAGGAGCCCAAGTCTGCTGTCACCAAGAGGGAGACCCAGAGCAGGGGAGCCTTGGACCCAGGAAAAACTCAGCAGCATCAGCTGTTTACTTATTCACCCAAATTTCAGGAGCCAGAACTGCTCTTGTGGGTAGGGGGGATTTGAGTGCTGAATGTGTGGTATGATTTAAGGCCTTATGACAACGAACTTCCCAGCCCACATCCCTCCTCTGTCTGTGAAGGGTCCTGAAAGGGGCGCTGTACCCCCTTCCCTCATTAAGGTTCTTTCAGCAGCAGGATGTTTTCCAGGAAGAACACACAGCCAGGCATTCCTTTATCTAGTAAGTCCAGGCCCCAAAGCTGAGGGCTAGGAAGACTCTGCGACATACCTCTTTTTGCTCTTAGGATGAGGTTCAAAATCCTCACTGTGGCCCCAGGGCTCTGAGCCTCCCAGCTTCTTCCTTCCCTCTGCAAGCTCAATCCACACAGCCTGTCCTTCAGGTCCTGGAATAGGCCATGTTCCCTTCTGCCCCCAGTCCTTGCCTCCACTCTTCCCTGAGCTAAAAACATGCTCCCATCATCTGTGAATCTCAGACGCCCTTCAGATCTCAGCTCCGTGGTCACTTTTTCATGGGAAACCCTCTGGAGGCCCACTTAGACTCTGCCAGGCCTCTAAAGGGGCCCACATGCTCCAAGGGCACCTTGCTGTGACTGCTGTGTGAGCAGCTATTTGGTTGTCATCTGCCTCCCCCTCAGACTATAAGCGCCATGCAGGAAAAAATGACAATGTCCACTGTGCCCCCAGCACACTCCTGGAGTCAAGTTCATAATGAAACAATCATTGTGGCATTTGTTGAATACAGAACCTAAAATTGTCTGACATGGCTAACAGGAAATATCCAAATTGTTGCCCCTGGCAATTTGCATTGTTTTGAAGATATTTATTATCATATTTGCCATTGGTCTTAAAATTCAAGTCCTTGAAAATTGCTAGCTGCAAATATGGATCTCACAGAATCCTTGGATTTTTATGTGTGCTGTAAAGCCCAATCATTATGAATTATCATTGTGGCCATCAATTCAAATCAGCCATACAAGACAGCTTGAGAGGCCCCAGGGAACCCAGAGGACAGTGGATGAGGATGGCTGGAAGTCAAAAGAAGGTAGAAATGTTGACAGAGATAGGAGAAGGAAGCTGAGGTGCCCAGAACTAAAATCAGAGTAATGTCAGGGCTCAGAAAGGCAGTGAATTTAATTCTTAAATCATTTCTAGGGTGTGTGAGCACTGAATTATGTTCTCTGAATTATACTTTGTGTAATTTGAAACAACTAAAAAAACAGAAACACACCTTAGAAGATTCTGAAACTAAACAGTCATATTTGTTTAGATTTTAGATAAGTAATTTCGTCACCACTCAATCCAGGACAAAGGAATTTCACCTGAGTTTATCTTTACTACTGATCTAAGCCTTGAGTTGTAAACACCAGAGAGAGAGAAATGCTTTCTTTGCAGTATCCCAGAGTTATTTAGTCGGGAAGAGGTGGTTCCTCTTGGTCATTTTATCACTGAACAGCAAAATGTGTGATAACATTTAATGTTGAGCATTTTCTCAGCAAAAGCTGAGCCCTGCTGCCTCTGAACTGAGAATAAAGCCAGCTCTCATAATAGCAGCAGAGAAGGCGCAATCCAAAATCGACAAGGTTATCATGAGACAGGAGTAGCCAGTGGCCACAGTCCACACCACAGAGAGAAGATATCCTTTGGAGGATCAAAGAGAAACAGCAGAGCTTTTGTACAGAAGTGAGTGAAAGGAATTTAACTGGAGTGTAATCACCTCCCATGTGTGGTCCCGGTATGTCTTGGGGAGACTGTCCTCAAAGCTATGTCAGGGTGCATTACTCCTTTTCCAGTGTAACTTCCAGCTGTCATTCCATGTCATGAAAAAATTAGAAGCCTTTCTCCTAATTTTTCTTTTAAGAATTGCACAGCAATGTGTCGAAAGTGATCTCCTTCTCTCCAGTAAAAATGAAGTGTTCTCTTAGGACTGCACAGCTTCACGACTTTCAAGACGTGGATTCAATATTGGGTGCCCAGGGCAGCCTCCGCAAAGGCCAGTCCCAAAAGGCACCCTTCAGCGGCTGCACTGCAGGTCCTGCGCAGAGTAGCAGAGAGCACGGTGATGGGGCTTAAGTACATCCGGAAAAAGTAGTGTAATTATACACAGTGTCAGTGAGAAAAGAGCTTGCAGGTAGACCTTCCAGATAAATGAAGGGGTCTCTTCTTTTTTTTTTTTTTCTGAGACGGAGTCTCGCTCTGTCCCCCAGGCTGGAGTGAAGTGGCATGATCTCCGCTTACTGCAAGCTCCGCCTCCGGGGTTCACGCCATTCTCCTGCCTCAGCCTCCTGAGTAGCTGGGACTACAGGCGCCTGCCACCACGCCCGGCTAATTTTTTGTATTTTTAGTAGAGACGGGGTTTCACCGTGTTAGCCAGGATGGTCACGATCTCCTGACCTCATGATCCGCCTGCCTCGGCCTCCCAAAGTGCTGGGATTACAGGCTGGAGCCACCGTGCCCGGCCAGGGGTCTCTTCTTTCAGACACCAATACGCTTTCACTACATGCATGTTGAGGTAAATGTATTTTTGAGGGAAGGCATTGCATGCTTCCTGGAAGTGAGTATTAAGAAAAGAAAGGTGGAGGCACCGTGAGAAACTTGTAGGATTGAAGGATGGGGAACCTGGATTGCACATATGCTCCACCACTCCCTGGTGGGTGGATGTGGGTGAATCATTGCCATTATTCAGAGAATGAAAGTAATATCCGATGCACAAACTTGTTCCATAATGAAAAATAACTGGCTCGCCTTGAGCACTGTCCTGCGTGTTAGGCATTCTTCTGCGTGCTGTGTGCAGCTTACACCATTACTGCTCGGAATGGCGACAGCGGGTGCAGTAACCAACTGAGACTAGAGGAGTGAAGTGAAGCCACATACACCATGAGTTCTGCAGCCAACCACAGCCCGGCTCTAACCAGGAAGGCAGCCTCAGGCCTGTAGGTGCCTTCACGCATCCCAGGCCTGAACTGTTTCATCTGTAAAATGAAGTTGATAGCAGACACTAAGTTATTTGGAGAATTAGATGAATGGTTATGTCCTAGAAGGTACTCAGTACTGCTAGCTGTGTTCTCTTTGCTTGTGAAGTGAGACAATCCTGATTTTGAGTTCAGCTAACATGTGTAGCTCAGCATCAGTTACGTCAGACATGATCTGGGTTATTGTAAGGATAAATAAATAATGCATATAAAGCATGCGTCATGAGCATTTGAGAACAAAAAGTCTTTCCTGTTACTTACTGAACATCTGCAAACTGCATGTGCATTTCACATCCATAGTGTCCCAAATCCAACTAAGTATCTTTCTTCCCAGCTTCATCTATCTTCTGTATTTATTGTCTTTTAATGGCACCATTCTCCATCCCCAAATTTAGGAGGATTGCTTTGTGACTTTCCCGTGGCGATCATTCTTCATATTCAGTTTGCTGTCATGCCTGTCCATCCTGCCACGGTTTATTTAACTTCTTCATCCTTCATAACCACATTACTGCATGTTCTAATGTGCCTTCCTGCTTTGAATATTTCTCCACCTCAACTCATCCTTCAGATGGCTTCTGGGAAATTCAGAAACTCTGCCCAGAATCTCAGGACCTCTAATAATCTGGCCCAAACCTGGTCCTTGAGTCTAAATTCCTGTCTGTCTCTCACCAGTGCAGCCTTCCCCCAAAAGTGTCCTGCTCTTTTCTAACTCCTTGCTATTGATCATCTGTCACCAGATAATGAATTATTTGTCCCCCAACAGACAGTTAAACTGTGAAAGTTTCCTTTTGTACCCTCCCTTCTTTACACCAACACATAGGGAATTTTCATCTCTAATATATGTCATAATGAAATGTTTCAAATAAAGATGAGGAAATAGCATAATATATGCTCTTGTATTCCCTATCCAGATTTAACAGAGAACAGCTTATCATGTTAGTTTAGTTTTCAATCCCTTTAAAGAAATAAAATATTATGGATCCAGTCCAAAGTTTCCCACCTTCTCCCTCCTGCCTTCCTCATAGATAAGGACTGTTCTGAAGTGTGTGTCAGCCTGACTTCATGCATCCTCAGTACTTTTTCATTTGCATGAGCCCATTTAAATGAATTAAACAATTATTTATCACTTTGGAGTGCAATTAGGCCATATCTCTTAAAATTGGAGATACTGATCATCTGAAACCTTACAATTCTATCACCCAACACTCACCCAGAATTAGCTCTCCTGTGCATATGAAAATATGCAAAGTGTATATTGAATTATTCTAACAGTGAAAAAAATAGAAAAAACATAACTGGCTTTGAATGAGGATAGTCAGTGAATGAAACGCGATTTATTCATACAAGGTATACCTTACAGCAATTAATATTGCTAACCTGGCCGGGCACGGTGGCTCATGCCCATAATCCCAGCACTTTGGGAGGCTGAGGCAGGCAGATCACGAGGTCAGGAGATCAAAACCATCCTGGCTAACACGTGAAACCCCATCTCCACTAAAAACACAAAAAATTAGCCGGGCGCGGTGGCGGGCGCCTGCAGTCCCAGCTACTCTGGAGGCTGAGGCAGGAGAATGGCATGAACCCGGGAGGCGGAGCTTGCAGTGAGCTGAGATCGCAGCACTGCACTCCAGCTTGGGTGACAGAGTGAGACTCCATCTCAAAAAAAAAAAATGTGTATGTGTGTATATATATATATATATATATATATAGAGAGAGAGAGAGAGAGAGAGAGAGAGAGCGCACTAACCTAAATTGTATTGTATCAAAAAACAAAGATATACACAAAAAACGTGATATTAAATGGAAGAAACAAGTTGAAAAGGATACATGGTACAGGATACCCTGCTCTTTTTGACAAACACGCTCACATTTAGATAATTACTAACAGGCTATCCATATTTTCCTGCCATATTTAGGAGGAGTGAAAAAGGTGGCTATTGTTTTCTGTTTTCCATCATCTGGTTTCTGTTCATTATTTTTGAGAGTCTTTTTTGTTAAACTGATCAATTTCCCACCCAAATTTTCTTATTCAGTTAGGATACGCATTTTAATCATATTTGGAAGGGTTCTCATTAAAATGTTAGCATATATTTATATGTGGATTTTGTTGTTGCTATCTAGAATTACGCTATACACCGCCCTGCCGCAAACAGACTAAGGACCTTGGCAATGTTTCACAAGCTTTCTTCTCTTACTTTTCACTGTTTCCCATGTTGAAATTATATGGAGTCTACAATTCTGAATGTTTACCAAAGGAGGAGGGGCTTGTGTTCTTTCAAATCATACATCAACAATTACGGAAATTCAGCTAGGCACTACACTGATTTCCTTGTGTGCCACCCTTTCTTATAGCTCATATCATCATCTTTTTTGTATTTTTCCTTAATCATGTTTGGATACCTCCTTGAGTGATTATTTTATAAAATGCCTATTGTGGGTAATTTTTATGGCTTTCATTACTTACAAGTATTTTTATTTCACCTTCACACTTGAATGAAAAAATAACTCAGTATGAAACAATTCTATATGCCAAGTTGTTTTTTATCAAATGACTTTAAAGACACTCTCCATTGTTATCTATATTGTTTTCTATCAATGATGAGAAGTCTGATGTTGAGCTGATCCTCTTTAATTTGTAGTTAGCTGATTTTTCTTTGTGTAAAGTTTTATGATTCTTTTTTTGTTTGGTGCTTATAACCTCGATAGCCCATGTGCAGGCGTGTATCTTGCTTGGCAAACCTTATCAGTTCTAGGTCTCCCTCAGTCTCAGGAGTCACGAGCTTCTTCAGCTTTTGGGAATTCCTGACTCTTCATTCTGTTTGTTCTCTCCTACTGGGATCCACAGCTGGATATTTAATTTCTAGATCCATCTTCCATATCCATTAGCTTTTCTTCCCCTCATACTTGGCCTGTCTCTTACCTTTTGTATTGCGTAACTCAGACTCAACTGTCCAGTTGGATAATTCAATCTTTAGCTGTATTTATTCTGCGTTCAACATATCTAATTTTTTTTTCATTTTGATGGATATATTTTGAATTTCCAAGACATATATTTGATACAACCTTTTCATCAAAGCTCCTCAAATCTCCCTAAGGTTATATTTCAAGTTTTCGTCTATTGGCACTACCAATTTTGTCCCCATGGTGATTCTCTTTTGTGTGTATACGTGTGGCGGTATTTTGTTATTTTTTATTTTACCACCAATCAAATACTGGTGGTTTGGGTGTCTGCTTTTACTTGTAGCTGAGGGTTTCAGCTGACTCTAGCCCAAATAAGAATCTCCATCCACATACTGACAAATGCCCTGGGTGACAGAGAGAACAGACCTAAACAGCTGACCTGTTCCTCCTGCATCTTCTCTGCTTCTCTGGGCCTGGCCTACTGCAGTAACTTCTCATATCTCAATTCCCATTTTGGAGAACATTCTCACTTTTAGCTGTGGACAAATATTTGAGTCAGCGATTACATTTTCTTTTTCCTTGTTTGCATTTTTTCATGTAGGTATTGGTGAGCCCAAAGTTCCCACAACCTGGGATCTCGTTCTCTTTTCCATGTGTGGGGTTATTTAATTTTTAGGCTTTACCCTGGGTGTGAACACTGCTGCTGCTAGATGCTCAGCACAGGAAGGAAAGCCAAGTAGAGCTCGTCTGGCACATGTGCTACAGACACAGAAAATTAATCCATTGTCTGACTATTGCCCCATAAAAATCCTTCGGGGTTCATGATTTACTCACTATGGGCTTAAATTACCTCTGGAACTGATCTTAAAAACATTGCTTCTAGTTACATTTGGGGGTATATCTTCCCTGTTTCTACTTTTTCTATCCATTTCCAGCTGCTATCCTTCTTTCTGAAATTCCCCAAAATTTCTAGATTACTCATAATCATGGTACCTATTAAGTTCTCCAGTGCTCTAATTATATTATTTCAAAGGTTTTTTTCTAGTGTTCATGGAAATTTTGATGTGGAGTAGGAGCTTAATACAATACCATTTTGTTGATATCATTTTAAAAAGGACATATACCATTGACTTTTATATGTCTGTTTCTCCCAGTGAGCTTAATAGAGCCTTGAAAGCAGTAATCTTGCCATTTATACTTATACCACCATCATTTTGGGCATGCAGTAGGCTCCTAATAAAGTTTTTTTTAAATAAATGAGCATTAAGGTTTTAAATATATCATTACTCAGCAAAAAAAAAAAAACACATTAGCAAAAAATACCCTCTGAATATTTTTAACTTTGTCAATCTCACTTTAATCTCTTACCCCTTCTTACTGTAATCTCAGAATATAACCTATTTGATTATTTATTTGCTTTGGTTTTTTCTTCTTCAGGTTCAACGTGGTTAGAACAAAAGACACACCAAATTTGAAATCTGAAGATGTGAATTTGAGTCCCAATATTGACATCTATGCAATCTATGGCATTCGAAAAGTCATTTAAACTTTTTCAGTTCTCAGCTTCCTCCTCCTCAAAATGGAGAGGCTTATGCCTGCCTTTCCCACTTCACAAGGCAGTTGTTGGGTCACTTCAGTTAGACAATGCTATGAAAGTTTATTATCAGATTCATAGTAATTCAAAATGTGTCTTTGAATTTCATTTCTATTTGAAGGCATAGAAATGACATCACTACATCAGGACTTCTGCTCCAGTGGCACCAGCGTATGGGAAAAGTAAGAGCTGTGTGTGTTTCCATCTTCCTACAGACCTATTAGATGCTCCTTTCATGGACCCTCTGGAGGATTTTCCCAAAACTGGGGTGCAGCAATATTTCTAGTTCCATCTCCTCCTCCAGAAACTTACCAGTCCCCATCAAGATGTGAAATCAATTTCTGCTCCACTTAAACCCAAGCCAGATTTTGCAAGCACTTCAGAACAGAACCCACAGGAAGCACTGTAATGCTTCTGGCTTCCAAAGCCGGATCAGAAAGGTGATATGCTTCCCCTAGTCATCTTTCTCTCTCTCACAGGGTTGTTGCCCTCACAACTCAGCTGCCATGTTGTGAGGAAACCCAAGGTATACAAAGAGCCATGTGTAGGTGTTCTGGCCAACATCAGTCAGTCAGCATCGACAGTCACATGAGTGAATGAGGCTTCAGACGATTTCAGCTCCAGCCTTTGAACCTCCCAAGCTGAGGCCAAGCAGGACAGAAATAGGCTGTTGCTCCTGAGCCCTGCCCAAATTATAAATCCATTAGCAAAATAAAATGTTGCCACTGTTTTAAGCCACTTCATCTTGGAGTAAATTTTTATACAGACATAATAAATGGAACAGGCTTCATGGGTCCTCTCTCCCTAATTTTCAGATATTCAATGCACTCACAGCCTTTAAACATTCTCCAAATGCCTGTCATACTAGCTACGCCTGCCTCATGCGCACCAAGAGTAGAGTAAATATTATCCTCGCGTTAAAATAAAATGCACACTTGTGAAATCATCAGTGAAACGTGAGGGAAACAGCTCAGTGGGCAGAGATGTCTTGTTAACTGCAGGTCACCTCCCAGCCCTTCCTGCAGTCCTACTTCATCTCACTATAGACCAGGAAAAGAGGCGAAGCTTCCCCTGCCAGCATCTCCAAGGTTGACGGCCTTTGATCTCAGCAGTCTCCAGCCAGTAACAAGCTACAGCCACAGAACCCTTCCTAAGCCAGGGAGGTTACTACATTTTCTTCTTAAATCGTAAACTGTTTATGATACTTCATGAAACGCCCATTCCAGTGTTAAGGAAACAGAATGCTTTCTTTAGGAGATAAGCCCTCATGAGAATGTTTAATTCAAGTGTTTAGTAATTCAACCATGTTAAAAATTAAGCTCCCTTTCATGACAAACACATTTTGTCAGGAGAGGAGACTGGAACACAGAGAGGTCCACTTCCATCATTAATTCATTGTCCTTCAGGACTTGGGATGACCGTCTAAAAGAGGGAGACGCAATCAAACTGGTTATCTGTGATCGTCTCAGTAAAAACAAATGTTTGCTGGAATGCAACTGTCCTGTTTATTCTTTTGGGTTTACTTTACTGTATTTTTACTGAATTCAGTCAAATGGTTTGTGTATGTCATCACAATCTGAGAATGTGTCTTCACAAGACCAAAATAAATCATGAATCACTAATTCAGAGGGGAAAAAAGAGAAAACCAGCTGTTCATCGACAAAACACAGTCGTTCCATTGAATCCATTTTATGCTGAGGCAAAAACCTAGCAGGGTAGAAAAGCATAAAAATCTTCCAATATAGAAATCCACAAATCACTTTCATTCCTTCCCCTTTCAAATATTTCTTCTCATAATTTTTGGGAGAACTCAGTGATGAGACTCTAAGGAATTACACCCGCGCCTCAAACTGATCATGTACTAACTTTGAAACAGTTAAATTTCATGAGAAAAGCTTACGATTGGATAGGTCATTTGTTTGTTTGGTTTTTACAGGTCATTATTATTTTATAAATTTTCAATACAACAAATTGCCTGGTAAGGTTTCTGGCCTAGGTTTAAAAAATTTGTAGAACTGGGAGCTTGAAAGTCTCCCCAAATCCTGGGTATAAGTTAACTCTAAGAGAGCAGCAGATGCTCATGGATTCTATTCCACCAGAATAGAAATACAGGTCTTGAGTTCGTGGCCAGACACAAAATGAGGAGAAGCCACCACCTATTTGGGCAAGTTTCCCCAACTGTGAAACAAAAATAACATTTGCTCTGCTGACCTTACAGTGATATGAGAAAAAATGAATCAGAGTTTGTTGCAAGACAGATATTTTTAAAATTAAAAAAGAAAACAAACTTTTGTTCACTGTGTGCAACAAACCACGAATTGTGGTCATTTGTGTTTTAAAATAAGCCCATGACCTGCAATCTCTCTTTGCTTGTGAGCCCTGGGATTTTTGATAGATCAGGTTATTTGTGTGGTGCATGTGCATGTGTGTGCACAGGTGTATGTGTGTGATGTGTGTGATGCACATGCATGTTTAGTGTGTGCGATGTGTGTGTGTGGCATATGTGGGGAGTGTGGTGTGTGTGAGTGGCATGCGTACCATGTGCAGTATATGTGTGGTGGGTGTGGTGTATGTGTTTGGTGTATATGTGTAGTCTGTGTGCACATCTGTGTTGTATATGCACTTGTGTGTGGCATGCGTGGGGTGTTAGGGGTGTGGTGTGTGTATGAGTAATGTGTGTGGCAAGTATGGTGTGTATGGGATGTGTATGCTGTGTGTGTGTGTGTGTGCGTGCATGCATAGGTGTGTAGTGTATGTGTGGTATGTGGTGCATGTGTGTGTGTGGTATATGTGTGTATGGTGCTTGTAACGGTTTTTATTTCCTTGGCTTGCAGAAGCAGCAGCAGCTGAAGACTGTCCACATTGTTTAGGTATGTGGACCATCACCAGAATTCTCAGGCTCTCATTACCTCCTCTCATTAGAAAAACACCTAAGAAATGGGAAACATTCTTTGATTTGGCTTCCAGAATAAAATCTTAAGTGGCTGCAGGCACTGTAGGAACCATTACTCACAAGAATCACACATCTTCAGGGACTGAAGGGACCCCTGGATACCTGCCATTTTCAAGCATGTTCCTCAAAGGTTTTCTGGGATTGAGAAAGAAATGTGCTGACCCTTCCTGAAAGCCAGCTTCTGCTGCCTGCCTGAGGAGTTACTGACTTGAGCAATGAGTGCCTCCGTTTCTCCCATCTGGGAAGACCCATGGTTTTCCTGCAATTGAGCCCATCCTGGTTCCTGGAATTTTAGGGTCCTGGACCTGGAGCAGCTGTGATCATTAAAAATACTGACAAATTATTCAGAGGAAGGAAGATGGTGAAGTTGGGGGAGTGCTTACCAGAATTAGATTAATAAGGGGAAGTTGAGAGAGAGACAGAGAGAGAAAATGTAGTCTATCAGGCTAGCCATACCACAGAAGTGGGTGTTAACTTAGAATCTGTCTCTGACTTGAAATTACTCCTCTCCTTCCTAGAAATTATAGACAATATTACATATCTCGTTGGAATGCTGAAACTGCATTGAAGATGAAAACTGTTTTGTGAGATTTTAATACTGATCACCACAATCAATTTCAGTATATATAAATGAAGGTACGGTAAGCTATACGCTTCAAACTGACAGTTTCCATTTGTGTGAACTTTCAACCTCATCAGATATCCACATTTTACCTGCTTTTCATTATGAGTTGAAGTGTTAGATCTGACTAAAAAGGCAAAAAATTCCAGGAGCATATATAATGTTGAAGTGTTAAAAAGGCAGTCCAGAAATATCTTAAATCATTTGAGTTTATCAGAAAATCTTCTTCCCCGACCACCTTAGATTCCCCTTTCCTCATCCTCAAAGGTATGCCCTATTGTTTTCCTTCATTGCCGTATATCTGTAATACCTCAGACTTCAGCGTTTTACTCTTTCATTGTTATTTACCAATAATTCTCTGTCTCCCTCTCTAAACATTAAACTCCATGGAGGCAGGTTACATGCCCGCTTTGTATCACTGGGCATACTACACAGTAGGTACTGACTATCTGTGGGATATATTAGTTGTGTTTGAATGGTGACTTTGATCACTGGTGTCCAAGGGAAGAATTGACAGTGATTTTTGTACCCACACATAAACAACAACCACTACTTGAATCATCACCCCCTTGGGGAAAATCTCATTGTTACAAATATCTTTCAACAAAAACTTTTAGTAAACATTTCTTGCACATTTTTGGTATTACAACAATGTCTCCCTGGCTTCCCATTGTTACCTAGAAGTAGGAAAAAACCTAGAAGGTTTTTTTAAAGTCACAAGCAATTTTTACACAGCCACATAATCAGATACATCACTAGACTTGTAAGTTCTCCATTTATCAAGTAGCATCTCATGAACTGGCCTCATGTTCCACATCTCATGTGGCTGCTGAATTTTAGGTTTCTGAGATGTCTACCCCTGGATATTTTAAGCAAGAATTCCGGAATAAAAATGGCCGAATTTTAACTCTAACTCTGTCACTTGACCTAGTTTCATTAAAGAGCCTGTTTGTTTCATCTGGACTTCACAGAGGCCAGACATTTCTGGCCTCCTGCAAGGTTCTAGATTGTTAAGGTACAAATTAAACAAGATTGCTTGAAGCAAAACAGCACAGAGAGTCTCTAGAGCATAGAGAATTGTAAACCGCTGGGATTCAGCTTGCAGGCCAATAGTCACGCATGCCCCCTTCAGTGGTTTACCCAGGCTTTGGGTGCCAAATCTTCTACATATTGAGTAACGTGCCTTCCTAAGATATATGATGGTCACTCCACAACTAGCCATTGCTTCTTCTAATCTGGCTAGGGTTGCCAGGTTTAGCAAATGAAAATGCCATCAAATGATTCAACATGTTAGATTGTTTATGATACAATCAATACTCAAAACAAGCTTGGTGTGAGGGCAGGGTGTTGGTTAGAGGGTACAAAGTTTCAGTGACGGAGGTGATGAATATGTTTATGGCCTTCATGGCCATGAAAGTTCCACAGGTGAACACTTATCCCTGAACTCATCGAGTTGTACACATTTAATATGTACAGCTTTTAGTATATTAATCATACTTCAATAAAGTGGTTTAAAACAAAGGTAGGTGCATCTCAAACAGAGATCTTGTCAATATCAACATATAAAAACTAATAAAAAATAAAAATTTCCAGCAATCCCATTACTGGGCATATACCCAAAGGATTATAAATCATGCTACGATAAAGACACATGCACACTTACATTCATTGCGGCACTATTCACAATAGAAAAGACTTGGAACCAACCCAAATGTCCAACAATGATAGACTGGATTAAGAAAATGTGGCACATATACACCATGGAATACTATGCAGCCATAAAAATGATGAGTTCATGTCCTTTGTAGGGACATGGATGAAGCTGGAAACCATCATTCTGAGCAAACTATCGCAAGGACAGAGAACCAAATGCTGCATGTTCTCACTCATAGGAGGGAACTGAACAATGAGCACACTTGGACACAGGGTGGGGAATGTCATGTACCAGGGGCCTGTCATGGGGTTGGTGGCAGGGGGAGGGAAAGCATTAAGAGAAATACCTAATGTAAATGACGAGTTAACGGGTGCGGCACATGTATACATATGTAACAAACCTGCACATTGTGAACATGTACCCTGGAACTTAAAGTATAATAAAATTTTTTTTTTACTTACTATGTTCTAGTCTGAAGAATGCTGAATAACAACAGCAAGTGCTACTTAATAAGCACTTCACATCAGGAATTATTTTTACAACAAATTTACAAGGCAAATTTTTATTCCTATTTTACTGAGAGTGAGTATTCAATCAATTTTGGCTCTAAAGATACCATCGAAACCATTACGCTTCAAATACAGTACTTAGGCAGTCTGCAGCCTTGTGGGCACACTGAAGCAAGGCTGATACTCCCACAGGTGTCCCTGGTGTCACTGGACCAGTTGGGCAAAACCAGCATCATTTGTTTGCTGTCATGATTGTTAAATATGTTTATTGTCATAGCTTCTGGAAGCATCTAGATGGGTAACATCTCACATATTTAAAATCTCAGACAAATGCACGAGTTTTACTCCTTTATGGGACTCTTTCAGAGGCCCTACATTTCAGCCCCTGTGAATTAAGCAAACTACACCCACATCTACAATTTGAGCTCCTTTGGGATTCACATGCGCTTTTTGTTTTAAGAAGGGTAATTCAGACTCTTGGGAAAAATACCAGAAAGGTTGCACCTCCAAACCTCCCCACCCCTGACCACTTGACTAAGAACTCCCTATACCTAATAAACTTTTCCTCTATGAATACAGGAAGGTCAACCCAGAGAGATGATGTTAGATAAACGCATATCATCCTCCTCCTCCTGGGAAAGCCTGGTGTTGGATTCCACACAGCTAGCAGCTGTGACAATGGACAGAAAAGATCGACACAACCCCCAACTCCCCATCCAGTTCTCTCTTGCAGGCTGACATCATAAAGCAAGCACCAAGCCAGACACAGTGGCTCCTGTACTCCTAGCTACTCAGGAGGTCAAGATGGGAAGATCACTTCTGGCCAGGAGTTTGAGACCAGCCTGGGCAACATCGTGAGACTCTGTCTCTATAAAAAATAAATAAACATTAGCCAGGTGTGGTAGTGCTCACCCGTAGTCCCAGCTACTTGGGAGGGCAAGGCAGGAGGACTGCTTGAGCACAGGAGGTTGAGGCTGCAGTAAGCTCTATGATAGTACCACTGCACTTGGCCTGGGCAACAGCATCAGACCCTGTCTCTTAAAACACACACACACACACACAGAGCAAACACTAAAGTGAAGAGCCAGCCCCTTCACCAGAGAGAATCTTCCCTTTGGGCTGTTCAGGTCACTTACACAGACTCAAGTAAATTTAGAACCTATTTGTCTCCTGCAACTTGCAGAGTTCTATGCCATTTAAGAAATAGCAGGTGGTGGACTACCCACTGCTAGTAAACACCACGCTGTGTGCCAGACCCTTCTTGCGCGGAGGATAGCTGTGTCACACGGCCTCTTTCACAGAAGGGGACATTTGTGGGATGAAGTGACATCTTTTCAAAACACCAGAAGGCTTCAGACTGGCCAGAGCACCAGCCGGCCTGCCTGGCCAGCCTGGCTTTCCGTGGGTGCACAGCTGTCTAAATGGAGACGGGGAAATTACAGGGGACAGACAAGCAACTGGCTAAAAAAGAAAAAGAAAAAGAAAGAAGCTAAACCATGTCTCCCTGTTTACAAGGCCGCCACCTTGGAGTCCCAGGCGGGAGAAAGTGCAGCTTGAAGACCTGCCATTTGCAAATGAGCGGGCAGCCTCGGAGGAAGTACTTTTTAACCCCAGCCACAGAAACTGTCCGTGGCAAAGTGGGCTGGAAATTCACAAGGAGGGAGATCACCAGGCAGCTTGTCAGTTTAACTCTTTATCGGAACGCACTTAATGGGATTTTACGTTCGGCAATATGAACTTTGAAATACTCAAGTTCATGTTTCACCTGCAGAGCTCCCATCTGTTTTTACTTCACCCTCAGAATTTCCATCTGCTCTTTTTCAGGCCTGTCTAATGGGATGCCCCGTTAGGCTCTACAGCTTTTCCAGGTGCTGAAGTCATGGAAATTTTAGGGCATTTTTTTTTTAAATAAAACTTTAGGTCCTACAAGTTACCTGTGAAAATTAATTCCATTGTACAACAGCGTTCCTTGAAAGACATTTCCCAGAATGTGCATTAAGAGGTACCACGGCACGTATGGTGATGGTTTATTGCTACACTTTGTGATGCCGAGAGCTCGCAGGGGACCTTAAGTAATACAGCTAGGCAGAGGGCTGTGCCCAGGCCATGTTTCCCAGCTGATCACGCAGAGCTTCCCAAGTTCAAGGCCAAACCTGCAGCTCTTCCCTCAACTACTCTGGGCTGCGTAAGGGCAAGACGAACCTCACAATTTCATTTGCACACCTGGCCTGACCTCGACCTCCAAGCAGCTGACCTGTGTGTGAGGTCAGGGGAACAGCCGCACAGCTTTCTGGAGGCATAGGGCTGGCAGCTTGTAGGAAGGTGGTTAAAGCCATAATACTAGCGTTTGAGATGTGTTCGTGTCAGTGACTCATTCTCCTTGTTTCAGATCCTCCAAAAAGAATTTCACACTGGAAAAGCAGGGGCATTCCATATAAAGTCTGAGATGATTACTAGTGGGGACCAAGTGAGAGCGAAACAAAGGAAGGAGCTAAATACAGCCGTGGAAAAGGACTGGAAGATTTGCAGAAAAACATTTAGTGTACCAAAAAGTATTTACTGTTTACTCAGACAGGTCTCCACGTTAGACCTCTGGTTTATCCAATATATACTAGAGATGCTGATTCATTTAGCATATGATGCTTTAATGTCAATCAAAGATTAAACAGGTCACAGGGTCACAGGTTACATAAGTACCGTGGGCAAAGAAGCTGGTTCTGCTGTGTAATTTAGACAGATCTAAAAGAGACTCAGATTGTCTCCTCTCTGCAGATCCATCAGCTGGAAATTCACTGTTTGGGTTTAACAGCTACGATGAAGCTGCAACATTTGCCCACTTAGAGCATTTAATTCAAATGTGCTGAAAAGTGATATGCATTGTTAGTAGCCTGGCCTTTCCATCAGATCATTGGAACCTTCTCTTTTATGCCGTCTTCAGTCTCTCCCAGATAGAAATGCCTTGTCTCTACCAGTGGCTCTCTCCTACTCAGCTCCCTAAGACGGCATCCAGGTGTAAAGGGTAGAAGACAACCCACATATCCTCCCATTGGGAATGGGGACCCTCTGACCTTGCATGGGTCACTAGGTGTGCACTGGTGACATCTGCTGGTTTCAAAAGTTCTGTCCCTTGTCCCAAATGGGACCTACATGCCCGGTAAACTCATGGCGAGTCATGGGTTCCAGCCCTGCTCTGACGGCCTTGGGTCCATTCTCGTTGACTGTCCTCCCTTCAGCCCTCACTGCCTGGAGACCAGCGCCATCCTCAGCAGGACCAGAGCTGACCCACTGACCACCCCTTCCCTCTCACCTTCAAGCACAGACAAGAGTGTGCTCTCCTTGGCTCTCCTCTACTAACGCCTCCTTTTACCACTGAAGATCCTGCCTCCCCATTCCTCTGCCATCTGCAAAGGGATGTGGAGAATGCTGAGATGGAACATCTAGGCTGACCCTTGATATGCCAGAGGGAGAGGGGAAGAAAGAACTTAAGACAATTCTGTGTCAGGTCTCAACAGGATTTGGAGTTTGGAAAGCTACTTAAGCAGTCAGTGAGAGTAACCAAAGAAAAGCCCATTTTTATGACTAAGAGAATGAAGCCTATCACTTTCTTTAGTTTTACTACCTTTGTCAATTATAAAAAAAAAATGCTCATACATAATACTGTCTGCCTAAAGCTGTGGCCATGTCAGATTCCATCTTTTTTTCTCCTTCTGTGATAACAGATATACTGGAGAATATGTTCTGTGGGTCAGAAGCCTGCCTGAGATTGGGGCTAGAATACAGTCTGTTTCAAGAGGTCCATGTTCATTTTTGAACTTGTGGGTTCTTTTCTGCCAGAGAAGCTAAAACACCTCTATGAAACATACTCTTGAAGATGTCTCTGTTTCAAGCTCAGTGTTTGCCTGAAAAATAACATCAGCAGCAACAAGAAAAGGAAAGCAAACATTTGATGTGATTTCAGCTACATAAGCAAAGTGTTTTCTCAAAGTTTGAAGATGTCTTCATTTAGTAAAGAAAGCCATAGCCCTACAGCACACATATGCATGGATCTAAGATTTTCATCTGCTTGTAGCTTTCAAGATGAGAACAAAGAAAATGAGAACTTCTGGGGTCAGTGCTCAATGACCCGCAGGGCTTCTGTGGGACTTGGCTGGAAATAGACAAGAGTTGTGTGATATCCTAAAGGTAAAGTGTAAATATTCCCTCCAGAAGAACACTCTAGGTATGTCATCAGATTTCTGAGATCCACATAAAAAGAAATCTTGAATTCTTTGTTATGGTGGTGAAGAATGACTAGAATTACTAATGTTTTCATAACTCATTACTACTTCATTACTCCAGAAAAAATTTCAGTATAGTTCTAGGAAGCTAAAATACAGATTTGCCAAAAGATGCTCTGGATTTTAAATAAAATAATTTGGGATTTAGATTTCCACTCCTAATCTTTATAACATGGCATACTATCTTTATGACCTGAGATTTACCAACCTCAATCAGTACCTGCCTCATAGGGTTACTCTAAAGATTAAATGAGATGGTGTTTGGAAACATACATTGCAAGTATCACATGCCTGGCACGTGGAATGTGCTCAAAACACGGAGCCTATTATTCTATTATTATTACAAATCATATTTTAAACCTTAACCAGGTCCTTTTTCATCCAACGAGTTTTATGCAAAAGAAAGCAAGACACGGGTGGCTTCAGCACTAAATGAGGTAATGTTTTTGAAAAGAGTTGGCACAGCGCCGGGGCCATCCTAAAGTCTAGCAGGGCTAAGTGACTTGCTTTGAGTCCCAGAGGTATGTCACTGCTTCCCAAAACTGAGGTTCAGATCAAGGGCTATCTCAGATCCTTTTCCAATTCACTATTCTGATAGTTAGGAGTAGGGATCAGGGAGTGGCTTTCTTTTTCCTCTTGTTCTTGTATAAGGAAAATAAACCCTTTAAGAAGGTTATAGTCACATATATTACAAAGCATAGCTGTTCACAGCGTATCAGCCACACGAGAGTTTCTATCCTCTTCCATCAATTAGTGCCCTGGAGTCCACCTGAGCTACAGTAAACATCTGCGATGCTGGGGGCGGGGCATGGATAGGGCTGGGGGAGGAAGGGGTAATTCAATCACTATATGCACATGATCTTGGTTTTGAGGCTGTCAATTAGGATGGTAACAAGTCACCAATTACTTCCAAATACCGGGGAAATTTCGGTGAGATGTTCATTTGTCCATTAAGAGCCCAACTCAGCAGCACACTCCCACCCCACACCCTCAAATGCATTTCAGACCTGCCACAGAGAAGCCATCCCATCTGGCAACACTGAGGTCCCATGGTTCAGCAGGGATAAGATTTTCAGGCTGGCATCCAAAGCCTTTATCCCCCACAACTCATTGGCCGTACAGACCTTTATACCTGGGACCCATACGCCCTTGAAAAGCATCCAGAGAGGCATCAGTTTGTTTGGCTCTCTGTTCTTTTATACAGTACTTTTTGAAGCTCTGTCTGACCTGCATGATCCCTTCTCAATGCTGCTTCATGGCTTATATTCCACAGAGAAGGGACATGTTGATCCCTGAGATACCAGTGAATGCTAAATAATTAAATATTCTTCTCTCTAATGTCTGCCCCCAAGTCTTCCCCATCCTACTGGACAATGGTAAGATAGTTTTTAATTCCACACCCCCACCCAGCCACGCTTTTCTGTCAAAGAGCCCAGTTGTGTTCAATTTCTAAAATAAGCTGCACTGCCCTCCAATCAGTTGGCGATTCACTTTCAGGAACTGCCTGCCCTGTTTCTTTTGGAGTGAGCTCATTACAATCTTTACTCCCACCCCCATCCCTGTCTTTCTGGAGCCCTCCAAGCCTGGTGGGCATCTGTGTCTGCTCCCATTGGGTCCTGTGCCCACTCAAATCCTCGTCCATTTCCCACTATTAGATAGAGGCCAAATGTCGCCTATTCCAAACAAATGACTCCCAGCTGAGGCGCCTAAAGACAAGAGCCAATTCCCACAAGTGTGTTAATTTATCTGCTCAAGCCCAGCCTTAGATCCCCTGGTCTAAGCCATTTTTATTACTATACTATGAAAATCAAAACAAAGAAACTGACTTTGAAAGTTTTTTTGATGGGATCAATTTGTACTGAGCTCAATATTAACATCTACCCCCAAAAGCTTATTCTACAAGGCACAGATAACAGATACTACTGTGATACAAAGATCGCCAGGGCAAGCCACCAAAAAGAAAATGTCGGACACAAAAAACAATGAGGGTGTTGCAAGGTTGTCATCATTAAAATTCTATGGTGACCTTCGTTGTTTACCAAATCCTAAGAAATAAAACCTGATTTTTTCTCAGGAATAATGCAATATTCCTTTGGAGACAATTGCAGTTTCAAATGATTTACCTCTATCACAGGAGAAATGGCTTTTAAATTCATTGGAATAAGGATATTTCAACACCAAATCTTATTAGTCAAGCAACAGACCATGACCCAAATTGTAAAAGAATCTTCACATTAAGTTATCTCTACATAAAACACCTCAACTATGTTAAAAATCACAGGGCTCTGAGTTTACACATCAAAAGCAGAGGGGCTCCGTATCTCCCTTTTGTTCCTCGATAAAAATAGCCAAATGAACTTTGGCAAAGGACAAGCAAATTAGTAAACATACCACCAGCAGCATTACAACTGTGGTAAGAAACTCAATGGAATACTATGTAGAGTCAGAATGGCCGGGTGTGGTGGCTCACCCTTGTAACCCCAGCACTTTGGGAGGCTGAGGCGGGTGGATCACCAGAGGTCAGGAGTTCAAGACCATCCTTGGCCAACATGGTGAAACTCCACCTCTACTAAAATACAAAAATTAGCTAGGCGTGGCAGCGTGTACCTGTAATCCCAGCTACTCGGGAGGCTGAGGCAGGAGAATTGTTTGAACCTGGGAGGTGGAGGTTGCAGTAAGCTGAGATCGCATCACTTTACTCCAGCCTGGGAGACAGAGCGAGACTCAGTCTCCAAAAAAATAAAAAGAGTCAGAACATGGCTAGAAAACCTCCATTGGCTAAATGAATGTCCAAAACATGCCAGGCAGTGTCCTTAGCTGCACTCCCTTTAAACCCAGTAAGGACCTTGAACAGCAGACATTGTTCTTCCTACTTTACGAATGTTGGAATCTGATGATCAGAAAGATTAGCCCATCTGCCCAGTTAATACAGAGAGGAATGGATCTGATTCTAAAGTCCTTGGACTTTACACTAACATTTTCCAAATGAATAAATGTCTTAGTACAAAACACCTCCGGGAAAATGTTTAACATAGACTGAAAACATCATACCTTTTCATGATGTGGAAACAGAAGGAATAGGATGTTAGTTATAACAACACTTTCTTAGGCGTTTCTCCAGTGAAATATGTTTTTCACTGACAGATCAATTTCATGAACTAGAGCCAAAAATTCACATGCAATGGATACAAGTGAAAATAGGTATTTTCCTCTATGTGTTTCGGTAATGACAGCACATCTTTTATGTACAACCATGGAAACCATACTCAGATAAAGGAAGAGCAATTTCAGGTTATCTCCATAACCCCAAAGAAAATAGCCCAAAATATTACTATTCACCTGAGGAAAAGAAACCACTTTTCAAACATCTGAAAAATACCTTCTGACATCTACAAGAAAAACATAGCCCTGTTGAGCTGAACTTTTCACTTTTACATTCACCACGTTACCATCTTGCTAAAATCAGATGACTCTTTACCTAAAAAACAAATCAAACTTGGCATCCTTCTCCTAAAACTGCAGTTGTTGCTGGTGTTTTGATGGGGCAGTGGTTTGGGTAATGAAACAAGGAGAGGTCAAACACTCACACACCAAGAGTGATGACCTATTGGAATAACAGGAAGTGAAAACAAACTCAATTGCACTGGGGAGAGCACATCAGCAAAGGGGAACCAGAGGCCTCGAGGAGCCTGCAGGCCCAGGCTCCGCTTCTTAGTCCATCCCTCCTTTGACTCTGATTTCATCACCTTGCCATCTGATCCTCCTGGTTGATTTCAATTAATTTCTAAGGATGAGAAAACTCACACTTCATTCCAATGCCTGAGAACCCCCGAGTGACTGATTTATGGAGACTGTTGTTAGAAAGACAAACCATGACTTGAAATGGCCAAAGAGTTAGTGACTTGCACAATGGTTTATGGTGACCTCAGATGTGGGAGAAGGTTTCAGTTCTTACATTCAGGGTTGAATTACCACCACTACCAAAATAGCTGGGGAAATTTCTTTGCATGATGTCAGGCCAATAAGCAGTGTTTCTAAAGGAAACGAGTCACTTTGGTCTTCACTTCCCCTTCACTTAACCAAGGAGGGGGTTAAAATACAAAACACAGAGGTTTTAGGACTGGTGGCATGTTTTGTTATTTTTCCAGAATGCATCTCTTAGTTTTTGTACTCTGCGATTTTTTTTTTTTTTTGAGACAGGGCCTCACTGTGTCACCCAGTCTGGAGTACAGTAGCATGATCACGGCTCACTGTAGCCTCAGCTACCAAGGGTCAAAGAATCCCACCTCAGCCCCACAGGGAGCTGGGACTATAAATGTTTGCCACGACGCCCAGCTAATTATTTTTATTTTTATTATTTTTTTGGTAGACAGATGATCTCACTATGTTGCCCAGGCTGGTTTTGAACTCCTGGCCTCAAGCAGTCTTCCTGCCTCAGCCACCCAAAGTGCTGGGATTACAAGCATGAGCTATATGCCATTTCTAAAGGTTTTCTATTCTTTTTCTGTAACAAGTCTGACTTTGTTAAACGTGGCTCATTCAGTCCTTTCTCAAACTTAAAGTGTCATGTTAATTTCTGTGACTTCTACTCTTGAGTTCACCACCTTTCTTACCTCCAAATACCCACCCACAAATGGAAAAACAAACAAACAAACAAACAAAAAAAGCGACCTCAGCAACACAAAAACACAAACTGAAAGGCTCCTGTCCTGAATGTAAAGATGTATAATCGCTTACCAAAATAATTCAACATTTGGTAAGGCATCTCTATCTATGAAAACCCATTCAGAAAGAATGTTTAAAATCATGTCTCTAGTAATTCCTTTTTGTTTAGTTCTTCAGTTTTAAGCTCAAAACAGAGAAAATGCTAAGAGCTCACATTTCAATTACAATCTCCTGGGGACAGAGGTATTGGCGTCAGTCTCTCATATCCTCAGAACCTGAGAGAATCGTGGAGAGTTAAGTGAAGATGTGCACCAAACAAATCATACAGGAACACAAGGAGAAAAATATTTCTAAGACCCAGAAAAAAATTCAAATGATAACAATTATTTTTCTAAGAGAGAAAACATCCACAAAATGCATTTCAATCTGCCCAATTAATGATTTTAGCATTGTCAGTAGTCTCTACACAGGACTAACTCAGAACAACAGAAGTAATTCTGAGTAAAGAGGAATCAGGATGAGTTTTGTATTTCAACAACCCACTGCTCTACGTGAATTCGTGTTGACAGAACCACTTCACTGACAACATTCACTGCCAGGCAGAGAGGAGGCAAATTCTTACACAGCACGCTCAAAAGGTAAGATGCGTCGGGGACTGGGAGTAGATGAGTCAGGCTTTGGGAGAAAAGTCACAGAAGCTAAGCTTGGACATGCACTTGGAGGTTAGATCTTAGTGCTTGCTCCTTTGCTGGTTGTGCAGGGGGGACCTATGTCCAATGTTAGGAAGGTGCCGAAGACCAGGGGTTTTAAATAATCCATGAGCTAAGTCAACACCCTACTGGCCCTATTACTAATAATTATTACATTCTGACTTCTACAACCCAATACTTATATAGAAAAGTCTAACCCTTACGAATGCAGGTTTGACCCACTATCCCCCGCCTGCATTCCTTTAAGTCAGGATATTGAGTTATTTTACTTTCCTCTCTGTCGATAATTAACTGTTATTGTTGTCATCCCAGTCATGTCTAAGAATGCCTATCCTTGGAAAACCAACAGCTTTCATCTCCTCTTGTGAGAGGGCACAGAGAGGGAAGCTTTCCATTTTGTTACTCACTCCATCAGCTCCATTTTTTTACAACATGAATAAATCCTAGAGAATAAGATGCCTAACATTTCACTGGGTTTTGTTTTCTTTTGCTTTGCTTACTAATGAATAAGTATAATTTTTAATATTTAAAATACAATATGACTATTATATATTCATAGAATTTTTAAAAAGGTTAAAGAATAAAAATACTAAATAAGTGTTTACTGTGCTTGCACTAAGTGTGGAAATAATAATTTCTAGAAGAGACAAGGTAGATTGATTGAACAGAAGATAGTACAAGGACTAACTAGTGTGACTTTTTTCCTCCTAGACAAAGTTTGGTATATTATAAATGGCTCAAAGAAAAAAAGTTTTAAAAGATGCTTGTCTGGGTCACTAAACATTAATACTTACAGGATACAAGAAAATGTCTTGCCTCAATTTTAAGTAATTATCCTGCGTTTTGTGTCTACTATTTCATTAAGCCTGTGTGAAACGCATAATTACAATGCAGGTGAGCTTGCTACACCAGTGTTAGCATGAAAGTCTTCGTCAAGTTTCTGAGAGGTCCCCGAGGGCAGAACCAGGACACACTCCTTCTTGTGCATACCACTCCTAGCCCAGTGCCTACACCGCCACATGCATTCCACAAAGGATCCTGGAATTTGTTACGGAGAAATGCCCTCATCCTGTCAATGTCAGTTTCATTTCTGAAGGGAAGAGTGGTAGCTCCCGGTAACAGTTTCCTCCGGCCAATGCTTTTGATAAGACCCCAATGTCTCTCCATAGGATCATCTTATTAGGCTCCTGGACGGATCCCAAACTCCAGTCTCATCGCCTCCAACTCCCAATCCAGTCCAATACATCTGTTGATGTCTTTCCCTCCTATTCAGAAAAAACACCAAATTCCCTTAAATATCCTGGAGAATCACTGCTTTTTATGAGGATGGCTTACAAGCACAATGCTCTCCTGGGTGAGATAACACACTGACCTGACGTTAAGTGAGGGGGCAAGGAAGGTCACTGGAGAACATCCTAACAATCGTCAAACAGAACTAACTTGGTTCCACCAGTTGTAGCTGGAGACATAAGTTGCTGGTACTTGCTAAATATGACTTATGGGAGGCCAATGATTTGGAGTGAGCTCCGAAATTAGGCCTCAACAGATCACACCAAAATGGAGTCACTCAGGCTAAAGTTTCATGCCACCAAACAGAAATGAAAGTGTTTATCGGGCCTTCTGAGAAATCAGGAGAGATAATAGCCAAATTTCTAAGGAGGCCACTTTCAGCCAGCATGGTAAGGAAATCCCCTCTGCTTTAACCCTTTGGAGAAAAGCAACCTGAAATCACCAGATGTTAGCCCCCCTGCTTTTTGTATTATGCCATTTCCTTGCTCCTGCTCAAGCAGCCTTATAGAAACCAACTGTTCTGTCATGCCCAGTGGAGTACCTGTCTAAATCTTTAGATGGGCTATGACTAATAACAGCCAATTCAATCTGTCAACTCCATTTGTTGAAATTTTGTTTTTGGACACACCGTAGAGATAAAGTGAAATGTGGATTAGGTAAGAAAGACACCCAGAGAAGGGGGACCCTTGGTAGTCCCTAAGGCTAGCCCAGGTGGGAAACACTGTGTATCCACAGCTAGGCTGAAGAAGAGCCTACAAATCACCAGGACTTGGAGGACGCTGAGATGTCCTGCAGGGAAGAGGGGACAGCTTCCGCAAGACATGCACGGTGAACATCACACAGAAGCCCAGCAGCTGTGCCCTGTGCCTGGTCAGGGGCAGTGTTTCAGGGTTCCAGGCTCTTGCTGCCCCTCCCAGGCCAGGTTGCTGCAGGCACATCTCTGCTGCTCCCCACAACTGCACCTCCATGAAGCCTTGTCTAGCAGAAGTGCCTTAGCAATCGCTCAAAATATTTCTTCAGAATGTCCTTATAAAAGTACATTTGTCTCTGAGTGAAACAATTTAAAATTAGTAAAGTCAATATTTAATTTGGACATAGTTGGGAAATATGGAATTTTCCATGGAGAATCAGAACTGTCACCAGGATATGGTGAATTGGAACCACAGCCCTGGTTCCTGCACGTTGAGAAGACAGAGCTGCTGGGCTTCAGGGTGATTCAGGGTAGGGACCGCAGTGGCCCTACCAGCCAATGGCTCTAGCCAAGACCTTGGCTAGACAATCACTGTGCAAACATCATCCCCACCACCGCATGTTCCTCCTAATCTGACTCAGCCCGGGCTCTGCCTGCCAGCCCTCGCCCCAGCTCCAGGCTGCTCTTTTCCACCGTAGGATGGCCTTGGATGTTTGTGTTTCCTTTTTTGTTCATGTAAGAATATTTAGGGTGTGGAGGACACACAGTTTTCTTTGACCTGTGACACACAGCCTCCCAGGAAGGGTCCTGGACTCCCCACTACACTCCGTCATCCAAGACAACACTGAAAAGACTCCCAGATCTTTCTGTGAGTGAGAAAAGAGACCAGCCCCGCCCCAACAATCCCCCAGAATGAAAGAAAAAGACCCTGCCACGATGGACTCTCCTCCTCTAAGTCTAGCTAAAAAGGCTTGTCAACCGTTTGATCTTTCCAAAAAATCAACTCATGGTTTTATTGATTTTCTCTATAATTTTTTATTCTATATTTTACTTCTCTACACTCTAATCTTTATTTTCTTCCCTGTGCTGGTTTTAGGTTTAATTTGCTCCTCTTTTCCTAGTTCCTTAAGGTGTATGACTAGGTTATTATATGGAGGTTTTCATTTTTCTTTAATGTATGCATGTGCAGCGATCAATTTCCCTGTGAGCACGTCTTCTAATGCATCCCATAAGTTTTGGTATGCTGTGTTGACTTCCCTCTTTATCCATAAAAATAATCACACTACCCTGGGGACCACAGAAGGTGTAAAGCAATACAAATGGTCATTGAGCTTTGATTTTCCTATTCAAAACAGGTTAGTCTACTTGTAAATTGAGTTATTTTTTTGCCTGAAGGATAAGCTATTTTTGCTAATCAAATTTTGGTCCAGAAAGAGACATTTTTTCTGGCTCTTTTTCAAGATCTGTGGCCCATTACAGTAGATCAGTATGAAGTATGGCATAGACAAGAGGTTAATGAATTTGTGGGAAAGATTTCCAAAGTTGGAGAACACACTTTATAGTAACCAGCAAGAATTGGATGAATCTCTGCTTTCTATCACCCAGGGCCATTCCCAGATCCAAATCTTGTTGCAGGGGTCTGCCCACCCTGTCTCTCATGAAAGGCCACCTTCTCCATACTGCCCAGCCCCTCTGTCAGCTGGTATCAAAAACTGGCCCCATTTCAGAGGACTGTCCATCAAGTTACATACAGTCTGGGACATGGATGATTTAACAGGTGAGCGTGATCCAGGGGTGCTGAACAGAATGGAGCCGACTTTCCTAAACAGACATCAAACTAATGTCCTGGCCTCCTGCAGTTACAAAAGCTCCCTTACAGCACAGCTAACTCAGCCCGGAAAACTTCCCAGGTGATTTGAGTTGGATGCAAGTTTGCCCCTTACTTCCAGGCCTCCATTGTTTTGGAATGTTGCTATGCATTATTAAACAGCAGCCACATTTTGTCCAAGAGGTGGCTGCATTTCAATGGCGGTGAAGTAATGCCTGTTTATATGTGTGCTTGCAAAGGGTTTTGGAACACTTTGGCATGAAAAGTATCTTACAATACATCATTAGTGATTTCTAACAATCACTAATTGAGAACAATGAAGGCTCTCTCCCAATACATATTCTTTGAAAGGTGATAGTCAATCAGAAACAGCTTCTGATGGGTTCTCTGCTTTTATCCGGTTCATTGGAGTGCAGTTGAGAATGTCAGTTTAGTGGTGAAACACATCTTAATTTCCTGGAATGCGTATCTGATGAGACAAGACCAAAAAATAACAGTGAAGCTGAACAACCATCTACATATTTAGCTGCCTGGAACAGTGGGAGCCAGCATGCTAGAAAATAACTTGTATTTTACTCGGACACATAGCTTTTGTGATCATTATTTGCTGGTAAGCCCAACTGATTGTGAAAATCAAACTATTTCCTTCAGAACACTGGCCAAAAAAATATTGCTAAACTTGGCCCCTTAGTACACAACCAAAAGCTACAGATTGCCTAATCACATATTGTATTTTGATAGCTCATTTCTTCTGAGGGGATAAAGTTATTTCACAGGCAGCAATCCCGAGTATTATTAAAATTGTTTCACAAGTGGAGAAACTAAAGTAAAGAGAAATTGAGTCATTCACTCAGGATCTTGGCTGAGTCACAGCAAATCTAAGAAAAGAAGCCCTTTCTCTTCACTCTGTTCACTTGTCCCCTTCAAGCTCTGTGTCCTCAGGCAAAATAGCTCCTTAGCTTCATTTTGAATAAATTATCAGATTTAGGTCAATTCAAAATTTTATTATGAAGTAAAAAGAAAAAAGAAAGAAAAAAACATACAAACTCACCAAAAATCAGCAGATTAAGCCTTTAATAAAATGTGACTGAAATGCTCTCCCAGAAACAGACAGGAAACAGTATCACATAGAGACATTCCTTTTGATGTTAAAGTCACTCAGCCTCTCCACCAGTCCTAACTGAGCAAATTCCCTGACTTCCAATTTTCACGAATTTCTTAATCCTTAATCCGCGTTCATTTTCTTCAAAGCATAAATGTGAATAGTCTTCCTAATAAAGTTAAGAAACACAGTTCTGAAGTTCTTCGAAACCAAAAATAGACTATTTTTAAAGACTGCCACAATACTGGGGGCTTAAGTTTGCCCCCCATTTACAAATGCAATGAAAGGCATTAGGGAAAACACATCAGTGCAAAAACACAATTTTCCATGCAATTTACAAATGGTTAGTTTTGCATAGATCTGCTATGCTCCCTCCTTATCACATCTCTGTATCTCTTACCCTCACCCACAACTCTGCAAGCTGCAATTTGAGAGTTCTCAAACCAACACTGGGTTCACGCCAACTTACAAACTTTATATTTGCTTAGCAAACATCAAAGGATGAATAATGTGTTGTCATTCCCTGACCTTACAAGAAGGTTGAATATAAAATAACAACCTTGGTCACCGTGTAGAATGACAGCACTGAAGCAGCTTACCCCTTGGCCTGGATTCTTGCCTTCTTCGTCTAAAGCGAACAGGCTGTTGCTTTGCACAGGGTGGGCACCCCACACATATTGATTGTTTCATTCTCCTGACAAGGCGGGCAGCAAAAGCAAGAAAGGCAAAGGGAGTAGGAATGCACGAAACTGAGCTCAAGTACTGGCCTGCTCCTCACAACCAGCTGTGTGGACCTGGGCTCAGCACCTCACCTTTCCAACTTTCAAGCTGTTAAAGGGAAAGCCGGTGACTTTCAAGGACTTCTCCTAAAACTCCAGGATTCAAAGGCAGTGGATCAAAGCATCATTGTTCCCAAAGCAACAGATGCCTGACCCCTGCAAGCCAGGGCCACTTCCCGCTGCCTCCTTTGGGGCTCCATCCACTGGCTGACCCACTCATCATCTCTTGCCAGATGCATTCCAACCTATGTTCTCCTTCCTGAACTGTCTTTCCCCACTCAGCTGACTTAGCTCTCTTTTCCGGATGTGTCATGAGCGGCGCAAGGTCAAAAATAACCAGGTCCACACACATTTGTGTCTTTCCACAAAGTCAGACTGTTACAGATGATATTTCAATCATAAAAGCCAGGAGATATATGGCGTTCCCAAGGAGGCGATTCTCCTTAGCGCCATCCACAAAGCATTCACAAGGCAGTCAGACCTGGTGGCACACAGGCTCCAGCCACTCCACAAGTCAGTTAACACTGCAAGCCATACGTAGTAGTATACTTAATATAGAAATGTTATAAGTTAAAGCTTTCACATCAAGAAGAGTAAAATTTAACATTAAGAGGAAAACGGTAGGGAAAGAAGTTAACGAACTAGTCCAAGGGGAGTGATGTGACACTCTCCTAGGCTGAGTGTCCTAGCTAATCCAGATGGTCACCAACATTTTGCAAGGAAGAGTTTTTGATTTGAGCAGAGACTTCAGGGGCAAATGCAGGTGCTGACCACGAGTGACTGCAAAACAGAATTAGCAGGATGGCCGCGTCAAACTCATGATGCTCCTGCTCTTCTGATAATCCTGGAGTCCTCTGGTGAGAGCTGACAGGAAAGAGAGTTTCTGGTTACACCCTCCTTTGGTTGGGTGTCACCTCTACTGATTAGGTGAATATCAGTCCTGTTGGCGTGACTGCCTTTTGAGCTGTAAGGAGTCTTTTCCTAAAACGGAGTTACTTCTGTCAAGGGTGCTCTATATAAAAGGCGGTCCAGCCACTCCCCAAACCCTGTGGGCAGTGTCCCTGAACAGGGTGTCATAATGGGGGCCCACCTTTCCTTTCCCTGAGCTCCCCAGGCACCCTGCGCTCCCCTACCAGGGCCTAGCCCCAGTCCTCCTCCTGGCCATATTGGAAGCTGGTCCCTCTCTGCCAAGGCAGAGTAATGATCATGGCACTCATTTCCTTACAACACTTCACTTTTTCACTCACAACTCACAAATTGTAGGAGGTAGATACAACTATGAGCATCCTAGATGAAGGAGATAAGGCAGAAAGAAGTTAACTCATCCCAGATTTCCAGAAGCAATAAGCCACAGAGCTGGAATGTGAATTCAGTGCACCCTGGAAGGCAAGATCACGCTGCCCGCTGCTTCTCTGATGCACCCTCGGTGTGCATCCTCCATCCCCTGAACACACCCGCCTGCTGCCAGGGGGACATGCTGAGCACTGACGGAGGCTCTACCATTCCCACATGGCCCTGCTTGCAGCCCCCTATGCCCTGAACAGTCTCTATGCTCTTCAGATGACCACGGCTCACAGGCATCTTTCCCTCCACCAGTATCTTGCACTTAATAGACACTAAGTGGCCATTTATTGAATGAATACAGGCATGAATGAGACTTTAATGTTCATTTAATTAATTATGGATGTGCTGTCTTGGGAAAAAAAAAAAAAGACACATCCTGAAGATACAGTAAAATTGCCCAAGAGAATGCAGCAGGCTATGTTAAGATATATAGATATAGATAGATGATTTTCTGAGAATATTAACATCACTCAAACTAAATTGAAAGACAATTACATGCCAACAAAATCTGAAATAGAAGATACAAGTAGAATACCTGATAGGATGTTACATAGAAAAGAGACCAGTAGCTGGGGGAAACAGTTAATCCCTGTTCACGCAGGGAATGGCCTCCAGGAAACACAAACGCACGCTTGGCCTTTACAGATTTCAGCCCCTGGGACTTACATTCATTGCTCTCAGAAAATGTATTTCTACCTGCTAGTTTGCAGTGGGCTATCCAGATTTACATTTAGACATGTGCACACTTTTGTGACTGTGTGTGCCTTTGTAATTCTGTCCTCTTCTGGTTCGTGCTATTCCCCACGTTTTCTCTTTTTCTGTCCCAGGTAGTATTTTATTTTCCCCAGAGCCAGCTGCATTCCTCTATCTTTTTTCCCTCAAGTTCTTACTCAACACTATTTGGAAGTTCTTGTTCTAAAACAGCTCCCATCGCTTGCAGTGAGCTGAGATCACGCCACAGCACTCCAGCCTGGGCGACAGCGTGAGACTCAGTCTCAAAAAAAAAAAACAAAAAAAACAAAAAAAAAAACAAAAAAAACAGCTCCCATCTAGATGTATCTGTCATTCATCCTTTCTGTGGTTCTCTGACACACACCTTCTCTGCCTCCCTTTTACAACTATGCTTAATGGCAGAAGCACCTTGATATCAGCACTACCATGGATTCACTCTACCAAATCACTGTTAAACACAATCGGCTCTTTTGAAAAAAAGTCAGTATTAGAGGTATTTGTCTGAGTAGGGATTATGTGCAAGGAGATGGGCCATGTGTACATTATTGATAAAGCTGGGTGTCGGTACACAGGAGGTCCATTAGTCTATTCTCTCTCATTTTGTAACACTTGGAAATTCTTCATCATGAGAAGTTAAAAGTGAAATTATTCAGCAAAGAAATAAGAACCTGTTTTAAAAAACCAAAGATGGCTGGCCGCGGTGGCTCATGCATGTAATCCTCATACTTTGGAAGGCCGAGGCAGATGGATTGCCTGAGGTCAGGAAGTTCAAGACCAACCTGGCCAACATGGTGAAACCCCATCTCTACTAAAAATACAAAAAAGAAATTAGCCAGGCGTGGTGGCTGACACCTGTAATCCCAGCTACTTGGGAGGCTGAGGCAGGAGAATTGCTTGAACCCAGGAGGCAGAGGTTGCAGTGAGCCAAGATCAAGCCACTGCACTACAGCCTGGGTGACAGAGCAAGGCTCCATCTCAAACAAACAAACTTGTAGTGCATGTTGTACGTAAATGCAGAATCCATGATGGCTACTCTCCAAGCCAAGTGGCCAGGAGACAGAATCAGGCCAGAAAGTCTCCACAGCTGCTGCCGGAGAGCCCTGTTGGTGTTGTAGCTGCAGGAAGGCTAATGAGGAAAAGTTAGCAGTGCTAGCGGGGCTATTCTCACCCATGGTTGAGCTTGCACCAGGCCTGCACTACCAGGCCACTCCCTACAGCCTCCACATCTAAGTACCGAGTCATACACAGGGCCCACTCAAAAGAATCATCTCTATCTTTTGGTACATGTCCTTCAAAAGGAATTAGTCATTTTGGTAAAATAAGATGGCAGTTCACCAAAAATATTCTGGACAAAAGGATCAGTCATAACCTCATTGCAATAATGAGATAACCAAGACTTTGAAAAATAGAGGATAACTTGGATTCGTTGTTACCTAGAATCAATATTACATTAGTGAGACAATTGTCAGATGGTATTTCAGAGATTCAGATGTTTTCTTTGGTTGTCCATTCTTCCCACTTAAGCCTGGGTGAATCTCAGAAAAATAACAGCCGTTATCAGTCCACGTCATTTGGGAGGAAACCTAAAAACTAATCCCCAAATCAGAATACCTCGCAGCAGTGGTGTTTAGCATTTAGCATTCCTAGGGATGAAAAATAACCCTGCCTGGATTGACGTCAGAAGTGAAGCAGTGATTGCAATGCGCTCATCCAGGATCATCCATTCAGCCAGTAGGCACTGGGATGGCTGTACCAGGTGTTAAGATATTGCAGCACTTCCATGCTAGCTGGGAAGTAGCCACTGACCCTAAATCACAGAGCGCCCGCCTATCACCCTTGCTGCCAAGCCACTCTTCTGGGAATCCCAGGGCCCCAGCAGGAAGCCCTCATGAGGCTTGCCCCAGCACTTTCACTTGCGTCTTTTTACCTACTGGTTGGAGATTGATGCTGTCCTGGTTGACAAATATTTCACCTTTTACCCTGGGCTAGATCTGAGCTACTATCTTTGCTACATGTGTAGGCAGCATCAGCAGCTATGCTCCTGGGCAAACGTCATGTTAGCAAAGTTTCCCAGAAGAGAAGGTTGCCCAAAGGGAGCAGAAGCAGAATGAGGCAGTGTTCCCAGGCACCTTGCTCATCACCCCATTGACCGTAAGGGGAACCTGGTGCACTAAGATTATACATCAGGGAAGAAAATGCCACAAGTTTGACATAAAACCAACATGTGAAATATTTTTGTAATTAATAAAAAAAATTGTGCTTGAGTTTGGCATTTGCAGGAAAGGAAATGAAAGGAAAGGAAGAGACAGAAAAAAGAAAGAGAAAGAAAGAAAAATGAAAGAGGAAAGAAGGAAGGAAGGAAGGAAGGAAGGAAGGAAGGAAGGAAGGAAGGAAGGATAGAGAGAAACTAGTGATGAGTTGGATATCTTGAAAACTTAAAATGAGCCAGTGTAAATTTGTGAGTTTTATTTATGGATAGACTTTTTGGCAACAATCACAGGCATTCAAAATCATCATCTTAGAATGGGCCAAATTTCTATAACAGAGAGATGGTCAATATAAGTTCTTGAAGATAATGATGATGCCTTAGTCCTTTTTCTGCTGCTATAAAAAAAAGCACAGACTAATTTATAAGTTTGCTTGGCTCACATTTCTGGAAGCTGAAAAATTCTAGAGCATGTTGCTGACATCTGGCGAGGGTCACCCCACAGTGGAAGATAGAAGAGGGAAACATCCTCAAGACAGAGAGAAAAAGCCAAACTCATCCTTTTATTAGATGCCCACTCTCAAAAAAATGGCATTAATCCATTCATGAGAACAGAGCCCTCATGACCTAATCACCTCTTAAAGGCCCCACCTCCCAACACTGTTGCATTGGCAATTATGTTTTAACATCAGTTTTCAAGAAGACATTCAAACCTGAGCATTCCTCCCCAGTTCCCCCAAAACTTATGTTCTTCTCACATACAAAATACCTTCATTCCATCCCAATAACCTCAAAGTTCTTATCTTTTTCCAGTATTATTTTAAAAGTCTAAAGTCTAGAGCCTCATCTAAATCAGGAATGGGTGAGACTCAAGGCATGGTTCATCCCGAGGCAAACTCCTCTCTAGTTATGAGCCTATAAAATCAAAACGAGTTATCTATTTCCAAAATATAAAGGTGAGATAGGCATAGAATTGACATTCTCATTCCAAATGGGAGAAAAGGGCAAAAAGAAAGGGGTAACTGGTTCCAATTAAGTGTAAAACCCAACGGGGAAAACAACCCCAAGACTTAAAGCTCCAGAATAAGGTCTTTTGACCTTATTTCCCACATCCTTGGCACGCTGGGGTGGGAGTTAGGCCCAAGACCTTAAGCAGTCCCTCTCCTAAGGCTTTGCTGGACTCAGTCCACCCAGTAGCTCTCATGGTTAGAGTTTTATGCCAGGCAGCTCTTCCAGGCTGATGCTGCATGCTAGTAGCTCTATAGTTCTGGGGGTTCGAGGGCAGCCCCACTCCCACAGCCCCACTAGGCACTGCCCTAATAGTAACTCTGTGGTATTTCCAACCCCAACTACTACTCAGGATTGCCAAAGTAGGGGCAGGAGCTCGCTGCTGTGGCTCCAACCAACCCTGTGGTGTCTCTGACTGGGTCTCCAGGCTGTTGACCACATCTTCTGAAATTTAGCTGGAGGCTGCCTTGGTCCCATAGCCCTTGCATTCTGCCCATCTCCAGAGTCAGCAACATAGACAGTGCCAAGGTTTATGGCTTACACCTTACAGGTTGGTGAGTCAAGCAGCACCTGGACCCACCTGAGCCATAACTGGGATGATCAAGGAGAACTGTCACAGAATGCAGAGAGCAGAGACCCTAGGGGGCTCTGGGAAACAAGCTCATGCCAAAACCAGCTTGTTCCCCAAAACCATTCTGCCCCTATAGAGCTCTGGGCCCGTGATAGGGGTGCAGTCCCAAAGCTCTCTGAAATGCGTCTGGGAACACTCTCCCATTGTCTCGAGATCCTTTCTATCTATGCTAATCTCCTTAGCAAAGCGTCACTTAGCCATATCCTTGGTTTGCTCTTCTGAACATGCTTTCATTCTTTACATGACAGGATGAACATTTTCAAAATATTCCTATTCTGCTTCTTTTTAAGTTATAAATTGCTTAAGTCATTTCTTGCCTTTTGCATCTTACTGTATGGGTTGAATATAGCCACTCAGCTTCTTCAATATTTTGCTTAGAAATGTCTTCCACCAGATAGCCTACTTTATTGCTCCTACATTCTGCCTTCCATAAAACCTACAGGCATGGACAGAATTCATCCAAGTTATTTGCCACCTTATAACAAGCATGGCCTTTATTCCAGTTTGTAATACTTTGTTCCTCATTTCCATGAGACCTCATCAGAATGGCCTTTACTGTTTATATTTCTACCAACATTCTAGTCACAACCACTTAAGTAATCTCTAAGATTTATACTTTCCCTACAGGTCTCCTCTTCTCCTGAGCCCTCACCAGAATTACCCTTAGTGCTCCATTTACAGCAATTTAGGCTTGCCTAGCCTGCACCTCCAAATTCTTCTAGCCTCTATTCATTAACCATTGCCAAGGCCACTTTCACATTTTTAGGTATTTGCTACAGCAATAAGCCCACCTCTCAGCACCAGTGTTCTGTCTTAGTCCATGTTCTGCTGCTATAAGAGAATATCACAGACTGGATAATTTATAGAAAATAGAACTTTATTTGGACCATGGTTCTGGAGGCTGGAAAGTCCAAGAGCATGGTGCCAGCATCTGGCAAGAGTCATCCTATGGTGGAAAGCAAAAGGGGGAAGCACAGGCATGAGGCAGAGAGAGAAAATTGGGCCAAACTCATCCTTTTTGCAGGGACCCACTTTTCCAATAACCCACTTCCACAATAACATTACTAACCCACTCATGAGGGCTCTCTAATCACCTCTTGAAAGCCTCACCTCCCAATACCATAACATGGGCAACTAAATTTCAACATTGAGTTTTGGAGGGGACATTCAAACCATAGCAGATGATATTTATGATGATGACAATAATGATGATGGCCTTTGTTCTAATTAAGTGTGTTAACCCAACATTTTCCCCTTTATTGTTCCATTGCCTCCTAATTACATTCAAAGCTATACATATTCCTCTGTACAGCAATTTAAAAAATATTCCCTAAGAACAAGTACACTGCCTTGCCATTGTTGACAGCTATCAGAGCACCTCACACTTCATTAGAAAGATATAAAAACATACTTGGCTATAAGAAAACACTTTTTTAAATGAAGCTAGAAAACAGCTCTTACAGAAATCCTAAGATAGGCCTATACAGTATTACTGATTGCTCATGGTTGTCTTCTTGGCAGAAATATAGGACAAATGAGTATTGACTGTATGATTTCCCAATGTTGGTGGCAATGCCTGCTCGTTCTTTGGGAGCTGTGAGTGGGGATCACCATGGATGCTAGATGGCCACTGCCTGAAAGCATGTAGGGCCAGGGGCATTTTCAGTGCTGGCAGTGGCAGTCAAAGGTAATGCCAAAGCAGCTAGCGGGACCATGGCCAACAGTCAGCACACGTTCATTGCCTTCAAGCTCAGCAGGGTCCAGTAAGGCCTTATTGGGGAGATCATTGAGTGTTTCCAGCAAACAGGATTTGTCTTGTTGGTTTCAAATTCAAATAGGCTTCTGATGACCTCCTCATGCATTCTGTGAAATACTGGTACTCGGGGCCAGTGGCTGCTATAATCTGGGAGGCACTGAATGTGAATACAGGCCACAGAGGAAACTAGGGAGACCAACCCTATGGACAGCAAGCCTGGGACCATCCACAAAAGCTTTTGCATTGAAGATGGCAAGAACATTATTTATGGCATCATGTCTGTGGAGAGTGCAGAGAAGAGGATTGGCCTGTATTTTCACCCCCAAGGAACTGGTGGATTGCAATGCATGATGGAGGGCAGGCCAGGATGCTTCCCCACTCTACTCTCCTCCCTCCCATGGGCAGGAGGCCATGCTCTAACAAATTTAGTTATTTCTATCAACGTCCTTGTAATCTAGAGAGGAACTCTTGGAGCTGGAAGTGCTCCCTGTACAATGTCATGTGCTACTATCAGGTGAAAATATTTCATCCCAATATGGGACAAAAAGGTGTAAGAAATCAATGTTGACACAATGACAAAAGTTCAATGATGCTGGCAGACAAGGTCTGCCCCCAATACTATCCCCACACTAATGTGGAGCCTCAGACAGGCCGTGCTCTCCACCCTGTGTGGCCGCCTTCATCTGAAAACCCAAAGTGCGGTTCAATTTCCAGCAGTTTTCTTTGCTCTCTACCCCTTACCCTGTGCCTTAGGCAGCTGGATTGGCCTCTGAAACATGTCTGGATTTCCCTTGTAATCTAGAGGGTAACTCCTGGAGCTGGAGGTGCTCCCAGCTCCAAGTGCAGCTCAAAGTGCAGCATGTCCCTGCTCTCTCCACAGACGTGCTGCCATGAATAATGTTCCTGCCATCTTCAATGCAAAAGCTCCTGTGGATGGTCCCAGGCTTGCTGTCCACAGGGTCGGTCTATCTGGTTTCGTCCGCGGCCCATATTCACACTCAGTGCCTCCCAGATCATAGCAGAAAGCAATGCCCGCTCATCCTTCAGGATGAGCATACACATGAAGAAGCATGACACTCCCTGCGGTCAGGTGCTGGTAACCAGAGCAAGAACCAGAGGGCCACTGTTTCAGTGGTCAATCCAGCTAGCTAAGGCACAGGGTAAGGGATAGAGAGCAAAGGAAACTGCAGGCGAATGAACCAAAATTTGGATTTTCAGAGGAAGGTGGCAGCACAGTGTGGAGCACAGCGTGTCTGAGGCTCCACGTTAGTGTGAAGACAGTGTCTGGGGCAGGAAGGGGTCTGTGACCATGGAAGAGACTAGGTAAGTGGTCATGACTGTCGAAGGTAAGCAGATTATGTTTCCCATTCAGGGATGCAGCAAAATCAAGGCAAGTGTATCTCAGATGCACATGATGTGTGTTGCCTTAACCAGAGGGCAGCTATCCCTTGTCCATTTTCAAAGGTTGCACAGAGACACTTTTGCAACTGTAAAGGGGCAGCAAATCCTTCCTGGCTTTTCCTTCCTGTCACAGCGCACAACTGGGAACCCACAGAGAAGTAGTCAAAGTAGCCGGTGTGCATGCATCTCTGCCAGTCACAGCCCCCCAGGGTTTCTAGAGCTGACTGCTTCAACCCAGAGTTTCCCCTACACCATCAATAAGCAGTATATAGTCACAGAGAGAACAGTTTCCAGGGGATTGGAATTGTACACTGTAGCCTATTAACAGGTTATGAAATCAAGTTAGTGCCTCATAGACAACATTTCTTCAATGAAGTAGAGTAGAATAGAATGAAACAGGAAACAGAATAATACTCAGTAGTGCACGTGTCACATAGGCATGGGTATTGGATTACAATGTTAAATGTAATTCTAACTTTTAATCAAAATCAAGCATGTTTGAAAACTGCTGCTTTAGAGTTTCTTTAGCAAAGCATGAATGTGTTAGGTGATGTGCCCAAATTCAAAAGCAGAGTTGTTTAGTCAAAGATGAAAACATGTTATTTGCATTACACATTTAAATATGCAAATAAAGAACATTTACTTTTCCTAAACTGAAAGCACAGTTTGGCCGAGGATAGAGAGCTGGTCTCCTATATGAGAATGATGATGAAAAGCAAGTAGACACAAACTGCATATGAGCCACCAATGTGGAAACTCCGCTGTTTGCAGTCTTTACACTGTCCCACCTCCCAAATCACGAGTGATGGTCCCACATTTCCTCATTCTATGCAGAAGGAAAATTAAAATGGTTGTTGTGTTTTAAACGCACAGCCCAAAGGCACTGTTTCTGCTAAGTTTTTAAGTAAACTGGAAAACATAATTTTGTGCATGTAATTTTAAAATGTGTCCTAAATGTGTCTAGTAGCTAAACTCAGGTTGTTCCCCTCCTAGTTTCTGTAGGTTAGTTCCCTGTTATCCTGTCCAGAGCAGCAGTTCACAGTAATCTTCAGCGTAAAGGGCCTTCATGAAGCCTGAAGCCAGAGATGACAACTGAGACCAGGTGGGGCATGCCATAAAAAAACATGGCAGGATGGGAAAGGACACTGGGGTTGGGCCACCAATCAGAAGAGAAGGCATGGAGGAAGCTCCCCTTTTCCTGTCCGAAGCACTCTCCACCAGGCAATACACTCCACAGACTTGCCCAGGAGTGGGCTCTGAGTGCTCTGTGTGGATGGCCCATGCTGCCTCATAAATTTGGGAGAAGCCTCAAGAACCCATAGCTACGGATTTGATGGAATAAACTGTCTATGGATATCTGAAGTTTCTGCTGCCCAGAAAGAATCACACTACAATTAAATATATGTTGGGAAAAAAATGTCCAAGTGACCCATGGAGAAAAGATGAAGAGCTGGGTTTAGCGCAGGAAATCAGAGTAAGTTCCATCTGTAATATCTCCAGTTTATTTGCCGAAATGGGCCACTCTAGAGCCAGATTCCACCACACACACTGAGGGGCGCTGATATGGTTTGGATCTGTGTCCCCAACCACATCTCATGTTCAACTGTAATCTCCATTGTTGGAAGTGGGGCCTGCTGGGAGGTGATTGGATCATGGGGGTGGATCCTTCATAAATAGTTTCACACCATCTTCCTGGTGCTGTTCTCCTGACAGCGAGTTCTTGTGAGATCTGCTTGTTTAAAAGTGTGTAGCACCTCCCACCACCCCTTGCAGCTGCTCCCATCTTGTAAGATGTACCTGCTTCCCCTTCACTTTCTGCCACCATTGTAAGTTTCGTGTGGCCTCTCCAGAAGCCAAGTAGATTCCAGCATTATGCCTCCTGTACAGCCTGCAGAACTGTGAGCCAATTAACCTCTTTCCTTTATAAATTACCCAGTCTCAGGTGTTTCTTTACACCAATGCAAACATGGACTAATGCAGGTGCTGACAACAAAGTCAAGCAAGCATCACCTGGGAACTGCAAGCCAGAAGTGTCCTACACCTACCACCTGAAAGCTAAGGAAGCAGAGATTAATATCTGCCATTTGTTTGCATTTAAACTTATCTTCACTGCCAATCAGACTGTAACTTACATAATGTAGGTCATTAAAACTGATTATGGATTTACCCTCCTTCAAATTTTACAATAGAGTATAAGTTAATGCAGGTATAAAAGATTGAACAATAATCACAGCCTTGAAAACAAAAAAAGTGCTCTCTGTAAATCTGTTAAGCGCAATAATGTATGAAGAACTGTCTATAATAAAAAATGCTATTGGGTAGACCTGCTCATCCTGGCTAGGCTGAATGACACTAAAAATTACCACAAGAATAAAAAGGGAAAAAAGTCTTCGATCATGAGCAGTAAAATAGTAGGTAGCTCCAGAGAGAGAGGACACAGAATTTGCTGCAATATCTTATACTTGGCATCCAAAATACTACCTTTTGTGTAAGAGTTTATATCAATATAACTTTCTTCCATCTCCTGATGACACTAGAACCTCGCTCTTGAAAGAAGCCACAACATTGGACAGTCCTGGGCAGATCTGCACTTACACATATGCAAAGACAGAAATCCACAGACTGGAGGGGCCAGACATATTCCTTACCCCCACCTCTACTGTTTCAAATCACCTCCATCATTCTAATGTAATGAATGCTCAGAGACACTGTTTTAGACTTGCCTCTTAACTGAATGTTTTAAATGTTTTTAAACAAACAGTTTGAGCAACATATAATTTCAAAAGTATGATTGAGATTGCCCTAGGAGCAAATATTGATGGGAGAGGGGGAGAGCAGAACCATGGCTGCACCAGGTACCTCTGGAAAGTGAGAATGAGTCATTGCAGAGAAAAGATAAACACTTTGTCTGCAAGCCAGGATTCTGCATGAATTTGACTTTGTGTGACCACTGGCCACATAGTAGGACTTACCAAAAGCTTGTTGGTAGCATGTTGAATGAAATGGGCATATTTATGGAATGGATAAATCTTAATCAAATAGTCACTTGGTTATAGAAATAGCCCAAAAATAAGACAAATGTAAACATGATGAAGAGCCACTAAAACGAATGTGGAAATAGCAAGACGTCAAACTAGAGCTAGTCCTAATATGAACACTGCATGTCCAGTGAACATGGGAAGCGCCAGCTCTGTTAGTGCTTTTGATACTGGGCACAGGTCCAGGTGCCTGTCCTCTGCACTCTGCCTCTCGGTCAGGAGTGTCCCCACTGCTCGTGTTGTGTGTTTGATTATCTGTGGTATCACAAGAGTGGTCTTCAGAGCCCTGTGGTGGTGTTGGTGGGTCAATGACATTCAAAGGGTAGAAGAGTTGGAAGGGGATGCTCAGCTGGTGATTTTTTAAGTGCCGAAAAGTCTGTGCCTAAGAGTTGACCTATAAACCAGCACTCTCACCAGCACGTGCAGAATGGGTACCTCTTCTTTATTCCAAACGAGCAATTTAGGGTGCATTTTAGCTTTGTTATTACTTTTCACTTTTAGAGTTGCCTTTGATGTTCATCTTAAGGGCATTTTTATCCCATGAAAATATTGTGCAGGGGGAGGTAGCATGATTTTAGTCCTTTAATCCCTCTGTCTGGCCTGGATCCTGGACTCCCAGGAATGGACAAGGGCTCAAGTCAAAAAACATGTATGGGGCACTTCTTACAAGGACTATATTGAGGAATTATGGGAGACCCTAGGAGAAAACTGACATGGGCCCCACCAAAAAGCTGAGGCTGTAGCTCAAAGAGTATGTGCATTACTATAAAACTAGCTACAGTATGGTAGGTATAGCAAGAAAACTTCAAAAAGTTTCAAAGGCCAAAAAGTATACTGTTGCTGGGATCAATCATGGAGGCCTTTGTGGGGGAAGTAGTCTATAAATACTCTAATTGAAAGTAGATTAATCTAGTCAATGAAAATACATTCCAAAGACAGTGTGCTCCTCCTCTGGGCTTTCGGGATGTGTGGCACCTTTTCTCTAGGAAAGGGGCTCCTTGCATGTCTTAAATGACTCTATCCACCTGCCCACCTTCCCTCCAGCACCATTCTCTCTCCACTCCCATGCCTCCTTCCCTTAGTCACCCTCCCATGTATGAAAAGCAAGTAACAAATCTACTGTTTTTGGCCAGGCCTGTAATCTGAACATTTTGGGAGGCCAAGACGGGCAGATCACCTGAGGTCAGGAGTTCAAGGTCAGCCTGGCCAACATGGCAAAACCTTGTCTCTACTAAAAAATACAAAAATTAGCCAGGCGTTGTGGTAGGCGCGCCTGTAATCCCAGCTACTCAGGAGGCTGAGGCAAGGAGAACTGCTTGAACCTGGGAGGCGAAGGTGGCAGTGAGCCCAGATCACACCTAGGCAACAGAGCAAGACTCCATCTCAAAGAAAAAAAAAAAAAAAAACCTACTGTTCTTTCACAGCCTAGGTCTCAAGTTAATACCCAGCCACAATCATTTTTCTGACATGCCTTCCTAACATGGGGCCTCTCTCATACACTCAAACACCAACCTTTGAATTGCCTTGGGTTAAGGAATCTCTCAGGAAGACCAGCCTCTTTGAATTAACAGCACTCTCTTTGGGCAAACTATCTAGGTATGGTTTTTCTCATGAGACCCTGACCACCTCTCTTCCTTCTTCTCTCTTGTAACCACCAGAGAATTTGTCATGCAAAGGAATTCAAAACCTCAACATGCAGAGTCATAGGTCCTGGAGAGGCTAAAGAAAAAAAATGGTTTAAATCGTTACGAATTTTCCAGAGCTACTGAGAAATTTGCCTAAGTAACCAGACCAGAATCTTGAAGATGCAGAAGATAAGGATTTGAAGTCACAGGCACCCAAAAGCAAGCTTCAGCAAAATTCATTTTCAGTAACTATTTTGACCCTGAGGAGTTTTAGATGAATTGGGATTGAATTTCCAAGGAGCCAATGGGCACAAAGCAGTTGTAAATTCAGCAACAGAAAAGGGCCTCCTCTGCTAAGAGGCTGACCAGATGGAGTCAGGTGATGCCCACATCTTGACGACTTGGGGTAGAGTCACAGGGATTCTCTTTTATCTACTAGCATACTATCCAGGACTCAAGTGTCTGCAAGGACCATGTGCCTCAGCAGGGCTCAATCCTTGTCAGTTTACCACAGGAATGACCAATGTAGTCAAAATACATGCCTTCAAATGTCACAATTATCTAGAGCACCTGTGCATAACTCTAGCTTAACATTTGCATCATACATTGATATACTTTTGCAATGTCTGTCTCTTACTGGACTGTGCACAGTTAAATTGGCTTTTATGCCTTTGCATGACCTAAGTCCAGCGTTGTACTCAAAAAGGAACTTTGAATTGACCTGACAGATGCACCTGGCTTTTCCTGCACTGTGCAAAGCATCTGCTATGTTTCCACTCCGTGTTACAAATAAGGGAAACCACACATATCCACAGGTGGACAGTGTTAGCTCTGGGTTCCAGTTCCACACCAGGTTGAACAAATTTCTACCAAAATGACAGGATAAAATCCAGTCTTGGGAAATGTTTATTAGAAAGTAAAAATGGTTGGTATATTTTAATCAAGGTAATTAGTTAATTAGAACCTGTTTTACTAAGCTGACTTGTATGTGGACAGACCTCTCAATTAGGGTGGGCCTGCCGCTTCCTGGGATAACTTAAAGTAAATGATAACAAATATAATCATAGGATGTGAGAAGGGTTCCCTTGGTTCTGCTGGAGAAGCTGAGAGGCAGACTGTAATGCACATCAGACCAAGACTGAGGCATGGGAACCCACTCTGGGAAATCAACAGCCAATCTACCCCACTACCCCCAACAAGAAAAATTTAGAGCCTTTCCTCTAACCCTGCCCTCACTCATTCTACAAGTTTCTCCCAGTTGACAATGGCTCTGCCCCGAGGACATCTCTGGAAGGGGCGTGACTTTCCAAGGTCTTTATTGAAAGCACCACCTGGAAGAAGTGATTACCTAACAATTTGCCAAAAGGGAGGGCTGCAGAAACCTCGGCATTTTTGAATTGCAACTGTTTTCTGTCATCCTAAAGAAAAAGTTAATCATTTTTCCAGCAAACCACCGCCCCCTCTGTCTCCTGCACAGACTATTACGAAATTGCTGAAGACCACACACTTGGCTTTCGCTGTTTTCACAGTTTTTAAAGCCATCATCAAAAGGCAGAAGGAGCCCAGGATGAGGATTTCTTTCCAGCACAGCATCTGAAGTGGAATTCCATCGGTAGAATGCTATTTTCTTCTGGCTACTTTCCATAAGTTCCATCTTCTTATTAAGTGTTTATCATCTCGCATAAAGAAAAAGGAGACAAAAAAATCTCAAACCGTGTCCAGTTGGGAAAGAGCCATCCAGCCTTAGAGTCATGCTATCGAATATTCTGGAAATAAATTTTAAAGACCAAAAAATTCAGCTCATAATATAAAAGTTCAAATTTATGATAGCATTTATCTCCACGTTAATAAGGAATTTGCAAACAGAGATGATTATCCAGGTCTTTGAAGATGTATATCATGAATCAATCCAGCTACATATTAGTGATACAAGGCAGTTGGTTTCAGCAGAGTTGGCCCAACGTAAGATGTTTCTTTTTTATGTGAAATTATGTTGAGAGACTTTTGAAATGCACACCATCTGAGTCACAGGCACTGGCTTCGAGGCAGGAATTTTACACAAACATTTTTTAGCGGCAGATCAATGATGTAAAGTTTGTTTTTGAAGGAGAATAAAATAAATGTCTCACTTCTAAAACCAACCTGACCCACGGGGCAGGAAAGAAAATGTCACTGGGCCCAAAATTTAGAAAAGTAATTAGAGCTGCCCATCAGTTCATAGCACACTAGTTCTGGGTCGTGTACCCTGTGCTGTGCTATGCTGCTAAACAGAGACCTTCCCTCTACCTGCCCAACACCACACCCTCTCTCCAAACAGGCATCCCAGTTCTCCCAGGTCTACAGTGCTGCTTCCATCCTCCCTGTCATCCTGCTGCAGGACTGCTCTCCACCCTAGGCTCACCTTCCCTCTGGCCGCCCACATGGCAGCATACAATTCAGGCCTCCGTCACAGACACAAACTGGTGGATGGACGCAGATAAGATATTCTTGGAGTTTCTGTTTATCTTCCCATTTATATTTTTAACAGATCAGAAAAATTGCACCTACTGTAGAGAACAGTATCCTTAGTACCTTGGGTTGCTTATGACAGAGTGTACCTTTGCTTAGCCCATGGCTACTACATGAATTTCCATCCCGCGCCGGACTTTCCTAACCTAACTCATGCTTCCAGATTTAATTTAAGCATTTTCTTTTTTATGAAGCCACCTGTTCTTCTCCTGCTCACTTGGTGTAATTCTTCACTTCTGTTTCTACTCCACCTAGTACCTGTTGCCACAACTCAATATGTATTTTCTACTTGGATATTTGTTTTTGTTTTGTTTTTTGAGACAGGGTCTCACTGTCCCCGAGGCTGGAGTGCAGTGGTGAGGTCATGGCTCACTGCAACTCCTGCCTGCCGGGCTCAAGCAATCTTCCCACCTCAGCCTCTCAAATAGCTGCGACTACAGGTGTGGTCCACTATGCCTAGCTGGTTTTTGTAGAGATGGAGTTTCGCCAGGTTGCTCAGGCTGGTCTCAAACTCCTGGGCTCAAGCAATCTTCCTGCCTCAGCCTCCTAGAGTGCTGGGATTGTAGGCATAGACCACGGCACCCCACCCACGTTTTTTATTACTTTTGAATTGTTTCATGGGTGTACTTTGGTCTCCCTTGTAGACAGCTCAGGCAATCTGAAGAGAGGCTTATTCATCTATGACATTCCCCATCGGGCTTGGCTGCAAAGCTTCACCCAGTAAGTAGTAATGGATGCGTGGAAATACACCCATCAAACTTTGGGGGAGATTACAGCTGTAGTAGTAATATATTCATACAAATAACCGCCAAAGCATTGTCTCAACTAATATTGAATTGTTCCATTTTGAGGCGTATTGCTTTCATCTTGAATCATTTGTTTTACATGGGGGAAACCAGATGAGTTGGCAAATGGAAAAAGACTGAAAAAATGTCTGAGGCTAACATGCCCTGTTTGGTAAAAAGGAACTGTCTCTAAATATTGTAGTGTATTGGAATCGCCAGAGTAGTTTATTAATAAAAAGCCTTAAAACTCATCCCAAAACCACTTAAAAGATATTTTCAAAGGTAGGATCAGGAACCGATCACTATTTTAACAAGCTCCCTCAAGGGTCTGGGCAGCCCAGCCAGCTTGGTGCAAGCCATTGGGTGGGCATTTGAAAAGCCCTCCCATAGACACTGGGTTCAAATCCTGACCCTGAAGCTTAGAAGCCATTAACATAGGATAAGTTGTTTTAACTTTTTGATCCTCATTTACTCATCTGTGAAAGTGGGAGAATTAAATCCACTAGCAGTGGGAAGACCCTGCTCTGATGACCACGTATGGTGTTGCTCTATCTTCTGGGCCTGTAAACACAGGTCTGTTCCTCCGTGACAGCGAAGGCCAGTCATCTCCTGGGAGGAGAAGAAGCTGAAAGCAGAAGCTGACTCTTCCAGGGTGGTTTTAGGCTGGAAATTGATCTCAAACTCCCTCTTGGGCCTCAGCTTCTCCCAATCTAGATGTGTTCTGGAGTACTTCTGGGTAGGGGGTAGGAGAGATGAGATGGCCTCTGCCACAAGGACCTCAGAGCTCTCATAAGATTCCTTGCAGGGAACCCTATGAGATGGGTTTTTGCTTGAGGGTTTGAGAAGAGTCATACCTAATGGTAAGTTGTATATTATTCATTATACAAATTACTCTTTCCATTATCCTCAATATTTAGCAAAACCTTGTCAACTGTTAAAACCTGGTTTGAGCTGCATATTAGAAAATTGTCTATGCCTAGATTAACATAATAAAGGGGAGGCCAGAATAATGGCTAATGTTAGTGGCCCCCTGCGGGGGGAGAAAATGATTGAAATTATGAGTTTTAGACTACACAGTGAGTCTTTTATTTCTTATGCCAATAAGGTAAGTTGGCATCTTTTTATACAGCAACCTGTATTTGTTAAAAATGCCTACTGACTAACCTTAATAATACCTGAGCCCATTGGTACTGATTAAGAATATATGGTGAGCTGCTGTAACAAAGAAACCCCAAAATATTACAGAATGGTTTAAACAAGACAGTAAAAACCCAAATGTCAGCACTGCAAAGCAGAGAGTGCCCGGGTTGTCAGGAAACGGTAGGAAGAGTCTAGGTCCTTATCATCACTCTTGCCTGAGTCCAAGTCTTTACCCACCATCTGTCAATGGATTATTGCAGTAGGCCACACAGGAACACTCAGCCTACTTCAGTCGCATCTCTCTGCATATTCCCAGGCTTCTATTCTGGCCAAACATGGGCTCTACCTACCCCACTGAAGCCCACAGAAAGAGGAAGATGAGGAGGAGAAGCCATGCTCCTTTTATTGGGAATTTGCCCATGTCACATCTATTCACACTCCATGGGCCAGAACAGTGACCACAACTCAGTATAAAAAAAGGCTAGAAGCACTTTGGGAGGCCGAGGTGGGCGGATCACGAGGTCAGGAGATCAAGACCACAGTGAAACCCCGTCTCTACTAAAAAATACAAAAAATTAGCTGGGCGTGGTGGCGGGCGCCTGTAGTCCCAGCTACTCGGAGAGGCTGAGGCAGGAGAATGGCGTGAACCCGGGAGGCGGAGCTTGCAGTGAGCCGAGATTGCGCCACTGCACTCCAGCCTGGGCAACAGAGCAAGACTCCGTCTCAAACAAACAAACAAACAAAAAGGCTAGAAAACATCCTTTTTAACTGGGGACTAGAACTTCTAGTACTAGAGTCGAAAAAGAGGCCAGATACTGGAAGTCAATTAACTGTTTTTGCTACACCACCACCTAGAAGCTGATGCATAAAATATCTTCCATTCTCCTTTCCAGGGCCTCTGTGCTGTCTACTGTGGAGCCAGGTATACAATGGGTGTCCCATTCAGAAGTGGCTGAGTTCTTAGAGTGAGTTCAAGAGTAAGCCTTAAAGGTCCTACCTCAATCACGGATTTCTTCTTTAAATGTAAAGTAACTTGATTAACTAGGGACATGCCTCCTTTCAAATGTTTATATGTTTATCACCAAAAGTGCTATATATCAGATTAGGCTAGGAAGTAAGAACATGGATCATATTCATTCCCTGCCCTTGGGCAGTTTGCTTTAGCGAAAGGGACAGCCCCAGGAAGAAGACAGCAAGGGCTAAACTCACAGCATGAATGGAGTGAGGTGAGAGGGAAGAAAGAGCAGGCTTCATGAAGAAGGAGAGAGGGCTTTCCTATTAGTGGAAGAAAGGGTGGGCCTGGGTCAGGAGGCCAAGAGTGGAGGAACAGTGAGATGAGGTGTGCCTGAGGTAGAGGCTGGGGGAGGAGTGGCAAGAGAGGGAGAGTGAGATCCCAGCCACTAGACATGCACCCAAGGAGGCCTTCTACGCCCACTCAGGAGCTGAAACATTTTCTTCTGGGCAGTACAGGCTCAGCGTGGGGCATCAGCAAAGTGAAGTCCATGTTTCGGGAGGATCACTATGGCAACAATGTGAGGCTGGTGGATTCGGGGAGAAACTACGGTGAGATTAGGTTGGAGGTTCTTGCAGTTGTTGCAATAATCCAGTGAAGAGATGATGGATAAAGCCTTGAACCAAGGTGGAGGTGCTAATGACACAGAAGGAGGAGGTGCTAATGACACAGAAGGAGGAGGCTGGAGACCTCACAGATACGGGACCGGTGGGATGTGTGAGGAGCAAAAGCGGGAGGCGCACAGGACGGAGGTGAGTTCACCAGCTTGAGGCACTGAGCAGGGAGGGAGGCTGTCAGCTGAAGAGGAGAGGTGGATCCTGCTACCTTCTTCCATTAGCGGCAGCAGGGGGTCCCACCCTGCTCCAAGTTCACAGGATTCACAGGAAAGTGAAGGATGCCTCTAGTCTTTGTAACCAGTTTCAGAAAATTATTCCTCAACCTTTTTTAGCCTCACATAAAAACCCTTCCTTTGAGACACTTTGTCCAGCTGTTCCCCCTTCTCAGCCTGCTTCCTGCTGCCCCACCTCCATCCCCCCAGTTGTTCCACTGAAGATATTCCACTTGGGTCATGACCTCCCTCTCCAAATCCACTTGGACAATCCAGACAGCATTCTATATTCTTGCATTTTTTATACCTTTGCGATTTCACTGACCGCCTCGGCTTCACCCACTCATACCTTTCAAGACGAAACGACTTTCTGTCTACAGCCTCACATCGGCCCATTCACATAGGGAGATGATCAGCTGCACAGTTGTGAGAGATCGTAACATTAAAACAGTTTCTAAGGAAAAACAACTATTTCCAGCACTGAAGAAGGGGGAAATCTTCCTATCAACCCCATAAAAAAGACATGAATTGAGAAATGAACCAGATTCTTAGTATTTGTGCAACAAACACCAAAAAGTTTCATCAGTCTTTCTCCTAAGCTGCTGTGAGCGTGTGCCAAGGGCTCCACTCCAAAGCAGAATTCCATACAATCAACTTGGCAGGAGCCAAAGTAATGCAGCTCTCCTACCACCACTCCTGACCCGCCCCCCCCAAAAAAAGAGTTCTTTGGTCAAATATTTGGAAAATAGTGGGCTCCACTTTTTATAAATATTCCATAATGCAATTTGGGAAAAAGTGGTTTAGAGGATCTAGCCTAGTGCAAATATCCTTAGGAGAATGAAAGGATATTCTATGCCCTCCTCCAGGCTCATCATTTGTCTCAGCCAAACTCTAGATATGTATGTCTTGATCAGGACATTTGGGTTTTGTTCACTGATACACTTCTGGATCACATGGATCCCATGTTGCTGGTCATAACGGGATGAAACTGCTCTCAGGTGAAAGCAACATCTCAAGGTGGCAGCTGTGATTGCCGCCTTTCTGTCCATTGAGCCTGGCAAAGACACCCATCTGAGCTGTATGCCAGCCTCTTCTGCTGTGGAGCTGAATCTCTAGTAGAGGGTTCAGGAAGTGGGACCACGATTCTTCTCCATGTGCAGTTAGAGCACATTTCAGCACCTGGTAAAAGGAGCATTCAACCTCCCCTGTCCACCCACCTACCCAGGCTCTCCTCCACAGAAGGTGGCTGCAATAGTTTTAGTCTGAAAAACTAAATAAGGTGTTCTCCTTAGCTTACAAAGAAAATCTCAGTCAAGTGACAACAGCATATTTAATGCTGTTCTCTACTACAAAAGAAACTGATCATAAAATGATAATGAATAAACTGATTGCTATGAAACTGACTTAATTTGCTATATGGAGTCATTGACCCTAACTCAGTTGAATGTTGAGGGCTTCTGACAAAAATAATGACTTTACTTGTTTAATGGTTGATTTGTAGCCCTTTTTGAGAGTTAGTAATTAATTAGTTAACAGTATTGTTGTCCATTATGGTTATTAACATTTAATAACAATGCACTTCAGCTACTCTCTAGAGCCTTTCAAAGCCATTTCCTGACGTTCACATGGACACAAACAAGTTGATCTGGTTGGAAGGCAGAAGCACACAGACACAGAGCAAAGGCAGTATTCCGACTGCAACAGTAAATGAATAAAACTAGTAAAGCTTTCACTAAACACAGCCAAGGACACCGCCAATCTATAACAGGTGAACCGCACTCGCACACACACCCCCAGAAGTCTCCAGTGGTAAGTCAGACACCTAGTTGCTCTGTTTGGGGCTGGGATTGTATCCACTCAAGACAATAATTCACTGTTCCCTCTTTCTCTCCTTCCTTGCTATACTTCTTTATCCTTCTTTTCTTTCTCTCCTTCCTTTTCTTCCTTTTCTTTTTTGCCTTCCTTCTCTTCCTTTCCTTCTGTCTTTTTTTCCTTCCTCTGTCCTTCCACCCCTCCCTCCATGATGCTCAGAGAGCATCTATGTAATGTATTAGCTGCTGTGCTCAGCACTAAGGATAAAAATAAGACATTATTTCTGCCCTCAAGGAGCCAGCAGTCTAATAGTGAGCCAAAATGCTCAATAACTGATTACTAGCTGTTTATGCCTTTGATGTTAAAAAGGGAAAACTAAACAAGCAAATTAACTGTTACTTAATACATTCCATTTGGGAGGCAAAAATCCTTCTGATCTAGAATAAATAGAGCAAAAACTAACAAAAGTGAACTTTATTGGTGAAAATGCTGGAAATTCATGTGATTCTTATGAAATCAAATACATACATACTAATTAAGCATCCATTCAGTTGTTATTTATTTAAATTTCTGTACAAGTCAAAATTAATAGCCTATTAATGAGAAAAATAGAATTCAAGTTATTTGTGCTGTTAAAAATGTGTGCAGATAATATACATTTTTCTAAATAGGCTCTATTATTAGTGAGATATATTTTAACTTATAAATAATAAAATGTGCCCTTAAATATTCAAAAAACAAGAAAATGTTTACTATTTGGTGAGCATCCGAAATTGTTTCTCCATAAGCTTTAGTTTCACCTATCTTTCCAGGAGAGACTGTAGGAAATCTCTCTGATCAGCTGGAGAGGAGACCCCCACCCCCCACCGCCGGGGAGGCTGCTCAGAGCCTCTGTGCTCCTCATTCAGAGGCAGGATCAGAAAGTGCCTTCTCCCAGGTCATCTTCTGTGAGCTGAGCTCACCCAGGGAAAATGCATCCAAGTGAATCATAGAAGAGAAGGTGAACACCTGTGTCTGGTGGCATTTAGGGTCTCCATTAGGAGAGAAACCACATCTAGGTTCATGACAGAGTTCAGCACATCACTGCAGCTCAGAAGCTGTTATAAATGCTTTTAAATCATCCTCATTTCATTTGCAATGGAAGAGGCACATCTCTCCAACAAGCGAGCCACTTAGTGAAACCACATGGGACAGAGAGCAAGAAGAACATCCTGTTTGACCAAAATTGCAGGAGTAATTTAAAAAGTCAGAAAGTCATTACCCTACTTGGAATCTGACCAGGAAACCAGGATTAACACCCTGAAGCCTTTAGGTAAAGTGCCAAGAGCTCTTTAATGACCTAATGGCTTAGGGTGTTAGGGAACTGATTAATAGAGGAGCTAAGCAACCCTAGAACATCCTTTGGGATAAAAGCTACACATAAATTACTGTCACTACTTATGAATAACTGTGTGAATAATTTTGATAGTTAATTTCTTAACTGTTTATATAGAGTCCACTTTGAAGAAAATATGAACACTTCATCATCATAAATTTAATAGTTAAGTAAAATTTACACTCAAAAGAAAATAAATGTAGGAAAACACATTTCCTTCAGTTCAGTTGAGCTCTTAGTTCAATTTCACCCGACAGTTAAAAAAAAATAAAAGTAGCCGGGCGTGGTGGCTCACGCCTGTAATTTCAGCACTTTGGGAGGCTGAGGTGGGTGGATCATGAGGCCAAGAGATCGAGACCATCCTAACACGGTGAAACCCCATCTCTACTAAAAATACAAAAAATTAGCAGGGCGTGGTGGTGGGCGCCTGTAGTCCCAGCTACTCGGGAGGCTGAGACAGGAGAATGGCATGAACCCGGGAGGCGGAGCTTGCAATGAGCCGAGATCACGCCACTGCACTCCAGCCTGGGTGACAGGGCGAGACTCCATCTCAAAAATAAGAAAAAATAAAAATAAAAGTACCAATGACAGATAGTACCCTGGGAAATGTTAATTGGCACTCAGTGTGTAGACTAGAAAGAGGTATGGATACATATTCAAGAACTTTATGAGGCCGTGTGGCTTTCCATGCACTAATACTCTGAACATCTCTAAAGCTGAATTTACTTGGGATTTCTTTAAAGTTGGGCAAGAAGCCACATGAGAACAGACATGCAATGACAACCTGAATTATTGATCCCCCTATTCATTTCCCTCCCATAAGATGTCACACATCCTGCCTGCTGGTGTGTAGTTGGCAGTGCCTCCCTGTCAGCAAAATACAACTCCCCATGCCATTGTACAGCTTGGCTGTGTGGCTTTATCGGACTGAGGGAGTGGGAGTAAAGGGAGATAGTATGCTGAGGTACTGCATGTTTCTCCCAGGTTTCTTACATTTGTCTTTTTCTACCAGCATGGCTTTTCCCCAGTAAATATTGTGTCTTTGGCCTAGACAAGGATGAGAAGATGCTTAGTGCAGAGCCAACAGACCCAAGCAGAACTGTGGCTCCCACCATCAACTGTAGTCACCAACATGAAATGGCAAGAAATGAACACTCTTGGAATCCACAGAGACTTGGGGATTGTTTGTTACCACGGAGAAGCTGCCCAATACATATTGTTCCCTGATACGAGATCCATGAAAATAATTTCATAGAAAAGCATTGTTCAATTAAAAATTGATGACAAAGACCTGGTGAGAAGATGCATGCTGCTTCCTCTACATACATGTCTCCATATTATCTGATGTATTCATTGCTGGACGATAAAACAGTTTCCCCAGTAGCTTGTGGTCATAGCATACAGAAGAGTGATAAAAATCAAGTTTCTATTCTGTGTTGTCACATTTCTCCTATAGTTGTTTTCCAACCTCCTCCCAGGACAATCTTCCTCCAAATAATCCAGGCCCTTCAAAGTGTCCTGGAACCCTTGTTACACAATCCTATATAGACTACAACCAACATCCTCACTTCCTGTGTTCTACATCCTGCACCCATGCAACAAGGCACAGGAAATGCAAGATTCTAAGACAGTCCTCAATTACCATGGCAATACTAGAAAACAAAGGCAGAGTTAAGAGGGAGTTACTTTTATTGGAGTGGCAAAGATCTCTGGCTCCCCTACAATCAGATTCAAGACCACAGAGATTATTGGCCTGTCTTAAACATAAATAAGCCTGTCTGAAAGATTCAAGATGCTGGGGCAATTCCATAGAGATATGAGAACGATAAAATGAATCCAAAAGTCAGAAGCACCCAATAGCCAGGTGGAATGCTCCTCCCGTCCTTTGAAGAAGGTGGTGGGGGAAGAACAGGAATGAAGACATTCTTCCCTTCCTCTATTCATATAAACATTAGCAATGGTTTTCCGAACAAAGAAGAGCAGCTGCTTTCCAGCCAGTGGATCAAAGTGTGAGCAGGTGACAATGCCTGCTCTCTAAGAGAAGCCTGTCAGGCACCAAAGTGCAAAGGTGACAATTAGAATGGATGGGGTGAGTAGGTGTTGAAATATCCACACAATATTTCCAAAAGTTCAGAGATTACTGCAGATTATGTCCTGGAGCTGGGAAAATGTTTGAGTTGGGAGGGTTTTCATTTTTGCCTGAAGTGATTCTCCAAGTTTAAATGTATACCTTTATAACTATGACATTTCTGTAAAACAAAAGATCTCATTGTTCCTCCTTTCATTGGTGAACTCTTATTCAATTCACATAACACACTAGAGTTCTTTCATTTTTCTTTGGTTTCCAGCACAAAACTCTGTGACATCTTCCTAACTGACAGCCAAATGTTTATAAGCCTACCTATCCCAGACAGGTACTTTTTATTTGAAATGCCATTGATAGATTTAATTATGTTCAACTTTCTCAAAAAAACAATCCCACTGGCGCAGTGAAATATATTGAGCTTGATGTGTTTGGCTGCAAAAACTTTCATTTGGCCAAGGCTACATAGTCTGAAGGCTCCAAGTGTAAATTATAATGTTATTTGAGATGAAGTATAGAGTCATTTGTGGTGCTCGGGCACGACACATGACGTAATCTTACACTCTATCTGCAGGTGTGATATTGGATTCTGCTAGGACAGGCACCTGGTATCAATGTTCAGTCTGGCATTGTTTCAACACAGTCAACCGTGGATGAAGATGACTAAAATAAAATAGCACCCAGCTACAGCAGGGTCGTTTTTTTTTTTTCCTTTTTTTTTCAAAAAGGAGGACTGATAAGCAACAATTACCAATGAGTTAAATGGTGTCTGATTACTCTCTTTCCCTGAGCAGCACAAAATTCTTGCTCTTTACAGTAATAGTCTCAGGGCTATAAGAAGATAGAAGTAAAATCATTTATTATGAATAACAAATATAATAATGCATATGCATGGGTTATTAATATGTAAACATATTATAACTAATAATAAATACACATGAATGCAGATATTGATGGCTTCTTTTTCAAACACAGTCGATGGACGTATACTGAGCCGTGCATTTTCTCCATATGACAATTCATCACACTAGTAGTTACTTACAGAATGCCTGTCTCTACCTCTAGTCTCTAAGCCAAGCGAGGGGAGGGACCTAACAGACTGCCTGGCACCTAAGAGTGGCTCAATACATCTGCTCAGTGAATGACTGTGTTCTCACGTTCTTTCTCATGGCCTGATCTTTGCAGAGGCATTCACTTACAAACTAGGCAGTTGCCTGGTTGGTGGTTTAAAGGTATGGCCCCTAATCATGGAGTAGAGAAAACCAGCTACCCTATTTGAAAACAGTACCTATGATCTTAACATCATTGAGATGTCTGTGTGATGCTCTAGCATCCTCAAAATGCACTGCCATGGCCAGATGTATCAGCAGCTGAAAGATTATCTTTTGGGTATTTTGAGAGGAGATAGGGAAATATGATTTTCCAAAGTGATCTCTAGTAACCTAAGCACCTTGAAATTTTTAGATATTACAAACATTCATAGAATTTATCTTTTTAAAGTTAATGGGAATTTAAATTAAAGGGTTTAATGGACCTTAATCCAGGCATAGGATGGATGGATCAGCATGATACATTTGATGGGCAGTTATGTGAGAGATCAGTTAAGGTGTGAGAACTGAAAGAACATGGTAGAATCTCAAGCCAAATTTTGAACCATTCTAGGAAAATGAAACTCTTCATTTATTGATTTTATCCCCTCCCTAAAGGAAAGAATATGATTAGTTTAAAATTCAAAGAAAGATCCCAAAATGATTCTGTAGTCATAATCTCATTTGATCCTCATAACACCCCCCAAGAGGCAGGCAGGGGTCTCGAGTCACCTTCCCTCAGCCTGGGTGGGTAGCTGGCTTGGCCTTGGTGTCCCACTTCTCCCTCCACATCAGGCTGTCTCTCCTAAATGTTCAGACTCACTCAACTTGCCGCGTTGTCCTACTCAACCAGAGTGTGCACATTTAGAAGCGACGTGGCTGGCAATTGGAGCCTTTGCACTCCCACGTGGCTCTTGTTTCCCTCGTATGTTGGATGGCTCAATCTTGCAAAACGTGAACTCCAAGGAAGTTAATTCTTTCCACAGGCCCCACACATTTGACAATCGAAGCTGGCATCTCACCCTCTCTCCTGTTTATGTGCCAGTGGCAAATAGAGGTCTTCCATTAGAACAGACTATTTTGGTGCATAGCAGTCTACTAGGGCCAGTTCTCAATCAGGCAACCCAACAAGCAGAGAGTGGCCTAACGCCACTGCAGTCAATCAGGGCTTCCTTGGCAGGATTTTTCTGAAGTGCTGGTGCATATCACATAACATCTCAAAGCATTTTTTTTAAAGAAGTCAGGGAAATGTTGTTCCTGCCTGTGTTTGAATTCACACCCTGTTGTTTAGCAAATCCAAACCTAAAAAAGGTTTCAACAACTTTTGAGAAATAATCTCAAAGTCTTTTTACACATATACATTGAGGGGTTTTTCTCCTCTTTTTAATTTGCCTGGAGGAATAAAAATGCTATCACCCATTGAAAAAAAAATACTTATTCATCCATGTATTCATTCATCACAGTCAAAACCATGTAATTCGATAGTATACTTCCATATAATGCAAAACAACTATCGAAAGTTAGAGGGAAGACAAGATAGAAAGGGAGAGAGGAATTTCCATTCTCCCTCCTAAACTTCTTAAAGAAATACACGAAAGTCCCAAGATGAAGATATGCTTTTGTGGATGTCCATGGGGCCGAGCTAGGACTGTTGATTCTAAAACCATTAGAAGAGAGAGAAAGGGTAAGGAAGTTTGTGAAGAAATGGCAAGAGGCCACTTAACAGGTTTAGTCAACCCTCCTGATGAGGCCAGCCATTTCCCGAAAGGTTCAAGGGACATGGTCAAAGTAAGAGGCAGGTGAGAGCCACAAATGAAGACCAGAAAGGTTTTAGAAAATATAAATTTTCGAAAAATGCAAAATGACACATACAAGACTGGAATATCGAGTACGGTTGAGCTTGTCATCTGCAGGGCACTGGTTTCAGGAGCTCTGAGGCCAAGCTTGCTAAATTTTCTGTCCCTGGAAGCGATTGAGCCAACTCAATGCTACCTTTCATGATGGATCAGGAGATTCTGAAAGTGAGTACCAGGTTGGATCTGATGACTTTTGTGGACCTTGCCAACTCTACAGAATGTGTGACTCTAAACTACAGAATAAATGAACCTCGACTACTACTTTCTTCCAAATCCACGAGAACAGAGTGTTTCAGAACAGAATAAATGTCACTGGGAGTAATTCTTCCTGACGTTGGATTCAAAGGTCTTCCTGTCTTCCCATACCACCACCACAAATTCATCCTGCCGTAGACTCACAGAATCTTAGAGTCAGAGAAACTATTTTAAATTATTCATCCACATTTCCACCCAAAGGGAAAATCTCCCTGGCATCAGTGTGAGCCAAATGTCAATCAGCTTCTGCTGGGAATCATTTAGACCAGGAACACAGGCCTCATGAGGCAGCCACATTCTCTCTAGAATGTTCCCATTCATTAGAAAAGCCATCCATACATGCAACTAAATGTATCTTCCAGTGCATCTCACCTACTGCTCCCAGATTTTGCTTGCTTTTATTTTAGTAGCTTTCCAACTCCAATTCTTGTTTAATTTGAAGTCCAGCTGGGCCTCAGGGCAATACTTTGCTACCATGCTCTTATTAGTTCACTCTCTGAAGGTGAGAGCTCTGAGGAGGAGGAGATTTGGCCATGCATGATGTATGTTATCATTACTATTAAGGACAAGAATAACTGCCATTTATTAGGTGCCTTGTCATGTATATGCGTATTGCCAGTCCTCTCAACAATCTTTATAGTATGTATTATATCCACTTATAGTTGAAAAAAAAAAACAACACTCAGCACAGGTTAATGACTCACTTAAGGGCAAAGAGATAATAAGGAGTAAACCAGGATCTGGAGCCCCACAGCATGCGTGCGTTCCATTAACCATCCACGTTGTTTGTTTCACCTGTCCAAGTGAACTGTATTTTTAGGCTATTTGGTTTGTCATCACCTTTTTTTCCAATTTGTGGCAACAGCATTATCTTATAGCCTAGACTGCCTGAGAATCAATGACTTCTGACCAGAAAATACTCAGCAAAGGTAAATATAATGAATGAAACTATCAATTCCCAAACTAAGGTGTAAAGGGTACTTATTCTGGGTTGAGTCAAAGAATGAAATGAGTCAAACAAATGAAAGCACAAACTTCACAAAAGAATGCATATGTATCTACTTTGGAGAGCTGCAGCTTAGGAGACAGAGCATTACACTCTATGGACATTTAAGCATTGCAAATCTCACTAATATGTGTGGTTCAGAAAAATTAAGAGAGATACCTGTGAACAACGTCACCCCCCAAATACGTTCAGTAGTGCTTAAAACGTTTTATTAAAACTCAAAAAAAAATGACATGCAAAAAAATTTGAATCAAATGACTGATGATGTTCAAAGTGTTGAAAGGAACATTTTTTCCTGAACTGTTATACAGTGCCACCCACGTGGGAAACTCAACAGACATATTAATTATACCTAGCATGTAATCCAAAAGATCCAGAGAATGTGCTTTATTTATTTTTTCTTTGGGGAATGAGAGGAGAGTAAAATAAGATGATAGCTGCAGATGATGTGGATATATGGGTGTGCTGTTTTCATCTGAAAAATCTTAAGTCACACTGATTCTTCCCAAAATTGTTATCTCCCTCTGTAAATAAACCCAAACCTAATTACTACACTGAGCTCTGATACAGATTCTATTGCTCAACCTGGGAAAGACTTCCAAAATGACCTACGTCTCTGAGGGTTTGGTTTTTGAGGTTTCCCCCCGACACACACACAAATTCACTCGTACGCACTGATAATCACTTTTGTTTATCACTTTTTCCACCTCCTGGAAGGAGATGTGCGTCATTTCTGGACTTTTTCCAACCCGTCTATAAAAGCTTGAGCAATCTCAAAACACCTGGCTTGCTGAAAGAACTAAAGAAGGGCTAAAATGTGACTAAAGTGTAGACCACCTAAAAAAATCTGAAAACAGCAGAACCCTGAGCCAGATATCAGAGGCTGGTATTTCATTAGCACTGGCTTTATTTTGGTACATGCTTGTAAAATGAACTAAAAAGCTTTGAGGTATAATACCAAATCCCTTGAGGTGATGAACTTAGACTGAGCTATCCTAAGCCTTGATGTTGTGGTCTGTTGGTTTGTTTGCTTAGGTAGCGAATGCAGCAGCTGACTGCAATGCTGATTTGCAATCTGCAGACGCAGGTCCCTCCAGGAGGGTACTCAGCTCTAAAGAGGCCCCTCATCTCTCTCTCTCACTCACTCTTACTCCTTTGGGCACACCCAACTTTCCATGCTTCCTAGATAAACCCACTCTTTCCCACCTCACTTCCCTGGTGCAAGCCGTTCCCTCTGCCTGAAATACTCACCGCCCCCTACCTCCTGATCTTTTTAGCCTGACTATGACTCTTACTTCAGAAATCAGAGTCAACAGTTCTTCCTTAGTAATCCCTTCTCTGGCTCCCCCAACAAATGTCCCTATATCCAACCTACAGGGCCATGTTCCTGTCTTGCTTGGGACTCGGCACGCCTGTTTCTGTGTTTAATGGTAGCTTCTCTGTCCCAAGCTTCGTGACAGCAGAGACCGTGCCTAGCTGGCTCGCTGCTATGTCCCCCAAACTTAGTTGAGTGGGCAGCACAGACCATGCTCAATGAGTATTGGCTGATTGATTACCAAGCTTGCTTATCTTTCAGTCTCTTATTTCAGGGTATGGAATACGTCCCAGTCATCCTCACTTTTCCCGAACATCACACAATTTCCAACAAGTAGTATTTCATATACATTTCTTGAAATAAATAAAAGGGGTACATACTTCCAATTTATAACATGATATAAAAATAGATAATTATGTAAGGAGCTATGCATCTTTGTCCCTTAAAAAACAGTTGTGTTTTCAAACAAAATGCCCCGATAATAACTAACTCTGTCCAGGAGTAAACTCACACTGTGCCCCTATCCTCTGCTTTTTTCTTGAAGATTATCTGCCAAAAACAAAACAATCAGCTCTAGCATGACAAGTTCTATCAGCCAAACTTATCTGGGATTCTTTTAAGCCTGTGTGTTTTGTTTCTTTTTTTTTTTTTTTTTTTATACTTTAGGTTTTAGGGCACATGTGCACAATGTGCAGGTTTGTTACATATGTATCCATGTGCCATGTTGGTTTGCTGCACCCATTAACTCATCATTTAGCATTAGGTATATCTCCTAATGCCGTCCCTCCCCCCTCCCCCAACCACACAACAGTCCCCAGAGTGTGATGTTCCCCTTCCTGTGTCCGTGAGTTCTCATTGTTCAATTCCCACCTATGAGTGAGAACATGCGGTGTTTGGTTTTTTGTCCTTGCGATAGTTTACTGAGAATGATGTTTTCCAGTTTCATCCATGTCCCTACAAAGGACATGAACTCGTCATTTTTTATGGCTGCATAGTATTCCATGGTGTACATGTGCCACATTTTCTTAATCCAGTCTATCATTGTTGGACATTTGGGTTGGTTCCAACTCTTTGCTATTGTGAATAGTGCCGCAATAAACATACGTGTGCATGTGTCTTTATAGCAGCATGATTTATAGTCCTTTGGGTATATACCCAGTAATGGGATGGCTGGGTCAAATGATATTTCTAGTTCTAGATCCCTGAGGAATCGCCACACTGACTTCCACAATGGTTGAACTAGTTTACATTCCCACCAACAGTGTAAAAGTGTTCCTATTTCTCCACATCCTCTCCAGCACCTGTTGTTTCCTGATTTTTTAATGATGGCCATTCTAACTGGTGTGAGATGGTATCTCACTGTGGTTTTGATTTACATTTCTCTGATGGCCGGTGATGATGAGCATTTCTTCATGTGTTTTTTGGCTGCATAAATGTCTTCTTTTGAGAAGTGTCTGTTCATGTCCTTTGCCCACTTTTTGATGGGGTTGTTTTTTTCTTGTAAATTTGTTTGAGTTCATTGTAGATTCTGGATATTAGCCCTTTGTCAGATGAGTAGGTTGCAAAAATTTTCTCCCATTCTGTAGGTTGCCTGTTCACGCTGATGGTAGTTTCTTTTGCTGTGCAGAAGCTCTTTAGTTCGTTTTGTTTTAACTAAACCCAAACTTAAAAAAAAAAATCAAATTTGAATCTGGGAAGCTTTAAAAGATAAGGGCACTGTTGGATATTTTTATTCCCAAAACAAAATTTATTATAGGATTATGTTCTGCTGATATATCCAGAGGCATTCAAACTAATACAGAATGTTGAAGAAAATAAATCTGGATGTAAAGATGAGAAACAGTCTAGATATAATATTGTCTCTCAGCATCTAAATGTGAGCTTATGCCTGAGCAGTCTCCCTCTATAGGGAGAATAATGCAATCCAGTGAGGATGGGCAGCCGGGAGTGGGGAGGGAGGGAAACGTCTCCTGGCCGTATTGGGGTTTTTAAATGAATGAAATGCTGACAACTTGATCATAACCAGGTTGCTTTCTCACCATTACCACAATGAGTAAAATTTACTTAGTCAATACTTACGAGTGAGAGTTTTAAAAAATGTATTCAATTTAAGCTGTTTGTTAAAACATATGAGCTATATTGAAATGCTCAGATGTTAATGATAATAAAAATCAGAAATATTCTGGAAAGGATAAAGAACATTTTCCCAATCTGTTTGCAATTGTTTCTATCCATTTTTTTGGATTTAATCACCCTGTAAATCAGCAAATTAATGGCAATCTTATTTCACCTTGTATAAATGTACATACTTTCCCTAGTTAAGAAGTCCACCAGGTTTTAACTTGTTGAATACACACTGTAGCTGGTCTGCAAGGAAGACAAGCAAGCCAATAGTTTCTGTCTACATGTGGAAATTTTACAATATCTAGAGAAAACAGTGACACAACTAAGAATGCTAATATTTTTCTGTATTCAGTCAAAGCTCTGGAAGTCATGATGTAAAATCCTCCCCTATGCTTAAACTACGTACCTGCCCAGAGTTCATCAGCTATAAGAAAATAAGGCCATTCAAACATTTTACCAATTCATTACATGCTATCACTGCCACCTCACGAGCCAATAAAAATGCAGAATTCTCAGTGTTTGTGGGGATGGCAATGCATCCCTGTTATGTGGGGAATCTCAGCCTGGTCTGGGATCTGCCAGGTAAAACTTTCCGTTTGGGCTGTGTTGACTTTTCTTCAAGAAACAAAACAAAAAGGTAGAGAAAAAATATAAAAATAAGAACAAAAAAGAGAAAATACTAGTGCACAATAACGTGCATGGAAAGGCAGACTGACGTGACTGTGCACCTTTGCCCAGGTCGTCCCACCTCTGTGGGACTCAGTTTCTTCACCTGCAGAATCCTGCAAAGGCAATTCTTTATAATTCATTACCAAGATCACATAATCCTAAACTGTTGAGACAGCCTCAATCCCAGAAGATGGGCTCCTAAAGCCACCACCCTCAGATGGGTTTCTCTTTCAATTTGACCCACTGGTGGACTCAGTGGGATGAGTGGTACTTTAAGACTCACTTCTGACATTTTAGTGACAGTTATTTTCCAACTAATTTTACACCACTGCCTTCCTGTACATTCTTGAACTTCCCTTTGGTGTATCTTTGATGACCACATTTGAACTATAGTAAGGATAGGAATGAGAGAAAATGAATACAAAAAAATTCCTTCTTTTTTCTCAACTACAATATCTTTTTAATCATCCCAGGATATTGGCTAATATGGTGCTCAAATGGTATCCACTTAGTAAAATCAACTCTAGAAGAAAAAGTCAAAATATGATGAGGAATGGAAAGTAAATAGGCCATCCCATCTTCCCTGCCTCATTTTCATAAATCTCAATCTCAGAAGGATAGAAAGTTTCCACACTCACCTCTACCAGAGGACATGCCAGTCCCCCACGGGATGGGCAAGACTGGTCTTTGGACTTCGCTGTAAAATTATGGCGGAAATTTCTGAAACTTCTATTATCCACTCAATATATACTATTGAAAGCTTATTATGTGTCACTACCTTGTACCTCTTAAAATTATTGAAATAAGGAAAGTGCATTTCATAAGATGTGTGCTTTTCTATAAACCAAATTGAAGACAGAGCAACATGACCTCACATCTATCACTTTCTAGTTGTGTAAACTTTAATACTGAGGCTTAGTTTTCTTATTAGTAAAATGGCCACTAAATACCTGTTTCACAGGATTGCTAGAAAATCAAAGCGAAGTAAATGATTCAGTAGTCCCCCTACCCACCTTTATCTGAGGTTTCACTTCCTGAGGTCTCAGTTACCCAGAGTCACCCATGGTCTGAAAATATTAAATGGAAAATTCTGTAAATAAGTCATACGTTTTAACTTGTGCCCCATTCTGAGTAGCAGGATGAAATCTTTCCCTGTCCCACTGCTCCCCATCCAGGGCGTGAATAATCCCTTTGTCCCAGGGATCCACGCTGCATGCACCACCCACCCACCCATCAGTCACTTGGGCCCAGTTGGTCATCAGATCTACTTTCGCAGTATCACAGGGCTGAGATTTAAGCTTTATTTGACTTACTCATGATTCCAAAGTGCAAGAGTAGTGATGCTGGCATATTGTTATGATTGTTCTATTATTAGTTATTATTAATCTCTTACTGAGCTTAATTTATAAAATAAATGTTATAGATATGTATGTGTAGGAAAAAACATAGTGTATATATATATATATGGTTTATTACTATCTGAGGTTTTAAGCATCACTGGGGGGTCTTAAGACTGTATCCCCAGAGATAAGTGAGGAATACTGATACGATTCCTGGTATAGTATGCATATTAAGTATGCATACTTTGGTATAGTAATAGTGTGCATACAGATGCATATTAAGTGTTAAACAATATCAAGTACTATCATCATTGCCATAAGCAATGTTGTTATCCAGAACAGTTGTTTTTATAATGAAAGATCAACAGAAGGGCAGCTAGGTTGCATCTGGTTCCAGACAAAGAATGGAGCTGTGACCCTGCATGACGTCAAGATATTGTCGGCCAACAGAAACACTCTGAGGACTTCTGTAAGTTTCTATGAAGAAGACAGTTGCTCACTCTTCGATCAAGTAGCTCAGTATTTTCCAAAGAAAAAGATGAAAAACTATGGGAAAACCCACTGGAAACCTTCATGCTGAGAGTGAGATAAGCAAAATGCAGACCTGTCCTCTCTAGCCACTGTCCCTAGGGCTGCCCTTGCTGCACGCCGGTGGGCTTGACAGAACACCGCAGACAAGACCAACAGCTGCCCAGCAGCAATATCTGATTCAAAGCTTTATGAAGCGGTGAGGACTGTGGACTCTTGGGGTCAAGAAGCAGCAACATGTCAGTGTGAGCCAGTGGAAGGAGGCCTGGGGGCCTGGGATGGTGTCATGTGGGCCCTAGAGCTTCTGCCAAGCCCGAGTCCCCTACGATAACTAAGCCACAGAAGGAAGCAGAACCAAAGGGGATGTGATGGTGCAGGAAGTCCCAGGAGGGTGCAGAGGAGACGACATTTCTTTAAAAATGCCTCCAGATAAATGCGAGATTTCACCGCTTTAACTCTAAAATAACGTTCAAAAGAGCCAATTTCTGTAAGCAATCATGAAATAGAAGCTGAGAAAGGTTCAACGCTCAGAGAATAAAGAAAGGAGTGGTCACTGCTGCAATCTCCAGCTTGAGTTTTGTTTTTTTTTTTCCTTTGCAAATGCAGGTTTTAACAAATGGGAATATTACATCTGCATACTGTGAACATCTTTCCTTGTCAGTATGCTTTCGGTTATGGCCCCTTTTTTCTTCACAAACATAGTTTTTAATAAAAACGGAAATATTGTAGAAGCTTATTGTGAACATTTTTCCTTGCCAATATTCGTCTTCAACCTGATTTTAATGACCTAGCTGAAGTCTTGAACAAACCACTGTATCTCTGACTTTCTACTTTTGATGGAAGTTCTTTCACTAAGGTGTCCTGTGCTGGGACCAAGGTAATTTTTCTCACCAAAATTACTGACCATGTTAATCTCATGATAGCACTCCTTCAGCTAAGCCCTTACCTTCTGCTTAAATCTTCCTAGCGCTCCCCAGCCCCTCTAGAGCCCCTACATGGCTTTTCCCTCCACAGCGTGTTCCAGGTGAGTCCCACGGGTAGCAATCCACCTTGCTACAGAGAGCTTCCTGCACCTGCGACATTTGCCTACTCTGCTACATGAAACTTCTCTCTCTGTGGACTTCTGGAGTCCCAAAGCCCTTGAATCCCTTCTTAACTAAAAGACATTTGATCCCTGCCTGTACCCTTCCCCAATGTTTTCTTGGAGCTCTATGCCATTTACTTAACTCTACGTATAATAAATGTGCCCCACTTTTCTTGTAACCCCTGTACACGGTTTTCTAGTCTATGTACTTTGCTGAATGTTTTTATTTGCTGACTGCTCTTAGTTTAGACTGCCAATTATTCTACCCTGTAAGTTTCTTCAAAGTTCAGAAACACTGTATTAGTACACTCACAATAGAGGGCCTGGCCCCGGTAAATGCTGATGAGAAAATAAAAAGAAGCAATTGATTAACCAAAAGTTTGTTTTTATCCCCAAGGAGGCATCTCTTCTTTTTTCCAAAGTAGAGTGACTTATCAAATAAATCATGTTTTGCAATGATTAGTCTACAGTACCCCTAAAACTCAAAATAAATTAGGAGAATTTTTTTTCCCAGCTTCGACTCAAGGTAAAACAAAACAGGACTGTGAAGGTAACAACATCCATGACTCCACAGAGCAACACAAGCTTACAGGAATTTGAGAGGTGTGGTAAAAAATCACAAAAATCCCACCTCCGATATGTTTCTTTTGCTCTGAGGCAAAATTGTAAAAACTTTTCTTTTGATTTTTGTTATCCAAATAATTCTAGCTTAAATTGGAACTCAAATATTAATCTGATAATGACACCGTTGAGACACATTCTCTGACGATTGATCTCAAATGACTTACAAGGCTTTACTTTACCCCATTTTCTGCATTCCTTTCCAGCCAGAGGTTTTGCCTGTCTTTAACACCCCTGCCCCCACCACAACCACTACCATCATCAGGGAGAAAAAGAGACCCTGAAATGTATGTATTAAGATGATTATTATGTGCTTGGGAATATCCTTTAATTTAAATTTTGTTTTATTTTATTTTTAGCTTCAAAGCTTTTGCAGGAATGAACACCTGTCTTTCAGGGCATTATAAGAAATTGTCAGGTACCTGACATTCTTTGTTTTGTCAAGTCCTCCCACAGTGACACTGGATAGAAGTCACATTTTAATTAATGATCAAAGCAAAGGACACCTGTAAGGCTGGGTTAGACTTCTGAATTCTTTGATATTAGGTTTACAAATCTGAAAGAGTCCTTTGATTCTCCCATGTGTTTGTCCTTTCTTGGAGATCAACTTAATTCTTTTTTTCAAAGGCAACATATTTTGCTAATCTGAGCACTGAAGTTATGGGTGACAATGTCCATTCACACAGCAACTCTTAACACCTTATAAAAGTCATACTCCATTACACAGGACGCCAGGGCCCTCCCTGTCCAAAGGCCCCACTGCAGTGGAGATTTGTGGTGCCACATGCTGTTTGAAGTATGAGAGCCCTCAAGTGGGGCTCGGAAATCCGTGAGTTTGACATTAGTGTAAGGAATTGTACTTGCTGTGGTGTGTCACTATGAATGGAGGAGAATGCAGCAGCCATTAAGACCACCCTGAATTAAGTTCAAATATAATTAATCCTTTTTTGTAGCCAGAAGTAAATTTTATATAACCGAAATACATAAATATTGACATATGCTGAAATTATGTAGTATGTATTTGCTGATATTATGCAGCTTATATCAACTTATGCATATATCAACAAAATGCAAGTTAACAAGTACAAATATATTAACACGTTAAAATAAAATGTTCATATTACATAGTATAGTTGCATTATAGTTTATAGACTATATGTAGTAATAATATATAGACTAATTTTATATACCACACACTAATTCCCATGATGAAAATGAAACAATTGAGACTGACATGTAAAAATAGCTTGGGAACGCTAATGGAAACTACTAGAAATAGTACTTTAAGTACTTCACAATAGTGGAATTATAAGAAGTATAAAGAATAAAATCCAGAAACAATCACCATACTTTGGTGTATCTCTACGCAATTTTGTAATAAAATAGAATTTTACACATCTAGGCATACTGGATATATAATTTTGTATTCTTTTTAAAATTAACATGAATATTTTCTTTTATTGCTAAAATTGTCAGTGAGCATCCTTTGATAACTACATAATTATAAATTTTCTTGATCAATTGATTATTTCTAATTTTCTGCTAGCAAAAAAAAATTGCAATGAATGACTTAATGTATGAAACTGGTAAGGTTCTAATGCATAATGCTAAATTATTTGTTTTGTTTTGTTTTGTTTTTTTCAAGATGGAGTCTCTCTCTGTCTCCAGGCTGGAGTGCAGTGGCACAATCTGGGCTCACTACAATCTCTGCCTCCTGGGTTCAAGTGATTCTCCTGCCTCGGCCTCCTGAGTAGCTGGGACTACAGGTATGCGCCACCACACCCAGCTAATTTTTGTATTTTTAGTAGAGATGGGGTTTCACCATGTTGGCCAAGATGGTCCGGATCTCTTGACCTCATGATCCACCCACCCTGGCCTCCCAAAGTGCTGGGATTACAGGCATGAGCCACCGCACCTGGCCTGCTAAATTATTTTTCTAATAGGGCATATCAGTTTATTCTACTAGCAATATATAGAAATGCCCAATTACCAAATTCTTGCCAGTAATTAGCATTTCCTACAATTCTTTGATATTAGGTGAGTTTTTTAAAGTTTTAAACTTTTGGGATTACTAACAACACAGCTGAATTTTTTTTGTTGTCTATAAGACATTTCAATTTCCTCTCATTATTTGTATAGTCTGACTGTGCACTCAATTACTGATTTGCACGAATTCATCTTTCAATGAGAGTAACCCCACACCATTAGGTTTGGTGAAAATACTTTTCCTTTTATTGTTTTGACTTTATCAATGCAGTTTTAAATGCATAAAGATATATAAAGATTTTTAAAGTCCTATGCAAGCAAATCTGCTAGTTTTTTCCTTTGTGGCTCCTTTCTTTGCTTATTATTTTAGAAAGTCTTTTCTCATAGAGGGATTACATAAATATTTGCCTGTTTTCTTATTATTTATTTTATCTTAAATTAGTTCTACCTAAACTCGTATTTCTGTAAGCAATTATTTACAGCAAAGCTAACCTTTGTTGTTTATCACAACATATTTTGCAAATATTCCCATTATTTATCAGAAACTCACCAAGAAAAGGCCAGGTTATTCCAAAGCTAAAAAAAAAAAAGGATATGGAAGCCCTGAGCTACTCTTGATGGGGTTTCTAAGGGGTTCCAATTCCTTTCTGCCCAGACTTCACAAAGAACCAGTGTAATGGCTTAAGTCACAATCTGTTGCATGGGAATTGTAATTTTTCATGAAGCAATAGTCTGAGCATAATTTTTCATTTTATGAAGGAGATGGTAATTGCGATGGGCTCTGTTTTTGTAACGGGGTGATCTTCTGGTTTGGTGTGACAATTTGAATAAGGAAAAGTTTTGAAGAGTTGCATAAGCTCCTTGAAGAGGAAATATGGTAAGAAATAGCAGCTTAGTCTCTGCTATGAAGTCACTCAACTTAAGGCAGCTTTCAACATCTTTTGAAGAAATCACCCTTTAAAGTTTAACTGATCAAAGTGGCAGAATGTACAGAAGTCAGAATCCCTGGCTGGCCTATCCATTACAGAGGGTAAGATGCAAAGGGTTTTGAGCTGGAGGTTAGGATAGAAGCCAGGAGTGAAGCGTCTGCCTCAAACTTACCTATCAGAAAGAGAAAGACACTCACTAAGGCTTCACACTGAATCTGAGCATCCATGCAAACAGGCTCGGGCCTACCTGATCCTCAGTCAAATTAAAAGAAAGCTGTTTCCTTTCAACAGCAATCAGACCAGAAAAGGTTCCTCCTCTTTGTTTATAACTTTTTATTTTATTTGTTTTTTTGTTTCTGTTTTTGTTTTTTTAAGACAGGGTCTCACTCTGTTGCCCAGGCTGGAGTACAGTGGCACAATCACAGTTCACTGCAACCTCTGCCTCTTGGGCTCAAGCGATCCTCCAGTCTCAGCCTCACAAGCAGCTGAGACTACAGGCACGTGCCACCACGCCTGGTTAATTTTTTGGTTGTTGTAGAGATGCAGTTTTGTTTTGTTGCCCAGGCTGGTCTCAAACTCCTGGGCTCAAATGATCTGCCTGCCTTGGCCTTCCAAAGAGGTGGGACTACAGACATGAACCACCTCACCCAGCCTGTTCACAACTTTTGATTTTAAGGACAGAAAGACACATGGAAATATTCTTCATTCAAACCTTTCATTTACTTTGAGACCAAACATTAAGGTCCAATCTGTTGTTGTTTTAAATCAAAACAATTGATTTAAACCTACTGAGAGAAAGGAACTCAAGCAAGACCTCGTCTCTACAAAAATAAAAATAAAAATGAGTTGGGCTTGGTGGCACGCTCCTGTAATTCTAGCTACTCGGGAAGCTGAGGCAGGAAGATCACTTGAGTCCAGTAGTTTGAGGTTACTATGAGTGAGCTATGACTGTGACACTGCACTCCAGCCTGGGCAACATAGAGAGACTCTGTCTCTGAAAAAAAAAAAAAAAAGAAGAAGAAGAAGAAAATACTCGCTCTCATATGTTTATCACAGCACTATTCACAATAGCAAAGATATGGAATCAACCTAAGTATCCATCAATGGAAGATTGAATAAAGAAAATGTTACACATATACACAATCGAATACTATTTGGTCATGAAAAGGAATGAAATCATGTCTTTTACTACAACATGGATCGAACTGGATGCCATTATCTTCAGTGAAACAACTCAAAAACAGAAAGCCAAATACCACATGTTCGCACCTATACGTGAGAGCTAAACAATGTGTACCCATGAAAGTAGAGGGTGGAATGATAGACATTGGAGACTTGGAAGAGTGGGAGGGGGTGAGGAAAGAAAAATTACTTATTGGGTACAGTGTACATTATTAGGGTGATGGCTACACTAAAAACCCAGACTTCACAACGACGCGATATATCCATGTAACAAAACTGTGCACTTGTTCCTCTTCCAGTGATATAAATAAAAAAAAAAAATTAAGTCACTGAAAATGAATGAGCTTTGTTTGGAAAAATATGTATGGGCACATGGAGGCCAAAGAATGAGAAAGAAAAAAATGGAGGTGAGGAGGACTTTCTCAAGCATCCCACTCACCCCATCAATACAGTAACTCAAGTTAATTTTCTGTGAATGTGGAAAGAAATACGGTTTTGATGGATTATTATCATTTTGTTGCACAGTGTTTGCCTAAACTAATGCTGGTGCAAATTATAATATATCAGACCCTGTTCAAGGCATATGTAATACTAAAAAAAAAGTTCAATTGCCATAGATTATTCAAAATATTCTTAAATGGGATCACAAAGTCTGAATGTATCATAGTAGGAATACCTCACATTCTAGTCTACACAGACTACAGCTACTGTTGTTTTTTTTTAGCCTCAATATATTGCCACTTAACTACTGCTTTTTATTATCTAGTTTGATTAAAGATCAAGATTATTGCATACAATTGTCTCCTATCTTAAAAATAGTATTAGCATGAGTAAGGCAACTGAGAACTGGTAAGAACCTTTATTCTCATGGGAAGAGAGGACAAGAATTATAAATTATTAGGAGAATACTTTTCCTGGGTCTACAACCAGATTAAATTGGCCATTCTCTTCCCTCTTGTTTCCACTCCCAACCTGTAACCCCTTAGGTGCACAACTAATTTTGCTGTAATTTAAGCAGAGTTGGTTGTTTTTTTTTTTTAAGGAAAGTTAAGTGAAAGCACATCTGTAGGCAAGATCATCTTGCTCAGCTTCTGAGCCAAAACCCAGCAGAAGTATTTCACTTACACAAAAGGGGATTGTGGATGTAGATGAGGCTGACAAGGGCAATGCGAGGAAGCCAGGTCTTTTAAAGCACTGTCACCTCGCATGAGCCGCTCAGGAGCGCTCACACCTCAGGACCCAGCCCTATTCTTCACATGTCTTCAAAGGAGGATCACATCTGACACTGTCCAAAGATTCATGCTTATTTTTCTCTTGATCTTCCTCCTCAAAATCTCCCTTTGAACAGGATTTGCACATGCAGAATGAATAGAGATTAGGAGCAATTATGGTTTTTGTTTTGCTTTTAATGGCCCATGCAACCCTGAAATTTGCTCGTGAAATCTACAGCTAATACTGCAGTATTGCCTGTCTCATCTGTCGAGTGCCATATTTCATGGCTTCCAAATGCCATTTCTGGTATTTTCTTTCAACTTCAATCTAAAGCTTTACTTTTCATGTGCTTTAAGTGCTGGGCACCAAGGCTAAGAATTAAAATATCCCAGGGCTTTGAGAAAGAGAGTGCTAAGCGATCCCCCAGTAAGTTCCCTTGCCCACCCAAGATCCTGCTCATTTGAAAAAACAAAGGCAAGCGGCAGAGAGAGGAGGAGTTGGAAGCGCATTCCTGGGATTTAATAGTGACGCCTTGCACAGGGGATGGAGTCCTGGCAGGCTGTTATCTTTGTCTGCCTTGTCAGACTCAGGAGGGGAAGGGCCTCCAAAGAATCTATTTCACTGACATAGAAATGGCAGCTGGTGCTATTTCACTCTAAATAAATGTTTGGTACTAGCGCTGTCTATATAATCTCCCCTACAGCTAAAGCCTCGCCAGAACAAAAGGCACAACAAAAAAAAATTAGGTGCATGCCCAAGTGTCCTGAAGTGGGAAGGTGTCAGACATTTCCTGGTCCAGGCCTTCCACCCCCACCCTCACCCTGGCTCCTTCCCCAAGGGGCACGTGGTCAGGTCAATTGCCCACCTTGTTTCTCCATGAACAAATGAGGATTGTTCCCTCTGCTCGCGGTCAGCACGCGAGCCTCCCTGCACAGGCAGATTTTGTGACACAGGAACAAATAAGTGGCTGGGGAGTGAGTCATAAATAACCGATGTCGAGGTACATTGGTGTGAGTGGAGGCATGCTTATACTCGGGCTGCAATGCTGGGGCCACGGGAGTGCGCCGGACCCCAACCACAGCCCTGGTTTTCTCTTAACTTTCATAAAGATCATCTGCCACCACCAACAAAACCACGAAACCTAAAGTAATATTAGTCCTCAAATAATTAACTGGTGGGAGATTAGGAAATGATAAAAAGAGCAGGTGAAATTTAAATTCCACAGAGCAATGTATCAAATATATACACACGCATATATATTTGGTTCTAGCACTAGTGCATACTTTATATATATAGGCACACATATACATATATACAGACATATACACACATTTTTAAATTTACACATATGCGTATTTGTATGTATATACACATATACGAACTTTTAAAAATATATGTATACACACATATGTATACTCATATAGATGTATTCATTTTTTAATTTTAGAGACATTTTTCAAGTGCCTGAAATATGTAGGAGAACTGATGAAGATAACATAATGTTAGACAAGTGGTCTCTACTCTCAAGTATGCAACCTGTCAAGTAAATCTAACTGTTATGCCTCAATATACTCATTAATAAGTACAATAATACTAGCTACCACTCGTGGAATCCTCCTCCATGTTGGACGTCACACTATAGCCTAATCTACTTTGTAGTTATTCTTCATACCAACTGTCCAAGGAATATTTCACTTCCATTATCTATGAAATGAAAATAACAAAATAGTAAGTTAGCTCCAGGAGATACACTAACCTCCTCAAGGCCCAGGTGCATGTTGAGCCCAATCTGTCTGTCTGTGAGGTCTGTGCTCCTTTTTCTCTGCTGCGCAGATAACTGTGACCCAAGATGAGGCACACGATGAGGACCATAGGGAAGTTGCAAGGAAAAGCCACGGGGCCTCGGTGGGCACAAGAGAGAACGGGAAGCATCATGGGAGAAGTGGCACTGGCGTTGGACTTTAGTCGTGTCATGGAAAATCTGCCCATCATTACAGAACTAAAACTAGAATTCTGTTGAGAAATAAGCCCTGAGGCTGGTCATTATTTAAATGATCATGCAATCAGTGAAACACGTCATCAAAACATGTGCTTCAACCCAGAGTGTTCCCCGCTTAGCAGACCAGGCATTTCCAGCCAGGGCGTTTCACTGAGGCCCGACTTCCTATCTTCGTGCCTGTCAATGGCTCAAATGATAAGTGGGCAAACCCTGAGTGCCACGTGCCCTCATCTGGGAGCCTTCCACAGCCTCCACACGCAGTGCCCAAACACACATGTGCTTCACACAAACAAGAAGCAAAGACATTCAGTTCATCATCGGGGTGTTCCCCAACAAGAAATCACCAGCACTGGGGCAGCCCTAGCATCTGCACGGTACCTTGCAAGCCCCTGCATCTCAGTGACAGAATCAAAACAGAGATAAGCACAGGCAGCATGGGTTGCCAGAATCTCAGGGTTAAAATCCTGGTTGCACTACCAGTCACGTGGCCTTGGGCGAATGTTAGCCTCCTTTGAACTTTTTAAAAATATAAAATAGTCACATAACAGCACTTATCTCAAAGATTCCTTGTGAGGTCTAAATGAGATACCATATGATTAACCACATTACCTAAAATCCTGGCACATAGTAAATGCTCAGCAAACATTATCATGACCAGTACAGTTAGTTAGGAACAAGACACGGCCTCCAATGCCTGGTCAGGAACACTTCTCTACATCTTCTCTGGCTATTAGCTTTCCTTTACTTAGCAACATCTCAGAAAGTGTGGAAAGAAAAATATTCTAAGTTGTATGATTAAAACCCTTTCTCCTAAGTAAGTTTAAATTTTGAGTTTCCATTAAACTTTAAACTTTTTATGCATCTTCATTTACAAACATCTCCTCTAGGAGCCTCTGCCAAGTCCAGGCCAGCCCACATTTGCCCGGAAAATAGGCCAGGTTGCAAATGTGAGTCATAATAGCAAAGCTGATAGCCACAGATGACAGAAGCCTTGAGAAATGATGCCTCTGCTTGGTCTGCAGCAGAGAGCCTAACCAGCTCCATGTAGCTCCCTGGGCCTAGGATGCCCCATGTGTAAAATGACACAGAACTGGAAGGTGTCTATGGATTCTTCAAGGTCAAAATTTGTACATTCATGTGACAAGGCTGCAGCCAAAAAAATATTCTCAGTTCTTCTTCCAACACGGAATGAATAAGTGACTGCATAAAACATCAGTCTTCTAGACTATGATTGTCACTTTAGAAATGAGAGAGAAACTGAGGCACCACAGATGATGTCAACCATTTGTGGTCACTTGTGGATTGCTAAGCAGTCAAGAAATTGAAGTTGCTTTTCTTTTTAGTGTCCCAATCCTATTCTCTCTCCACTCCTTCCCAATGAGAAAGGTCTTATTTCAAAGCACAATTTGGTTCCATGCTGGCCAGTTCTTCACAAACCATTGAGGTAATGCTTATCCAACTTCACACTTTAGCGACTATTTATGAGCAGTGTTTACAAGTGCCAGAGATGGCCCCAGTGGTTATTAATGCTATGCAAATCAAAAGCCGTCTAAATCTGTTAATCTAGACAAAACACAGGGGCAACTCCAAACCAACGTGTGATATTCTGTCTCTGGGTTTATTCAAGTGTAATGCACCTTTAATGTCAACTTAGATTTTTCAACTCTTCACCAGGCTCACAGTAATTATAGTCAACAGGAAAGTCGAACTCAGCCAAAGAGGCAGGGCAACAGGAAATTGTGGGGAAATTTTAAAAACAAAACCAAAACAGAGACAAAAACCCCTGTCAATTTTAAGAACAGTTTTAAAAAAAAAAAAAACTTGCCCTTATGTAATGAAGTAAGAAGAACGTGAGGTGGTGTGTTAGGTGCAATTGTCAATGCCCCTTTGGCTGTGAGAGTCAGTGCCATCCTGGGCTAGAACCAGCACCTGCCAGAGTTGGGTCCACAATCTCCTCAGAGCAGAGCATGAGATCCAATCATCAGCCTATTTTTGGCTGCACAGTTAATGATCTGTTGGTACCCACACTTTTCACTTTGTCACAACAACTGGGGCCTGCAGCTGAAGCACAGCTGGCCTCTCATTCTCCCAGCCCTATAATTTAGTTTAACAGCTTTAGGGACAAGAGGAAATGGCGGAGTGCCCTGGAGCCCCCACACTGGCTTCAAAAATTAGTTCCTTACCATGCTGTATATATACTCACAAGTATTTTAGGCAAACAATGTAGGCAGGTCAGGCCCAGATGGGTGCACAGCGCTCTTCACTCTGTGCTGCCGGCAGGGTAGCTCGGTGTGGGGAGGAAAGGGAGAGAGGCATGATGAGTGATATGTGTGAGTCCCTGCGTGCCTGTGTGTGTGCATGTGTGAGAGAGGCCAGCATGCCTCCATGGGGGAGTGTGAGCAGGTGTATGTGTGATGCCTCGAAAACTGTGGGAGGCCTTTTTGACAAACACGCATGAGTTCTGCCCTCACACCTACGTTGAAAAGCGGCATTTCTCCCCCAGTCAGCAGATGCCTTGCAGGCGATTGTGGCTGCCTGGTGGGGGAGACCCAGCCCTGCAGGTGAGTTAGTTCAGCTTCTCAATCTCACTCTGGAATTTTACTAATGCCCCTGGGGGGTTGGCAGAAGGAAAAGGGCTTCTGTGAAATGGTGAGGCATTTCCCAGAGCCTCGGATCTCTCACTCCTGAAAGCATCTCTGCTGACTACCATTCATCCCTCTGAGATGGAGAAGTTCTGGGCCTTAGGGAGTTTTCCCATGGAATGGATGGAGGTCTGTCCCTGACCCAAGGCTGGGAAACAAAGGGCAGTGAGAATACAGCCAAGGAGCCTGTGGAGCAGTGGCATAGAGGTGGAGCCCGGGCAGCTGGCAGGACTGAGGTTTGGGAACCAGGGAAAGGCGTGAAGTGGCTGTCCAGGGAGACTTCCAAGGGCTCTGGGGCAGTTTCACGGCATCCTGTGCCATGTGACTTCTCCCTCCCACTTACTCCTCAGCAATGCCTGGTGGGTTTGGAGTTGGCCTTCATGGGAGGATACAGGCAGAAGGCATGACCAGGCAGAAAGCTGGGTCTGCAGGCAGCGGTGGGGCAGCAAGGTATGGAGGTTCAGGGCACCAGGAGCCCTGCTTTGACCTTCATCAGTGGCATGGTTCCTTCCCCCATTCACCAGGCAAGGACGTAGGGCACATGAAGCCACAGCGGCACCTGGAAATCTAAAATCCCCGGACCCTAGCAGTTTATACTTTGAAAGAGATCACTGACATTAAGTAGCTCAGCAAATAATTTTTCAGTTACAAATGCAGGGTTCACATTCTCTCTTCTCTAGATCACAGTTACGAATGCAAGGTTCACCTTCTCTCTTCCTAGGTCATTATTCTTTGCCTTTTTACCCTTTCAGTCCCACCCATCTCCAAACACACCATAATTTCTAACATTCTTCCTAAAATTCCTCTTTGATCGCACATCTCCCTGTAGTCTTCCTAACGTTTCTCACTCCCCTTCACAGCCAAGCTATTCATGAGAGTTGTCTCTGGCTGCTATCTTCACCGTCTCTCCTCCTGTGCCTCATCCACTGCCCCTAATCATTCTATCTCCTCCAGGACTCACTCCAAGCTTCTCTTTTAAGCTCACCAAAGATATCCACAGTGCTTCATCTCAGCGCTGAGCTTTTCCACCTGCACCTGCAGTGTTTGGGGATACATGATGTGGTGCTGAAGACCAAGAACCCTGAGACCAGATGGTCCAGATTCAAACCCCAGCTCCAGTGCTTGTGAGCTATGTGACTGGACAAGTTTATTTACCTCTGGGCCTGACTTCCCATTTGCAAAGCAGAGATAATAAAACAAAATCCCTCATAGGGATTATGAGGATGTAATGAGTTAATATACATACAAGACTCAGAACAGTGACAGGCACATTGTAAATACTATGTACATGATGGTACTAATTAATAGTAGTGGGTCACTTCCTCATTCTTCCTGTGGTTTCCAGGACACCAGACCTACCTGGTTTTCCTCCGAGCTATTCCTCAGTCCCTTTGCTGGTTCACTATCATCTCCCGAGTCTAAAGAACTCAGGTGTCCCAGAGCTCAGCCACTGAACATTTAGCCTCCTGAGACTTCCTCTAGTCTCCTGTCTTCAGATGCCATCTGTAGGTGACAACTCCCAATTTCCGGCCTGAAGTTTCCAACCCTAAACTCAAGGCCATGCATAAATTGTCTACTGGATATCTAGACCTCTGTGTTTCACAGGCATATCAAACTCAAACTTCTTGGCTGTTCTGGAGCTCATCAGGCATGACCTCTCCCCTCAGGCCGCTGCCTGGAATGCTCTTCCCCTCATACCTGCATGGGTTCTTCCTTCCCCTCCTTCAAGTCTTTGCTTATGCATCGACTTCTGAATGAAGCTTTCTCTGATCAACTCACGCAAATGTAAGACTCCCCCAACTCTGTGCACACCTGTTGCCCTCCTCTGCCTTTTTCCTCCATAGCATTTATCAGCTCCAAATATACTAAATATCATATTTATGTATTTGCTACATGTTACATATCCCTTATCCAAATTGCCTCGGACCGGAAGTGTTTGCGATTTCAGATTTGGGAATATTTGCATACACATAAATGAGACGTCTTGGGGAAGGAACTTAAGTCTAAACACAAAGTTCATTTGTTTCATATATATCTTCATATTAAAATGTTTAATAATTTGTGCATAAAACAAAGTTTGTGTTAAGTAATTCCGTGTGGAGTTTTCCACCTGCGTAACTGGCACTCAAAAAGCTTGATTTTGGAGCCTTTGAGATTTTGGATTTTCAGATGAATGCTCAACCCGTTTTCTGCCTTCCTCATCAGACTATAAGCTCCAAGAGGAGAAGATTCTTATTCTGTCATTTCACTGCTATATGCCTAGCGCCTTGAACACCCTCTTAGTATACAGTTAAATGCTGAGCAAGTCTTTACTGAGTAAATTTTAAATAGAATGAACAAATTGAAAATATGGGCCCATTTTCCCCTAGTACAGTGTGAGACTCTGTATTGAGAATCATACTTGACCATGGAGCAAACAAGTCTTCCCAAGGCGGTGACGGCAAAACAAAAATGGAAAAAAGTTAGTCATACCAGGTAGCCAGGCCAGATAAGGCAAAAGCATCTGGACAAAGGCCACACCCTCCTAAGGCCGCACTGCAATGCTTGATTGAGGAGTGATGGAAGATCTTGCTGTGGGATCTCAGGGTACAAAGACACACAGTCAGGTAGAGAGATTGGTGAGGAAAAGATCACATCCAGCCCATCGGCCTCAGCAGACTTGACCTTAAACTCAATGAAAAGCCCAATGGCCTTGATCATGGTAGAGGACACCACCAGATGTGGCAAGGCTGCTGCAGGGAGGAGAGGCTGGCGGGGATGTTGGAACTGGTTTACCCACCATTGAAGGTACCTGGCCAGGAGATGTGGCTCTGGACAGTGGAAGACAGGTTTAAAAATTACTGTGAGGCAGAATCAAGAAATATTTTTCACTGATTGCACATGAGTGGAAAGGGAGAGTGAAGGAAAGAATAGCTCCCAGGACTTTTACATCAGCTAATGGGTAAAAGGTGAAGCTATTGTGAAGAAAGGTGATGAATAAATGGGTTGGGGGATGGGATAATATTACACTTCAGTCTGGACCTAAAGCCTGAAAGATTTATTTCACCGGTGTAAATGCTTCCACCTAGTTATATGCTCTTCCCCACATAGAATTCATTTTCTTCATTCTCAAGATACTTGCTTATGCCAAGCTTTCTACTCCAAATGCCATTCCTGTTCCTTTCTATTGTCCACTGTCCTTTAAAACCCAGCTTATACATTTAATGCCCAGATCTTGGTTCCTCACACCATTCTCTAATAAAAGAAACTGCAGCTCCTTGGAAATATGGCTGATTCTAAGGCTGGAACAGGAAATATGCAAGAAGGGCCTGGAGCATCTCGTAGTACCTGAAAGTAAGGAAGTGCCCAGAAACACACACAGTGATGAGTGCGTATGTCACAGGGAGCAGGAGTCCACTGAGTGGGCTCCCAGGTCCAAAGCTGGAAAAATTTGAGCAACCAAATAAATAATGTAGCACTGAAACATAACTAAAAGTATAGCACATATATCCATGAGCCCATACTGATATAAATAAATGACTGAATTAACAAATAAATAAATGGGAGAAAAGCAGAATCTTCCATGCAGAAAAATTCCAAATAATTTATGTAAATAGTCTGTCCTCAGGGAGGTGGAGCATCACACCCCATCCCTTAAGTATGAGCTGGGCAGAGTGACTTCCTTCTAAAGAATACAGAAAAGAAAAGGGAGAAATTAGAGTTACTTAACAGTGGAGAAACCTGACAAACAACCTTAACCAGGTGATCAAGGTCAGTATCAACAATGATAAAACATGTTGATAGTATGGACCCTTGATATGATGTGCTGAGAGGGACACTTCAACTCTGTGGTCTTCCAAAACCCCATCATACCAGTTCCATCATGAGAAAAACCTCAGACAAATCCAAACTGAGACACATTCTGCAATGCCCATAACCAGCACTCTTCGAAACTGTCAAGGCCATCAAAAGCAGGGGGAGTGCCTGTAATCCTAGCACTTTGGGAGGCTGAGGCGGGCGGATCACAAGGTCAGGAGATCGAGACCATCCTGGCTAACACAGGGAAACCCCGTCTCTACTAAAAAATACAAAAAACTAGCCAGGTGTGGTGGCGGGCACCTGTAGTCCCAGCTACTTAGGAGGCTGGGGCAGGAGAATGGTGTGAACCCAGGAGGCGCAGCTTGCAGTGAGCTGAGATCGCGCCACTGCACTCCAGCCTGGGCGACAGAGCGAGACTATGCCGAAACAACAACAACAAAAAAAGCAGGGGGAGTTTGAAAAACTATCACAGCCCAGAGGAGCCTAAAGCGACGTGATGACTAAATGTAACGTGGTCTCCTGGATGGGATTCTGGAATGGAAAAAGGACATTATGGCAAAAGTAATGCAGTCCAATAAAGAATGGACTTGAGTTGATAAAAATGACTTGGTGACAAATGTACCCCAGTAATGCAAATAGTTAACTGTAAGGGACTTCTGTGGCATATGAGAACTCTCTGTACTATCTTTACAACCTTTCTGTAAACCTAAAACTATTGTGAAATTAAAAGTTTATTTGATGGGGGACAAGCTTACATCCCACCCCTCCAGCAAGTCTTTCTCACTCTTCACTTCTCAGGTAAGCCTATGCCTCCTCCTTGCACGTAGGCACTAAGTCTGCAAAGCTTATTCTCACTGGCATTGTGTTGCATTTAAATGGTCCCTCACTGTGTGCAGGTCTGTGGGTTCTATCTTTCCTACTGAAGGACAGACTTCTTAAAAGCAATGGTGCAACCCTATCTGTCCTGGGTTTGTATCCATGGCAGCAGTCCAGGGCTTCTATGCAGTGGACACTTACACATTGGCCTTGAAAAAGTCACTACTTCTTCTTCTTTAGAAGAGACATAAATGACACTGACCTAGATTAGGAGGAAGTTTTCTTAGAAGTAATGAACTACAGAATGGTTTTATAAATTATTGCACATAAACAGCTAAACACGATACTGAAGACACAGAAAATAATAGATGTCCGTTGTGGCTACTACTACAACACAGTTGGCCTTTCATCTCCCCTTTGTCTCCCCAAAGACACATACTTCTGCCATCCAACAAAAGCTCTCATCCCTGCATCCAATCAATGGCCAAGTCCTATCAATTCTGCTTCTTAAATATCCCTTGCATGCGTCCATTTCTCTCCACCCCCATGGTCAACACAGTCATCTAAGGCAATGGCATTTCTGGCTAAAACATGATCATTTAGGGCTCTGGTTTGTCTTCCTGCAAACACTCTCATCCTGTCCACAATAATTTTTACATGATCTTTTTAATATGACCATCTTATTACGGAATTCCCATGCTGAAACCCTTCTGTGTCCAATCCAGCTTCAAAATCCTTTCCAGTGCCACAGGGGTCTGTGCCTCTCTGGCCCAAGCCCTGCCCCCTCATCTTCTCTTCAATCACTGTGATCCAACCTATTGGCTTCGTGCCACCTCTGCCATGTCTTTTTTTTTTTTTTTTTTGTCCAATCTCAGGGCCATTGTAGATGCATAGATGCTGTTTCCTCTGCCTAGAAATCCTTCCTCCCTCTTGTCCACCACCCTGTTTTTGCCTGAGTAATTTCAATTCTTTCTCCAGATCATGAATACAAATAACATCCTCAGGGAGCTATTTCCTGAGGAAGTAATATGCATTCAACTCAACTTGGTCCATGTGCAGGAGCATACTGTGAACGCACTTTGGCAAAGCAAAGGAAGACCCATTCACCATGTTTAACGTTACTCCATGCAGGACAGAAAGCTCCACATCACTATTATCTGCCCCTCTGTCCCTAGGACCAGCCTAGCCACTGGCTAGAGCAGGGACTCTGTGAACATGAGCAGACTGTTGGATGAAGGGATCGACCCACTGATTCCTCTGTCTCCCTTCCAAGCACAGTGCAGCATTCCTCACATTCTTCCTGGTTCTCCTGTTTCATAATGCTCCTATTCCCCCTTTGACATGAAGGACCAATGGCACAAATGTCAAAAGTCTCTTTCCAGAGCACTTGGGGGAGTCTTTGAGAATGTTTGATTCACCTCATTTGTCTCTATTGAATTTTTACCAGGTGGGAGTATTGTCCATCTTTATCACAGTGATTTGTTCATCATCATACAAATTATAATGATAGGGAACCACGAAACATGACTCAAAACAAGGAAAGGAAATATATTTTGCACAGCTAGTTCATCAAGATTGAAGCCAAACAATATTCATTGCGCATAAAAGGCACATCAAGCCTTAACTTGGTCACTTTTAAGAGGATGACGCAATTTCTGGGGTAGTAGAGACATTAGGAAAGATCATATGATGCTTTAGTCAAAACGTCCTTTTGGTTTTTCCTCAGCCTGTCCAAGCTCCCATGATTCACTAAGGAAACTACCTTATTAAGGGATAATAGGTTACGTGGTCCCCTCAGTTGAGAAAAAGTTTCTGCAAGTTACTCTTTCTGGGCCTCTGACCTATTTGAATTTGGCCAAAATGCCTGAAGAGGGTTTTCTTCACACGTCTGACTTAGCATCAGTGAGAAAGAACTGGGCCCTTCTCAAATAAGATGTTCTCATAAGAATTTCTACAACCCTGCCTTTGTGGTCTGTCGCTTCCAATAAAAAGATTATGCTGAACTGGGCATCTCATGATCAGTGACAACCACTCTAACAATCAGCCAGTCCAATAAATGTGGGTTTGGAGTGTGCACAGTGCTCATACATGTGTGTGCATGTGTATGTTTGCGTATGTGTGTTTATGCCTGTGCACACATGTGCATGTTTGTGTGTATGCATACGTGTGTGCGTGTGTGTGAATTATGTCAGTCACACATCTGTTTTCAAAGAAAGAGGTGACTCTTGTTCTCACAGCACCTCACCTTTTCTTCCAAAAAGCTGTTGGAGGGGTTTTAAGTTAATTCTACCCTTCAGCTCTTAAGTCAGAACACAACTCTATCTACATCTTGTTTTTAAAAGATCAGTGAACACTTTGACATTGTCTGCAAATTGTGTGTGTTTGTCCATTTACACATTGTTCAGGAGAGGGGGTCAAAAGTTTACCTCAGTTTCCTTTTTAAAAATTTTATGGGTACATAGCAGGGTCTTTATTTATGGGGTACACGGAATATTTTGATACAGGCATGCAATGCATAATAACCACATCAGGGTAAATGAGGTATCATCACCTCAAGCATTTATCCTTTCTTTGTGTTACAAACGATCCAATTACACTCTTTCAGTTATTTATAAATGTATGTTAAACTATTGCTGACTGCCGGTACCCTGCTGTGCTATTAAACACTAGATCTTCTTTATTCTACCTAACCGTATTTTTGTACCCATTAACCACCCCCCCTCCCCCTCCCACTACCCTTCCCAGTTTCTGGGATCTGTGATTCTACTCTCTCAGACTCTTAAAAAGGTCAGTCTGATTTAAATAAAAAGAAGAAAAAGTAGAAGAAATCCAACCTCTGGTCGTAGACTGACCTAGATATCCAGTTTCTCTAGACCTCGTACAGGGGAGTAGTTCCTCACCCAGAGGACATGGTGGGCATCAATATATGATGCATGCAGAGGCACAAACAGAACACTCGTCAAATGACAGATACTGTGATGTTTACACACTTTAGTCCACCCCCAAAGGCACCCATCTTCCTCCTTTCCAGACTGGAGATGAAGCCAGCGAGACAATTCTCCCAACCACGGCTCTGGCACCAGCTTCTGCGGCCTGTTGCGTGTGGATGTGCCATAGACCCATCAATTGGAAGACAAGGATGTGTTCCCAGCACCTCTCATTTCAGAGGTATGGGTATGAGGAGAAAGTCCTCCAGCGACCAAAGTGCGGAGAGAAACTTCAGTAAGAAAATCTGTTTGCTACAAGGCAAAGTATTGTCCGACCTCTCCTGGGGGTATCATCATAAAGTCAACACAGTGAGCCCCTGGAAATTACAGTGCATTCAGGATTGCCCAATTTACCACAGCCCTTCAGAGCCACATTTGGCAACAGCCTATTTCCAATGTATTGAAAGAGAGGTAGAGACCTCAGCTCTGACCTAATTACAGCCCTCCTGTTTGTCTCCTCATCAGAGCATGAGCACCCTGGAGGGAGAGGCCATCCTCAGCATCTTAGCCTATCTCCAGGTGGGCCAGGTGGCCTGTGGTTACAAACTTGTTGGGTATTTTGCCGTGGCTGAATTGCCTATGATTTGGGTTTTCACTTAGAATATCATATGAAAATCACCCGAACCTATCTAGCTAGCTAGCTAGCTATCTTTAGAGACATCTCGTTCTGTCGCCAAAGCTGGAGGGCAGTGATGCAATCATAGCTCGCTGAAGCCTTGAACTGCTGGGCTCAAGCGATTCTCCTGCCTCAGTCTTCCAAGTAGCTAGGACTACAGGCACGTGCCACCATACCCAGATAATTTTTCAAATTTTGTAGAAATGGGGTCTTGCTATGTTGCCCAGGCTGGTCTCAAATTCCTGGCCTCAAGTGAGCCTCTGGCCTCAGCCTCCTAAAGAGCTGAGATTACAAGTGTGAGCCACCATGCCCGACTACTGCATGCCCATCATGTGCAGAATAACGCTGTGATTCTTTCCTTCAAGGCATCTACTGAATGTTAATGTGCACATTTGAAAGCAATCTGTGGTAGGCTGTACGCTATTTCCTCACAATTTTCCCTTCTCTCTCACCCCTGCCATGCTTCACTTTCACCAGAATAGACATCCCTGCTCTGATGTTGAACTTGGCCATCTGGCCGTTTTTGGACAATGGAAAGGAGTGGCTGGGCCAGTTCCAAGCCAGAGCCATGGGAGGATGCCCTGTTGCCAATGATCCTACCCCACACCGACCCCTACTATGAGAACTCACCTCGTCTAAGGGCTGCTTCCTCAGCCCGAGTTTCAAGACAAGACCCGCCCAGAGAAGCCCTGAACCAACAGCTGGAGCCGGCAGTGAGTGCAGCCTTGGCCAGCTGAGTTGTCACTGACCCACAGGCCCAACTGTGAGCAATCAATGCTTGTTGTTTTCAGCCAATGAGACATTGGGTTGTATGTTACATACCATTATTTGACAGAAACCTGGGTGTTTAACTCAAAGCCTGCTTTGGTGATTTCCTCTTTCAACTGACTGCCAGACCACTCATGAAGCATTCTATCATACACTGTTTGCAATTATAAGTTATCATCTTATGCATCATGTCTTTCCAACAGGACTGGGAACCCCAGAACCCAGGAAGTGTGTCCTCTGCTTGTTTGCATCTCCTACTCTTCCCACCTTATTACCTCTAATATATGGTAATTTAAAAGTTTTCATTAGTAACTCATAATATTTCTTCAATGTTCTGTAATGATTATTCACGACTAGCCACTGTAGCATATTACATTATAATCAAACACAAATGGAGTTGGAAGATGTCCTTTATAACTGTTAACGTTTGGGCCGGGCGCAGTGGTTCACGCCTGTAATCCCAGCACTTTGGGAGGTTGAGGCGGGTGGATCATGAGATCGAGACCATCCTGGCCAACATGGTGAAACCCCGTCTCTACTAAACATACAAAAACTAGCTGGGCGTGGTGGCATGTGCCTATAGTCCCAACTACTCGGGAGGCTGAGGCAGGAGTATTGCTTGAACTCGGAAGGTGGAGGTTGCAGTGAGCCGAGATCGTGCCACTGCACTCCAGCCCAGCTGCAGGTGAGACTACGTCTCAAAAACAAAACATAACAACACCAACAAAAAAAAACAAAAATAACTACTAACATTTATTGTTGACATACTAAAAACTGTTCTAAGCACTTCACCTTAACCCACTTAGTCCTTTCAGCAGCCAAATGAGGGAGAGACTGTGAGTTCCCAAGTTCACACCACGAGCCAGTGGTGCAGCCAAGATGAGAATTCAGGTCATCTGGCCCCAGATCACATGACCCTAGCTAAATGAGAGGACAGTGAATCCTGCTGGTATCCTCTCCCCAGTCACACTGGTTACTCAGCCTAGCCAGCTTCTTAGCTGGGGAGCTGCCAGTGTCATATGCAGCCCGTTCTGTTGTTGGACACAACAGTTGTAAGAAAGAACTTCTCAATGGGGCAAAATCTGGTGCTTCTACTCCTTTGAGCCAATGCAGAGTACATCTTCCTGAAGCAGCCCATCAAATGACCACAGGCTCTGAGGACACCCCTGACAAAGCCTCCAAGCCAGAAGAGGTAACCAGCCCTTTCCTGTGGTGGCCCTTTCATGCCACATCCTCTCATCCCTGATCTTCACAACACACAGCCTTGCCTAGGCTGTTTACAAAAGTGCTTTAAAATGAGGAAAGCTTCAACAAAAATGCAGGCACCGTGATTATTGATAGAACGGACACTCGACAAATGCTAGTTGAACTGAATTAGTCACAGCCACTGAGAAATGGTTGAGATATCTAAAAACATTGTTTCTTGAAATCTTTATTTCTTTATTGAATTTCAGGGAAGGAAAGCACCAGACACATCGTCCTGAGATCTGTTGATTCTGGAGTGTGCGACAGAAGCTTTTGACAAAGAGGTGAAAGCAGTTAGTTAAAACCTGGCCCAATAAGTGGAAGAACAAGTGATACACTCTAGGAACGGTCACCACAAGGGATGACCTACATGAGGAACCTCCCTCGAGAGAACCCAGAAGAGGCTCTCACCAGAACACCAGGAGAGCCACAGTTCAGAGGGCAACCGCTTCAGACACATGCCCTCGCTATAAGTAGGCCTCGGTCTACATCTCAGTGGCTGATGGTGATATCAAGTCCATGCTCAGTTTTTACAAGCTAACAAAAATATATATAAAACCTCTCCTCAAATAAATGCATATTGTACTCTAAATACACAAAGATCATTTCATTTTTATTTTAAGCTTTTATTTTAGGTTCAAGGGTACACGTGCACATTTGTTATATAGGTAAACTTGTGCCACGGGGGTTTGTTGTAGAGATTTTGTCACCTTGGTACTAACTAAGCCTACTACCCAACAGTTATTTTTTCTGCTCCTCTCCCTCCTCCCAGCCTCCACCCCCAGGGAGACCCCAGTGTCTGCTCTTCCCCTCTATACGTCTATGTGTTCTCATCATTTAGCTCCCACTCATAAGTGAGCATATGCGGTATCCGGTTTTCTGTTCCTGCATTAGTTTGCTAAGGATAATGGCCTCCAGCTCCAAAGATCATTTTCATGATTTTTTTCCTGTCTCTAGGGAAATCCAAGTGTTCTTGTTTGAAATATTTCCTCCTTACAAAGAAGTAGGGTATGTGGCTCCGTGGTCAGACATGCTCTTCGGAGCCAGACCACCAAGGATACTAATTCTGGATCTTCCCCCATGAGGTAAGGTCCTGGGCAAGTTAGGAAAGTGCTCTCGGTCTCAAGACTCCTCATGACTAAAAAGGAGATGACAACACCACCTATACTGTAGGACTCTCCCAATGATTCAATGAAGTAAAGCAATTAACATGATACCCATCCATGGATACAGCTATCACTATAGCCAATGCTTCTAGATTAGATCAATAGATGAGGAGGGTGGACCCCTGTAGTCAAGGTACTTTTTACTACTAAGCAAGCAAAGGTTGATAATGTCATATAGCTTGTTTTCATATTATGCATATGGAAATAGCACAGAGCTTTCCCTCTCCACACTATGAACAGACTCATGGGCCTCAGTGCTCTCAGGGCCTCAGCTTTTATTTAGAAAGCTAAGTTGTCTGCTGGCAAACTTTCAAGCTCCATTTCTTCATGCTTGATAGGCCACAAACCAGCTCCGTGAGCTGGAGAGAAGCTGCAATTAATAAGCAAGTCGAGGCACTCTCTTTCCTAAACATGCCATGCTCATGTCTTACTGGAAAGAGAAGTGACCCTTCAGGAAGAATACGACTTAGTGATTGAGTGTCTCCACTTGATGGACACAATTGGGTTGAAGAAAATGTAAAACTCAATGAGCGTTAATGCTTCAGAACCGGGTGAGTGGGTTGGTTTGTTTCCATTTTCTGCCCCCTGTGGCAGTCTTTTTTCCTTATACCCTCCTTGGCCTTGCTTTTTCCTTTCAATATTTTTTGAGTGTCTACCACCTGCCTAAGTATGGAAGTTTCAAAGGTGAAAGGGTCCCAGAGGCTTTGCCTTCAGGAAAGTCACACTGCAGTGAGGAAAACAGACACTTCCAGAGAAAAATCACAAAACCAGAGAGAAGTGCAGCACTAAAGACAGACAGACAACGTGGGACTCTACTCTCTGGATATGAGAAGTTTACAGTGTAGGAAACATGAGAGCAAAGCTCGGTTTTCCAGGAAAGGCATTCTTTCCATCTTTATTGGATTCGAGTTTTAAAACTATATACTGGATTTCTCTCCTGACTTAATTTTTCCTAAAGTAAAACAAACATAATGCAAGCGAGTCTTCGTGGGCTGCTTGAGACTCATACAGTACAAATAAAATTGTATTTTATAGTAAAACAAAGGCAGATGTTTGGGAAGACTGTCTACCTCAATTGTTAATAAAAGAAACTTATGTTATCCATCATGTTTTGTGTGATTTGCTTGTTTCTTCTAAGCATTAAGGGAGGGGCAATTTGAGTGAGGTGAGAAGTTTGGTGAGCTAGATTTTAAGTGGCCCCCAACCCAGGGAAACATACACCATGTGCTTCAGGCTTGCGTGGATGAGAACAGACAGGTGTGTCCACACCTCAGGTGCACCCTACTCAGCTACTCCAGCACTTGGGAGCACCCCCAGTTTGGTGCAGTGAAAAGGATGTCTGGCTTTGGTTTCAGAACACTCTCATCTCAAATTCCAGCTCTGGCATTTGCAATCTCTATTACTACTAGCAAACTCTAACCTTTCAATTCCTCATCTGCCAAATGGACATGGTGAGGCCATGCTGTAATGCAGGTGCGATGGCTAAGTAAGGTGACCCGGCCGCCATTCTCAAGGGAGAACATGCCGTGAGCCAAGCTTCTAGAGCTCAGGAATGTGTATGCCTCCCCCCATTTCAGGTCTGTGAGATGCACAGGTACCTCTTTTTCCCCATCCTATCTATAAGAAAACTCAATCTTTTTTTTGAGACAGGATGTCACTCTGTCACCCAGGCTGGAGTGCAGTGGCACAATCACAGCTCACTGTAGCCTTGAACTCTCGGGCTTAAGTAATCCTCTCACCTCAGCTTCCTGAGTAGCTATAACTACATGCAGGCACCACCATACCCAGCTAATTTTTGTATTTTTTGTAGAGACAGGGTTTTGCATGTTGTCCAGGCCAGTCTCGAACTCCTGGGCTCAAGTGATCCACCCGCCTTGGCCTCCCAAAGTACTGGGATTACAGGCATGAACTACCATGCGTGGCAGAAAACTAAATCTTGACAAGATTAGACAAGTCACCTAAGATCAAATAGATAGTGATAGTGGAACTGAGACTCAATCCCCAGGCTCGGCTGACTTCAAAGACAGGGAGTAGAAGAACTCAACAATATCTCTGGAATTTGCAGTTGATACCATTAAAAGCAAGCCTGAACACAGAATGTGATGGCTAATTTTGTGTGTCAACCTGGCTAGGCTACACTGCCCAACTGTTTGGTCAAGCACTAGTTTAGATAGTGCTGTGAAGGTATTTCTTAGATGTGATTAACATTTACAAAATACTATTGCCAGGAGCAGTGACTCACTCCTGTAATCCCAGCTACTGAGGAGAAAGAGGTGGGAGGATCACTTGAGCTCAGGAGGTCAAGGCAGCAGTGAGCTGTGATCAGGCCACTGAACTCCAGCCTGGGTGACAGAGCAAGACCCTCTTAAAAACAAACAAACAGAAATACCATAAATGTACTTAAAGTCAACTTTGAGAAAAGCAGATGACCCTTCATAATGTGAGTGGGCTTCATTTAATCAGTTGAAGATCTTAAGAGTAAAGACTGAGGTTTTCAGGGCAAGAAAGAGTTCTTCCTCAAAATTACAACCTAGAAATCATACCTGAGTGGATAGCCTGCCTGTAACCCTGCAGATTTCAGGTTCAAGATTGCAATGTCAGCTCTTTTTGGAGCTTCCAGCCTGCTGAACTGCCCTGTGGATTTCAGACTTGCAGCCCCCCGTGATCACATGAGCCAATTCTTTAAAATAAATATCCCTCTCCCCTTCTCTCTGTCCCTGTCTCTCTCTCTCTCTCATAGAGAGATACATTGATAGTATTGGTTCTGTTTCTCTGGAAGGCGTAGACTGAAAATACAATGTGCCGAGTATGAATCTGAAACAGCTAAGATGGCCAAACTGGAACACCTTTTAGTTGTAATGAGGTGGCGCTGGAACTTCACTAAGAGGTCAAGAACAGATATACACCCAAATTTGAGATTTGCATTCATGGTCATGACATCTGAAGCCAAGGGGAGAAGGAAAACCCTAAAGAAGAAAGTTCAGGGACGGGCATGAGATGTATGAGGCAGGTCTTTGGTAGCCCTTTATTTTGGGTGTGGGAGAAGAGAACAGAGACAGGGGAGCTGTGCAGAGGAATCAGTAACAACGGATACTGTGGGAGGGAGGAGGATGCAGAAGCAGACTGAAATTGAGTAGGCCTGGGGCTTGGAGAGGCTGGTCAGATGACTGGGGCTTGGCTTGGAGATCAGAGACAGCGTGAAGAAAGCACACGTAGAAGGGGCAGCAACACCAGTGCAGGTGTGAGTGAGGAGAGAATGGAGAGCTGTTTTATCTTAATGCTTTAATATACTGTCAGTCCTTCAACATTCTGGGAGACAGAGGCACCAACCCCACAACACAATTGAATATCCACGTATTTCGATTCCAAAAATGTAATTACTCGTAGCCTACTGTTGAACAGAAGCCTTACTAGTAACAAACAGTGGATGGAGACACATTTTCCATGTTTTATGTATTATATGTTGTATTCTTACAATACAGTAAGATAGAGCAAAGAAAACGTAAAGAAAATCATGAGGGAGAGAAAATATACTTTCTATTCATTGAGTGGAAATGGATCATCCTAAAGATCTTCATCCTTGTGATCTCTGTGTTGAGTGGGCTGACAGGGAGGAGGAGGAGGGGCTGGCCTTGCTCTCTCAGGGGTGGCAGAGGTAGATGAAAATACGTGTGTAAGTGACCCACAAAGTTTAAACCCACATTGCTCAAGGGTCATTTGTACTATTAAAAGACTTACAGTAACATGAAATGCAATTCCTTTATCACAAGCTGGTTACCAAAGCTGAGTTTCACTTTTTAGTAACAAAATTACTAGGACACAAACCTCTGCCAGCTCCTACTAGGACCCCTGGCTGCTTCCGAGCTCCCCAGCATGACACCTGCCTTGGGCTCCTCTGCCACGTCCTGGCCTCCCTGGCTTCTCTGCCTCTGCCTACTGATTTTTTTTAAATAATCAGGAGAGCTTTCTGCTTAGCTCTTGACTGACCTCCATAAAGCAAGAACCAGGGTGACTCCCCAAGTATCATCATGCCTTGAACAAGAGCAAGCTAATTTGAGAATTTGTTTTTAAACATCTAAAGCCTGTGGTCTTTTTTTTTTTCTTTCCCCAAAGGTTAATCCCCTTACATCCAATTCCAAATTGTGAGTAACTGTGCTCATTCTTTTTCTTAACCATACTGTTAGTATTTATTCTCCCTTAAAAATGCAAATACCTGTTTTTTCTCCTTTTTACTGATGTCCCCTCATTTATTCTAAATCACCCCACACACTTATCTCCCTATCAAGCTTCCCAGAATCAGGATCTCTCATCTATGTCATGTAAACCTCTAACTTCAGCCCATCTTCCTCCACTCATTGGTCCCCATTGGTTCCTGAATAAAGTTTACATTCACCTGCCTGGTATTCCAGAGCTCCATGATCTCACCTTATTCTACATATTCTAGTCTTCCACTGGAGTCCTACTAGTCTGTGTCCTCCCTCCAAAGTCTCTATTGCAGCCACTTCACTCAAGCTCTTGCTTTAATGGAATGATCATTCTTGATCTTCACTGATTCCTCCAATAATCAGTTATTCAATAAGTCAGTCTAGTACTTGAAGTTAAGCTGATTATATATATATATATAAAAGACACACACGCCTATTTAGAAACATACCAGATAACTGACTCTCTTCTTTCCCCTTGCTCCCAGTAATGCTGTCATTTCTTTTTCTGTTTCCTTCTCCTCCCTTATCTGTACAATGTAGCATGATTTCCTCCAAAGTGTCTCAAGAGAATCTTGATGCTTTATCATACTGTCCACACCAAAGGTCACATGGCCATTGTAATGTCAAGGATTTGGTAAGAAAGCAGAGCTTCAGGATAGAGTCAGTCAGGAGAGTCAGTGAGATAAGACAAGAAGTCACTCCACAAGCACCCACCATCCCCGTCCCGTCCTCAAAAAAAAAGACAAAGAAAAAGAAAAAACATTCACAGTAGTTTTTGGTACTTTCGTAAGTGTTGAAGCAAAGAACATGGTATTAGATTACATGGGTATAAAAAGCCTGTTTCCTAGAACCCGTATTATCTCTACAGTGAGCAAACTCATTCTGAGCAATGAATGGGTTTTGACCACATCTGAAAAATAGGATTTAAAACCAGAAAATATTGAATGATATAAAATCAAATTCAGAAATATCTCTATGCATTATATTCTTACAGCCAAGGCATGTTTTCTTAAGAATCACCAAACATGGAAATATACATGTTTCAAATCAACACAATATTACACAAAAGTTCCATTTGGCCATTATACTCCTGAAGTTCTTCATTGGGTCTCTGAAAAATTCCAACTACAAAGCAACACCAGCCAGTCATGAGCAAAGGACTTTCAGAGACTGTTAGTTGTTTTCCGTAACAGAAAGGCATTTCTATGAAATATTCAAGATCTCACAAGGACAATCCAGTTCATTAGCATTAATACAAAAATTGAAAGGATAAAGATTAATATGGTCCCCACCAAATGATGGCACAAAAATCAGAAAGCACTTTATACTAAAATAGTAAGCAAAGCCTTTCCATAGCTTGTAACATGGATAGCTAACCTAAAATGTCTTCATTATAAAACACCCAGAAATGCTAGATAAAAATCAACATTCTTTTAAAATACATAGTGAGATCACAAAACATGATAAATGTTTAGGCAACAAAAATAATAAGTAGACACTAGAAACAGACACGTGAGCTGATGGACACAGCAGCAGATATGGTTGGGCTATCATTCTTGGTAATAAAGGAGGTTGGGGCTGAAGATTTAATGCCCACATGGGTACAGAAGAGTTCTTGAACCTAAGGGAGGCAAGGTATTGAAACTGAAAATGCTTCATAAAGGAGAATTCTCAGGGAGGGAACAAAAAGACAGACTAGAAAAATGCATGCATGATCAGAAGAAGAAAATAAGAACGCGCATCTCCTGGTACAGGAAAAAAAATGTGTCCTTTGAGAATTTGTATGATGGGCTCACACTTCATTTGACTTTGCGGTTGGAATTTGTAACAGTTGCATAGTAAGAAATTCCAGACCAAGAAATTAACATAAATTGTGATTCAGTGATATTCTTGAATGATTTTGGCAGAAGCAAATGGAAAAAAAAAATCTTTCAGAAGGCATCCAGGCACATTCCCTCTGTACATAAGTTCGAAATCAGAAATAGCAAAGGTGTATAAAAATAATTTGCTGTAATCAGCAGACATTTAAGAATGTGATTAGACTCCCAAAACTTCAGATAACAGAAGATTCAGATAGAGGCTGGAAAAAGAGTATATTTTTAAATATTAAAGAAAGAATTTAAACATAAAGATTAAAATGCAATAAAATAAATCTCAGGTTTGAAAATTAATCAAAAGTAACTTCTAAAAATTAAATATATAATCATTAAAATTTAAAATTCAAAGAAAGTCTGATACGGTAGATTAGACACAGTAGAAATGACTTAGTTAACTGAAAAAATAGATTAAATGACATTCCAAAACACATATTGGAAAAGTAAATATAGAAAAATGAGAAATTTCCATTTTTGATAGGATCGCCCACCGAATATAAAGAAAAATGTTACATAAAATAATTTTAAAGTATATAACGTTTAATTAATTTGGAGATGAAAAACTGTAAGCCTGCTTAAGAAAGCCCAAAAAATTTGAAGCAATAGAAGAGATACAGAGAAGTATGAGTCCTGGAGGCTGAATTAAACTTAATGCAACTACAAAACACAATTTCATCGTGGGTTTAGAGGCCAGAAGAAAAATTATAAGGGCACAACAGAGGTGGAATCTAATCAAAGACCACCTATATAAAAACAGAACTCTAAACAGTTAAATTCCCAGATTATAAATCAACCATAAACGTTGCACACACCCCCAGCAACCCCCTTAATACTAAAAAAAACTGCAGCAAAATGGCACCGAATGGAGAGAAAAAAAGTATTTCTCCTGACAATTTGTAATCACAAGCTAAGTATAATGCAAGTTTGTTGCCCTAACTGCATGAGTTAAAAGAGCTCAAATTTAAAAATGTAGATGGTAATTCTAGGTCAGTAGTGTCCACAAACCTAGCAAAAGTAAATGCTAATTTTCTTTGGAGAAATATACAGTCATCCCAGTTTCAAATAATTTCCAGTTAAATTTCAAGTAATATGAACTCACAGTGAAACATCACAAGATACTTAAGAAAAACAAGGGAAGTATGAGCAACTGCCAACAGAAATAACAGATAGCAGAATCAGATCCACAGTGGCTTTAATCATTAGAATTACCACACACAAACAAATATAAAATAGTCATATTTAAGATTCTCAATAAAATAAGAAATGGAAAAGTGAGCAAAAAGCAAAAAATTTTTATTAGACAAAATGAACTTGTGGAAATAATCTAATTAAAATTAGAAACTCAATAAATGGATTTAATAGAGGCTTTGATTCCACTGAAGACAATATTAGTGAACTAGAAAATAGAGATGAAGAAAATTTCTAGAAGAGAGCACAGTATTTCATTTTTTTATTTTATGATGTTTTGACATCTTAGAGTGGGAGCCTGCCAGCTTGGGAGAGACTGCAGCTTCCAGGGCTAATTACTAGAGGTAATAAACAAGTCACCTGTGAACATATCTTTTATCTACAAACCAACCAATCCCAACTTCATATCCCCAACTTTCTCCTTTAACTCTCACAATCCAAGCCAATATTTTCCCTGCCCCAAATCAACCTGGCCAATGACCAATTACAGACAGCCGCTATGCCCTAAATCCTGCCAGAATTACTCAAACTAGCCAGGTTTACTCTGCCCTGCCTTGACTTTCCCACAGAAACTCCAAAAAGGCTATAGCCTGGGCTTCTCTTTCACTCCTACCCTGCTTCCTGACCAGCTCTGGTGCTGTCTCACGTGTTTCTGCATGGCAAGCAATGCCTCTCACTTCTAGGAAACTGAGTAATATAAACTTTTCTTCCCAGTGGCACTGACTGCTCCATGTCCTCACTCTATCACCCCTACACATTAAAATCCTGTGGGTACATTTTAACATAAGTACAGATACCAAAAGATAAATATGGTAAAAAGAGTTTAAGACACATGAAAGACGGTATGAGAGGTTCCAATATCTATCTACTTGGAATTCATAAGGCGAAAATAAGGGAAAGCAAATATGAAAAAACAATAGCTGAGAATTTTCCAACCAAAACAATTAAAGGATCCTAATTCTTATGATCAAGGAGCCCAAGAATCCTAGAAAATAAATGGCTAAACACATAGAAAAACCACCAAATATCAATGATTAAATGAACATTTCTAAAAGCAGGCAGAAAGAAAAGAGAGATCATTTACAATAGAACCCTATATTGACTTTTCAGCAGTAACTATAGAGTGAAGAAGAAAAAGGGGTGTGAATCGTATTGTCAAAGTGAAACAGGAAAAGTTACCTCACCTTGTCCTCGTCCCATGGCGTGCAATGGGGGTGTGACTTGCTTCTTCAGTGCCCCGCTGCTCAAACCTCTAGAAGAACGTACAGACGGGCAGGCTGCGGAGCTCCGACGCCCCCTGCAGTGTGGGTGAATCTTATCCACGTGGGCTTGGAGAATGAGCGCAAGGTTTTGAGTGCAAATAGCTCGCAGCCGATAAAGGCGCCAGAAGAGAGACGGCTTTCCGCAAAAGTCTGGCCGCTTGGCGGCCCAGGAGCTCCTCCAACTGCCCCAGACAAACTCCTCCGCGTTGCTCTGGGGTCTGCCAGAGCTCAGCTGACATTCCGACATGCCTAGCGCCTAACTGGCGTTCCTCTGAAGGTCAGGCCACTTGTGCGTTCCTTCGAGGATACACTCCTCTCCACATCCAGCCACTTCCATCTGTGCCTAGCTAGCGTCTTGGGCTTTTATAGGCACATGATGTGGGCGTGGCAAGCCAGGGTGGTCTTGGGAAATGCAGGAAATGCCTGTCCTCACCTAGGTCCGTGGGGGTGGAGCCCTAGCTGGGGACCATGCCCTACTCTACCCAGCACTTCCCTTCCCTCCTCCCATATCATTTAAACGGACCAGGCTCTTTCCCTCACAGCACTTCCTTTACATATCAAAAATGCTCAAAGATTTGTCGGCCAGACACAGTGGCTAACGCCTGTAATCCTAGCACTTTGGGAGGCCGAGGTGGGTGGATGACCCGAGGTCAGGAGTTCGACACCAGCCTGGCCAATATGGCAAAACTCCGTCTCTAGTAAAAATACAAAATACAGCCAGGCATGGTGGCGGGCGCCTGTAATCCCAGCTACTTGGGAGGCTGAAGCTGGAGAATTGCTTGAACCTGGGGGGCAGAGGTTGCAGCGAGCAGGAGAGGTTGCAGTGAGCTGAGATCGCACCACTCACTCCGGCCTGGGCATAAGAGCAAAACTCCATCTCTGAAAAAAAAAAAAAAAAAAAAGAACATGATTATCAACTTAGAATTGCATACTCAGTAAAAATATCTTTTAAGAATGGGGCAAAGTATTTTCAGAAAAACAAAATCTGAGAGTTTGCTATCAATGGGGGTACTCACTGAAGGAAATTTTAAGGGCAGAATAAAAGTAATCCCAGATGGAAAAAAAAAAGTGTTGAGCAAAGAAAGTGGTAAGTAAAGCTTTAAAGCTTTGTGCTTTAAAAAAAAATTATTTTTCTTTCTTTCTCCTTTCTTTTCTTCTTTCCTTCCTTTCTTCCCTTCTTCCTTCCTTTCTTTCCTTTGGCCTTTCTTAGCCTCAAAGCATATAATCTCAGAGGGTGTTTGAGGTTATTTTCTATGATTCTTTTACTATTCATGAGAAGGACAAAACTATTGAATAACATTAACTTTTTAAGATATTATGCAATCCAAATTGAAGATATCGTTTCTTGTTGAGTAAAGGGAGAAATGAAATGGAACAAAATGCTCTATCCATCCAAAGAAGACAACGATAAAAGGAAAATTAAGTGCAAAAGACAAGACTAAGAAAAAACATAAGATGGTAATTTAAACCCCAACATATCAGTAGTTCCAAAATACAAATAGAAAAATTACTCAGTCAAAAGATAAAGATGGCCGGGCGCGGTGGCTCATGCCTGTAATCCCAGCACTTTGGGAGGCTGAGGCGTGTGGATCGTGATCTCAGGGGTTCGAGACCAGCCTAACCATCATGGTGAAACCCAGTCTCTACTAAAAATACAAAAATTAGCTGGGCGTAGTGGCAGGTGCCTGTAATCCCAGCTACTCAGGAGGCTGAGGCAGGAGAATTGTTTGAACCTGGGAGGCAGGGGTTGCAGTGAGCCGAGATCCCACCACTGCACTCCAGCTTGGGCGACAGAGCGAGACTCCATCTCAAAAAAAAAAAAAGATAAAGATTATCAGATGGGTTTGTTTTCAAACTTCAGCTCTATCAGACTTTAAGGTGAAAGCATTACTAGAGATAAAGAGTCACATACAATGAAAAATAAGTCATCAGAAATATATAATAGCATCAACCTTGCATGAATCTTAAAACTTAACATCAAAATATACTAAGCATAAAATTAACAAATATAAAAAGAATAAAACAAATCTACCATCATATACAGAAATTTTAACACATTTCTCTCAAGAACGTAATAGATCCAGCAATCAAAAAACAAAAACAAAACCACCAGTAAGTGTATATAGACTTGGGCATCACAATTAACAAGCATGATCCAACAAGAAGATAATACATTCTCCTCTCAGGCACTCATGGGTTCTTTCCAATTCTGACCACACACTGGGCCAAAAAGCAAATCTCAATAACTTTCAGAGGGTTGGTATTATCCAGACCATCCTCTCTGACCACAGTGAAATTAGGGTAAAAATCAATAACAGAAAAGATAACTAGGTATAGTGCATTTGTTTGGAAATTAAGAAACGTGCCTTAAAATAATTTATGTCAAAATAATTCATGGCTAAATTTAGTTATTCCAGGAGGCAAATGTTGTTTTTAACATCAGAAAATCAATTCAGACAATTTACCAATTATTAACAGATTAAAGAAATTTCATAGAATCAATTGATAGATTTTTTAAATAGCATTTGATAAAACACAACATCTTTATACACAATTTTTAAAGCCACACAGCAAACTAGAAGTAGAAAGGATACACTGACAAAGTCTACATGCTTTTTATAAACCTACAGAATACATCATAGATAATGGAGAAACATTGCACATGTACCATTTAAAACGAGGGACAAGGCAGAAAAATTGGTTATTGCTACTTCTATTGTACTGGATTTCCCAGTCAGTGGAAAAAGAAAAAGAAACAAAAAGTAAGAGGATTGGAGACAAAGAAACAACACAAATTTATCTATGAAATGATTACCATTTAGAAAATACACCAAAAAAAGTACAGTTAAATAATTAACATTATGGGTAACAGTTAATGTCAAGCATTACAAGCAAGCCATAAAATACCTAGAGTATGATTCCATCTACAAGACATTCTAAACCTTGAAAAACTAAGCAATACTCTGTTTAGGGTTACAAACATTTGTGGCAATACTAAAAAGAAAAGTATGAGGATGCTTTCCACACGTTGCAGGGCAGCAGTTAACCTGGCAGGAGGGCAGGATGGAGACAGGCTCAGGAGGCCTTGCAAGGACACTGCTGGTGCCCGGGTATGCATTGCATCTATTCTTGATATCTTACTATGTTTATCTTTTTGCATCTGTCAATATTTAATAAGAAGGACCTGAAAGAGACACAGGGTTGGTTGGAAGCATGAAGTCTAACGTTTGCTTATAAGACTTCCCAAAGTAGAGATCAGAACAAGAATGGCAAAATTCAAAGAGAATTAAGTATTTCCAGAATTGAAGAAAATCATAAGTCCTCGGTTTGAGGAATCAAGGAAGATCCAAAGTAGGATAAATAAAGGCACCCCTAGAGCTGTCATAATGCACATATAGGGCATCAAAGACAATGATCTTAAAAGTAATAAAAGAGAAAGCAGACTATTCACAAATAAATACAAGCATGCTGACAGCCAACCTTAAAACAGAAGAAGGAAAAGACAGAAAAAGTGTCTTTGACATCTCGGAAAAGTGACTAAAACCTAGAATTCTATACCCAGTTAAGCAAGTATTCAAGAATAAAGGCTAAATGAGACAGTCTTTGACAAAAACCAAAACCAGTTCACTAGCTGACCTCCACAGAAATACTTGAGAAGGTATTTATGACAAAGGTGAAACCAGAAGGATGCACCAATTTTTTTTTTTTTGAGATGGAATCTCACTCTGTTGCCCAGGCTGGAGTACAATGTCGTGATCTCAGCTCACTGCAGCCTCCACCCCCCGGGTTCAAGCAATTCTCCTGCCTCAGCCTCCTAAGTAGCTGGGATTGCAGGTGTGTGCCACCACCCCCAGCTAATTTTTTTTTTTTTGTATCTTTAGTAGAGATGGGGTTTCACCATGTTGGCCAGGCTGTTCTCAAACTCCTGGCCCTGTGATCCACCCGCCTCAGCCTCCCAAAGTGCTGGTGTTACAGGCGTGAGCCACCACACCCAGCCAGGAAGCACTAATATTTAAGAAGAATTGGTGAGAAAAAAGTTGTCAAACTTGTGATTAACTCTAGTTTATCAACATTTGGTATAGAGTCAAACAAATCAAGTAGAGAATTAAAATATTGAGGGGAAAATGATACGAAAGCCAGAAATGGTTCATAAGAGTTAATGTGTTGTACCATCCTTCATTATTTAGTAAGATAACAAAGCAATTGACTAAGCTTAAACTTTATTATTTCAAGGGCACTTCTTAAATTTATAAAGTTTAACTACTAGAAGAATAGAATATAGTGTTTATATAATCTCCAAACCAATAGAAAGAAGGCAGAGGTGATGATAAAAATGACAGAAGCAGAAAAAAAAAAGGATGGGGAAACAGAAAAAGCAGGCTAAATAGAAAGTGCAATATAAGATGGCAGAGATGAAACCAAATACAGGAGGAATTTAATAAATACAAATGGACTTGCCACTCAAAAGACAAACATTATCAGATTTGATTTTTTAAAAAACAACACTTTTGCAATAAGTAACAGAATTGAAGATGCATATACTCTTTTGACCGAGTAGTTGCACTTATATATGTGCGCATGGGGCATGTACAAGAATGTTAATTGCCACATTGTAAGCACAGACGTAGTGGAGACCATCTAAATGCTGATCACCAGAAGCCTGATTAATACATGCTGGGTTTGTTCACACAATGGAATGCCATTCTGCAATTAAAACAAATGACCTAGCTAGAGCAACATCTATCAACATGGACTAATTTCAAAAAATATCACATCAGTTGGGAAAATCAAGTTGCAGAAGTATACAGAACAACACATCATTTACAAAAAGATAAAACAATACTAGGTATCGTCTAAAAACACAGGGACAAGAAGCCTAAAAACCCACTTGAAAATACTAAGAACAAGTTCAGATGGTTATTTCTTTGGGAGGGTGAGGAGGAGACACGGGATTAGGGAAGAATACACAGGGCCTTCAACTATATAAGATTTTCTCTTACTGAAATGGCAGGAATTATAAAATATAAGAAAAATTATACAGGAAAAACAGCAAAACACTTCAGACTAATTTTTAGTTATTTTTTCAATAACTAAGAATATTCAGACTAAACAGTTTGTTGGAAGATGCCTTGTGTTTATTAATACTGAAGTGTTATATTATTTATCTGTACTTTTCTGCATGGTTAAAATTTTTTATACTGGAAAAAAGTAACCAACTAAATAAATAATATCAGAAGAACGTAAATTTACTAAAAAAGGTTTAGTGTGATTACTAAGTTCAGAGAAAGGAAAAAAAATGTATTGAGTACATAGTAAGTGTCATGAATTTGCAAAATACCATAATACAGTGGGTACACCCAGCGTTGCTCTTGCCCTCAGGGCCTAAAGTAGTGGGAAAGACACAATTTAATGTGATAGATGCAGTAAAAGAGGTAAGCACAGGGCACTACAAAAGAAAACAAATATCTAATATAGTGGGTATTTAATAAATAATTGATGAATCACTGAAAAATACTGGGAATACTGGGTGGGAAGGAAGCTGGTAGAAGTCAAACACAAACTGAAGCTTACACGTTCCAGACACTGAAGAACTAGAAAAATCCTCCACCAATGCTGGGAAATCCGAGTAAAGAAGACTAGTGGATCCTGATCATTTTCTGATGTGGAAATAAAGCAGGCAGGTGGAGTGGCTTGTGGATGCGAGAAAGGAGGAGTGCAAAATCATCAAGAGTAAAGACCTTATATTGTGGCCCATCAACTGAGACCTAAATAGTAAATGAATCAAAGAAAATGCATTGCTTCAGAAAAGTAGGACAGAGAAAAGACACAGTGCTACTCATAAATTATGCAATAGTTCTCCTCAAGTACAGGTTTAGCATTTTAGCTCATCAAAAATGATCACATTCAATCATATTTCTGCCAAGTGACCAGCCAAGTGTCTGGTCCTATTTGGCCAGGTGGCAGGGACCCACTGCTACATTTCTGATTTCCTCCCACTCATAGGGCCCACCAGTCCCAGCACAAGGATCCTAAAGCCTGGAATTAATGGCTTGTTGGCAGTGATACACACCAAGTACATGAGGGCTCAGACCTAGAGTCTGTCAACAACACATCTAAGGCATTCATTTATGTCACTTAAAAATCCAACAATAATCTACATTTTAAATGTATATATAATTAGAAAATCAGTTTAGCAGTTGGATGACTACTAATTACATCACTACTATGAATTTTTAAATGCTAATTTTAAAAAACAGCCATTTTACTCTAGTATGCACCTCTGCTTTTACTTAAGGTCTTCCAAGTATCCGGGAGATGCACAATGGCCCATCAGTTGGCTCCAGTTGTCACCCCTGGCACATTCACTCACCTGTATCCCACTCCCCACTGTGATTGACACCTCAGCAGAGGTGCATACTAGAGTCAAGATGTCCATTCACCCCAAAATGACACACAAAATCAAGTCATCACAGACTAGCAGGATCTTGGAAGCACAAAAATCCAAGATGAGCCAAAACAATTGTGAAGAAGAACGCAGAGGAATTATGCATATACATACATCACACATATATATGGATTTTGTATATATGGAAAGAGTGGTAGTGATCTAAAAATAGACACATTCAACAATGAGCAAGCTAGAGAGTCAAGAAACAACCCACATCTATATAGGAATTTGATTTTCGGTGTCAGTGAAATTCAGTGGATAAAGGAGAATCTGTTCAACAAATGATGCAAACTCAAAAGCTTGTTTCCAAAATATAAGGAAAAGAATTTTTAACTTGATAAGACAAAGACAATTCAGTTTTCAGAATGAGCAGAGATCCTACCACATGCTCACAAAAGAAGACATACACAGTGAGCAATAAGCTTATCAAAAACTTTCCAACTTCATTAATCATCAGGGATATGTAAACTAAATCATGAGATACTGCAACACATCCACTAGAATGGCCAAACTTTAAAAAACACTAATTCCAAGCATCGGTGAGGATATGAACCAAATGGAAATACCATACCTTGCTGGTGGGAAGGTAAGTGTTATAGCAACTTCGGAAAATAGTTTTCCAATCTCTTAAAGTGAAATAATTCTACTCCTGAGTATTTTCTCCAAAAAAGTACAACATTTTCCTATACAAAGACTTGCGCATAAATGTTCCTAACAGCTTTATTCACATTAGCCCCAAAAAGGAAACAATCCATAAGTCCAAAACAGGTGAATGGACCAACTCTAGCGTATCCACACGATGGACTGCTTGGCGGCATCAAGAAATGAACTTCTGATGCACACCGCGAGATGGATGAGCCCCAGAAACACAGTGCTGAGCAAAATAAGCCAGAAACAAAGGAGTAGGCACGATGCAATTCCATTCACATGGAATTCTTTAACTGTCAAAACGGATCTGCCGTCACAGAAAGCAGGGTAGTCACTTTCCAGGAGCAGGGGCAGCGGGGTGGGAGGGACATGAAGGCAAAGGGGCACAAGGAAAATGAAGGAAAAGCTCCAAATCTTGATCATGATGATGGTTATGTGGGTGTACACACATGTCAAAACTCATCTAATTGTACAATAAAATGGGTACATTGTGGTGTATGTAAATTGTAGAGCTGATGTTTAAGTGTCAACCATGGCAGGTGCTATGAAATAAAGGTTGTGTTGAGCTCTTGGGTTTATGGGAACCGCTACAGCAGCTATAGAAAAGGAAGGCAGGAAGTGAGTATTTGAGGTATAAAATAAAGAAATTCAACATATATTAGAAGAAAGAGGAGGAAGAAAAAGAGAAGAAGGATGAGTATAAAGAGAGAAAGGAGGAAGGGAAGAAAAGATGCCAGGCTTTTTGACAACGGGGAGAGTATTCCTGAATATTCACAATGCTCTCTCTACTGGAAGGCCCTGAATTCTGAACCCCTGGATTTTCTGCTTCCAGGGAATAGCTGACGAGCTGCATAGACTCGTCTAGCATCTATTTCCATAGCTGATACCACCAGGAAGTATTTCCAAACCTGACATTCCCAACCAATGCTAGATCACCCCACACCAACGCCACGTTCACTTGCTAGATGAAGCTGAGATTATGTGGCATTTTTCTTGGCATTGAGACTGGTTATTCCAAACACACTCTTAGCCTCACAACTGAGCCAAGCTATTAATACACGTCCTCAACCATTATTTGAATCAGAGAACTACATCCACTTTCATAACTGACTACCATATTCATTTTAAGAAAAAGGAGATGCTCTTGCATTTGGATGCTACAGCCAAACACTTCAGACATCTTTCCTCATACCACAAATTGTAAATAGCAGTGAACTAGAAATATCCACCATAAAGTGGTAAAATAACAATTGAAAATAAAAAATCAGGACTAGGGAATTCAATTAGAATAGAGTGACAATACCAGGTGGAACAGTAAACTGCTTATATGCAGACCGTAATCTCCTATACTGATGGTGACTTGGTCTGTGAGCAAATGTAGAGAACATAATTGTGAAAGAATTTTTCAATAGAGCAAAACTGAATCAGTATCTCAAAAAGAACAAAGCAGTTCCCAGCATTTACTTTAAAGTAAATGGGCCTTCTCATAGAAGATACTGAGAAATAGTAAACCATGCCTTAAATAGAGTTGCAACCCCAAATGCCATGGGCTTTGCAAAGCTGTTTCTTAAACTATTGTTTATTTACAAGTCACGCACATGATACCAAAGCCCAATTTAATGAATTTCACTGTGAGAAGGGCAAGGCACTGTTGTCCAGTAAAAAGTCCCTGAAAGTCACTGCAATAAGCTCATATTTACCTTATCCTTTGTCAATTGTTCAGTAAAGAATTGTTTTCATATGCCATTGTGATAGCAAAAGCAACTCATTCTCTATGTTTCTTCCACATATTGTTTCCTTTGAGTCTCCCTTAAGGTAGCCCCTCATTCCTGCATGAACAGCCATCCCGGAATACAGTCAAAAATGCACACAGACTGAGCTGGTAGCAAAGATAAATCTCAAACCAGATGCAAGATTTTTATGCACGTTTCACTAGATTTTACAATAGGCCATGGTGCTACGAGTCAGTATTTCCACTGGAAATAATGGCTTTCATCCAGGGCTCTGTGTGATGTTTTTCCCAGTAGTTACTAAGAACCAGCTATGTCTCTTTTCCAAGAATCTTTTTCTTCTACAAGAAGAAAGAAAATGTTAGATACGTAGGAATTGGCCAGGCTCAATCCTCCAGGTAGCTCTAATTGTGCCCTTTATTAACAGTTCCTCACACCTGCTGCAGCAAGCTAGCCTGTGGGAATCCAAATCCCACCAATCAGCTGAATGCACCTGTGTTGTCTTATTCTTTTGAAACTTGTGACAAGCTGGACTCATTGGCAACATTTATTTAATTATAGCCTGATAGTTCTAGAATAAACAAACACAAAATTAAACTGTCTAGAGGTGCTGTTACTGCAGTGCAAATCTACAGATTCATTCCTCTAGCAAAAATGTATTTAGGACTTTGTATATGCAGGCCTCATGTTAGAGGATTGTATATTAGACACAAACTCAATAAGATCTGGTCCCTATCCTGAAGTTTCTTACAGAGTGTACAGATGATGAGACACATGGTTCCAACGAGAGGTATCAGATCCTTAGCCATCATCTTCTTGGATCTTGGTATAGTCTTATTGGTGGAATGGAAGCCAAGTCAGTTTTCATCCTCTTCAGTAGCAGATGTCAGGGACAGCATAGTCTACTTTCTCTGGAGCATCGTTTTATAAACTTCAGTCCTTTAAGTGTGTCACAATTTTGGCAAACCCATATGCCATGTATCGTGTACTATTACTTAACAATTTATTCTAAATTGACGAAATTTTGGTTTAAATTAATATTTCAAAAGGAATCTTTCTATCATTACAAAAAATAGAAAACAGAACTTCCTGCCATAAATGGAGCCTCATTATAAAAATAAATGTAATGGAAGCCAAAAAATACTTTATTTAAAAATTAAAATTTAAAAGTGACTACACATAGTAATAAATCTGGTCATTTTATAAGAATACATAGCATAAAATAAGTTGCTCAGTGTGAACGATAAAATCATTTATAATCAGCAAGCTCGTTTCTTTTTCCCAATTGCCACTAGTACTCACATTATTCACCTTGGTAAACTTTTAAATGTCTTTTTAACTTCTGATTTATAGTGGGTTCAAAAGAAGAAAAAGATGTTAGAGCCCCAGAAGTTAGTGACCAGCAAAGCCTCTAGACCTCCCAGGCCTGAAAAGAGAAAACTCAGATCCCAGCTGGCTGCTGAGGAGCCCACAGGGAAGTTAATATCCGGGGCAGGGAGAGATTAGAAGGGAGTTGTAGGGGAAAGAGCAGAAACTGGGAGGAAGGAGCTCAGACCTGAAACTCCCGAATGTTTACCAGGAATGGCTTGAAAGACTCTGTGATTATCAAGTTCCCAGTGACCAGCCAGGCTGTGACACTGGCTGATATTGAAATTATAGCCCTACAGGTCTTTTAGCAGCTCTCCTAGACAGCAACCTACTGGCATCCTGACTCCAAATTGTCCCGATCGCACCGTGCTCAATCACTCACCTGCCCAAGATCTTTCATATGCTCCCCAGGGCTCACAAACTCCAGGACAAACAGCCCAGCTCACAACTGCAGCCCTGCGGATTCCCCAACATGTTTTGGTCTTAGAAGGAGCCATGGATTCCCAGGGTCTCAAGAACCATTCCCTCCTTCCTCATGGCACTTGACTTTTTATCCGAGACCCACACAGTGGGCCACATTTCCATCCCAGCCCTGGCAGGGAGCATCTCCCTCTCCCTTCTCTACTTGTTCCAGTAGAGCCAATTCTTTAAAACCAGGTCCCGTCTTGTCTCTTCCATGTGTCTTTCTCTAAGCATTTCAGCCGCAATGCCTGCTCTCTCCCCTGAAACACTAAATGGCTGCTTTGATTGGTACCACTCGTGGGGTACACAGCATAACTGCTTGGTCTGGCTGCCCTTCTCAGTATCAATGGGCTGTCTTTCCAATGAGGTTGTAAGGAAATCAAGGACAGGGAGCCTGCTGTAGACATCTTTGCATCCTATGCACTGACCTACACCTAGCAGGAATTGATTTAATAACTGCATGTGACTGCAGCCACGGGGTATCAAGCAGACTCCAGTTTTCAGTGTGACCTCCCCTACCTGCTCAGACACCAGCTGGCCTGCAGCAACACAGACCTGCAGGGGAGCCCCTGTGGATGTGAATTGTCAGAAGGGGCTGGGAAGCAGACTTCCCTGGCTGGTTCTGATGGAAAAGCTGAGCACATCTTGGGTAGCAGAATCAAAGGAGAAATTTTCAAATTGTCTTAGGAAGGTGAATTACTCAGGTACACAGATCTCAAAAGGTCTGCCAAAAAGTTCCTTAAACCAAAAATATCAAATTGTGAGCTACTCCAGTGCCAAGTTCTTGTTTCTTCTGTGGGTTCTTTTCAGAGACACAAGAACCTATGCCATTTTTACAGCAGACAGCCACAGTCCCCTGACCGATGACAGCTATCCTGTGACCACAGTTGCCCACATGTGCCCTGCTGGGGATGAACGGAGGAAAGTCCAGTGCAGCAAGGGTTTAATAAACTCACCTGAGATAGGTTGGCAACTTACACAGCTAAAACCCATCTTAAGAAGTCATTTAATCATGCCCTGGCACAAAACAGAGAAGCTGCTATAATATTTGGTCAGACCAACTCTGAATAAGCTGCCAAAAAGAAAATCAAATGGCTCTGGAGATTGACATATTCTTTAATTTAAAACTTTCCCTGTTTCAAAATCACTATAAAATCAAGTGGCTTTCGTCATTCTGAAAATGCCACCGCTTCCTTGGCCTATTGTAGTTGGCTTTCCATTACACCATAAACCTACGTCTAGATTTTCTTCTCTTCCTTTTAGCTCCTTTGCCACACAGTCCAAAGTACGTTGGTCTCCTTGCCTCCTCTGTTCCTTGCAGAACATTTGACTCACTTGCCCTTTCATCTGACCAATCTGCTCCCATACCCAAGCTTTGGCTTCAGCGTGATCCAAACCTCCAAGTACCACCCGCTTCCCTAACAGTGTTCCTTCCTCACATCGACAGGACTCCTCTGAAGCCTGTTCCTCCCAGGAAACCCACCTGGGTGGAGAATTCAGATGGTTCCCCCTGGAAAACAGATATATCAGTGTTCTCTTTAGTATTGAACATCCTTTCTCAGCTGCAGCACAGGAGTCTTAGGGGCTCCCGCACCACACCCTCCCTCCCGCAAAGCAATGGTCCTGGGGTCCCAGAGCCTGTCTGCTCACATTTCTCCCAAGCGTTCAAAACGAGAACTAATTAACATGGAAGAAAGTCGGAACAGAATTCTCTTCTAGCTAGGACTTCTTATCACTCCTTTCCAGATCTGCTGAAGTTTTCTCGACTCCCAAAGACTTTCGTTCCAACTCTTTTTGTGGCTGTTAAACTGATAGGAATAAGGCTGAGATAGAAAACAGGCTGAGGGACGAGGAAAGACGGAATGGGGAGAGGGGACTTAAGTGCTTGGCAAACACGAAGAGGCCACCAGCCCCACTCAGGGTTCACGGTCATTGCTCCACCTGGGACTGGTCTGCCATCACTTAAGAGGTGACTAATAAGGATTTGGGGGCAACAGAGCTGCCACCATTTCTTTAATCACCCTCAAACATCCTAAACAACATAACTACATAAGATGTTTCACCAATTAAGATCAGCAATTATGCGTGCAGTGAGAGGTTCTAGGGCAATCACCCTAATGTGAAAGGTGGCTGCCTCACAGCTGAGGAGGAAAGCTCTCTCCCAGTTTTGGACTGGGAATAAAAACTCTCTTGGCATCTAATTGGAACAGCAGAGCAATCAAGGTGGGCAACACATAGTTCCCCAGGTGGGATGCAGGCAGGCACACCTTCCTACTCAGGAGGGAAGTGGCTCCCTCATTTTGGAAACAATGTCTTCTTGGTAAGCTCGAACCAAGGAGGTTAATGAAATTAATCAGAAAATATAAACTTTATATTAAAGGCTACTTACTCTGACTTCCTCTTTTTTTTTTTCCTAAGAACTCATCATTCTCTAACTTTAGTTATGTGCTTTCCCCATGTTCAGAGGAGTAATATTGTTTTTCTTCTGGAAACCAAGTGAAGGTGTGGAATAAATGCCCTGTGTAGAGGAAATCCATATGGCATAGTGACTTTGGCACAGAACCGGAAATTCTCTGCGGCTTGATCCCCTGGGCCCTCTGTGCCTATAAAATAACAGTTAAATTTTCATCCTCTTCTGTTAAATTCTCACATTAGGTCACAATCACTATTTCTAAAGACTCTCAGCGGCCTCTCACGGTGACCCTGACACGCCAGTCTTCACATAACCCAACCCACACGGTGACCAATAAAATAAGAAAATGCCGGTCATCTGATGTCAATAGTAAGGAATTCCCAGAGCGATGCAACTGGGAACCATGGAGACCATGTCATCTCAATCTACGCCATTCCCAGCAAAAGGGAAATTTCATCTCCTCAGAGAAAAAGTGAGGGGTCAGAAGAATTTTAGGAGTCCCTCTTTGAAATAGTGCTCCTGAAACGGAGGAGCCACCTCAGGATTTTCGTCACGTTAGTGTCAACCACATCATTCCCCGTCTTGATTGACTTTCTTATTTGGAGCACGTTGGGCAAGCCATGAGTGTGAATCTGGAGAGCAATATGGGCTTTACATGGAGGTTAATAATGTACACTTTTGGAGTTTTTTGTTTGGGAGTTTTTTTTGTTTGTTTGTTTTCAAATGGAGTCTCACTCTGTCACCCAAGCGGGAGTGCAGTGGCGCAATCCCAGCTCACTGAAACCTCCACCTCCTGGGTTCAAGCGATTCTCCTGTCTCAGCCTCCCGAGTAGCTAGGATTACAGGCGCCAACAATCTCTTGAAGGAAACATTAGCTCCTGTAGAACTTGTGGTTTCATAGTATAAATGTAGGAGGTATCAAAAATTACCTGAATCTTTCCCTCTCCTGCAACTTATATTAAAAGATATTCTTGATATGCATTTGTCTATTTCTCACTGAAAAAAAAATTAGAGTATGACTAAGGAAATAATGTAATATTAAATAACATATTATAAAAATACAAATGCTTAGAGAAGACAATTGCCTCTCTTAACTAAGCAGGGCCTTCGTGCCCATACATGTGATGGGTTATAGTTAAAGAGGGACCAGAACTTAGAATCTTAGGCAGCTGAGACAACATTAGACAACCCCAGACTGCCATCAGTGGCTCAGCTAATCCCAGGAAGCATGTGTAAGAGTTCTTCGTTCAATGCAATTTCACAAATGTGTATTGTGTTTCCACAAAAATGAGCAGGGCACTGGTGCAGCGAGATGTCACAATATCTGAACTGCAGACGTGCACAGCTAATGGAAAAACACAGCTGAAACAGATATCGTGGACAACGTGATCCAAGTTCTTTAAAAAATTGCAAAATCTGGCCGGGCGCGGTGGATCACGCCTGTAATCCCAGCACTTTGGGAGGCCGAGGCGGGCGGATCACGAGGTCAGGAGATCAAGACAATCCTGGCTAACACGGTGAAACCCCGTCTCTACTAAAAATACAAAAAAAAATTAGCTGGGCTTGGTGGCGGGTGCCTGTAGTCCCACCTACTCAGGAGGGTGAGGCAGGAGAATGGCGTGAACGCGGGAGACGGAGCTTGCAGTGAGCTGAGATCGCGCCACTGGACTCCAGCCTGGGTGACAGAGCGAGACTCCATCTCAAAATAAAAAATTGCAAAATCTGAGAATGCAGGTGAACCCAGGCTAGCCTTTAGCTGGGAATAAGAAGAAGGCAGAGTAGAGAAAAGAATATTTGAGTTACAACTCAATCAGTACAAATTCATCAGGAAATTAAGAAGGGTTGAGGATAGGGATATTTCAGGCAGGGGAAATACCTGTGCAGGGGCAACTCCTAAAACCCCACTGTCAGCACCACTTCTACCGCAACCACATTGGTTGAACATCTGCTGTGCACCTCTCACTGTTCTAACATGCATTTTCTTGCTTTCTCCTCATAGCAACTCTGAAAAGTAGAAACGAATACTCCCATTTACAGGTGAGAAAGCTGTATTGAAAGGGTGCATGTAATCTGCAGAGGGAAACAGCTAACACGGATTTAGAGTGAAATTTATGCTGAAGTCTGCTTCCTGCCAAAATGCTTACCACTGTTCACCAAGTGGTACTATGGAGAACAAACCAGCAGTACTCAAACATCTCTCAAAATACACTGGGTGGCATTTACTCCTTTTTTTTTAAAATCAGAACTGGTTTACATAATACAACATATAGATGAATGGGTTACATAATGATAGATGGAAAAAGAGATATTTATCATGGGCACAGTGAGGTACAGTTTACATGAAATAAAATGCACATATCCTTAGTGTCCACTTCCATGAACCTTCAGAGTTGCCTACACCCATGTAACTACAAGCCAAACCAAGACATGGAATGCTTCCATCACCCCAGGAAGGCCCCTTGGGCCCCTTCTGTTAGCCCCTCTGCACCCAGGAACAATTTTCTGTTGTTTGTCGCCACAGCTACTTTGCCTTTTCTTGCATGACATATAAATGGAATCACACAGTATGTTCTTTTTTGTTTCCAACACCTTTTACTTAATGTAACATTTTTGAAACTCATTCGCTTTGTTGAACATTATCAGTAGCCTTCCATTTTCTCGCAGAGTCTCATCTCTTGGTGTGGGTACACCACAATTTGATTACCCATTCCTATTGGGATGGACATTTGTGCTGTGTCCAGTTTGAGGGCATTATGAATAAGGCTTTGGTAAACATTTTCATAAGGAATTTTTATGGACATATTTCTATTTTTCTTGGGTAAGTATCCAAGAATGGGACTGCTGGGTCATGGGATGGATGTTTAGCTTGGTAAGAATGTATTCGTTTTCTAGTGTGTTTGTACCGTTTCACAATCCCTCAAGCAATGTCTGACAGTCCTGGCTGACCCATATTTTTGTCAACTTTGATGTTAACAGTCTCTTGATTTTAGTCCTTCCAGTTGTGTGTGAAGTGGTATCTCACTGCAATTTAATTTACATTTTCTTGATGACTATGATTATTGAGCACCTTTTCATGTACCTGATGATTATTCAGACATCCTTTCTTATATACTGTCTTCAAATTTCTTGCTTCTTTTTATTGGCTTTCCTTTTTTATCGGCTTTTCTTTTTTATCATTGATTTGTAAGAATTCATTACATCTTCTGGATACAGGCCCTTTTAGACGTATGTATTGCAAACATTTTCACCTAGCCTGTGACTCTTAACAGGGCCTTTATGAGCAAACATGTATAATTTTGATGAAGCCCAGTGGGTTTACTTTTCTACTCAGTGCTTTCTGTGCCCTGTATAAGACATTTTTGTCTACCACAAAGTCATGAAGATATTCTCCTATGTTTTCATTTAGTTTTGTTTTGTTTTATTTTGTTTGTTTGTTTGTTTTTGAGACACGGTTTCGCTTTGTACCCCGGACTGGAGTGCAGCAGCATGATCTCAGCTCACTGAAACCTCCGGCTCCTGCGCTCAAACAACCTTACCACCTCAGCCTCACTACCGGGTGGCACTACAGCTACACACCACCACGCACGCCACCATGCTCAGCTAATTTTTGTATTTGTAGTAGAGATGGGGTTTCACCATGCCACCAGGCTGGTCTCAAAATCCTGGGCTCAAGCACTGCCCACCTTGGTGTCCCAACTATGTTTTCATTTAGAAGATTGATGATTCAAGCTTTTATGATTAATTCTGTGATCCATTTTGACTTAAGTTTTGTGTATGAAGTAGAGGTTAATGTTTTTGCCATACAACTATTCACTTCTTTCAGCACCATTTGCTGAAGACTTTCCTTTCTGCATTAAAATGCTTTGAAATGTTTGTCAAAAATTAATTTACCATATCTATTTGATTCTAACTCTGGTCTTTCAATTCTGTTTCATACATGTATTTATCTATTTACACAGTAATGCAATATTATTTGTCTAATTATGGCTTTATAGTACGTCTTCAAATTAGGAAGTATAATTCTTCCAACTTGGCTCCTCTTTTTCAAGAGGGTTCTGGTTAATCTAAATCCTTTGTATTGTCATTTAAATTTTAGAATCCCACTTATCAATTTTTACCAAAAAATTGATAGCCTGTAGGAATTTTAATAGAATTATAGGAATTTTATAAAACATTTACTAGAAATATTTATAGAATAAAATTAAAATTTTCTATAGCATAGAATTTTTTTATTTTGTGGAAATTTTTAATAGAGTTATGGGAATTTTATAAATATTGCATTGAATCTACAAATAATTTGAAGGATTTGTACATCTTAATGATATTAAGTCTTCCAATTCATAAATATAGCGTATGTTTTCATTTACTTCTGTCTTTCTGAACTTCTCTCAGCAATACAGATTGAGTATCCCTTATCCAAAATGCTTGGGACCAGAAGTGTTTTGGATTTCAGATTCTTTTGGATTTTGGAATATATACATATCTATATAATACATATATAATATATATTATACATTATACAATATAATATATTATATATTATACATATATTATATACTATACATATATTATATATTATATATTATACATATATAATACATATGATACACAGTTTATATATTATACATATATAATTATAATGTATTATATAATGTATCATATATTATGTATTATATGTATAATATATAGAATCTATATAATACATAGATTATATAGATTCTATATAATCTATGTATTATATAGATTCTATATATTATACATATAATACATAATATATATTACACAAAATATATAATATATATTACACATAATATATAATACATATTACACATAACATATAATACATATTACACATAATATATAATATATATAACACATATATAAAACATATATAATACATATTACATATAATACATAATGATTATAATAGTATAATAATAATATACATATATTACATATAATACATAATAATTATAATAATAATATACACATATTTAGATTTGGGTCCCATGCCAAATATATTGTATATATTATACATTATATATAGTATATAATATATAATATATTATATATTATAATATATACAATATATTATATATTATATATTATAATATATACAATATATTATATATTATTAATTATATAACATATAATATATAATATATAAAATTATTATATATTATATATTTTATATATAGTATATGGTATATATAATTATTATATATTATATATTTTCTATATAGTATATGGTATATATAATTATTATATATATATTTACATATAAATAATTATATGTAAATATATATATAATAATTATATATAATTATAAATATTTAATTATTTATCTATTTATATATAAATAATTATAAATATATAATTATTTATATATTTATATAAATAATTATAAATATATAATTATTTATATATTTATATATAATTATAAATATATAATTATTTATATATTTATATATAATTTATATATAATTATTTATATATTTATATATAATTTATATATAATTATTTATATATTTATATATAATTTATATATAATTATTTATATATAAATATACATATTTTATATATACCATATACTATATAAAAAAATATATAATGTTATATTATATATCATATGATATATTATATAATATATATTTAAATTATATATAATATTATATATAATATTTATATTATATATTATATATTATATATTATTTATTATATATTATATTTATATTATATATAACATATAACATTTATATTATATATTATTATAATTATATACTATATATTATAGATATATATTACATATATAGATGTATATAATATATAATATTAGATATAATAATTATAATTATTATATACTATATATTAGATATATTATATCTAATATATCTAATATATAATATATTAGATATATAAGATATAATATATATCTAATATATTATATATTAGATATATAAGATATAATATATTAGATATATTAGATATAATATATATCTAATATATAATATATTAGATATATTAGATATATTAGATATAATATATATCTAATATATAATATATTAGATATATTAGATATATATTAGATATAATATATATCTAATATATAATATATTAGATCTAATATATATCTAATATATAATATATTAGATCTATAATATATATCTAATATATAATATATTAGATATAATATATATCTAATATATAATATATTAGATATAATATATAATATATAATATATTAGATATAATATATATCTAATATATAATATATAATAATATATTATTATATTATTATATTATATTATATAATATTATATGTTAGATCTAATATATTAGATCTAATATATTATATATTAGATATATATTGATATATATTAGATCTAATATATTAATATATTAGATATATATTAGTTATTATTAATATATTAATATATACCTAATATATTAGATATATATTAGGTATAATATATTAGATATTAGATATATATTAGATATAATATATAATAATTATTATATTAATAACAATTATAATATATAATAATATATTATAATATATTATAATATATAATAATATATAATTATATTATATATTATATATATTTATGTATGTATAAATACCTTTGGCATGGGACCCGAATCTAAACACAAAATTTATTTATGTATATACACCTTATACACATAGCCTGTAGATAATTTTATATAATATTTTTAATATTACTGTGTATGAAACAAAGTTTGCGCACATTCAACCATCAGAAAGCAAAGATGCCACTCCCTCCACCACCTGTGTGAATTATTGGTGGTTGTTTGACATCACCATCATCCTGACTCTGAATTTAGATGCTACCAATAAGCCATCAGTTTCTTACACTTCTTCACTCATAAGTACTTAACAGTAAAATATATGACAAATCATTAATACACTGGAAAAATAATACATTCAGGGCAATGAAGTAGCACAGTAGCATCATCAGAATGCCTGTATCAGCTGTTAGACAACAGCAACCACAAATAACAGCAGGCCCCACGTGTCCACCTACAGTGCTGTGTTTTGATTAAGCAATTATTATGCACTGTGTTTTATTTTTATAGTTGAGAAGAAACATGAGAAGCAGTTGAGGGAACAAGAAGGGGGTCCTCTAGGGATGAGTAGGCGCTCTGCTGGGTGCCTTTTTAAAAATGTTTTCCCCAGAGTCATCTGCCTCATTAACAACATTTTTTGTCTTAGAAATGTCTCTTTGATTTTATAAACTGACTGGAATTTTTTTCTGCTATGGACACACACTGCTCTAGGCCTTCAATGAGCTCATCACACATTTTCACCATGTCATCTGTAAGCACATTTTCTGCACTTTCAACAACATCATCTTCATCGTCACTGTTATTATGATCACCTTGATTCAGAATCATGTCAGCTATTTTGCCATGGGTCAATGAGTGAACAACTGGAGCCCGTTATCAATGTTTTTTGACATCTGCTTCTTCCAGTTTGCTGACAGACTTGGAGGGCATATTTTTTTGCATATATGATAAGGTCAGACATCATTTTTTCTCACTTGATATACGGAATCCAAAGCCACTGTTTTGTTACTCATCAACACTGAGCCTAGTCACAGGCTGGGGGTTGTGCTAGGCATGCATGGCTGTGTCTTTAGTCACTGTGTTCCAAGCACTGGCAATTGCATATACAGAATCCTCATGCCGAACTCCTTTCACAACCACACTCTTCACTGCTGCTAGGATGCTGTTCCAGGAAGTGTGTTTATATTTACTCTTCATTGATCTAAGCATATCCTGGTCATATGGTTGAATTAATTAAGTCACATTTGGGGAAAGGCACATGCTATAAACATTTTTTGATGACAGTTTCAGCTGGAGGATCAACAGATCAGCTGTCAAGGAATAACAAAGCTTGCAGTGATCATCGAGCCCAGTTTTCTTGCAGTAAGCAGGAGCCATGGAGTAGAAAGTGTTTGTGAAACCAATCAGAAAAGATGTCCCTCATGATCCATGCCTTTTTATAGCATAATAAGAGATTGGTTAGAAAGTCACTCCTTGAACATAGAGAGAACACAAGCTTTTGTCTATCTTAACGAGTTTACAGTTATGTGTGCTTGCTGCATTAGCACTTCTCAGCACAGTTATTCTGTCCTTGGGATCTTTAATTTCTTTAGGTTCTATCTCATCAGTTGTAGTCAGTGTCTTCCTGGGGCAATAACACCAAAGCAGGGATTTTTCATCAGCATCATAGACTTGTTCAGGGGTCAGATTTTCATCAGCAACTACTCTGGCAAACTCACCAGTGAATTTCTCTACTACTTTATGATCAGCAGATGTTTTACCATCAAAAACCTTTAAATATTTAATGCTGTGTTTCAGCCTATTGAATAGTCTCCATTCTCTTCAATTTCCAGTTCATCGCAATAGATTTTTTGCTTATTTCATGATCAGCATACCATTAAGCAGCATGTGTTCACTGCAAATACTGACAAATCCACTCTTCTAATACATAATCAAGTTCTTCTATTTTTGTTTTATGTAGTGTTTTTCGATTTTTCATTAACTTCTGTTCATCCTTTTCAACATAGAACTTCAATGATTCAGGTCCATTGTGCTGGTCATTCCAACATCTCACTCTTCTGTAAGATGTTTCACAATGACACTGCCATCCAGTTTCTCTAACAGCTTGACTTCTTGCACTACAGAGAAATAAAAATGCTTCCTCTTTTTCTTACCACGGTTACCAGCAGGGTTATCTGCAGTCCTTTTTGACATTTTCAACAATACCTTTACACCACAGAGCAGAGAATAAGCAAAACAAACAAACAAACAAACCAAAAAAAAAAAACCGTTGAGTGATGCACAAACATCTTGGGCCCATATAGGACCTTGTGAGGAACATGCCGTTGGTGCATCCAGCCCTCACACACGCAGTCTTGTCACCCTTTGTGGGCATGCTCATCTGGGGGAATATGAGCTTGTGCAGAAGAGATACATTGCAGCTAAACAGGCCTGGGGGTGTCTTTGTTTCCCTTGGAGATGCTGAATGAACTGCATCTGCTTTTCGATTGTGACCCATCACAAAAGGTCAGATGTGGAATTTTCCACTTGTCACGCCAGCATTCAAAACGTCTTGGATTTCGGAGCATTTTGGGTTTTAAATTTTCAGATTAGGGATCCTCAGCCTGTATTTTATAGTTTTTATTGTAGAGGTCTTAACTTTTTATTACTTTGATTCCAAATAATTTAATTATTTTGATGCGATCATAAAAGGCATGTTTAAATTTCATTATCTAATTGTTCATTGCTGGTATATAGAAATATAACTGATTTTTGTATGTTGACCTTGTATAATGCAACAATTTAAAATTTATTAAATTCAGTAGATTTGTTTTTGGTAAATTCCTGAGAGTTTTCTAAACCATAATCATGTCATCTGCAAATAACAAACTTTATACTTTTTATGTGCTTTTATCACTTTTTTGTGCTGGCTAGAACTTCTAGTACGATGTTAAGCAGGGGTGATAAAATCAATCATCCTTGTCTTGTTCCAAATCCTAGGGAGAAAGCACTCCACATTTCATCATCAAGTACATGTTTGCTGTGGGATTTTTGTAGATACTCTGTAAAATTAAGAAAGTTGTCTTTTCCCTGGTTTGCTAAAAAGTGTGTTTTCTACTCACAAAAAATCTTGTCATGTACTTTATCTATTGAGCTGATCATATTTTTCTGTGGCAAATTATATTAATTTTCAGAAGTTACACCAACCTTACAGTGCTGAGATAAATGCTACTTGTTCATTATGTATCATTCTCTTGTTAAAATATTACTATCTTCAGTTTGGCAATACATAATGAAGGATCTACCTACATTCATGACAAATATTGATCTACAGTTTCTTTATCTTGCAGTATCTATCAGGGTTTGATATTAGGGTTTCCCTAACCTTGCTAAATAACCTGGGTGGTGCTCCCTAATAATTTGCTTTCTGAAGTTGTGTAAGACAGGCATTATTTCATATTTTATAAGTTCTAAAATGTACATTTTAACATCTCTGCAATTAGAATGATTCTTGTGACCATAGAGTGTCATAAAGGGTTTTTCTTAATCATACCCCAAATGCTGTTATGCCATAAAAACTGATGGCATCTTAATGGCAGGAAAATATAGTATTAAGTTAGGACATCTATCCACTGAAGTAAAACTTCTCCTCTTAGCAGATATTTTTATCCTTCAAGTTTTGCAGTAGATGGCCAAAAAATTAGATTGACACAAATACCTGGGGGGATGTGTGTGCACACATACAGCTCTTGTTTAGTAATTTATAAATTTGAACCTCCTCAGAAACATTTTAATAGTATCTTTCTGATAATAAATTGGTTTATGTTTATTATAGAATTTTTAAAATGAGAAAACATAAAAAATGAAAATTACCGGCTGGGTGCGGTGGCTCACACCTGTAATCCCAGCACTTTGGGAGGCCGAGGCGGGCAGATCACGAGGTCAGGAGATCGAGACCATTCTGGCTAATACAATGAAACCCCGTCTCTACTAAAAAATACAAAAAATTAGCCAGGTGTGGTGGTGGGCACCTGTAGTCCCAGCTACTCAGGAGGCTGAGGCAGGAGAATGGCATGAACCCAGGAAGCGCAGCTTGCAGTGAGCCGAGATGGCGCCACTGCACTCCAGCCTGGGTGACAGAGCAAGACTATGTCTCAAAAAAAAAAAAAAAAACAGGAAGAAAAAAGAAAGAAAGAAAATTACCATATCCTTATCAAACAATATGCTATTCTTAACATTTTGATCAATTTCCCTTCAATCTTTTTGACATGTATGATTTGTGTGTATCTGTTTGTGTGTGTGTGAGAGAGAGAGGTATTCATCTATGTGTGCATAGTAATTGGAATTACAGATCCATGCCCAAAGTTAGGGCAATGGACTAAGAAGAAAGATACCTGGGAAACTGTAGCATGCTCATAAGAGTTATTCTGGAGATCTGGGCATCAACTTGAAAGAGTGAAGATGAAATGGGACATAGATACGTAACAGTCCCTGAAATAAAAGCAAATGAAATTACTCCACATGCCTCCATAAAGTGTGTAGTAATGAAGGGTGGCTAGCAATTCTAGTCATTTTTTTAAATTTAGTCAGCCTTTGAAGTAGATGAGCAGTACCACCTTGCCAAGGAACAAACAAGGTCTCTGGATTATATAGGACTCATAAACATTAAATACACCTCCAGCATTAAAGCACTCTGTAGGCCTGCTGGTACTAAATTTTTCCCGTCACAAGTCTGAGTCTAAGTTATGGGGAATTGGAATTGAACAGGGCGTTCCAGAATCTAGGTTTGCCAGATCTGATTCTTAGTCTACGAAGTTCTTGCCTCTGGCTAAGTGGTGGCTGTTCTGACATCCTTTCCAGTGACTCATCCATCACGTACCCCGGGCACCAAGGAGGAGCATGGTTTGTGTGCTGACCGCCTAAACTATAATGATAAATGGGCAGCATTTGCTTTGATGTTCCACTGTTGTGCATTTGTGAGGTTATTCAACACTGCAAGCCATGGACTTAAAAGGTAGACCTTTTGAAATAGTTTTAAAACATTCCACAATTTTTGACATCTTAAGAGAATGTCAGTGCAGATATCTGGCTGGTATGAAAGTATTTGGTTTGAATCCTAAGGGAAATTCTTTTTACTTACTTTTCAGTTCTCAAATTAGCAAATAATCATCTCGTAAGAGCGGCCACGGGAACTTGTAACAGTGTGAATTTGGGTAGGATTCTGCAGGCTGAAGATACGTTAGTCAACTGCAGTGCAAATGGATGGGATATAAAACATCCAATCGACATGACCTACCTGAAGTGAGGGAAGACTTGAAGGGGATCCTGTCTTACCTGACACATCAGTAATAGCCCACAATGTCAAAACCACAGACATCATAAAAATTGCACACAGCAAGAGAGGTCTAGGTGAACACCCGCCCAACTGCATAGCAGCAATAGCGAGGAAATGGCAGAAGGTTTTGAGGATTAGAACAGTGAGTGCTAGAGTAATGTCATCTATTTCTGGACCCAACTTTGATTTCTAATTTACTTTGAGAATCGTTTACAGAGATGGGCAATGCGCTGTATTATGTGCAATTGGTCTCAGGGGAAAATTAGTTAGTAAATGCAAATAATGTCTTTGAAATTATTTGTCTGATTCAAGAAAACCAGTTACTGAAACCTCTCAGTTGTAAAGCCAACCCAGATTTAAAGATAGAAAGTCCAAATGCGAAAGGAGACATATTTGATGGGTGGCTCCAGGAGCCCTTTCCCCATCATCCTCAGTACAACAAGCATCAGAGGTGAGAGAAACTGCCCTGGGAAGCCCCACAGGAGAAATGGGTTTGCAAGGGGAAATGATACTGGGTGACCATACTCGAGCATCCTTTTGACCCTTAGAGGACTTTTCCTATGTAGCAGAAAGTGATTCGAACAAGAAAACCCATTGAATTCCAATGCATCCATTCGAAGAACACTTACTGTCTCTCCCATGGCCCTGACAGTCTGGAAGGAGATGGGGAGATGGAAATAAAGAAGAAAAATCCTCCAGCCTTGAACAGTTTCTCAGTCTCCAGCAACAGTCAACACAGTGGCCAAAAGCCCTATTTATTTCCATTTCTTTTTTTCATTTCTAATAAATGCACGAATTTATGATTGACATTAAACATTAATGAGGTAACTTTAGCTGCAGATAATTAGATCTTTCCACTATATTAACTTCACTATTTTGCAGATATGTCTCTGCAATTCTGTTTGACTGAATGTAGAACTTTTACAAATTAATGATATCTTTTCATTTCCTTTTAGTCACTTTAGTGTTCATTGCATAGTATCACAGGTCTTTATCTTATTTAATATGCTTTTGTGAGAGAATAAAACTATAAGATGAAGAGAGAGAAAAAGTCTCATCAATGCTTCCCCCCCACACACAAAAAAAAACTACAAAGCACCACTAATTTGTGTACATTTGTGGCTCCTTGAAGTGCTCGAATCATTACTTCCAAATGAAAGAGAAAAAGCTCTTGACTGTTTCAAAGGTAGAATTTTTTTTTTCTTTCCAGTAATTCTGTCTGTTTACATTGTCAACAGCTGAAAACCTTTTATGGGGTCATTGCTCCTGTTAGCAGCAGCCTGAAATTACCAACAGCAAAGGCCATTTCTCTTCCATGTCACCAAGAAGTGGGACACAGTGGAGCATTCTCACCATTTGGCACAGGAAGAGGGGATTTAGTCACTCAGGCTCTTTTCAGCACCTCTGGAGCATGCTCTGGGTGCCTCTGGCTCAACCAGGGATAAAGATGCATAATTATCCCTGGGTGCTATAACAGAGAATGGCAAGTTATGTTCCAAATAGCTAAAAACAAAAATAAAACGTGCAATAGAATGTGGCATCATTCAGAGTTTAATGCTTTTTACAAATTTAAAAATCATGAGCAAACAAATTTTAATCCTAATGAGTCTAATATTAACGTATACTTCAAACTACTAGGTTCAAAGAAATGCGATATGCCTTTTTAAAACCCCTGAACATCTGTCCAACACAAAAGGTGTGGAATCCTTAACAGAGAAATAAGTCCTTTCAGAAATGGACAAAATTGAACATAACCTAGAAGCTATTCCCCACCCCCAGAGTCCTTTAAACAAAGATTAAAAGAAAGATGCTATAAAAATGTTTTTGACATTTCCCATTTTTAAATATAAACACATTGATGTATTTTTAATACTCTAAAACAGATAAAAGAGAGAGTAATATTTTTAAGGGGTGGAATACTTTCTGCTAAAGTAAACAAAACAAAAGAGCTGTCCAGGAAGTCAAAAGTTATTATCCATGAGAAGCAGCATGTTTTTTTCATTACAGAAACAAGCAGGTCCAAATACATTAGACATGAGGTGTCCAAGTCTGAGCGAGCGCTCATCGCTGCGCTGAGCTGCACGTGGCGCGCTCCATCCGAGGCTGTCCCCACCGCATGACAGCTGACAGTCGACTGCCCTTGAAGCCAAGGAAGGATGTTTGCCACAGGCTTCAGGTGAAAAGAAAAACGTTTTCCTTCAGGTCCTTATTCCTGCACTACCCCTAAGCACACATGTGTCTGTGCACATACACACAGAGACACACACAGATACAGATACACACAGACATACACAGACACATGAAAGACAACAGGGACACAGACAGACACACAAAAAGACAAACACAGAGACACACACAGACAAACATACACAGACACGGACACCCACACAGACACACACACACACACACACACACACACACACACATACACAGACAGACACACACTCTCCTTTCCTGACACCTCCACGATACATAATAACTAAGTGTTGTTCCACTTTGGGCCTCAGTTTTCTCGCCTGGGAAATGGGGATGAAGGGTCGCACCTGGCTCTGGCAGTGGCTGTGGCTGCAAATGCTGTGCACTTCTGGACCAGAGTCTGGCAGAGAATGGGAGAGAGCAAGGTTCACTTCTTCCATCCCAGTGTTCCCTGGTCCAGTGCACTGTGACTGCATCATGCTGAAGCAGCAAGGACACATTCCTTCATGAAACAGGTTCATGAAACAGGTCACCCTGCACACAGAAATGTGGCAGGGGTAGCCTGGACGCGGCACAGGGGTAGCCAGGCTTACGAGCCAGGTAACACAGGACGTGGCAGGGGTAGCCAGGCTTACAAGAGGGAACGACTCGGCACTTTGGGTTTAGCCCAAGGAGAGAACTCTACTCATTCAGGTAAAACTTATTTGACACTACCTTGTCCAAGTGAAACTCTTTTCTACAGAGCCAGTACCTGCTATGCCACAGACAACGTCCCAGGGGAAGAACCATGCATGTGTAGCACATTACGTGGTCTTTCACGGTGTAAGCCCACCACGAGGTACTCATTTCTCCATTTCTGTAGCAGGCCAAGACCTGGTTGGCATGGACTTAGCATGTAGGGCTTAACATTGACATTATGAGTTGTATCTTCATAAACAGCCTGCCCTGCGAAGCCTCAAAGTGAGTATACAGGACGGAATGTGCATGCACATACACACGTGCACATATGCACACGTACAAACACACAGCACACACAATCAGCACTGTGGAGATTTGAAATTGACAGACAACATCTGACATCATGTCTCATTGTTCAGAGAGTTCATCATTCCTTTCCACCACTAAGTGCAGGCCACGAAGTCCCATTACAAAATGTCATCATTTTCTTCATGCTAAACACTGCACTGAGCTCTGTATGAAGTCGGGCACAGGGGGTGAGCGTAAGAAGCTGAAATGCACAGAGAACCGGCAGATTGGCCACCTGGGCTTGGGCAGTCAGTGCCTCTCGCAGCCCTCACCAGAGCTCACTCAGGAAGTTAGATGTTGTAATTAGGCACCAAACAAAATGCAGCCCAGAATTAATCATTTATTTCAGGTATCTGATAATCCACAAATATACAAAAGGGACTGCACTGTTGATCCAAACTCTGTAGCTGAAACCTTGATTAAGCATTGTCATTCCAGAGAGTGAAGCAGCGGGCTTATCCAGCTGCAGCTGAACGGGGCTCATTGTGTGGGCCATCTGACAAAGCTTGGGAAAACCGCACCTCAATATCAGCAGTGGATTCATCCTTCCAAGGCCTCTTTCCTCAGAGTCAAGCCATCTGTGAGCTGGCCAAGGTGGCTTTCTGTGGAAAGCCACACTGTCCTGCCAGCCTCATCTTTCATTCTGTCCTACTAGTGATCTGCTACTGGTTTTATCTGTTCTCCTCTCTCCTGGACCTCAACATGTTTTCACACACAATTTTCTCCATGGCTAAAGGTCCTTTAGCCACATTCTACCAGTCAAAAACAATATGCATGGTGGCACGTACCTGTAGTCCCAGCTGCTTGGGAGGCTGAGGAGAGAGGATAGCTTGTGCCCAGGAGGTCAAGGCTGCAGTGAGCTGTGATTGCGCCATTGCACTTCAGCCTGGGCAACAGAGAGAGAACTCTGCCTCTAAAAACAAAGATATCTTTGTTCAATTACCATCTCAAATGCCACTTTGTCTAACCTATGTCATCTTGCTTCCTTTCTGACAGGACCAAGCAGAGAAATACCTGAGGCACAAGTCACCTGTGTGGGAAGCTGAAAGGCAGGAGGCAGGACATCTCTTGCTCACAGGCATAATGCAGAACTCAGTGGCCCAAAATGGAGGGAGAATTGAGTAGAGAAAAGTCCTATCCAAACCACAGAGCATGGAGTTCACAGAGGGCACGTGCCCAGAGCTTCCAGTTTGCTGTAGACTGAACGTGTGTGTCCCCCAAACATGCATATGCTGACAACCTAATCCGCAGTGTGATGGCATTTGGAGGTGGGGCCCTTGGAAGGTAATTGGGGTTAGATTAGGTCATGAGGGTGGAGCCTCCCTGATGGGACTGATGTCCTTATAAAAAGAGGAAGAGACATGAGAACCCTCTCCCTGCACGTAGGCACCAAGGAAAGGTCATCTGAGGACATCACCCAGAAGAGTGCTGTCAGCAGGACCCGATTTGCAGCCTCTCCGACCTCAGACCTGCAGCCTCCAGAACCACGAGAAATAAATGTTCAAGCCACCAAATCTATGGTAATTTGTCATGGCAGCCTGAGCTGAACACATTTGCTTCTCTGTCCCTGGTGTGATGAGGTGAGTGATGTGCTACCAATGTCTTTAGGTGCAGAGACCTGATTACCAAATATATTCAATGAATAAAGTTTCTATTTCTAACAGATAACTATGCTATAGACATAAGGATGATTAAGCACAGTCCTTCCTCTGGGAGAACTCAGTCTAGCAAAGGGATGAAGCATAACCAGGTAATTATGCTACAAGAAGCCCCTGCTACTGCAGGTGTGCAAAGTAAGAGCTTTGAGACCCAGAGAAAATCAAATGGGAAACAGGTACAACAGTCCTTGGGCCAGATGTCTTAAGTATGAGTAGCCTGGTGCTGGACAGATGTTTGCAGAAATGGCATTGCACACGGTGAAAGACAGGGAGACAGGAGAGAGTGAGGTGTTCTCAAAGAGAAAAGAAAGATGACTGTGCTGGGCCCGAGGGATCCTGCAGGAACCCGGGTGAGCTGGTTACAAGGGGCCTCAAACATACTGCTGAAGAGATGTGAACAACAGCTTCAAGATGCAAAGGAGTCTTACACAGAAAATTAGAAGACTCATTCTGCATGCAAAGAATCACTGCGAATAAGAAGACGCAGATTCAAAAGAGATAGGGATTCCAGCTCAGGTTACTGGGCACTTGGTAACATCAGTGAGCAAAATCTGGAGCTCAGTGGGTAGGGGCTGATGAGCAGATGGTGAGGGATCTGTGCTGATGTAGGTGGCGGTGTCTGGTGGAGGGATAACACAAGACAAGTGCTTGGGACAGAGGTGAGCACAAAAGCTCAGACTTGAGGATCATTAGAAAATAGATAGTGGTCAAAAGTCCAATAGCACCCCCCACCACAAAAGACAGGTGTGGGGAGAGAACAAGAACACATGGATGTCTAGGCCAGAAGAGGAGTGGGACTGCCAACATTCAAAGAGAAATCAAGAACGCTGGAAAGCAAAAAAAAAAAAAAAAAAAAAAAAAATCATTACTCTCATCCTTAAAGTCATAAGACAACTAACCATGGCCTTACAAATACTTGTGATTATTTAAAGACAATTAAACTTTATTAAGTACCTACTGTGTACATAGTGATGTCTTAAGTGTGATGGCAGGGATGTGAAGATAATCATTATCATGAGAAATGCTTTCAGTGTCAAAGGAGCCTCCTGAGCAGAGAGACACACATATGTACACAAAAATTCAAGGGCGTGAGCTCACTGAGGACCCTGAGGTGAGGAAGGAGGGGCGGACCCTGTGTGTGACAACACTGTAATGGTTGTGAACTGGGCCTGGAACATGAGTGTTTCTGTGTGGAGTGGGGCTTTACAAAGCAGCAGGGTGGATGACGAGGAAATACAAGGTCAGGGAGAGGAAGGAGTGTGGAAGTCTCTAGTCAGAGTGCCCAATTATACCCTGTGTTTGTTTTGCGTTGCTGTGAAGAATCACTGGGTGCTGGGTAATTTATAAAGAAAAGAGGTTTATTTGGCTTATGGTTCTGCAGACTGTACAAGAAGCATGGCACCAGCATCTGCTTCGGGTGAGGCCTCAGGGAGCTTCCAATCATAATAGATGCTGAAGGGGGAGCTGATGTGCCACATGACAAGACAGGGAAGGTGCCAGGCTCTTTTTAACAACCAGCTCTCTGAGAGGACTCATCAAGTGAGAACTCATTTATTACTGTGAGGAGGACACCAAGCCTGAGGCAGCCACCCCCATGATCCAAACACCTCCCACCAGGACCCACCTCCAACATTGGAGATCACAGTTCAACAAAAGGTTTGGAGGAACAAACATCCAAACCGTATCATACCCGTACACAATCCTTCACCCAGTGCTAATCTGTGGGTCCTGTGAGACCTCACCACCTAAACAATGCACATGAAACAACTCATGGACTTGTTAGGAGGTTGGAATTATCCTCTTCCAGCTGCCTCTTCTTCCACCGACACAGTGCCGATGTCCCTTGGACTACTAAGTACTGTGAAGCTAGGAGGGCCATGGGACATGACCATTGAATAGTATCTGTCCAGTGCTCTGGTAGATTCTGCCAGTACCAGTAGTATTTCCCATTCTCATGTCCCACTATTTTCTGTTTATATATTTACAGAATATATTCATAGTCTACCTAAAATTTAGGTGTAAAACTTATGAACTACCTTAAAATTACTTATTTTCAAAACTTATTTTCTTAGTGAAGAAAAATTACATTCCTGTAAGAGAAATGCATAAACTAAGAGCCATTACCCATTCAAGAGTCATAATCTACAGTCAGCTTACTGGCGTGTGGCACCACACACACACACATACACACACACACATACACACACACTCAGTAAAGGCCTCTGAGTGCTACAGTAGACCAGGTCAAGACCAGGAAGTCCTATTCTATAAACTATAAGAATTCTATTTTCTTTTATATATATATATATATATACACACACACATACACACACACAATCTGTGTTAATTAGGTCTTTGATGTTCATATAATAAAGATTTTGTTAAACGAGTTCCATCCTAAAATGAACAGGGAAGATCTGTCTCTTAGGATAAGAGTAGAGAAGGAAGCAAGGGTTATCTACTGTTCTATCCCATGCTGTGTTGGGTTTCTTTGTTTCTCTCTATGTATGTGTGTCTATGTGAGAGAGGGGGAGAAAGACATTGTTATAGTGAATAGACTCTCCTATCATGTTTTTAATCATTTAATATTTGATTGACAGAGTTAATATCACCCTTGTTTGTCCAAATATCTAGAATGCCCTTTACTATCTACTAAACAGTAAACATCTACTGGATGCATTCTGAAGGTCTCTTTGGGGATTCAGAAGACATTTTGGAATCTTGCAGCATTTCAAAGATATCATCATAAACAACCATTGCTGGCGTATTAGCAAAAAGCAAAGATTCAGGACACTAAAGATTTGGGATCAACAGAATGGCAGCAATAAGGGTTTCTGCAGATTTTAAATCACATTTATCCTAAGAGCTCAAAATTCTTCCAAAAACATAATTTATCTCTACACCCCTCTTATGATGAGGGTGGAGACAATGTCTTCTCACTTTGTCCATGGAGAAATGGAAGGCCAGATACATTCAGAAATATCCCATCATGTACAACAGACACTCTATCATGGAACTCAGATTAGGCTCCAAGCCTGCTGGTTCCTGTGATAGCATCTCAGCCAGAAAATTGCTACCTTCAACAGAAACTAGTGGTAAAAACCAGGCGAATGTATGTTCCAGTTAGTTGGAGCAGAGATAAACCAACTGAGCTAAGGATTTGACATGCCACACTGGAACACTTAAAAGTCAAAGTTGTCTAACTTTCAGATAAAAAATACTTCACTTTTCAAATATTTGTAATTTATTTTTTTAAGACCCATTGGGAAAATTCAGGAATTAGAACAAATGAGAATCTCCCAGGTTATGAATGCGGTAGGAAGTCTAAGGACAGCCATAGTGTCAAGCTTCCCCTGAAACTAAATGAGAGTATAGAGAAGGCAGCTGGTAGGAAGGGGTCTGCTGTTGAAGCACTGCCAGCTCTTGGGACTTCCCGCAGGGAGGGGCTTACTAAAAGAAGCTGGTGACAATTTGATAGGGGTGACAAGAACATGGCAGGAATTATTTTAAATCATTTGCACAGCAAGTACACTGCATTTACTTAGAATTAGTGTTTATTTGGGGTGGTTTGAAGGTAAAATAGATGGGGATTATGGGGAGGAAGCACTAAAACACCCAAACCCTCCATCCATCCCATGGCCAGCACTGTATGATAGGTGTCTTCGCCTAATCATTTGACTGGGGGCAAAATCTATTTGTTTAAGAATTAGGTAAAGGTGGCACTTATGCTGAATGTCAGAGACAGCCTGGGAACAGAAATCAGTAAAAAAACAAAACAAAACAAAAAATAGTTGACAGAGGAGAGAGGGAATTCTCATGAATTTATAGGTTCCCAAATGAAAACATTGGCAATGGATTAGTACCCAGGCCTGCTGTGGATTGAGAAGGCTCTCCATGGCCTGTGGCTTTCACTCTAGTTATAAAGCTCCATAGGCTTTCTGTTCAATGCCCCACTGCCAGGCACAGTGGTTTGGCCAGAGGCCTATCCAACAGAGAGATGTGCAAACCTATCTCCACCCAGAACACTGCCTCCCCTCCTGAAACCAGAGTACACAGGTGAGGCAGTCACTCACAGTCAATGAAAATTTTAGAAAATCTGAGAATGTGATCCTTTGGAGGACTATCTACTGCCTTTAATTCATTTTAACTGAACTATTCCATCTTCATTGCTAGTTGTTGGTGCGGTGGTTTATTGACTGATAACGCTGTAGGATTAACCTTTCTGAAAGTTTTTTGTTTGTTTGTTTGTTTGTTTTGAGACAGAGTCTTGCTTTATCACCCAGGCTGGAGTGCAGTGTTGTGATTAGGACTCATTGCAACATTGGCCTCCCAGGTTCAAGTGATTCTTGTGCCTCAGCCTCCCAAGTAGCTAGGATTACAGGTATATGCCATCATTCCCAGCTAATTTTTGTATTTTTAGTAGAGACAGGGTTTCACCATGTTTCCCAGGCTGGTCTCGAACTCCTGGCCTCAATTGATCTGCCAGCCTCGGCCTCCCAAAGTGCTGGGATTACAGGCGTGAGCCACAGCGCCCCACCGAAAGTTTTATAATAAAAGATAATTTGATTTAAATGCATATGTTTCAATGTACATTGCCTGCTGCTATCCAACTCCAACTAAAATAGGAAAGGGATGGGCTCTGGCAGTGGGAACAGTGTTACCTTATACAGAATTAGATGCTGGGACAAGAATGGGATTCCCCTCTGTCCCATTGTTCCCTAAATATAACAATTATGCAAATTATTTTTGTGCAGGCTTAAGAATGCGCTATAAGTATTTTCAGTGGGCCTGGAAAGGCAGCCTTCCTAAAAACGGTAGAAATACTGCAATTAAATCATTTCAAGTGATTGAACATAACATGGTGTTACCTTGCCCTCTTTGTAGTCTGCAACTACTGTCTTAAAGAAAGTATTAGGTTTGTATCCTTCTCAAGATCTCTGGTTAGGGCTTTTTATTTAAGAACAAAGAGAAGGTTGAACCTCTCATTAGAAACAAAGTTATAATTCAATGTTCCTGCATTTCCTCCAATGCATTTGGTGTTAGGGACATATCTATCAGGTGTAGGCTGTCATCCCGGGGATTCGATAAAACCATCATTTTGGCGAAACAAAACAAAACAAAAATTTGGCCTTAGGAACTTGTGAGTCATCTCTGTGATCCTTCCAGCTGTGCTTTGCACTGGGGGTAATAAATCACGTGTAAATAATAATCACCAAAATTAAATGTGTGGATGTTGGATAACTCTTTGTCATTGTTACTCACTAATAACAGTAATTTGGTTAAGTAAATTGTATTGATATCAAATGTTCCTAGTATGCAGCTTTCAATTAGTAGGTCATGCATTCCATCTTCAAATGCCACATTTCACTGGATATTCCTTCCCTGATCATATTTTAGAGAGTCGTTCTTCCTCTAGTTTCCCAATGCCTTTTTTTCTCTTTTCTTTTTTGTTTTGCTTTGCTTTGCTTTGTTTTTCTGGTCTAGTTTCCCTTTTATGGCCAACACTGTACTGAGCTATGCCACCACAAACAACCCTGATGCAAAATCAAAACACGTTGTTTGGTGCTGCCAACAAGAGAAAGCTGTGTGCTTCCCTCGTTGCCATGCCAGGGACCTCCATACCCTCTCTTTCCACTGTCTCCAGGCCCTCACCAACCGTGACCAGACAGGGCTTTGAACTCTCACTCACAGTTGTGGAGTCCAACAAACAGTCACAGAGACTGAGTGTAGAATGGAGGACTGTCTCCATTGAGCATTTGTGGTTCTAGAAGCTCTCATAGTGTAGAGTCCCACTTATCTTTGCACAGCTGCTCACATCAGCTACGTTTTTCAACCAAATACGGAAAGTCCACTCAAAGCAGAGCTGACGTGAATCATCCAAGATTCTGATAGTGCAGAACCTGTCTCCCACTCGATCCCCAGTTCACACAGTGGCATTCATGGCACTCATTTTCCTTTACCCTTCTAGAAAAGCAAGATGATACAAACTGGAGGTGAGCAGATGCCACTGTTATAGTCACTTGCTCCAAGACACACAGCAGATCACTGGTTGGAGAGAAACCAGAAATGAAGGCAGCAGATTCCCAGGACAGAGCTTGGCCCCTAGTGCTGAAATGACTTATCACTATTCCTTTAGAACTGGACGATGCACAGAAACCAGTTCTAGGCTAAATCTCTTATAGGACAGAGGCAGAAGCTGATGTCAAGGCAGCTGATAAATAAGCTCTTCAGAGGGTAAGTCTGGTTAGAGAACCCTAGTGCCCAGCCTGGCTGTCTCTGGGCTGCCTCTGACCCCGACACACACTGGGCTTCTGGACATGACTCAAGGCCATCTTCCTGGGCTGTGGATCAGGACTGCAGGTTAGAAGTAAAGTAGTCTACATTTTAAAAAGTAATTTTTAAAATTTTTGAGGAACCACATTTTAAAAAGTAAAAAGAAACAGATAAAATGAATTTTAGTAATATATTTTATCTAATTCCAAATATCCCAAATATTATTATTTCAAGGTGTAAGCAACATACAACATTGATGGGATAGTCTACATTCCTTTTCCAAGCCAATGCTTTGATATCCAGTGTGTATTTGTCATTTTATAGCCCATCCTGATTTGGACCAGCCACATTTTAGTGCATGTGGGCTTAGTGGCTGCCCTGTTGGCCGGATTAGACCCAACTTCAGCTCCACCTCCGGGAGGCTGCGGCAGGCTTTGTGGCGGGGCCCACAGCAGATGTGGGAACTTCCGGCCAGGGAGCAGGCCCTGGCCACACTGCTGCCTCTGGCGTGACTCCTGGCTGTCCGTGCCTCACCCTTAATACCAGCTTCAATGTCCCTCCATTGCACCGCAAAGACTAAAAAGAATAATGTCAAATTTGTTAGGATAGAACCAGTCTCACAGGGGTTCCCAAGGTCTCTTCCAGCCCTCAGATTATGTAACAATGATGGCGATTCTGAAACCGATAATGTCTAATAGGATGCAGGGATACCTTCTAACCTGCACCTACACTGTGCTAGAATTGCTCAAGAAATAAACCATGGCCCTCCCCTAGTGATGGGGGGCAAAGTGGACACAGCCATAAATTGTGTGGGCTAAAGGCAGGAAGCAAGGCAGATCAATAGCAGAGGTACAGCCGATCAATACCATCAAAGGCATCTCCCCGCACATGCGAGCAACTTACTGTAGACCTGGTGAGATGAGCAGATAGGACATCTTGAATATTACTGTTGCTTTTTAATATTATATGTGTGATTATAATACAAAAATGCTTTTCATTCTCAGACTACATGATGAGATCCCACAGGCTGGCACATCGCAGATGCGACCTGGTAGTGTTGCTACGTAACTATTAAACTAACCCCATATTAATTTAGCAAAACTACCACCCACATAGTCAATATTATATTTCCTGCTTCAAGAAGGAAGCGACATGACTTGAAATCAGCCAAATATAGTTATTTTAGACCAGGTCTCTGAACACAAAACCTATAATTCATTATGTCGACAGGAAGGGCACACAGCACTAGCCACTTCACAGTGACCAGAGGGTGCACAGTGAGATCACCTGAGGCAGTCCCTCAGGGCGTCTCTTCCACAGAGAGGCAACCCCTGTCAGGGTCTGTGAATGACATCTCTGGACGCTACGTCTGTGAGAAACGTATGCAGTGGGCACTCAGTCTCTGTGCCTCCAAATAGAAGTGGCTGTGCGCTAGCGTGGTGTGAAAAGAAAGGACCTGGGGAGGGGTTAGTGCAAGAGACAGAGAGGAACGCATCCCTCTGGGCAGTTATTCTACCAGAGCTTTGAGGCACTGTGGGCCGCAGCAGGCAGGCTCCCACTGCCGGCAGTGACTCGGAGCACTCTTAGCTCATCCATCTTGCCCTTAAACAGTTGGCAGTGGTTGAGGCTAGAATTCGATTGCTGGCATGTTCTGTGTTATTTGCTTTGAGTTCCTTAACTCCCAATGTCACCCACTGCAGCTGTGAGGCTCGGCCTCCTCAAAACAAACGGCAGCAGACTGCTGCCACCCGTGCAGGGATGCGGAGACTCGGTCCTCCAACAGATCCATCCCTCCAACTCATCTGGGCAGAATGACAGGTCCAGGGGTGTCAGGTCTTTAAAAATGCCCACATCCTATCATGGTCACAGTGATGAAGCCAGAATGAGACCATCTCTCGCTTTCTCATTCACAAAATCCATTTCCTGTCTCAGGTCCAGAACTTCCAGTGTTTGGTTCTGTTCATTTACCCCTGAATCAACACAAGAGCTTTGAAGTGAGGCAGCCTGGTGTGGCCCTGGTTAAGTGTGCGATCCCGAGCAGGCTCCACCGCCATCTCACAGCACTGTGTTTATGAGGATTAAGTGAGTCCATAAGCATTCCAGCACTCCACATTGGTGCCTAGAAGCTGCTAGCGCATATAACCTATGCCTATTCCATTCTTATTACCATTACTACCACCATCACCACAATTACTGAAACAGGAAAGGCTCTCTTGTCCCCCTCGAAGGGCATGTGATGGGATGTGGCTCGCTTCCTCAGTGTCCCACTGCTCAAACATCTAGGGGAGCATACAGACAGGCAGGCTGTGGGGCTCCCCTCCCACTGCAGTGTCTAGGGGTTAATGTTTACAGCTCTTGAAGCCCCAGTGGGTGTGTGTTACAGGATGCTCTTTTAGTTTTGCTGTCTATAGGTGGCTTGCGTTAACCAGCTCAATTAGACCCTCTAACTTGTAGCAGGGACAGAGGGCTTTCTGTATTCCTGCCTTGGTGTACAGGATGAATGGGATCACACCTGGGCCTGGAGAATGAGTGCAAGGTTTTATTGAGTGGATGTAGCTCTCAGCAGATGGGCGAAGCCAGAGGGGATGGAGTGGGAAGATTTTCCCCTGGAGTCAGGCTACTCGGTGGCCCGAGTTCTCCTCCAATTGCCCCAGTCAAACTTCATGTCGCTCTGCCGGTCAGTGGCCTGCCAGCATGCCGGTTCCATCCAGCAGCCCATGTGTTCCTCTGCTGATGTGCTCCTCTCCACATCCAGCCACCTGTGTGTCTGCTTGCTAGGGTCTCTCGGGTTTTTACGCGCACAGGATGGGGGCGTGGCAGGCCAGGGTGGTCTTGGGAAATGCAACATTTGGTCAGGAAATGCCTGTCCTCACCTAGGTCCATGGGGGTGGAGCCCTAGCCAGGGACCACGCCCTCCTCTAACCAACACTTTCCTCTTCTGTATTATTTAAAAGGACCACACCCTTCCCTTCCTAGCACTTCCCTTCCATATCATTAGTAGGAGAGGGGGTGCAAAAAGAAACACAAGTCAGAATAACCCTGGAGAAGGTCCTATCCAGTTCAGAGAAGACATGTGAGACCACAGTGAGCATTCAGTGTGTCAGTGCCCAGAAATGAGGCCAGTGCAGAAGCACAGAGACATCACTCTGCCTTCTCCTGGAGCAGAGGAGCGAGTTGAGAAGGGCCAGGAGTGGGCCTGAAATCCCAGCTGGGCACGAAGGGTGCGTGTGAGGGCCAGAGCAGGCTTGGCCTCAGCGAGGTGAGAGCTGAGGAAGCCCTCTTGCCTTCCTGCACCCAGATTCTGGGGTGGCCCACGTTCCAGCCACGACTTCCCTGTCTCCAGCCCGCCCTTGGATGCTCCCTCCTCCACCTCTCTTCTTTCCCTGAAATCTCTCCTCCACAAACTACTTCAGAACAAGACACACTCTTCCAACTTCTCACCTGCTGGCCCTGACTGAAAGGCTCAAGCATTATGACCATCTTAAAGAGATGTTTTTTCAACTACTAACAAGAAATGCACAAATATTTTCAACAGAAAATTCAAGGAACAGGCAATCATAAAAGACACTGTGTAGCCAAGAACGCTTTGGACGGCCAGGGAGGAGCTGGGTTGTTGCTCAGGCTTTGGGACCGACTGGTCAGGTGAACTCAGGTGTCTCAGATCACATGGGAAGCAGGAGAGGCAGGAGAATGGTGGTCCAAGCTGCCTGCTCCCAAATAGCAAACAGTTCACTTGATCAGAAATCCCTGAGGCCTCACGGCACATATTGGGCTCTCTCTTGACACGTCTTGATGTCCAGGCTCCAGACACAGAGCAGAGCACATCCTCTCAGCCGCCAGCCCCTACTGTGTGCTGGTGAGCACAGAAGTGTGCTTGAGGCTCAGCTGAGCACTCAAACCGGCTGTCAGGCCCATGAGAGGAGCATTAAGTCTCTGATATGCCCTGGCATTCTCTCTCAGAGTGGCGTGAGAAGGGCTGGTCCGCTGCAAGGGACTGGCACTGCAGAGGGAAAGCACAATTGACATGAAACAGGAGAACACTGCTACCCAACGGCGTATTTTCCCTTGTACACTTTTTTCCTTTCAAAAGCATGCATTTCAGGAATGATGCTTAGCTATCAGAGCAGTGAACACAAAATCCAAGATAATGTGGGCCTTCCTAGTGCTAGAAACACAGCCCTCTCAATGCTCAGGCTTACGGAACTGCCTTAATAACATGCCTTTTTTTTCCCCCTCATTAACTATTTCAAAGTTAGTGACTTTGTGGGATTCTGGGGGAAGCTGTAAAAGGCAGATCAAACAAAACAGTCTCTGCCCATCCCGGCCCCTCCACCCTCTGAGCTCCCTGCCTGTCCATTACCGTAGAATGCTGTTTATAGCCCTTTTCATCTCTCACTACCTGCTTCTGAAAAGGAATGGGGTCGGCAAGAAAAGGGCAGGAGGAAGGAAGTCTGAAGCCATCAAAGGCTGGGCATAAAGACAGCAAATGAGGCAGAAGTGAGCAAAGGGAGGATCCCTCCTGCCTGGGGCTGAATTCCCCATTCCCTCCAGCTCGCTGCAGGCCCTTCACACAAATCTGTGCTCTGGAAGGCTCCACATCGAGTTGCACTTCATGGACTGGGTGTCTGGACCCCCTACTGGACAGCTCCCAGTAGGCGCAGACGCCGTCCCTCACTTCTCAGGGCTCCTGCAGCCTAGCTCAGGCCTGCGGAGGTGCTCCCGGAAGGGTTGAATGGGCAGAGAACACACCAGTCAGGGGCCCTTGGGAAAGACACCACGGGAAACCCACCTTCATTTTTCTTTTTGAAAAATGAAAATGCTGCATAAGACGACTTCTAAGGTCCCATCAAGTCTGCTGAGGTTTTACTAATAGAGCATGCTCATTACAGAAAACATGGAGGACAATGAGAAGAGGAGCCGACTGCCCACCTCCCTATCAACCAGTGCTGTTAGTGTGGGTTGGGGCATTTACTTCCAGAGTCTCAAAACTGCACTGAGCTTTGAAACTTCATCCAAAAGGAAATCAGGTTGCCTAAGAGATATCAACAGTCCCATGTTTATTGCAGCACTATTCATGGCAGTCAAGATTTGGAAGCAATCCAAGTGTCCATCAACAGATGGATGAATGAATAAGGAAAATGTGGTGCATACACACCATAGAGCACTATCCAGCTGTGAAAAAGAATGAGATCCTGCCTTGTGCAACAACATGGATGGAATTGGAGGACATGATATTACATGAAATAAGACAGGTACAGAAAGAAAAGCTTTGCATGTTCTCACTTACTTGTGGGAGCTAAAAATTAAAACAATTGAACTCATGAAGATAGAGAGTAGAATGATGGTTACCAGAGGCTGAGAAGGACAGTGGGGAACTAGGGATGGATAATGGTACAAAAATATGGTTAGATACAGTGAATAAGATTTAGTATTTGATAGCATGACAGGGGGAACACAGTCAGCAATAATTTATTGTCCAGTCTAGAATAACTGAGGGAGTACAAGTGGAATGTTTGTAACACAAATAAATGATGAATGCTTGAGGTCATTGATACCCCACTTACACATTGCATGCCTGTATCAAAATATTTCATGTACTCCACAAATATATACACCTACTATGTACCTACAAAAATCAAAAATTAAAAAGAATTAAAAATTAAAAAGAGGCCGGGTGCAGTGGCTCACGCCTGCAATCCCAGCACTTTGGGAAGCCGATGAAGGTGGAGGCCAAGGCAGACGGATCACCTGAGGTCGGGAGTTCGAGACCAGCCTGGCCAACATGGTGAAACCGTGTCTTTACTAAAATTATAAAAAAAATTAGCTGGACATGGTGGCGGGCACCTGTAATCCCAGCTACTCAGGAGGCTGAGGCAGGAGAATCCCTTGAACACAGGAGGCGGAGGTTGCAGTGAGCCGAAGGTTGTAGTGAGCCGAGATCACACCACTGCACTCCAGCCTGGGCAACAGAATAAGACTCCGTCTCAAAAAAAAAAAAAAAAAAAAAAAAATTCAGTTCATAGGAAGTCGTCCCTGGTAGGCGAGACTTGAGCAGGTCACTGTCCTACAGGGCACTGCCATGGAAACAATGGGCCATGCCTCCTCTACAGAGCTGAGGATTAAGGCACCTGAGGCCTCCACACTATGGCTCACTGTATTCAGGCTACGGGGAGAAAGCAAAGGTAGGAGGAACTGACCACCACTCAAAATCACACCCATGAGGCAACCTTGAGCCACATCCTTCTCTAACTGAACTTTCTCCTTTTTTTCTCTAGCTGCAGAATCACAGGAGTGAAAAAGAAAAAGGAAGTTGTTGGCCGGGCACGGTGGCTGGCGCCTGTAATCCCAGCACTTTGGGAGGCCGAGGCGGGCAGATCACGAGGTCAGGAGATCGAGACCACCCTGGATAACACGGTGAAACCCCGTCTCTCCTAAATATACAAAAAAATTAGCCGGGCCTGGTGCCGGGAGCCTGTAGTCCCAACTACTGGGAGGCTGAGGCAGGAGAATGGCGTGAACCCAGGAGGCAGAGCTTGCAGGGAGCCGAGATGGCGCCACTGCACTCCAGCCTGGGCGACAGAGCGAGACTGTCACAAAAAAAAAAAAAAAAAAAAAGAAAAGAAAAAGGAAGTGTGTGCTTTACCATGTCAAAACTGAACAAAAATGTATATGTCTGTTATGTATCAAGAAAAAATAAAACTTTTTGTAAAACTGAACTTACTACGTCCTTGAAGGAAAAGTCTTCTTGATTTATCCAAGGAGAAACGGAAACCCGTTGCTACCAGATTTCCTCTCATTCAGGCCTGCATCCTCCCTCTTTTGGGTCCCACGGGGCTCTCTGGTCCACCAGCCAGGGAACCCTTCCCACTTTGACTTCAGCTATGGGGTTGCATGCCTTCTCCCAGGAGGTGCAAGCTGCCTTCTGATGATATTGGTCTTGGTGGCCTCACAGCCCTTAGCACAATGGGTGATTCATAGGAGATGATTTTGTTGAACTGATGAATTAATTATAAAATTTGGTAAATAGATGTGATAAATTTTGTATTTGCTTAAGTCTACTTTGGGCATTTTGAAGGAATCCCCTTACCTTGTCTTTAAAATCCTTTCTGAAAAGTAAGATTTGGATCAAATTAATAATCAAATTTTGCTTGAAACCCATACGTGTTAGACATGTTTCCTATCTCACAATTCCTACTGCACTTAAAATATCTCCTGTACTTTCCTTTCCCTGAAGGTATCCTGGTATAAGCGATGGCAACCTATATAAATCCAACTCTCTAGTAACAAGGTGGAAATTGCACTTAGAAAAAAACAAGCTCATTCTGCTTAAAAATAGCCATTTCTAGGGACTGAGTAATGTGGACATGGGTATATTTCTGGACTGTCTCTATTCGAAAGCTTCTGTGGGTTCCTGAGAAGAAGCTGATGTTCTAATCTGTCTAAATTACCTAACACTGGTATGAGGATGGTCAAGTCAAAAGAGCTGCTGAAAATAACAACGACAACAACAGCCATTGCTTCCAGAAAACTCAAAGAAACTTTATGGATATATACTCAATAGGCATCAGGACATTTGTAAGAAACAAGCCAATGTAGGCAAAACCGAATAAAATAAGATGCCAATCCCCGCGACTCCCACGTACCTATTATCTAGTCATTCATTTGTTTAATTCTTTCTATTCAGCCTATAAGTGTTTCTAAGCACTTATTTCACTGGCAATCAACAGTAACCAATAAAATTCACTCATGAATCAACAAGTGACCACCAATTATGTGTAAGATGATATAGTGGGCACTAGGCTTACCAGGGTGAGCAAAACAGCCATGTCGCTGCTTACAAAGGAAGCATAAATAAATAAGAGAGGGGTCTAATATACATTTGGTAATGAGAAAAGTCATCTTTGAAGTAACACCATTTGAGTTGAGAATGGAAGGCTATGTAAGAATTATCCAGGTAAAGAATAGGAGGAGTCTTCCAGGTTGAGGGAAAAGCATGTGGGAAGGTTGCAGAATAGGTGAAGTTCTCACATCACATTCCTCTCACCCATTCTTCTGCCTCCCTTTTCCACTTTTAAGGACTTTTGTGATTACATAGAACCACTCAGATAATTCAGGATAATATCCCTATCTTAAGGTCAGCTGATTAGGATTTTAAATTCCAATGACAATCTTAATTCCCCTTTGCCAAGTAAACCAACATATTCAGACTCCAGGAATTAGGACACGGACATCTCCAAGGAGTTCATTATTCTGCCTACCACAGTGCGTCTTCCTCTGGTTCCCAACGATACATGTCTGTCCCAATGTAAAATATATCTATCCACTTAGAGTTCCCCAAAAGACTCAACCAATTACAGCATCAAATCCAAATCCAAAATCTCATTCAAACCTCATCTGTTCAAAAGTCCTAAATCTCATGATTTAAATAAGGTATGGGCAAGGCTTATGTATAATCCATCTGAGGCATGATTCTTCTTCATCTGTGAACCTGTCAAATTTAATAAGCCAGTTATCTTCTTCCGAAGTATGATGATGAAAAGGGCATAGGATAAGGGTCATATACATTCTGGTTCAAGAAGGGAGAAAACAGAAGATAAAAGCAGATTCACTGATTTACTTGTTGGTAAATTCTACCAAATAATTAAAGAATAAATCATGTCAATAATTCACAAACTCTTTCAGAAAATTGGGGAGAAGAGAACACGTTCTGGTTTGGTTTATGAAACTGACATCATCCTGATACCAAAGTCAAACAAAAAGATGACCCATCCCTGACCAAAGACACCAGTATAGTTAAAAAGCATAGGTTCAAAAATCCCTAACAAACCATTAGTAAACCAAATCAACCCAAAAAGTATGTATATATAAATGATAATACATCATGACTTGATACAAATATATCAGTTAAACTCAGGCCAGGAACATGGCATTTGTTTGAAACTCAACACACTGAAAACAAAAAGCCATCAGATGATCTGAGCGTGCAGGAGAAGCATTTGACAAAATTCAACGTATTTTCAACACAAAAAAACAAACAACACAAACAACTCTCAACAAAGTAGGAATAGAAGGAATTCCCCTCAATCTGATAAAGAACATCTACAAAAAACCAACTGCTAACATCATACTTCACAGTAAAACACTGAACTCTGTGTCTGTAAGACTAACAACAAGGCAAGAATGTCCTCTCTCGTCTCTTCTGTTCATGATTGTACTGGAGGCTTAGTCACTGCATACAGCAAGACAGGAGTAAAACACATAAAGACTAAATAATAATAATAGAAATGTCTTTATTAAAAAATAGCATGAATGTCTATGTAGAAAATTCGCAAAACCTTATTTTAAAAAAACTACTAGAGTGAATAAGTGTAATATCACAAGATACAAGGTCACTATAAAAAATAGTAATGGTAATTCTATATACTAACAATGAAAATTTGAAAATATGGTTAAAATACAATAGCAGTTAAAATCACATTCATAACCAAAAATTCCAGGGATACAGTTAGCAAAATAAGCACAAGACCTGCACACGGAAAACTGTAAAATGCATCTTAGAGAAATATGAAAAGAAAGACCTAAGTGATTTAAATAGAGACATATACCATATTTCTAGGTTGCACACCCACCCAAAATTGCTAAGATACCAATTCTCTTTATCTGCAGATTTGACACAATCTCCTTTAAAATCCCAGCAAGCTTTTTTTTCTTGTAGAAATTGACAGGTTCTTTAAAAAAATTTTATATATATAAAATGCCAAAAAACAATTAGAATAACTAGAACATACTTGGGGAAAGAAACAAGTTGGAAGAATTACATTTTCTGATTGTAAGATTTATTATAAAGCAATGGTGACAAGTCAATATGGCCTTGAGGAAAAACCTGGATCTTTACCTTACACCATACACAAAAATAAACTCAAAAGGGATTAAAGAGCTAAACATAAGCCTCAAACCATACAATTCCTAAAAGAAAACATAAGGGGAAAGCCCCTTGATATCAGCCTTACCAATAACTTTTTGGATGCCACCAAAGGGTTCAGGCAACAAAAGCAAAAGTGAGCACATGGGCCTACATCAAAGTAAAAAGCTTCTGCACAGCGAAAGGCACAATCAACAAAATGAACAGGCACCAGTGGAGTGGGAGAATATATTAGCAAACCATGTATCTTATAAGATGTTAATATCCAAAATATATGAGAAACTCACATAACTCAACAGCAAAAAAAAAAAAAAAGTTTTTAAATGGGCAAAAGACCTGAATAATCCTTTTTCTAAGGAAGATATAAAAATAGCCAGCAAAATATGGATGAGTCTGGAGGACATTATGTTAAATGAAATAAGTCAGGCAGAGAAAGATAAGTGCCACACGTTCTCATTCATATTTGGGAGCTTAAAAGAAATGAGTTCATAGAAAGAAAGTAGAATTGGCCAGGTGCCGCAGCTCACACCTGTAATCCCAGCACTTAGAGAGGAAAAGGCGGGCAGATCACCTGAGGTAAGGAGTTCAAGACCAGCCTGGCCAACGTGGTGAAATCCTGTCTCCACTAACAAAACAAAAATTAGCCAGGCCTAGTGGCAAGTGCCTGTAATCCCAGCTACTGGGGAGGCTGAGACACGAGAATCACTTGAACCCAGGAGGCGGAGGTTGCAGTGAGCCAAGATCGTGCCACTGTACTCCAGCCTGGGCGACAGAGCAAGACCCTGTCTCACAAAAAGAAAGAAAGAAAAAAAAAGAAAGAGAGTAGAATTGTGGTTATTAGAGGCTGAGGAGGGTGGTGGGGAGGGGAGGATAGGGAAAAATTAGTAGAAGGATACAAAATTACAGTTAGGTAGGAGTAATGGGTCTGGTGCTTTATAGCACTGTAGGGTGAATATGGTTAATAATAACATTGTATATTTTCAAAAAGCTGGAAGAGAGGATTTTGAGTGTTCACAATACCAAAAAATGATAACCATTTGAGGGGATGGATATGCTAATTGCCCCGATTGGATCATCATGTATTGTAGGCATGTATTGAAATATCACTCTGTATCCCAGTAATATGAACAACTATTACATGCCAACTATAAATAAAAGGAACAAATAGACACCAGACACATGAAAAAGTGCTAATCATTAGGGAAATGCAGATCAAAACCCCAATGAGATATCACCTCACACCAGTTAGCGGCGGCTGCTAAAAAATTACAAGTGTTGGTGAGGATGTGGAACAAAGGGAAACCACGTATGATGTTGGTGGAAATGTAAATTGATACAGCCATTACGGAAAACAGTATGAAGGTTGCTCAAAATACCGAAAATGGAATACTATGTGGTCCTGGCCAGGCACGGTGGTTCATGCCTGTAATCCCAGCACTTTGGGAGGCCGAAGTGGGTGGATCACTTGAGGCCAGGAGTTCAAGACCAGCCTGACCAACATGGTGAAACCCCATCTCTACTAAAAAAAAAAATTACAAAATTAGCTGGCTGTGATGGCACACACCTGTAATCCCAGCTACTTGGGAGGCTGAGGCAGGAGAATCATTTGAACCCAGGAGGTGGAGGTTACAGTGAGCCGAGATCACACCACAGCACGCCAACCTCAGCAACAAGAGTGAAACTCCATCTCAAAAGAAAAAAATAAAATGTTAGATGGTCCAGCAATCTCTTTGCTGAGTATGTACCCAAAGGAAATGACAGCAGCACCTCGTAAAGACACCTGCACTCCCACGTGCATGGCGTCATTCCAGCCACGCTATGCAAACAACCTAAAGTACCCATCAACGGATGAATGAGTAAAGCAATTGTAGTATATATACACAATGGAATATAATTCAGCCTTTAAAAAGAGAGAAATCCTGCCATTTGTGACAATATAGATGGGCCTGGAGAATATCATGCTAAGTGAAATAAGCCAGACATAGATAAACCAGAAATAAGACTGACAAATTGTATGGTCTTACTTCTATGAAGAATCTTAAAAACAAAAGTTGAATAAGTAGATGGTCAGGTGCAGTGACTCACGCCTGTAATGCCAGTACTTTGGGAGGCCGAGGTGGGTGGATCACTTGAGGCCAGGAGTTCAAGACCAGCCTGGCCAACATGGTAAAACTTGTCTCTACTAAAAATACAAAAATTAGCTGGGCATGGTGGCACATGCCTGTATTCCCAGCTACTCAGAAGGCTGAGGCACAGGAATCATTTGAACCCAGGAGGCGGAGGTTGCAGTGAGCTCAGATGGAGACTATGTTTAAAAAAAAAAAAAAAAAAAAAAACAGTTGAAGAAACAGAAGGCTGTTTAGCAGGGGCCTGGAGGGCAAATGAGGAGACGTAGTTTAAAGGATACGAAGTTGCAGTTACGTGGGATGAATAAGTCTAGAGACCTAACATACAGCATGAGGACTATAGTTAATATTGTATACTGAAAACGTGCTAAAAGAGTAGATTTTAGGTTCCCTTAACACACGAAAAAGGTATCTATGGAAGGTGATGAATATGTAAATTTGTCTGTAGTAATCATTTTAAGATATATATGTACATGCATATCAAAACATCCTATTATATACCTCAAATACAAAAAATTTAGTTTTTTTGAAAAAAAAGACAACTGTCCCAATTTAAAATGGGCTAAAAACTTGAACGGCCATCTCACAAAAGATGTTATATGAATAGCCAATATGCATGTGAAAAAGTGTTCAGCATGGTTGTCAGAGAAATGCAGAGAGAACACAATGAAGTGTTACTTTGTCTTCTAAAATGGCTAAAATTTTAAAAGCTGACAATACCAATGTTTTAATAAATTGGGGAAAAAACAGCACTCTCATACATTGATGGTGGGAGAACAAAGTAAAATGGTACAACCATTTTGGAAAACTGTTTGGAAGTTTCCTATAAAGCTAAACATACATTCACCCTATGACCCAGCATTTCTAATCCTAGGTATTTACCCACTAAAACATGTTTGAAAAAATAAAACAAAAATAAGCAAGCAATCAAACACAGGCCTATATAAGGACGTTTATAGTGTCTTTATATCCAAAAATTGGAAACAACTGAAATGTCCATCAACAAGGAAATGAATAAACAAATTATGGTGTATTTATATATTTAATAGAAAACTATTCCACAATAAAAAAAGAACAAACTACTGAGACTTGAAGCGATATGGATGAATCTCAAAAACATGATATTGAAAGAAAAAAAACAAGATACAAAAAAGTGTATATTTTATGGTTCAATTTATAAGAAGCTCTAGAAAAGGCAAAACTAAGCTATGCTGATAGAATCAGACCTGTAGGCGCAAGTGTATAGAGTTTGAGGTTTGACACAGAAAGTCACGTGAGAACTTCTTGTGGCAATAGAAATGATCTCTGACTTGATCGGAGAAAACACGTTTGTCAAACTCATCAAACTGCACACTTAAGATATGTGCGCTTCACCCTTTCTAAAGTACACCTCAATTTAAACATCCATCAAAATTATATCAAACAATTTTAGAAGAAATTTGTGTTTAAAAGAAGAAAAAGCATGCCTTTCCCCCAAGTCAACTTTCCATAGAAATATCCATCTATAAATCATATTCAAGAAAGCAACCAAACTGCCCAAGAATAAGGGATCATTTAAACCAAATAGAGCATCCGTTAAAAAAATACACACCTATTACAAAAGATGTTGTGAAAATATTTGATCACATTAAAAAAATCCACACTAATTTTAAGTGAAGATTTTAGCTTATTAAATAGGATGTATACTGGATGCCCAATTTGGAAAATGTTTGTTTCTCTGTGTGTGTACATACAGAGAAAAAGCAAGAAAATTTGTACCAAAATGTTATCTATTTCTGAGTAATGCAATTACATATCATTTTAATTTTATTTCTTGATGCAAGATTGTCAACAATGGATTATGTCACTATTACACTAAAAGGGAAAATTATTTTCAAAATGTAAAATTAAAGGTGATAGTGCTCATGACAAAACCATGTCAAGTTACCACTTACCTCTGAAATTTTTCATTTTCATTTAGATTCGTCACCACCACTACCACCACCACCACTACCACCACCACACCACTCACCCCCGGGGCCTCCTACATACTCCTCCGAAGTCCCAGGACTACAGTGCTGTCTACAAACTGAGAAGAGCCAGGAATGGCACACATCCCTGGGTGCTGATGCTGATTTGTTGTGATGTTTTGGGTACTGATGAATGGAAGAGATCTTGCTTTGGACCACTTCGTTCTGGCTACTTATCCAAGATTATGTCATCTGCCCACAAGGCAGGGCCCCTGGAAGTGCATGCAGACCCTCCCGGCACTCTTAGTGCACACAGTCTTCTGGTCTTCTGTATTGGCTCCTGTCCGGGGCCCTGTAGTTCAATGCCCAGCTCATCACAATGTCCACATCAGCATGGGACTTTAGTTGCTGCCTGATTATGGAACCTCTTTACCATCTTGTGTATCCTGTGGGGGTTTTTTTCATAGTTTTTTTTTTTCCTGTAAAACTATGTGAGTGACCCAATATCGCACCACTGCACTCCAGCCTGGGCAACAGAGAGAATTGTAATTAGCTTTCTACCTTAATTTCTACCTGTAATTAGCTTTCTACCTTAGCTCCAAGATGCTCCCACCTTCCCTGTCTCCCACTAGGCAGATGCACTCCCCTAAGCACCTTCAAGTTGCCCATGCTTAAGTCTCATATGTCACCCTGGGGTCCATGTTTTTGCTTGAAATCCACTAAAAAAAATGCCATACATTATAATCCCTCAGGCCCTCATTAACAGCTGAGTCCAAACATCTAGCAAATTACCATAAACGTGAAGCAAAATCTCATTGGTAAGTCTGAGTTGCCCAGTGAGGGTTTACAAGGATAAATTCACATTTTCTAACTTCATTACCTTTTCTTACTTGAATTTCAGGAGAGCACATGGTAAGATCTGGAGCAGGAAAGTGAAGTCTCTTTTTTACTTCAAGGTCGCAGTATTTATAAAACTTTCTCTCTTGCTCTCCTTCTGGGAAATCTGCAGTCTCAGAAATGTCAAAGTGACTCAAATCAATTGCCAAGCAGCATGACAGAGATTAGACTGAATTTAAAGCCCTTTCTGGAGGATCTGGGATTGGCTGCAGGCACCCATCACAGAAAGGAAATTCTGAGTGTGCCTGACAATCATAGATAAAATTTCCCCTGACCACATGCATCCTGACATGATATCGACCAAAGAGTTTAATAGATGTGCTTTGAAAAGCTACAAGGATTTGTCCTTTCTCAGAGAAACTTGCTTCTAGGTGAGTCACAGGACAGCAATAAAGACCTCACAACAGGATTAGCTGCCAGAGGACAATGCCTGGAAAAAAGATTTGGGCCAATACTCTAACAAAAGTTAGTTTTAGAAACTTTTTTTATATACGCCTAACTTTATCTGCAAAGGGTCATGTTACCAGGAGCGCAACCTAGAAATTTCTGAGGCCTATGGGCATAGAAGTAGCTACATCATATGACATAAAAATTCCTATAGCATTTTTTAAATTTCAAACAACCTACTCCCTAAAATCTTTCAATAGCTTCTCTGTGGGACTTTCTCATGTGTGTATTGAGTGTGTGTGTTTGTGTGTGTTATGGCATGTGGGCATGGGTCTGCACAAGTGTAGGATAAAGCAGGATCTATGTATTTCTATTTTACTTTGATATGTTGTCCTTGTGCAAATACAGCGAGAAGTCAGCACATCCCATACTTAAAAGGTGATGGCTTTAGATTTTTTGGGGCATGCAACAGCTGATCAGTACATATTTGTTACACAGAACCGAAGTGATTTGATCTCTTTAGGTCTTACTTAACCCTCCTGTGAAGTGCAGATATCTACCCTGCCGAAAGGTAGCTCTGCCAGCTCTGTGAAGATCCACACTGGGGGTCATTTTGATGAGCTTTATCAAACTGTACATTTTTTCATTGAAAATAGTAACAAAGTGTAATTGATGTGTCTGACAAAAGTGTTAAGAAATTTATGGGATGTAAAAGAACATGTAGATGAGCTACAGGATCTTAGGTAATCCTTACACCTACCCCCAGTGGCTTGGTGGTCAAGGTCTAAGGGCTGCCTGTGAGTTTCCCAATTAAATCAGATACTGAAGTATCCCAGGCACTCAAAAGCTGTCTCTCACATCAGGGAGGTGCTCAAGTTAGGCACAAAATGTTCAGCCTGCCTTCCTTTACGGAGCAATTGCTCATCTCCTATCCATCACGGGGCCTCTGGAAATGCCTCAGAAATTCACAATGTCCTTCTAAGACTGGCCAGCACCGGGGCTGGATGCTAGCGCTGAGGCCCTGGGATCTGATCCACGTGCAAAATGTGGTTTCTCTCTGACAGCATGCAGCTGTAGCTGCCTTCAAACCATGCCTCCAGGGAGCTTTTCTGGGTGTTCTCTGATGCCTGTCAGATATTTGAGCCTCGATAAACAGCTTTCTTATGGTTGAAGTTAAGTTGGAGGCTCTTGTTCACACTCTCAGAAAACAGCTTTTCCTCTCCTCGCCTTGGCCGCCTCTGTGTGGGCCCAGATGTCTCTGTTGGAGGATGCTGGAGGTCGGTGTTGTCTTCCTTGGACTCAGCCCCCAAGCATTCTTCATTCAAGGACCTCCCGTTCTCGGCCCTGGGGGCATTAACCTGCCTAAATGCAGCCCTGGCCTCAACGAGCTTACCACAAACTCAGGAAAGCCAAACACAAATGATAATGCTACCAGAAAGTTGAATTTTACTTTTAATCTTCCAGTGTTTTCTTATTTATTAAAGAGATGCAATCATTGGGAAAGAGGGTTATTCTCATGACACTTGACCACAAGACCTTGACTACCCAGAACCAGAATTAGAAATGAAAGTGAGGCCCAGGACGTACTCTGGAATGCAGACTCCTCCCTCCCTGCTCCCCAGGCTCAGTATAGAAAGGCAGAATTCTGCTGATACCCAGGAAGGAAAACCATCATCACAGTTCATGTGCCAGACAGTCTGGAGTGGGGCAGGATGGTCAGTGTGGGAAGCCACAGCCAGCCACAACCACGATAGGAAAGAGAGACTGGCCCCGCCATTTGTGCTCATCATAAGAAAGGGAAGTGGTGGTGGGGGGCGGTGACTCACGCCTGTAATCCCAGCACTTTGGGAGGCCGAGGCAGGTGGATCGCCTGAGATCAGGAGTTCAAGACCAGCCTGGTTACCATGGTGAAACTCCGTCTCTACTAAAAATGCAAAAATTAGCCAGGTGTGGCGGGGAACACCTGTAATCCCAGCTACTTGGGAGGCTGAGGCAGGAGAATCGCTTGAACCCAGGAGGCAGAGGTTGTGGTGAGCCGAGATTGCACCATTGCAATCCAACCTGGGTGACAGAGCAAGACTCTGTCTCAAAAAAAAAAAAAAAATTGTACAGGCCAGGCCAGGCCAGGCAAGGTGGCTTACCCCTATAATCCCAGCACTTTGGGAGGCTGAGGTGGGTGGATTTCTTGAGGCCAGGAGTTCGAGACCAGCCTGGCCAACATGGTGAAACCCCTTCTCTACTAAAAAATACAAAAATTAGCTGGGTATGGTGGCACTCACCTGTAATCCCAGCTACTCAGGAGGCTGAGGCAGGAGAATTGCTTGGACCTGGGAGGCAGAGGTTTCGGTGAGCCGAGATTGTGCCACTGCACTCCAGCCTGGGCAACAGAGCAAGACTCTGTCAAAGAAAAGAAAAGAGAAGAGGATGAGAAGAGAAGAGAAGAGAAGAGAAGAGAAGAGAAGAGAAGAGAAGAGGAAAGAAAAGAAGAGTAAACCAAATGGACTTGGTCACCATGAGTAGGGATTGTTCATTGCTACTCTAAGTAGCACAAACCTTAGTAAATCCAAGGCTGCCCTGAGCAATGTACACACACTTTCTCATTAAAATTTCACTCCCACGCCTATTCCCCCACAAAAAAAGTCTACATGGTAGATATCCCCACTTTAAAGCAAAGGAACCAGTTCATGTTGGTTAGGTAACAAAACCTGCATCACACGTTTTATACATGCCAGTACAGGGATTTGATTCCAGGCAGCTGAGTTCCAGAGGCTTGGTATTTTGTAAAAACTGTGACCAAGCAAAAGGAATAGGTAGCTGCAGGACAGATGGCTATGTGGCCTTTTCGTCACCGTATCCTTTAATAAGCCATTTCAATACCATTGGTAACCATTTTCTCATTTAATAAGAATTTATTGCTGTAAATACATTTTTTAAAGTCTCAGGGTGTTTGAAATAAAGGATGTGGCTTATTATTTTTGTTTTTCCTAAATGCAGTTGATGAAAGGAGCTAGTTTTTAAGGTGAAGCTCCAGGCCTCGGAAAGAAAAAGGAGTCGAGAATCAATTTTGTTTTTAATACACTCAGACTCTGGAAACATCTTTTATCTCTACTTGTGTGTAAGGTTCAAGTAGACTTAAAATAGTGCACTATACTTGCACATTAAATGAAAGCATTAAGCTCTATAAAAATAAGAAGCCTATTGGCCTTAGACGGAAATAATAATTCGAAACACATCACAGACAGAAAAGAGCTGAGCATTTTCCAGAATTATCATCCATTCCAAGATAAGAGTATGCATGTTTTTAAACAGGGAGTAAGTACACACTAATGCTCAGGGTTCTGTGCAGCAGTGCCAGCCCCAAATGCTGGGGCAGGCACTGGCCTCCTTCCCTCCCTCTCCAGAAGTAAGAGCAACTTGAGTCTCCACAGAGGGTGGGCAGGCCTCAGGCTGCACATTGAGGTCAGCAAAACTTAATTCATGAAGGTCTTAAGAGGTTCTTAATAGACATAAAGATTCTTTGTCATTTGGGAGGCCAAGGTGGGTGGATCACTTGAGGTCAAGAGTTCAAGACCAGCCTCGCCAACATGGTGAAACCCCATCTCTACTAAAAATGCAAAAAATAGCCAGCGTCTGTAATCCCAGCTACTTGGGAAACTGAGGCAAGAGAATCACTTGAACCTGGGAGGCAGAGGTTGCAGTGAGCCAAGATCACACCATTGCACTCCAGCCTGGGCAACAGAGCAAGACTCTGTCTCAAAAAATAAATAAATAAATAAATAAATAATCAAAATAAAGAAAAAAGTCATTTAAGAAAACAAATTTGGAGGATTTCATTATGCACTATATATATATATATATATATATATATATATCTCACAAATTTATTTAAATTCTACTCAGAATCCCAAAATATCTTTTGTGATAAGACTCTTGTGTCACATCAAAGCATCTTCCCTGACTTGTCCCTGGAAGCAGAAAAAGGCCCCATTTTTAGTGCTGCCAGAAGTCATGGACGAGGTAGACACACAGTGCCAGCTCTCACCTCCCAACAGCGTTGGCAGCCTTTGCGACACCCCCGGAGATGTGCTGTGCACCCTTTGTTCCATCCAGTACACACAAGTTCTAGGGCATCGTGTCCTAGACAAGAAATCTGAGCATGAAAATCCAGGGCTGTGGCATGAGAAGCCAGCAAAAATCAAAACAAAAAAAAACAAAAAACAATAAAAAGCAGACGCTTCTTCCATTGGGCCCCATCACTGTGATCAGAGCATTCGGGCATTACAGTGGTAAGCCCTCTAGATAGTGTCAAACACACAGTGCTCACTCTCAGTAACAAGCCCACTGCCTGTTTTCACACCTGACTATTGCCAGCTGCCTGCCAAGACTCCAAAGCTCATGCCAAGAACCCTGAAGAGCGTCGATGCTTCTGAAGAACCCGAGTGCTTGCTTCTGAAAGTCTCGAGAGATGCAGAGGAAAAGAACGTGGGATAAATGCAAAGGGCTGGGGGTCATGAGGCTTGGAGACCTCGCTCACTCAAGTTGTGCTATTCCAAGCTGCTCCCTGGAGAGCCAGCCAGGGGTTCCAGCAACGCCCACAGGACAACAGAGCCTGTGGGGAAAATGCCCAGGGTTCCTTTTGAAACCAAACACGAGACATTTTGTCTGTGTGGTTTGGGGCAAGTTTTAGTTTACCCCTGAATATGAATGGACAAAATTTCTCACGAAAGACCAAATGCCCCAGACAATTAAGGGATGATTTTATTCAGGTTTTAGAAAAGGAAGAATTTCCACTGATGAGAAACTTGGGGTTCATAAAGGGAGTCAATAAAAGACCCATTTCAAGTCTTACGGGAGTCACTTACGTGTGTGGAGGCGGGTCTTATTCTGAGGACATGAGGGTGGTCTTTTGTGACTAGCCACTTTGATTAGCCACTGCTGGGAATACATGAGGGTGGGGAACTTCTCATGGCGGATTTTCCCAGAGCTCAAGGCTCAGGCTAGTTCACATCGTCACCTCCCTCCAGGCCTTTTTATTTTTTAATTGGCAAATTAAAATCATATATAATTACAGTACACAAAATGATGTTTTGAAATACGTATACATTGTGGAATGGCTAAATCAAGCCAATTAACATTTTGTGCATTACCTCACATACTTTTGTGTGTGTGTGCCTGTGTGTGTGTGTGTATGTGTGTGTGGTGAGAAGACCTAGAATCTATTCTCTTAGTGATTTTCAATAATACAATACATTGTCACTAACTGTAGTCACCACGCTGTGCCAATGAATCTCTTTCACTTACTCAGGTCTTTTGAACTCAAGAGAAATGCCCAATACAGACAGTATGCCCCAAGTCACCCCTTACTGGCCCAGGGTCGGCTCCAGCCCCAAGGGCAGCTGACCACCGATCATCCTCCAGGGGACCCTGTTCACATAGGGCCTCACCACAGCAGGCCCAAGCAAAGCCTTCCTTTCTCAGGAGTGAGAACAGAAAATGGAACTGGAGGATGCAGGACAGTGAGCAGGAGGCACAGAAGCTGAAATCCACATAGACAAAGGCTGTGCGATGATAGGGCCAGGAGGTGTCAAGAGGAAGCCTTCGGGTAGCAGAGGGCAAGACTGGAGAAGGCAGTGGGGTGGGGGCTGGTGGAGGCAGGAGAGGGACAACAGAGGCAGAGACAGTCACAGGGTGGCAGGGGACCCACCCCCACCTGCTGTAAGCACAAAAAAACCCTCAAGGTGCATGATGTCTGACCCTTGTATTAATATTCCAAAACATACACTTTATAGCTATGAAAGTCTGACTTGAAGATCTAACATAGTTTATGTAACTCCATTATTATTCCCAATATTAAATATTTTTTATAAATTTCAGAATACATACATGAGCAAAAAGGAAAACATGTTTAATGATCCCTTTGGTTCCAGTAGCCAAAGTGAAAAATGGCATCATTTTGGCAGACATTGTCTCTATACTTACGGAGGTGTATTTAATCTCTTGCATTTTAGCCCCTCCTTTGTCAGAGGTTTCAAAAATAAGATGAGCTTATGATATAATAAAAAAAGTAGTAAGTGGTTTGTAATGCAAAATTTAGTATATTTGAAAGACCTATTTGTTTACAATTTAGGGACCTAAGCTTTTTACATATTTTAGTGTTGAGCTGTCATTTGTTTTGTGAAAGATGCAATGGTTATAGGTTAGGGGGCAGTTTTTAAATCTGATTTTGGTTTAGGTTTGGTTTTTTTCCTGTGTGTTTGTTTGAATATTTCTGATGTTCCTTTTTGTTAGCAAAATTAAAAACTGACAAACCTACCAGTACCTCTAATATTCTTAGAAATTTTACTGCTACATGAAATTCCAAGGTATGAGAACTATTGACCTCGTCTGTATGGAAATTGAGTCTGCCCTGGGGAGCTTTCCAAAACAGTGTGACAATTAGGAAGAAAGCTCTGAATTCCCGCTCATTAACGGATGCACACCCACATCCAAACTGCCTCTCCTTCAGATGCTCTATCTTTGGCTACAGCTGCAAGGATTTGGGGAAGTGGAGACACTGCAACACGTAAAATGTAATTATGTTACTTATGAGGTGTTGGTAATATCCCCATCTCTGTGTACGCCATGACACGTGATTGTTTAAAAGGGTCTCTTTTACCACTTCAGGGAAAGAAGGCATATTTCCCAAGATGTAGGATACATTACAGCCACAGTTCCACCTAGGGGAGGGAGGAAAGCTCAAAATATCCCAGGCCTTCTTATCTCCAAAGTTTACAAGTGAAAAGAGAAGGGAAAATTTCCAAACACATACTCACATACCAACAGGCAATGACTTCCAGCCATTTAAGAGTGAATGAGAAAGAGAAAGAGAACAAGAAAGACACACACACACACAGAGAGAGAGAGAGAGAGAGAGAGAGAGAGAGAGACAGAGAGACCGGGAGACCGGGAGATGGCCAGCTGGGATGATGGGTCCACTTAGATCCTCAGGAAAGAAACGAGAGTCCCACACAGCTGCAGAAGGTACACTCCACATCCATGGGCCATCATCAATCTTTCTGAAAGCCTTTCTGAGCTTTAAAAGCCCATGACTTTTCAATTAGCCATTAAAATCACTGTGCCATCTACTCGAAGTCTTCCCTGGAGACATTTGTAATAGATGAGAAAAGAGCACAGAGATGAAAGGGGGCTTGCTGCTGTAGTCAGGAACTGCATCTATTAAAGGGTTAACAGCAGTTCTAACTAATTACCCACCAGGAAGTGTGATGGCCTCAGGGTGCCCTGTGTGGATGCTCCAGCCCCAGTTCCAGGGAGTCTTACAACTCCCCAACCAAGCCACTCAATAGGGGACTGCTTTCCTGCCAGTCACAACTTTCTGAATAAGCAGCAGAGGTGAATTGAAGAATTATTTGACAACAGTTCTATTTCGTTTTCTCTATCCAAATACAAGCTCTAATTCAAGTCCTCTCTTCTCTGCATCTCAGTTTTCCACACCCATAAAATACATAAAATGCTGCTCCTACGTACAGGTTCAAATGCAATCCTGCACCTGAAAGAAGCTTATATCAATAAACAGATGTCAGTTATTGCATTACAAACCCAGATAAGAGGTGATCAATCAAATACTGATCAGTACAACTGAGTACCAGCCATGAAAGCAGCATCAGACATTTATAATCTAGCTGGATGACACAGCCAAGCAGAAGGAATAGTGTAGTGTAATACAATACAGTCAACTCTTGAACAAGAAGGGTTTGAAGTGTACAAGTCCACCTATACAGATTTTTTTCAATAAATATATTGAAAAATTTTTTGGAGATTTGCAACAATTTGAAAAAAATCGCAGATAAACCATGTAGCCTAGAAATAGCAAAACAAAAAAATCAGAAAAAAGTATGCTATGAATGCATAACATATATGTATGCTAGTGCCTATTTTATTATTTACTACCATAAAATATACACAAATCTATTATAAAATGTTAAAATTTATCGGAACTTACCTACACACAGACCGTATGTACATGGTGTCATTGGCAGTTGAGAGAAATGTAAACAAATGTAAAGACGCAGCATCAAATCATAACTGCATGCAATTCATTGTAGGAATTACTGTAGTGCCAGAATCATTTCGCAGCCACCTCCTGTTGCTACTGCAGTGAGCTCAAGTGTTGTGGGTATCCGCTTAAAACGCCGCGTGATGCTCATCATCTCCACGTGAGCCGTTTGTCTCACCAGTAAATTGCATTTCACAGTAAAAAGTGATCTCTTGAGGTTCTCATGTATTTTTCATCATGCTGAGTGCAATACTGTAAACCTTGAATAACACCATAGGACCCATGTGAAGTGCCACTAGTGGTGCTGGAAGTGCTCCCAAGAAGCAGAGGAAAGTTGTGACAGTCCAAGAAAAAGCTGAATTGCTTGATGTGTACTGTAGTAGACCAAGGGCTGCAGCTCTGGGTGCTGCTATGTCAGGCAGGCAACTCATCTCGTGAACAGACACCACAAATGTTCAGTTTAGACCACCGCAGCATAGCACTGTAAATGTATTTTCTCTTCCTTATGATCTTCCTAATATTTTCTTTTCTCTAGCTTGCTGTATTGTAAGAATATAGCATATGATACATACAACATACACAATATGCGTGAATGGACTGTTTATGTTATCTGTAAGGCTTCCAGTCAACGGTGGCTGTTAGTAGTTGTTTGCTTGGAGGAGTCAAAACTTATATGTAGATTTTTGACTGCACAGAGGTCAGCACCCCTAATACCCATGTTATTCAAGAGTCAACTGTACAATTGAATGTTAAGCTGATGGTTCAAATGCAAAGAGCAACGACATTAATTTTTAAAATACCATTTATTCTCATTAATTGAGTCCCAACAGCTATGCTGGCCCAGGGTGCTCAGGCTGCAGAAAGTGCAGGTGAGTGGGAAAGCCTGGCCGTGGAGTGGATAAAGACAAGCACTTACAGGAGGGAACCGAGCTCCAGGGCTGCAGACATCACCCAGTCATGAGTTTTAAAGAAGGAGTAAAAAGCAGCCGAGTGTGGAGGCAGCAGGAGATAAATTCTAACAGAGACCTTAAATGATGACTCTATTTGTGTAGGTCAAGTGCAGCCACCAAACTTTACTGAACTGTTACAGAGATCAGCTTGGGAGAAGCAGAAAAATGGCCTGCACAGGACTCACATTTGTCCTGGCGTGGAGCCTGGTGTGAGTGGGTCACTTAAAACTTCAGATATCTTGTAAGTCATTTACATTTGACTTCTCAACATGAGTGTAAATCTCGATATAGATTTGCCAGGTGTCCTATACAGGCTGATATTAATTCTGCTGAACATAGAGGCAGATAACCTCTCTTTACATCTGTCCAAAACCCACTGCATGTCAGGCACAAAGGGGTCATGCATGTTACTGGATGCTGGCCACTCTCTCCTTCTTTTTCTCACCATCTGCTCCCAATGCCACCACCTACTCCCTACACCCCTTGCAGAATGTGATAAAAAGGAAACCAGAACGTTTCTGCTAATTCTCAGCCCTTTATGCTAGCCAAAGTCATCAGGCTGGAAAAACCTAGCTCAGGAATGGGGTCAGGGGGCTGTGGGGACAACCAGCATCGCCACACAGGCCGGGCTCAGGCCCCCGGGATGTGGCTAACCCACTAGCCTCAGGGTGGGTGACAGGAAGACTTTTCTGATCCAAATGTGAGAAGGAGACCTTGCCTGCCTTGCCCTGCACTAACCTCATGAGCGATGAGCTACACAGAGAAGCGAAAATGCTCATCCAGTTGTCACTTATCGGCACTCACCGGGCACCAGGCACCATGCTTTACATGCTGTGCTTTTGGGGCTTACTCCCCCCATCCTACCACACCCCTCCGGCTGGGCCTCGTGGTGCTTCCTCAGCCTCCCAGGAGGAAAGCAAGGCTCAGACAGCCTAAATAGACAGTCCAAGTTCCCACAGCCTGGTGGCAGAGCAGTAGGTACAGCCCAGGTGTGGCCAGCTTTAAAGGGCATGCCAGCAACTGTCTCATCAAGCATTGCTAAGGCTGACACTGAGAGTGTATCAATTCTGGGGAGTCCCCCCCTGGGAGCAGTGCTGGCCAACCCCGATGCAGAGCCCCACCTATCCTGGACCAGGGTCTCCCTCCTTCTTTCCACTATGCCCGCAATTCTGCTTCTGGTTTTCATGACCTTTCCATGATTACAGTCACTTGGCGTTCTCCAAATCTCTCCACAGTATTGAACTGTCAAGATTCACCTAAAATTAAGTCACACAATCCTGAGAACATTAGGAGGCCACAGAGCCAAAACCAAAGCCCCTCTAGTGAGTTGCTGATCATCACTAAAATAGTACCTATTGGGGAGAGATTCTATTATTCAGGACATGTTACCCCAACATATGGCACCACAGCATTTGAGAAAACAGCTGAAGCAGGAAGGTCTCTCTGACATTCTCAACCCTTTCCCCTGCAACAAGCCATGAAAGAATCCTCTGACCTTCTCCTCTGATGCAGGGAGACCCTCACATGACAGCTGCACCCCCCTATACTCAGAGGAAAGAAACATGCTTATTTATATATTTTTTTTTTTAGACAAGGTCTCACTCTGTCACCCAGGCTGGAGTGTAGTGATGTGATGGTGGCTCACTGCAGGCTCAAATCCTGGACTCAAGCGATCGATCCTCCTGCCTCAGCCTCCCAAGTAGCTATGACTACAGGTGTGTACCACCACACCTGACTTGCTTATTTATTTATTTATTCATTCATTCATTCATTTAATTTTTTTAGAGATGGATGTCACTATGTTGCCCAGACTGATCTCAAACTCCTGGCCTCAGGCAATCCTCCCACCTCAGCCTTGCAGGAATGTCCGTACCTCCAAAGACACAGGGACACAGGGAAGAATCAGAACAAACGTGCTTTGACGAGTTTCCCCCCATTTAATTACTATTAGATCATACCCCCTTTGTGCAATCATACCTCTGAACAACTCTACTCACCATCAAACTTAAGCATAAAAATACACAGGTTTCCCTGTGTCTTTGGGTCTTTATTTCTTTATGAAGGTTCTCATGCCACATAAAACTGCTTTTCTCTTGTTCATCTGTCTTTTGTTACAGGGGCTTCAGCCATGAGCCTGAGATGAGAATGAAACACATGACTTTTTCTACCCTGCAACCCCTCATCCCCTGCACATTCTTTGTGGTTTGGGTCCTGGTTATAGCTCCTCTCTTAAGGCAGGGACTGTGTTCCTTCACATTCTGTAATCGCTGACTTTCATACTTCCAGTTTACCTGCTATTGTTGAAACAGCACTGGATGCAAAGTTAAAAAAGCTCGTTTCAAGTCTCACTAATGTCAGTCTTCAGCTAAACCCCTGGGTAAATTCCCGAGCAGTCAGAATCATTGGCATTGCTGAGGATTCACTGTGGCCCAGAGTATTCGTCTTGATAACCCCCTACAGGGTAAGTACAAACATCATCTTCACTTCCACCAGCACAGGAGCAGAGGCTTAGTGAATTTCACTACCTTACCCAAGGTCACACAGTTAATCACTGGCAGTGCAGGGACTTGAACCTCTGCCACCCACTTCTACCACAGTGCCTGCTATGTATTAGTGCTCAGTTGATTCGTTTTGACGGCTTGTTAACTTAATACCAAGCTGTGTGCGTTAGCCTTTCCATCTAAAATGAGAGAAGTTATACTAATACTTATCATCAGGGGTTCTGTGGAGAATCAGTGCAATCCTGCACGTAGATTACCTTTGAAACCGGGAAAGCTCCACAGAAAAGCCAACCATTGTCATAATTTTTCCTGACCCCTGCCTCCCTTTGCCTGAGGCTGATCAAGGGACTGCGGACAAGGAGTGTGAGGTGCTACAGTTCTGAGTTCTAGTCTGACGTGAGCTCCTTAACGCTGTTTCCTTGCCGGCACGAGGAGGGTATGGAGTGAAACATGTGCAGCGTCTTGCATTCCCACGATTGTACAAGTGAGGAACCATGACTCCTCTCCGGGCACTGACAACAGGAGCTGGTCTCCAGCCCTCAGTTCTGACAGATGGGTCAAGTTGGCCTCCTTCCCAAACACTGGTTTGAATTCTTTCAGCTTCTACGTTTTCAGTTGGATCTCATTTAATTGTTGTCATTTCATGCGTTCACCTCAAGGCCCTGGGCACCTTACACACCTTAAACACATCAGGCATAAAGCATACAAAAATAAATTCCACTTCAATCTTTCCACATGGTGGAAAACCGGCCACTTATATTAATAATAGAACCCTGATGTGTCCATCTAAAACCCTCTGAAGACCACCTCATGGGGAAAACAAAACAAAACAGCCACAGTTCCACCGGTTCAAGAGTCAGGAAAGTAGGAAGGAGAGAAAGAAAAAGAAAGGGAAGCGGGGAGGGGAAACAAGAAAGAAAAAGAAAACAGAAAATGCACAACATTCTTTTTCTTCCTCATTCATTATCCTGCTGTGTTAACTTCAAATAATTTTGAGGACATTTTACCATAAATATTGAGCCAAGTTCCAAGTATCTTATAGAGCAATCAGGGAAAAACAGAACATTTATTTCTGAGCACCTGGAAGGCCATTGAGCACCAGACATTGTTCATGATGGGGTGCTCAGTGCAGTTTGCTTTATTTTCCTTTGTTCCCACATTTTCTAAAGTTTAGATTCAATTGAATTCAAGGGGACAATGGTCAGATAACAGAAAACCAAAAAAAAAAAAATCGGTTTCCATTTTCCTTCAGTAAAATGGGAATGTAAACAAACCAAGGTCCATGCATTCTTGAGATCACTCAGGACTCCTGGCCTCAATCTGTCTGCAGGATCTGCATGTGCCTCATCTCCAGTGGAACAACCAACAGGAAAGACAGCTCAGCTGACACCCAATGCCAACCCACATCGTTACCCTGAGACAGCTCCATTCACAGATCCAGCCCCCAGCCCCGGCTGGATTCCTGGAAAAAACAATGAAACCCGTGCCTGTCGCTGATATGGAGGACGAACGGGTGGGGAGGTGGCGGAAAAGAAAGAAAGCAGTGGACACTGTCACACCCAGTGCCAGAGGGAGACCCTGGTGTGGGCGCAGCCCCCTGCGGGACTAGGTGGGCAGAAATGGCAGGTGGCACCTATACCTCCTCTTCCAATAACCCAGGTGGAGATGGAACTCCAGGTTTTAATGTGGCCCCTCCCAAGGGGTCCACATTCAAACCACTGCACAAGCCAACACTGTGTGGGCAAAGGACACGTCTACAGAGGGTAAGCCCAAGGGCCTCTTGCTTTCTTCTTCTGAATGAGCTTGCAGTCTGCAGGGTGCCTTCCTCTACCCCCACTGCCTCCCCACTGCCAAGCCAAGCGTCGGTGGCCACGTATGACCTTATGAGTGGCTTGCTTTATTACTTTATGGTGTCTGCCTGGTACCTATAGATATATGAGTTTATAATCCCAGGCTTAGATCCATCTCACACCTCCCTTTAAAAATAGGGAGCCTTAGCTCAGGGAGACGGATGTCCACAGAGCGAGGCTGCCACTCACTGCTCTGTCCCCAGGCTCACGTCCACACCTGGTGTCTGCACTGTGCTGATAAATAACTTCACTATAAACCCTGAAAACAAATTAGTTAGGACGCCACATTTTAAGGTCCCTGTATTTATTATCTCTTTCTATGAAACAAATTACCCCCAAATTTAAAGGCTTAGAAAACAAACATTTATTATCTCAGTTTCTGCAGATGGGGCAGTGAGCACAACTTACCTGCGTTCTCTCACTCAAGGCCTTTCGTGAGGCGTCATTCAGTGTCGGCTGGGCCTGGGGCTGGGGCCCTCTCCAGGCCCGGGAGGATGGCGTCCAGGCTTACACAGGGGGCGCTGGTAGGTCTTAGGTTCTGGGTTCCATGCCTCATGGGCTTCTCCATGGGGCAGATCACGGGGGCGCCTGTTGTCCCAGAGTGAGAGATTTGCAGAGAGTGAGGAACGGAGAGCCCTGCGAAGTCACAGTTGTTTTATAACAACCTCAGAGGCCACATCTTTTCCATATTCTATTTGGTAAAAGTGAGTCTTCAGGTCTCACCCACACTCAAGAGGAGGGGGTTTCACCAGGAGGCGGGGTTCTTGGGAGCCAATGGCAGGCCTGGACCACAGTCCCTTTAGCTTCCCAGGCAACAGGGGACACACACAGCGGGGGCAGTGCAGGGCGCCTGTGAAAGCGCCCAGGAGCAGTTCCTAGGCACACGCTGTCCTGGCACGACTGTTGAGGACCCCCTCTACTCTCAGAGCTGCCTCATGAGATCCCATTGCAGTGCTTTCCGAAGGAAGGACCTCAACTCGCCTTTCTCACAGGCATGCAATGCCTTCCCTCAAAAATACATTTACCTCAGCATGCATGTAGTGAAAGCGTATTGGTGTCTGAAGGAAGAGACCCCTGGCCGGGCGCGGTGGCTCAAGCCTGTAATCCCAGCACTTTGGGAGGCCAAGGCGGGCTGGTCATGAGGTCAGGAGATCGAGACCATCCTGGCTAACACGGTGAAACCCCGTCTCTACTAAAAATACAAAAAATTAGCCGGGCACGGTGGTGGGCGCCTGTAGAGCCAGCTACTCGGGAAGCTGAGGCAGGAGAATGGCGTGAACCCAGGAGGCGGAGCTTGCAGTGAGCCGAGATCGCGCCACTGCACTCCAGCCTGGGGGATAGAGAGAGACTCCGTCTCAAACAAACAAAAAAAATCATCATATGATTAGCACCACAGTTTTCTATGTCCCAGTGTAAATGGATGGGATTATACAGAGGGCAAATACTAGATATATAGTTGCTTATAAATATTTGTGTAGATATTTTGTATATTACGAGAAAATAGCATTATCTTTTATCACGTTTATTTACCATAATCGGTATATGGATGGCACCATGAAAAGCTTTCTAAAAACCCTTCAACCTTCTCAAATTTTTGCATGTAAAAATGAACATGCCGTGAATGGAACCTTTTGCATTTGCTCTCTGAATAGTCTCTCAAACACAAGGGTGGAGCAATTAGCAAAAAAAAAAAAAAAAAAAAAAAAGGAAAGTCATCTTAATGGAAAAAAATGCTTCTGTTATCTGAATCATATTACTATTATTTGAGTCTCTTTTTGGAGGAACTGCCTATTTGGTTTTTTTTCATAAACATTTCCTAAGGACAAAAGTATTTCTGAACATATGGGCCATGTCTCTGTTTTGGATGTAAAAACTTCTGGCACTTCGCTGACTTCATTTCATTCTGAGTCACTCTCCCATTTGCTATAAACATCAGGATATTTTGATCAATTAGGAATAGCTGAGATACTTTGAGCCTAACACTACTATCACTCTCTTTCCTAAATGGGTGGCTGCCCAATTTGCTGTTTTCCTAATTATTTTTAAATTTGTATTTTCTGTTTATTTAGTGACTGAAACAGATGGTCTGAGTGGAGTTTTTGTTGAACTCCAAATAAATGCTGCCCAGCCCAGTGTTCAACGTCGGCGAAAGACCAGCTGGCCAGGCCCTAAGAAGTCCTGCACTGGGTTGCCTTGGTGGCCTTGTCAGGTCATGTCTACGAGAGGCCCATGAGTCTGAGTGATAAATAATCTTTCAAGATTTCGCTCACCTTACTCAGATCTGCTGTGCCTGGAATCGTGCAACTCAGTGGTCCTACAAGAGTGTGCTTGGTCAAAGACACCCCCAACAAGCAAACAACACAACACACACACACACACATCCCATACACACATCCCTCACGACACACCCACACACATCCCTCACAGAAACACACATCACACACCCCACAAACACATCCCTTACAGACACACACCACACACCCACACACCTCATATGCACCCCACACATACCACACACCCCACACACCACACATACCCCCAGCACACCACATACCCCCCACACACAACACATACCCCACACACACAACACACCACACAACACACACATATCCCTCACAGACACACAGACATCACACACCCCACATACACATCCCTTACACACACCACACACCCAGACACCTCATATGCATCCCACACACACCACACACCCCACACATACCACACACCCCGCACACACAACACACCCCACATACACATCCCTTACAGACACACACCACACACACATACTCCTCACACAACATACACACATCCCACACACACAACACACACACATCCTTCATAGGAACACACATCACACACCCCACATACACATCCCTTACAGACACACATCACACATCCCACACACCTCATATGCACCGCACACACACCCCACACTCCACACACAAAACACATCCCCACACAAAACACACATCACACCCCACACACACAACACACCACACAACACACACACATCCCTCACAGAAACACACATCACATACCCCTCATACACACCTCTTGCAGACACAGAGCCCCACTTCATATACACCACACACACACCACACATCCCACACACACTACACCACACAACATACACACATCCCTAACAGACACACAGACATTACACATCCCACATATACACCCTTTACAGACACACACACACAGCGTGTACCACACATGCACCCCACACATAACACACACACCACACACCCTCACACACCACACCACACACCCCTCACATGCACCCCACACACCACACACCCACACACACATCCCTCACAGAAACACACACATCACACACCCCACATACACATCCCTTACAGATACGACACACACCTCATATGCATTCCAGACACCCCACACACCCCACAAACCCCACACACCCCACACACCACACACCATATACACACACATCCCTCAGAGAAATACACACATCACACACCCCACATACACATCCCTTACAGATACGACACACACCTCATATGCATTCCAGACACCCCACACACCCCACAAACCCCACACACCCCACACACCACACACCATATACACACACATCCCTCAGAGAAATACACACATCACACACCCCACATACACATCCCTTACACACACCGCACACACTATACAAATACACCACACACACATACATACACTGCACACATACCACAAACATCCACACATACCGCAAACATCACACACAACACACACACACCATACACATACACACCATACACACCTTTTTCATGTGAGATTGAAAATGATCCAATACTGATAAGAACACAGTGATGCAGTGACCAAGACCAGCAATGTCACTCTTCTCATGAAACTGAAATTCCGGTGAGAGAGGTGGGTGGAGACTACCTTAAGAGCAGGATGGTTTTCCTGAAAAGGTGATTTCAGGCAGAAACTTGTACATTGTGAGGGAACAATCAAACAACCCCTGGATGAAACGGGATTCCAGGCAAAGCACGTGCTAAGCCTGTGGTGGTAGCCGGCCTGGTCCACTGTATGAGCAGCAGAACCCTCCTTGGGTTGCTACATGGTTTCTGCAGACCAAGAAAACAAGAGATGGTGTGGAATGCCGCTCCCGCCTGGTCCCTGAGGACCTCAGACCCACTGCAGTCCAACCCTCAAGACCTCAAGGCTGAGGCTTCCAAAATGGACGGTGGCCAGATGGATTTCTTTTTTTTTTTTTTTTTAAGACAGAGTCTCACTCTGTTGCCAGGCTGGAGTGTAGTGGTATGAACTCAGCTCACTGCAACTTTGCCTCCGGGGTTCAAGCAATTCTCTGCCTCAACTTCCTGAGTAGCTGGCATTACAGGCGCTGGCCACCACACCCGGCTAATTTTTTGTATTTTTAATAGAGACGGGGTTTCACCATCTTGGCCAGGCTGGTCTTGAACTCCTGACCTCAGCCTTCCAAAGTGCTGGGATTACAGGCGTGAGCCACCGTGCCTGGCTGCCAGTTGAAATCTTATGCTGTAAATCAGTCGGCTTGCCATTCTCTCCAGCTTCACTTCAGCGGCTGCGTTCTGACTAAGCAGTCTCCGGCACCAAAGCCTGCTGCCCTCCCCTCCTAACCCCATCCCTCCCCAAGCCCAGTGCACCTTCCTGCAGCAGCAGCCCGGCGGCGGGAGCCTGGGAGCTGAGCTTGTGAAGGGTGTTGTCCCCAGGGAAGAACAGCCGGCACCTCCAGAGACCCAAACCACTCGGTCAAGCCCCATTTTCTCGGATTCCTTGAATCTTCCACCAACTGAATTTGATAATTCAGAAGGGTGAACTAGGGTTCCCCAGCCTTGGCAAGATGGACATTTTAGACCAGAGGATTCTTTGATGTGGGAGCAGTCTGGGCGCTGTGGAGATGTCCCAGCACTCCTGGCCTCCAGCCCCTAGATAGCATTCAGTTCTGTCTCACTTGTGACATTCAAATATGTCTCCATACACTGTCAAATATCCCCCGGGGCCACAACCCACCAGAGGGCCTCATGCCCCATCCAGATTCCAAGCCATTCTTGTCCCATAGAGACCTCCAGGGGTGACCCAAGATCTGGAGCCACAGCTCCCTATGGAGGGGTGTGGCCCCTGGACCCCTTGCCTGGGGCATGTTCGAATTCAGTCTGTTTTCATCCTGAAATCCAAATTGATTTCCGAGTTATCTGTTTTATTTGCATACTACTGATGTTAACTTGGAATAGTTCACAGACTCTGAATCATAGTTTGTTTATCTACAAAATAAGTAGAAAATTACCTTTCTTAGGAGTACCTTGTGAGGATTAAATAAGAAAATGCATGTAAAGTGCCTGACACATGGCAATTTGTCAATATAGTCGAGTTCCTTTCTTATTTATTTTTTAACCACGGGTTGCACAGCTACTTAGAGGATCAGAACTAGAATCTGGTCTCTTAGCTCTATGGCTTCTCTCTGAGTGTCCTCTGGGACTATGTTTTTCTACAGCATTTTCAGAATACCCATAACCAGTAGGTTGCTTCCCGCTTGCAGTGTTTGAAAGGGGGTCGTGTCTGAATGGGAGGGAGGGCATGGAAACGGCAGGGAGAAATTCACATGGGTCCTTCTACTTCTTTATCTCCCTCCTGACACAGCTATGAATGGATCATGAAGAGGCAAACTGAGGGGATCATTTTACACAGGGAAGAGAAAAACTCCTAAAGAAAATTGTTAACTTTCCAAAAGATTCATCAGCTTTTTATTTTTGTGATCATCTTCTTGACTTCATTGACATCTGAATCAAGAGTATTCAGAGTTTGACGAAGATACATCAGAAGAGATGAAGTGAGGCTCAGAGGTTCAAGCTCCCTCTAGAAACACGGCTTCATTTCCTGAGGGCAGCAATTTCGTAGGAACATTTGCCTAGGCTCTGACGGCAAGGAAAGCATTAAAATCCACTGGTGCAGTCTGTAATGACAGAAAATTATCTGTATAAGTCAGTGGCCAGCAGTTGAAGAAGTATCCTGGGAATAAAAGTATGGTTAAGCTTTTCCAAACGGCAGTCCCCCAAGAGGCTCATCCACCTAAATCCAAAAGGCCTTTCTGAGGTCCCTTGTTGACAGTGGCTTAGGACATTGCCCCTAAAAGTGTCAGCTGGTTGAGAATACCACTCCTTCTTATGGTGATCTCACTTCACTTTCTTTGAATCAGGCAACCTCCCACGATTACCGAAGTAGCCATTAGAGGTAATAAAAACCAACGGAAGGATTTCAGAAGGATTCAGAATTAAGTATCAGCCTTTGATATTTTTGGCACTTACCTGATGTCACCAAGTAACCAGCCCAAAGCTGGGATGCCAGCTCACCACACTGGGTCTCCTTGTCAAAGTGCAGATCAGTCTGCTGCCTTGCTTGTCAGGCCATATGCTCCCCCTTTGTCTGGGGAAGATGACTCACTACAAACTGTAAGAAGACACACTCTATGCTTTCATCCTCCCCTTGAGCCAAATGGCATGCTTTGTAAATGCGTGGCATCACTTAAACAAGCACTTTTTAATGATGCTACTATTAGCTCTTTTTCCTTTTTGGAAGAGTTTCACAGGACCGAAATATAGATTAATTAAAATAGGTTCTAACACACAACACCTCTGTTTTGTCCAGTTGAGTATGGAGACCATTATCAACAGTAATACTGAGATTTATATACAATTTTCAATACACATAGAATACGGTGGAATGGCATGCAAATGGGAAAGCTCAGTTGGATCTCATCTCACATTTTTGTTACTGTTATTAGCATTTGCAGAGGAGAAAAGACTTTCCTTCTACCCTACTAGGTGTATGAAATAGACTGACAACAGGTAGATTAACAGGAGAGAGTCATATAAACTTGTTAGTTTTTAATATTATTTGCACAGGGTCATCATAGGAAAAAATGTGAATCCCCAAAAGAGTCATGAGATTTGAGAGTTTATATATGCAGAACTGAGGTATAGAGAGATGGTCACCAACTGGAAAGTATCAGAATGGAAATTTAAACCTCATGTGTCAGGACACAAAGCCCCTTCCCAAACACCAGCTCTCCTGAGGCTCACTCCACTCCTAACTCCACCCATGTGCTGAAATTCCAGCTGAACTTTTTAAAAAATTAAAACTTGGGGAAAATTCTATGGGAGATTTAAATTAAATTCTATGGGAAATTAAAATTTCTTTTTTTTTTTTGAGACAAGGTCTTACTCTGTCACACAGGCTGGAGTGCAATGGTGTGATCTCAGCTCACTGCAACCTCTACCTCCCAGGCTCAAGTGATCCTCCTGCCTCAGCCTCCCGACTAGCTGGGACTGCAGGTGCACACCACCACGCCTGGCTAATTTTTTGTATTTTTGGTAGAGATGGGGTCACCATGTCACCCAGGCTAATCTTGAACTCCTGAGCTCAAGTGATTGCCCACCTAAGCCTCCCAAACTGCCAGGATGACAGACGTGAGCCACTGCACCCAGCCAGGAAATTAAAATTTCGTAACTGTCAAATCTGAAATATGCAGACATGATACTTTCTAATTCTTTAACTTTCCAATGTTTGAAAGTGGAATCTAAGAAGACACCCTCTCCCCATACACACACACATACATACACATACACACACATTCACTTGCTCTATGGCAGTGAAAAAAAATTGTAGTAAGAGAAAGCAGAAAGTTCATTTTGTTATTTTTCTCAGTCCTGAAGTTGTATTCACACAAGTGTGCAAGACTGTGTAGGATTATTGCTTGATGCATTAATACAAATGTATTCAGTCCCCAGGTTTGGATAGCCAGAGATCAATGTCATCTAAAGTATCTGATTCCAGAGTTTCAGACAGCATGTAGTGAGAGTTTTGGACATCAGAGAATTGATCCAAAATGGTATCTAAATCTATTTGTCCTCTGAGTTAGGACAATAAGAACTGGGCTGGTGAGACAGCCATAGTAAAGAACGCATATATGCATGGCCTGTTGTCTGTGCGTAAGTTTCACCAAGAAAGTGTGTTTTCACCCTTTTTCGTTTGTCTGTTTAAGCAGGGAGACTGATCTCCAAAGTAAATCATACAGAGAGGCTCCCAAAGATGAAAGCGATCAAGGTGAAGCAGCTCCAGCTCAATAGGTGTTTTGGATACCAGCGCTTCTCCTGGAAGCCCTTTGTGAAATCTTTGGGGCTCCGAGTGACAAAGTTTGGAAGCCACATGCCATCTTTGGCTGTGCAAATGCAAGGCTCTGCACTGACACCAGAACCAAGGAAACAATAATGATATTATTAGCTCTACGCTAAAGCCTCAGAGGAAGGAGGCATCCTGTAAAGAGCAACTGATGAGTAAAAGCAAGAGAGAGGCAGAGAGCGCCAGATGTGTGAGCTGATCTAAATTGTCTTCTTTCATGCCTTGAATAAACGTTGATCTTATATTTTAAATTTTGCTTTTAATGGATAATGTCTACAGCACAAATTATAGGAAGGCAAAAACATGAAGGATTATAGGGATACAATATGTTAAATGTAACTTTCAAAGGCCCTTTTTTCTGAGGAATTACAGTAAATTTCTCTGAAGACAAAGTGACTTTGAAGTCAAGGGTGCTGTGTGGCCGTCTGTTCTGTAATGCCAGGGGCAGAGCTATTATTATGCTGTCAGCAAGAATGCCTTAGGAGCACTCTTTTCTATATGTGTCTTCTACCTATTCATAGAAAATTCTGCCTCCAAAATACTCTAATAAGTTGCTAAAACTAATAAAGAAGGTCATTATGCACTTTGAATAGTCATGCTGTTATACAGCCCAGAAGTCCTTTACTACATAAATGAAACACATTCTAGACCTTTTCTTTTCTGTTTTTTTATAAATTATTTTTCCTACTTTTTCAGGCAAGAGCTCAGAATGAAATATCTCCATCTCTGAAAAGTAGTAAAGAGAAATGTCCCTCTGACTCTTTCAAGCAGAGACACCACGCAGCCCAGATTTTCAGAGACAACCCACCACGTCCAATATTTTACACAGTTATCAGATCATACATTCCTATCTAGGGTTCAGAAAAGATGTTTGCTGTATCATTTTAGATGTAGTAGAGGAGAAGGTTGAGGAGGTCAGGAGAGAAGATGTTTCAAGTCCCAGTATAGAAAACGCCAGTCCTACTGCTCACCCTAAGCAGTCAGCGAATGCTACCCAGGTTTGCACAGAGCCTCTAGCACTGCGCCAAGCATCACGGGTACCAAGGTGGATCCAGCACAATCTCCATCCTTGGTTTGCTCCAGCGGCATCCTCGTCGGCCCTACTACCACTCACTTTGCCCTTATGACCACCTCTCCACCGCAATAGGACTGACGCTTCTAGATGCACACTGACCACGTCCCGCTGCTTCTCCTGAAGGCGGTCTCTTCCCTCCTAAGCATCGCAGAGATCCCTTTTATGACTTGGCCCCACCCATCTTCCTCCCTTGCACCCTGCACTGCAGCAGAACTGGAACCCCCGGAGACCCCCACTTGGACACCATGGGCATTCATAAATGTGACTTCATTCGCCTGCAATGCCCTTGTGCCCCTTGCCACCTGCCAAATCTACTCTCACTCTTCAGGGCTCTGCTAACCTCCTCAGATGCTCTCCTATGCAGTTTATCCCTCCGCTCCCCAGCATCCAGGTCAGCAGCCTGCTAAGATGTGACTCATTATACTGGATGCCTACCTCTACTAAATGATTCATCTCACCATATTTCAATCATCTGGGATTTGGGGAGGGTTAATTATAAATTTTACTTTTGAAAGGTTTCTACTTTACAAAAAAATTCAGCAGAAAGTAGAAAGAGTTCCCATATACTCATCACCCCCCCAACCACCACCAGCACCAATTCTTCCCATGATTAATATCTTGCATTAGTGTGATATATTCGCTATAATTGAGGAGCCAATATTGATACATTATTATTAGCTAAAGTCCATAGCTTACATTAGAGTTCACTCTTGGTGTAGTACCTTCTATGGGTTTCAACTAGTGTAAGGATGTAATGTGTCTATCGTGGTAGTGTCATGTAGAATAGTTTCACTGCCCTGAAAATCCTTTGTGCTCCACCTACTCATCTCTCTCTCTTCCAAACCCCTGGACACCACTGATCTTTTTACTAGCTCCATAGTTTTAGCTTTTCCAGAATGTTACATACTTAGAATTATACAGTATTTATCTCTGGCCTTTTAAGATTGGCTTCTTTCACTTAGTAATATGCATTTACATTTCCTTCATGTAGCTCAGTTCTGTTTATCACTGAGTAGAACTCAATCGCCTGATATACCGCAGTTTATTTATCTGTTCACCTACTGAAAGACTTATTTGGTTGCTTCCAAGCTTTAGCAACTGTGAATACAGCTGCCTTAAATATGCATCTGCAGGTTTTTGTGTGGATATAAGTTTTCAACTGATTTGGATAAACACCAGTGAGTATGATTGCCCACCTGAGTCAGTTTGGGCTGCTATAAACAGAATACCATAGACTGGGTGGCTTCTAAACAACACAAATGTATTCCTTATAGTTCTGGAAGCTAGAAGTCCAAGGTGTGGCAGATTCGGTGTTTGGTGAGGGCCTGCTTCCCAGCTCATATCAAAAGGATGAGCCTTTTTTATGTTTACTTTGAAATGTTTATTATTTTACATTGAAATCATTTTAAAATATAAATAATTGTTTATTTTTGAGATCATCTATTTTATCAGCTTTTTCTCTTTTCCATATATTTAATTTTATTTTCACTTCCAAGATACATGTGCAGGACGTGCAGGTTTGTTACATAGGTAAACGTGTGCCATGGTGGTTTGCTGCACCTATCAACCCGTCACCTAGGTTTTAAGCTCCACATGCATTAGCTATTTATCCTGATGCTCTCCCTCCTCCAGCCCCCGAACAGGCCCTGGTTTGTGATGTTCCCCTCCCCGTGTCCATGCGTTCTCATTGTTCAGCTTCCACTTATGAGTGAGAAAATGCAGTGTTTGGTTTTCTGTTCCTTGTTAGCTTGCTGAGGATAAAGACTTCCAGCTTCATCCATGTACCTGCAAAGGACATGATCTCGTTCCTTTTTATGGCTGTATAGTATTCCATGGTACATACGTACCACATTTTCTTTATCCAGTCTATCATTGATGGGTATTTTGGTTGATTCCATGTCTTTGCTATTGTGAATAGTGCTGCAGTGAACATATGCATGCATGTATCTTTATAACAGAATGATTTATAATCCTTTGGGTATATACCCAGTAATGGGATCGCTGGGTCAGCTGGTATTTCTGCCTCTAGGTTTTTGAGGAATCGCCACACCGTTTTCCACAGTGGTTGAATTAATTTACATTCCCACCAACAGTGTAAAAGTGTTCCTATTTCTCCCCAACCTCACCAGCACCTGTTGTTTCTTGACTTTAATAATCACCATTCTCACGAGTGTGAGATGGTATATCATTGTGGTTTTGATTTGCATTTCTCTAATGATCAGTGATGTTGAGCTTTTTATCAGATGTTTGTTGGCCACATAAATGTCTTCTTTTGAGAAGTGTCTGTTCATGTCCTTTGCCCACTTTTTGATGGGGTTGTTTGTTTTTTCTTGTAAATTTATTTAAGTTCCTTGTAGATTCTGGATATTAGACCTTTGCCAGATGGATATATTGCAAAAATTTTCTCCCATTCCATAGGTTATCTGTTCACTCTGATAACAGTTTCTTTTGCTGTGCAGAAGCTCTTTAATTTAATTAGGTCCCATTTGTCAATTTTGCTTGTGTTGCCATTGCCTTTGATGTTTTTGTCATGAAATATTTTCCCATGCCTATGTCTTAAATTGCATTGCCCAGATTTTCTTCTAGAGTTTTTATAGTTTTTGGTTTTACATTTAAGTCTTTAATCCATCTTGAGTTAATTTTTTTATAAGGTATAAGGAAGGGATTCAGTTTCAATTTTTTTTTTTTTGAGATGGAGTCCCACTCTGTTTCCCAGGCTGGAGTGCAGTGGCACCATCTCAGCTCACTGCAAGCTCCACCTCCCAGGTTCACGCCAGTCTGCTGCCTCAGCCTCCCAAGTAGCTGGGACTACAGGCACCTACCACCACAGCAGTCTAATTTTTTTTTTTTTTTGTATTTTTACTACAGACAGGGTTTCACTGTGTTAGCCAGGATGGTCTGGATCTCCTGACCTCGTGATTCGCCCACCTCGGCCTCCCAAAGTGCTGGGATTCCATATGTGAGCCATCGTGCCTGGCTGGGATTAGTTTCAATTTTTTGCATGTGGCTAGCCAGTATTCCCAGCACCATTTATTAAATAGGGTATCATTTCTGCGTTTCTTGTTTTTGTGAGGTTTGCCAAAGATCAAATGTTTGTAGATGTGTAGTCTGATTTCTGAGATCTCTATTCTGTTCCATTGGTCTGTGTGTCTATTTGGGTACAGTACCATGCTGTTTTGGTTACTGTAGCTTTGTAATATAGTTTGAAGTTGGGTAGCACGATGCCTCCAGCTTTGTTCTTTTTGCTTAGGATTTAGACCCCCTTTTATAATGAAGCCTTCATCAATGAGTCTCACCCTCATGATCTAATCACATCCCAACACCATCACCTTGGTGAGTTAGGTTTCCATATGTCAATTCTGGGGGGACACATTCAATCTATAGCAGTAAGAGTGTGTTTAGTTTTGAAAGAAACTGCCAAACTGTCTTTCAAAGTGGCTACACAATTTTTGCATTCCCCCCAACAAAGAATGAGAGTTTCTGTTGTTGCCAGCATTTGGTGCTCTCAGTGTTTTAGATGTTGGTCATTCTAATAGGTGTGTAGTGGCATCTCCTTATTTTAATTTGCAGTTCCCTAATGATCTATGGTGTGGAGCACATTTTCCTATGCTTATTTGCCATCTATGTATCTTCTTTGGTGAGGTATTTGTTCAGATCTTTTGCCCACTTTTTAATTGAGTTGTTTGCTTTCTACTTGTTGAGTTTTGAGAATTGCTTGTATATTTTGATACCAGTCTTTTACCAGGCATGAATTTTACAAATATTTTCTCCCAGTGTGTGGCTTGTCTTTTCATCCTCTTGATTTTGTTATGTTTTTAGTCTGTCTCAAGCACCAGGATGAAGGCTCCCAGGCTGTGTCCCGTTTGTCTTGGTATACTCCGCCTCCCCCAAATTCTGGCATGTCAGTACCATCCCCAGATAGCATCAGTACAACCTAGTGATACAACAGGGCTTAGTTCATTGCTTACCACTGCAGGGGAGGACACCACCCCATCAGGGCTTCAGAACTGTCTCAGAAAGAGAAAAGCAAGGTCAGATTTCATTGGCATTTTGAAGGTGGTTTAAGGTTGCTCTTTCAGTACAGGTGGTTGATTAGGAATGGATAAGGATTATAACCAAATAGTTTATGATTGGTGGAAGCAGGAAGACACAGGTTTGGAGTTGAGGGGAACGTTTTCTAGGGAAGAGTTGATGGTTGTTCTGGAAGTTCCTGTAATAAACAATAAAGCTATTCGCCTAGGTGAGGCTTCCAGTAACAGCAATGTCATGTTAATGAAGACAATGCAATGGTGAAGTCTTGTTAATGCAGATGGTGCACTGTGCTTGGTATGCAGCCGTGGTTCTAGTCAGTGTTTGGTGTATGTGGTGAGGGATGTAGGCAGGCAGACAAACCACCATTGAGTCTCAGCGGACCACTTCTTATGGTCCCAGTTCATTGGCTCTGATAACCTCGTCTTCCAAAGTTCTGCTTTCTTAGAAAGAAAATGCTGTTCAGCAAGAACATTCCAGAAAGATTCATGGGACATTTGTTAATCGGCCCCAGGTCCTTCTTACCCCTAGATGACTGTGTCTGCCTTCTTCTCTATTAACTGGTAACTATAAAAGGAATCTATAAAAACCACTCAGGCCTAGATTAAAACCACAGAATTCAGCGTTTAACATCTTGCTGCACCGCCATTACATTCCCAGGATTACTCTCCTGTGTGAAGCCCCTGAGGATTGGGAGGTGTTAAACTACGCCTGAAGGTGCTTCACATGGATTGCAATCACGGGGTGCAATCACAAAGCCTCTGACAGAGAGAAGATGATCTGTGGGGGAAGGTCTTCCATGTAATTTTCCTGTAGAGAATTTCTCACTAGTTTGAATTCTCTTATGATTACAGAAGCATGAGTTATGTCTGAGGCTTTTCCACATTCCTTAAATATAGAGTTTGTTTTTTTAATAATGAATCTTCTTATATTCAGTGTGAGATGTGCCTCCATTGGCAATTTCCCCATAGCCATTTTTGGCATGGGCATCCCTGCTATGAGATGACTGGCATGTCTTTGGATGCCGCCCCATCTACCACCCTAGCCTCACTGTCTCCCCTCCCGCCTGGATCACCCAGCTGTAGCAAACACTGGAATCCTTTCTATTACTCAGACATCCCAGGCCCATTCCCTTCTCAGGAACTCTAGACATGATGCATCATTTAGTTCTCATTCAATGTCACCACCCTTGACCACCCAAGTGATAGCAGACACCATTCATCTCCTAAGTCACTCCCCAGCTCATGACCTTGTATTAGGTTGTCCGTAGCACTTCTCAATATCTGAAATTATACTGCATTATACACTTTTGTATAGATGTATTGTCTGTTCCTGCCCAGTTAAAAATGTAAGTTCTCTTAAGGCAGGGACATCGTCTTGTTCATGCCTGTATCCCTAGTCTTAGAGGAGTGCCTGGCATATGGATGCACTCGTTATTTATTTAATGATTGAATACAGAAGTCTGGACTAAAACATTCTTCGCATTCATTATTTCTCTCCTGCTTGATTCCTTTAATGTTCAGGAAGGACTGTGCCACAGCATAAAGCTTTTAGGCACTGCTTTTATATGGCGCATCTTTCCATTATGAATGTTATGATGGAAAACAAGAGCTAATGTATGCCTGAAGCCTTTCTCATTGACATTAGACTTCCAGCATGTGCTCGCAGTATCAATATGTGATGTTGAATAAGGCATGAGAAAGACTTCCCAGACCTCAGCCCCTCTCATCTTGAGTCTCTCCTATGTATTTCCATTACAGCTTATGTATTTCCCTATTGGGGTCTTTATCAAATTAACATAATTGTGTCTTTCCAGATGACTGCTGACTATTCAAGAGCAGAGACTCCTCTGCCTACTTTTTCTTTTTATCTTTAGCACTTGCAGATATTTTCTTTTTCTTTCTTTTTTTTTTTTTTTTTGATGGAGTTTCACTCAGGCTGGAGTGCAGTGGTGCAATCTCGGCTCACTGCAAACTCCGCCTCCTGGGTTCACGCCATTCTCCTGCCTCAGCCTCCCGAGTAGCTGAAACTACAGGCGCCCACCACCACGCCCGGCTAATATTTGTATTTTTAGTAGAGACAGGGTTTCACCATATTGGCCAGGCTGGTCTCGAACCCCTGACCTCAGGTAATCCACCCGCTTCAGCCTCCCAAAGTGCTGGGATTACAGGCATGAGCCACTGTGCCCGGTCAGCACTTGCAGGTATTTTCTGCATAATAGAAGCTCAACAAATGTTTGTTAAATTAATAAATAAAGGCTTTCCCCACTATTTTTTCTGATGACTTTAAAGATAAGACTTTTTTAAGACAAAAAATAACAAATGCTGGTGAGCCTGCAGAGAAAAAGGAATGCTTATACACTGCTAGTAGGAATGTAAATTAGTTCAGTCACTTTGGAAAGCAATTTGGAGATTTATCAAAGAAGTAAGAAAAGAACTACCATTTGACTGAGGAATTTCACTATTGGGTATATACCAAAAGGAAAATAAGTCACTCTACAAAAAAGACACCTGCATCAGCATGTTTATGGCAGCACTATTCACAATAGCAAAGACATGGGATCAACCTAGCTGTCCATCAACAGTGGGTTGAATAAAGAAAATGTGGTCCATATACACCACGGAATACTACACAGCCATAAAAAAGAATGAAATCATGTCCTCTGCAGCAACATTATGGAACTGGAGGTCATTATCCTAAGGGAATTAATGCAGCGACAGAAAACCAAATACCACATATTCTCACTTATAAATGAGAGATAAACATTGGGTACATATGGACATAAAGATGGAAATAATAGATACTGGGGACTACCAGAGTGGAAAGAAGGGGAGGAGGGAAAGGGCAAAAAAACTACCTATCAAGTTCCATGCTCATTACCTGGGTGACAAGATCATTCATACCCCAAACCTCAGTGTCATGCAATACACTGTTGTAACAAACCTCCACATGTGCCCTCTGAATCTAAACTAAAAGTTGCAATTATTTAAGAAAAAGAAAAAAAAAAGATAAGATTGTTAAGTGAAGGTTTTCCCACATATACATAAATTTGTAGATTTTTCTCTCTACTGTAAAGTCTAAGATACTCAGTATAGCATGCACTGGGGCTAAAGATGGTGTCAAGATAATTTGCCAAGTGAGTAGTTTGGTGCCAGATCCTTTCTTTTGCCTATAGCCTCTGTGGTCATTCTTAAGTCAGCAAATAGAAAGCAAATGCAATAATTCACTAAGCAGTTTCAGTTATGTTAAAAGCTAGACCAGAGAATTTTGCAACCCTAGCCCTCTGCCCTACCTCCATCAGCACTCCAATCCTGGTCAACATGAACAAGTACAATGTCTGAAGCCATCAGCCACTTAGAACACATTAGTTGTGGAGGGTCATTATTTTGGTTGCAATCTACAACTTCTGCTGGAAAAGCTTCTGAGGCATATCACCTCTCAAGCACAATTCATGCTGACAAGGAAAATTCATAACTGGCAGGGGATGGTCAGGGAGAAAGTCCCTTTTCTTAGAAATTTCATCTATTTTTATAGTTTATCAAAGCTAGCATGGCGCTGTCTAACACTTAGCATTTTATATTGGCAATTCAGGATTTAAATTGTTTAAATTACATATGCTATATTTCTCCTGTTTTGGAATCAAGGTTAAGACTAAGAGACTCCTTTACCTGCTGACCCACGTGGTGGTAACATGAAATTACAGAGGAAAATAGAGCAGAAAATTAACTGAGAGTTTGATTCCCTGTCCGTGAGACACCACAAAGTGGCCTTTTAAAAATAGGAAGTACTGGCTGGGTGTGGTGGCTCACGCCTGTAATCCCAGCACTTTGGGAGGCCAAGGCAGGTGGATGGCTTGAGGTCAGGAGTTCGAGACCAGCCTGGCCAACACGGAAAAACCTCCTCCCTACTAAAACTACAAAAATTAGCTGGGTGTGGTGATGAGCACCTGAAATCCCAGCTACTCGGGAGGCTGAGGCAGGAGAATTGCGTGAACCCGGGAGGCAGCAGCTGCAGTGAGGCAAGATCATGCCACTGCACTCCAGCCTGGGCGACAGAGCAAGACTCTGTCAAAAAAAAAAAAAAAAGTGTGACTTAGCAACCCAGTCAATCATCTAAGGAAAGTTGTCAAATGCTTACCATGTCACCCATACATCCATTTTTAAATGTTTTCAATAAATGTACCGAGTGCTGACTACCTTTAAATCATTTTATTTCTTAAATCTCTGTAAAGTGAATGTGATTATTCACATTGTGCAAAGAATAAAACTGAAGTTCAGTTAGGTAACATTGTCTAAATTACACAGCTAATAAGTAACAGGTAATTTATATAGTGCCTCTACCATACAACCTACCTTCAAGAAAATAAAAGATAAGAAGGGAAAAGTAGCAAAGGGCAAAGGGAGCTAGTCCTGAAAGGGACTGAAAGGTGAATACTCAAGGAAGTGATTGCAGAGAATTAAGAAGCCAAACCGGCCTGGTGTGGTGGCACACACCTGTAATCCCAGCACTTTGGGAGTCTGAGATGGGCGGACGACTGCAGGAGTTGGAGACCAGTCTGGGAAACATGGTGAATCTCCATCTCTATTAAAAATAGAAAAATTAGCTGGGAGTGGTGGCATGCGCCTGTAGTCCCAGCTACTCAGGAAGCTGAGATGGGAGGATCACCTGAACCTGGAGAGGTCAAGGCTGCAATGAGCCTGGAGCACGCCACTGCACTCCAGCCTGGGCAACAGAGCAAGACCTTGTCTAAAAAAAAAAAAAAAAAAAGCCAAACTGTCTCTGAAGGGTGAAGTGTGCCCCAACGCTAAAAGATGCTATTAATGCAGAAAAATGGACACTCATAAGGTGAATGTTATGAGGAATATATATAGGTGATATGGTTTGGCTCTGTGTCTCCACCAAATCTCATCTTGTAGCTCCCATAATTTTCATGTGTAGTGAGAGGGACCTGGTGGGAGATGATTGAATCATGGGGTGGGTCTTTCTCATGCTGTTCTCATGATAGTGAATGGGTCTCACAAGATCTGATGGTTTTTTAAAATGGAAATTTCCATGGACAAGCTCTCTTTGCCTGCTGCCACCCATGTAAGATGTGACTTGCTCCTTCTTGCAAGTCACCATGATTGTGAGGCCTCCTCAGCCACGTAAAACTGTGAGTCCAGTTAAACCTCTTTCTTTTGTAAATTTCCCAGTCTTGGGCATGTCTTTATCAGCAGCATGAAAACAGACAAATACAGTAAATTGGTACCAGTAGAATGGGGCACTGCTGAAAAGATACCCAAAAATGTGGAAGTGACTTTGGAACTGGGTAACAGGCAGAGGTTGGAACAGTTTGGAGGGCTCAGAAGAAGATAGGAAAATGTGGAAAAGTTAGGAAAGTCCCTAGATACTTATTGAATGGCTTTGACAAAATGCTGATAATGATATGGACAATGAAATCCAGGCTGAGGTGGTCTCAAATGAAGATGAGGTATTTTTCGGGAACTGGAGCAAAGGCAACTCTTGTAATGTTTTAGCAAAGAGACTGGCAGCATTTTGCCCCCACCCTAGATATTTGTGGAACTTTGAACTTGAGAGAAATGATTTAGGGATCTGGCAGAAGAAATTTCTAAGCGGCTAAGTATTCAAGAGGTGACTTGGGTGCTGTTAAAGGCATTCGGTTTTAAAATGGAAACAGCATAAAAAGTTTGAAAAATTGACAGCCTGACAATGTGACAGAAAATAAAATCCCTTTTTCTGAGGAGAAATTCAAGCTGGCTGCATAAATTTGCATAAGGAACAAGGAGCCAAAGTGATTCACCAAGACAATGTCTCCAGGGCATGTCAGAGACCTTTGCAGCAGCCTGTCCCATCACAAGCCTGGAGGTTTAGGAGGAAAAAATGGTTTCATGGGTCGGGCCCAGGGTCCCTCTGCTGTGTGCAGTTTAGGGACTTGATGCCCTGCATCCCAGCCACTTCAGCCATGTCTAAAAGGGGCCAACATAGAGCTCAGGCCATGGCTTTAGAGAGTGTGAGCCTCAAGCCTTCACAGCTTCCACGTATTATTGAGCCTGCTAGTGAACAGAAATCAAGTATTGGTTTGAGAACCTCCACCTAGATTTCACAAGATGTATGGAAACGCCTGGATGCCCAGCAGAAGTTTGCTGAAGGGGCCAGGTCCCCATGGAGAACCTCTGCTAGGGCAATGCAGAAAGGAAATGTGGGATGGGAACCCCCACACAGATTTCCTATGGGGGCACCACCTAGTGGAGCTGTGGGAAGAGGGCCACCATCCTCCAGACCCCAGAATGGTAGATCCACTGACAGCTTGCACTGTGCACCTGGAAAAGCTGCAGACACTCAATGCCAGCCTGTGAAGGCAGCCAGGAGGGAGGCCGTACCCAGCAAAGCCACAGGGGCAGAACTGCCCAAGACTACGGGAACCTACCTCTTGCATCAGTGTGACCTGGATGTGAGACATGGAGTCAGAGGAGATCATTTAGGAGCTTTAAGATTTGACTGCCCCACTGGATTTTGGACTTGCACGGGGCCAATAGCCCCTTTGTTTTGGCCAATTTCTCCCATTTGGAATGGCTGTATTTACCCAATGTCTGCACCCCCATTGTATCCAGGAGGTATCTAACATTGCTTTTGTTTTACAGGCTCATAGGTGGAAGGGAATTGCCTTGTCTCTGACTAGACTTTGGACTGTGAACTTTTGAATTAATGCTGAAATGAGTTGAGACTTTAGGGGACTGTTGAGAAGGCATGATTGGTTTTAAAATGTGAAGATATGAGACTTGGGAGGGGCCTGGGGTGGAATGATATGGTTTGGCTGTGTCCCCACCCTAATCTCATCTTGTAGCTCCCATAATTCCCATGTGTTGTGGGAGGGACCTGGGGGGAGATGATTGAATTATGGGCCGGTCTTTCCCTTGCTGTTCTTGTGATAGTGAATGTGTCTCACTGGGATCTGATGGTTTTTAAAAACTGGAGTTTCCATGCACAAGCTCTCTTTACCTGCCACCATCCACGTAAGATGTCACTTGCTCCTCCTTGCCTTCTGCCATGATTGTGAGACCTCCCCAGCCACATAAAACTGTGAGTCCAATTAAACTTCTTTCTTTTGTAAATTGCCCAGTCTCAAGTATGTCTTTATCAGAAGCATGAAAATGGACTAATACAATAGGTATATTTAAAATGAAAAGACCCTCACCACAGCCTGAAAAGAAAGAGCAGGAAGGAGGAAAAGAGACAAACCATCATCCCAATAAATGCAACAAATGGAGTTTCTTCTATTTTCTTGAACATTCTAAAATGTAAGCATTGAAAGGTACCTGAGAAATCATCTAGTTCCTATCCCTCCTTCAGGTAAATCCATATTTCCATGGTCTCTGACAAATAAGAACCTCGTTATGTATCTTTATGGCCACAACACTAGTAGCGTCAACAACCTTCCTCAAGGAGTTTCCTAAATTTCAAACTTCCAGACTTAAAATGAATCATTGTCTCCCCATGATCTATTAAAAAAAATATTTCTAAGTGAATGCTGTGTACGACCTCTACTATTTCATTACTAAGTAACAGGACCTGTTAAAATGTTTTTATGGCTAATATCCTTCCAACACCAGCAGATCTCTGAGACCCAGCAGAACAAATGTTTAAAAATCAGAATCTCCTGTTAAATAGAAGATATTAGAGCTAAGAGCATCCTTGATTCCAAAATAGACATTCTAAACCCTGTTTTTTCCACTTTCAGATAAAAACTCTGGCAAGAAAATAGGTATTTTCTGTGCTTTCCAAAGCAATTGTTTCCAATTTTTTTTCTTTGTTCAATAGGTAATCAGACTTCACACTAAATACAGATTGCCTGCATCTCCCAAAGCTAACAAGAGGACTGGTAGTATTGTATAAGGCCTCCTGCCTTCATGACAAAACACACAGGCTTTTCACAGGAGCCCAGGTTGCAACATTCTGACACTAGAGGCACGGTGCACTCTCTGAACCCATCCTTCTGTAATGCAGTGGCTTGTTTTTCTGGGACAGACCATGAAGCAGCTCAAAGTTTAAAAAATTCAGAATAAAATCATTTTCTTAAGCTATGCCTTCTTAGCCCTTCTTTATTAAAATTGTTTATCTCTTGTTATACTTTTTTTCTCTTTACTGTTAAGAGAAATTCCTAAATATTATGTTGGAACCCACTGGGAAAGCCACTCACTTTCTCTTTTTTTTATTTATTTTACTTTAAGTTCTGGGATACATGTGCAGAATGTGCAGCTTTGTTACATAGGTATACATGTGCCATGGTGGTTTGCTGCACCTGTCAACCCATCATCTAGGTTTTAAGCCCCACATGCATTAGGTATTTGTCCTAATGCTCTCTCTCCCCTTGCCCCCGACCCCTAGCCAGCCCAGGTGTGTGATATTCCCCTCCCGGTGTCCCTGTGTTCTCATTGTTCAACTCCTGCTTATGAGTGAGAACATGCAGTGTTTGATTTTCTGTTCCTGTGTTAGTTTGCTGAGAATGTTGCTTCCAGCTTCATCCATGTCCCTGAAAAGGACAGGAACTCATTCTTTTTTATGGCTGCATAGTATTCCATGGTGTATATGTGCCACATTTTCTTTATCCAGTCTATCACTGATGGGCATTTGGGTTGCTTCCAAGTCTTTGCTATTGTAAATGGTGCTGCAATAAACACACATATGCATGTGTCTTTATAGTAGTATAATTTATAATCCTTTGGGTATATCCTCCATCCCTTTATTTTGACCCTTTGTGTGTCTTTGCACATGATGTGGGTCTCCTGAATACAGTACACCGATAGGTCTTGACTCGTTATCCAATTTGACAGTTTGTGTCTTTTAATTGAGGCTATTTAGCTTATTTACATTTAAGGTTAATATTGTTATGTGTGAATTTGATTCTGTCATCATGATGCTAGTTGGTTATTTTGCACATTAGTTGATGTAGTTTCTTCATAGTGTCATTGGTCTTTATATTTTGGTGTGTTTTTGCAGTGAAAGCTACTCACTTTTTCATGTCACTGGGGTCACCTTTAGGGGATACTTTTTATGGAACACTTTGGACCCAAATATGGACAGAAGACAAAAGCCCATCAATCTTTCATGCACTGGATGGATCCTCATTCCCGAAAGTTACTGTGATACCTTTATTTCCCTGGGCCTCTGGCTTACAATGTATTATCATATTAATTTTATTGATTCCCACAACTATCTCTGATGTAGGTAGAATATAACTAGGATTCCAATCTTACAATTGAAGGACGTAAGACTCAGATATTAGCTACCATGTGACCTCTCAGGTTCAGGGTGAGCCCAGAGTCTCTACTCACATACAGCACATGATGGCTGTTTACCTCCTCCATCGAAACAAATCAGTCAAGACCCACCAGGTTACCCACATTGTATTTCTACTGGACAAGACTACTCTAGAGCCAATATAAGCAACTTTTCCAGAATAGGGCCAGATAGTAAACAGTTTAGTCTTTGGAAGCTATACCATCCCCATCACTCCACTGTTACAGGAAAAGAAGCCACACAACATGTAAACAAACGAGCAGGGTTGTACTCCAACACAGCTTTATGTGAAAAGCAGGTGTCAGGTTGCATTCAGCCATGGTCCACAATTTGCTAATACCCCACTTGAGAACATAGCAACCATTTTAAAATTAACATGCTATTTTTCAACAACCTGTGTTTACTCAGCAGTTTTCATGAGCCAGTAATAATACAGAATGAGATCTTACTGTTTCCTTTGGATAAGGAAGAAGCCAAATACCAGGGCCTCACAGGCAGAGATGAAGGCCCCTTAGCCCTGTGTGTCACGGAGGAACCTGGTTTGCCTTCTCACCTTGTTCATTTCAAGCCCCCCATGGAAGCAACTAACTGACCATTGTTCCCTACCACGACAGAACACAGGCACTCTTTACCCTCTTTACCACCGAGTTCCCCTTTCCAGCCAGTGCCTGCTGGTGTGGTTCACGAGCTAGTACCATTTTGACACAATCCACTCTGCCTCTCTTTACATCTTGACTGCTAATTCCTTTGCAGCCCAAATCTGCCACTCAAAGTTGCATTTGTAACATTGTGGCACCATTTAATTGGCAGTATCTAGCCTGCTTTTATGGGGCATGCTAGAGTTCCTGGGGCAAATTACAACATGTCCCACAAGTGTCCAAGTCATCCATCCGGAGAAGCTCCAAAAAGGGCAAATAATGCCTGAAATCACTTTGGGCTCAAACACAATGTGAGAAGAAAAGAAATAACGTGGAGGATAGCAGGCTGAGATCTTAGAAGAACCTGCCAGTGCTAAATATTAACCAAAAAAGCGCCCATCTAAAAGCAAGGGCTTGATTGTCTCACGACCAATTCTCAAAGGCCCTGTTGGTCTCCAAATCTGTTATCATTCTTGATTTGCCCAAACAAGAGGAAGCAAAATTTGCCAACATTAAACATGTTTTAATGACTTCTTTCACAGGGAACAGAGTGAGCTATTGAAGGACTTTCCAGCTTATGTCTCTAGATGCTAGAAAATCCAGATTTCACCACCCACTACATTGTTAGTGTGTTAGTTTAGATAAAGAATCATCATTAAGCCAGGTGGGGTGGCTCGCACCTGTAATTACAGCACTTTGGGAGGCTGAGGCGGGTGGATCATTTGAGGTCAGGAGTTCAAAAACAGCCTGGCCGATATGGTGAATCCCCATCTCTACTAAAAATACAAAAATTGGCAGGGTATGGTGGCACACGCCTGTAATCGCAGCTATTCAGGAAGCTGAGGCAGGAGAATCCCTTGAACATGGGAGACAGAGGTTGCAGTGAGCTGAGATCATGCCACTGCACTCCAGCCTGGGCAACAGAGTGAGAGAGACTCTGTCTCAAAAAACAAACAAACAAAAAAAGAATCATTATTAAATTAGACATGTTCATCTCCTACTGACATATTCACAACCTCATTTACATTTTTCTTTAGTGAAAATTAGTATTTGCACATTTAATTCCACAGAAAATAAAAAATTTCCCAACTACAGCAGAAGAACAAGTAAGGACAGAAGCTAAATTGCTTTCGTGCTTCCTGGTATCATGTCTCTGCCTATTTTAAACAGAAGGGATCAAGTTTCTACTTTAGAAAATAAGCAAAACAAATCATTAGTGATATTAATCATTGTCAGTTTATTTTTCCTCCTCTTTTTTATTTGGTTAGGTGCTGACATGTATAAGCTTTAAGTAAATTGAACGTCCACTTGTATTTTATTGCTTGTTACAAACCCTCAAACCACAGCAATAGTCACAGTTTATGTTAGAAACAGCAAAATCGATGTGAATTCTGGAGTTGACAGTGACAGATGGAAGCCCTTATGCAGATGTGCTCACTGCTTCGCAGGACTTGAGGTCTTTGGGAATTTCGTGTGTTATTTGCGAGACAGGTGACTTGGAAGGCAGTGTGCCCAGGCAGCAGCCCCCCTCCAGCTCCCACCTACAGGACTGCAGCACTCGGCTCGTTTGCAATGGGCATCAAGGTTGACTTTCTTTAAGAAGTAAACCCAGAAACACAGAAGCCTGTGGCTATGTACCAACTGCCTTCAGGGTTTCCGCAGTCTGTCCTCAACCACAGAACCTCCCAGGGGAGGTAAAAGCTGAGCTCATGGCTGGGAACCAGAACAGGAGCCTCACGCGGTCCCAGAACCGCTGGGTGACACCTGGTAAGTCTCATCTCCCTTTGGGACCTGGTCTCCTCCAAAAATAGTCAGTAGTTCCTACAATGCATATTTTAAGGTTTTCGTGCTCAAAAAACATCTGTGAGCACTTACTATTTACTGGGAGCTGAGTGACGGTAGGGCCATGTGTTCTCACTGGGGAAGCCATCCAACACACTCCCTTCCAGGCACAGTCCTCTCACACCTGGAACCCTCCACATATCCGAGGAGGAAGGTGATGCTGCTCCCGTTGTCTGTGCAGTGTGACTCGCGGGAACTCCTCCTTTCATTGAGCAGGAAGCATTTGCAAAGTGCCTGCGTGCTTTAGAGGCTTTGCAGGGCCCTAGGAGCACAAAGACCCATGAGACAAATGTCTGGTTGCTAGATTCTCCAGCACAGTAAACAACACAATGAATTACCATGCAATGCAATCCTCCCTTACGGCAGAGGCATGAGAAACGTGCTGCAGGTGGAAACTACTGAGATCTGTGCACCTGATTTTGACAGAGGGAGAAGGTGAAGGTGTCCCCTAGCAAGTGTCATGAGAGTCAGCCTGGAGGATGCGCCAGAGATGGTCAGATGGGGATGGTGGAGGCCAAGGCTGTCATCTCAGGCTCGGGGGAGGCATGCAGCCTCATGGGGTGAAGGTGAGCTGCAGCAGGGAAAGGGGAAGAATCCATGAGAGAGGTTTGTAAAATCAACTGCATATTTTTTAAACATCTATTTTGACACAGCAATGATGTTTTCACAGTTATCCATTTACTGAATAAAATCAGAGCAACCATAGTTTACTATTCTGCCTAGAGCTGACCTTTTTATCTTAAAGTAGCATACTTTTTAAACATTCTGTTAAAAAAAAAAAAAAAAAAAGCTCTTCTGTTTTTCCTGTGAACATTTATGATGTGGTCAGGGAAAGGTTGTTGTTTTTTACCATATAGAAAGGGCTCCAAAGGACTTGACTTTTCAGCCAACCTCTGTCCTCCCTGTCCTCTGAGTACCCATCTGCCCCTCCATCTGCTGATTGGGACCACTTATGTGATCATATTCCTCCGAGTAATAGGAAGTTTCTATCCTACTCATTGATTGCAACCCATAAAACTGCTTTCAGTTCAAACATGTTCTGGAATAGCAGAGTGCATGCCGCGGGCTCGGCGGGCCCAGGATTCCTTTTCCACCAGAAGTATTGGCTTGCAAGTCTAAGACCGTGGCTGTTCCCGTCAGTAGTCACCTTCCTTGTCATCGAAGGAGTGACCGCTGGCTGCGATGCTTGCTAGCAGAGGAGGGTGGGCAGCTGAGGATCCCTACACTCCTGTTTTCTGCCCTCCACCGGGCAGAGCCAAGTTGGATTAGAATATCCTTCCAAGTCTGCTGTTACACACAGGTATACTCAGTGTGTGTATGCAAATAATTTAAGGGGCAGAATTTTGCTTTCAAGAAGGAAATTACAATGCACACAAGTCTTTCTTTCCTCCCTCTGTTTTCCATTCATTTTGGGATCTCTGTGAGGCCAAATCCACCCAGTGCCCAGCACCACCCCTGGGGCTGGAGGAGAGTGGTCTATAGGCATCAGTAACATCAGTAATGGTGGTTCACCTCTACTGGGCAGGCTTTCCCCTGCCAACACCACATGCGACGTCACTTCTGAGAGCTCAGCATTTGCATTATGCTGGCTGGATGCCTCCGGCCTGCCTCGGGAAGACCATCAAGCACTGGAAGGCATTTCGGGCCTGTGAGTCCTCCGAATGACCCTGGTCATCACTGGCCCAGTCTGAGGGGTAGGGGATACCACAGTTTACTTGGAATGCTCAAATTTTAAAATCTTGTAGGTCAGATGTTCCAAACCCAGCTGCCCAGAATCATCCAAGGAGCTTAAATACAATACATACCAAGGCCAGGCTCCACTGGCCCCACTGGCCCCACTGGCCCCACTAGCCCCACTGAATGTGAAGTGGCGCATGTGAGAAAATCCTACCATCTCCTGTCATGTCTGGCATTTAGCTAGGAGTAAATGAGTACACAGCCAGAGTAGGATGTGTCCGTATGTCCTACAGTGCATAAATCTGAAGCCAGCTGCAAGCTGCAGATTGAAATATACGTTCCTCATGCTGTCATCACTGCAGAGCTCACGAGTCCCCTCTCCCCTGGCTGACTGGAGTCTATAGAACTGAAGCCAAGAAGTATGTCTTTGCAGAAAGTCTTGTACAGATTCTGACCACAGCCACTGGATCAACGCCCTAAGGATTCCACTCAGAATTTGCATGGCTGCACCAGTGTGGGTTGGAATAATCCCAGTTCTGGGTCACTCTGAACCTGATCAGGAAGTGCCTGAGTGGCCACCAAGGCACTCCTCAAAGGTCACTGTGGGCTGACAGCCACAGATGTTGACAACCAAGACAGGAGGCTGACTCCAGTACAGCCACCAGGAGCTCAACGGGTTTTTGAGTAGCAGGAGGAAGCACTCCAAAGCTATAGACCAGCAAAATGGGTTTACAACCCCTGTAATGTTTCAACGTCTTTAGGTTCCAACAAATAGTATAATTATATGAGGTGGGGAGCAGAGTCATGTGAGAAAACAGTAATTAAAACCTTAAAAAAATCCTCAAAAAAAAAAAAAGTCATGCCCATTGGGAATGAAAGTACAGGGAGTTAAAAACAAAAATTCACACCTAAATTTCTGAGGAAGTACCAAGCACTCATTTTTTCTTTGTTTCCCAAGAAAATACAATTGTCATCAGATATTTAGGCCCTTTTGGAAAAAGACTCCATCCCAGTTGGCGCAGCCATGTACAAGTCATTTTTAACATAAGTATATAAATGCAATGAAATTCTGATACAGAATTCGAAAGGAGATTTCTGAAGATAACTTCTCAGGAAAGCTTTCAAGAAGCATAAAATTATAGGTGACTCATACTCTCAATCCTTATAGCTAAAAAGAAGCATGTGGCCAACAGTAGGCAAGCAACACCGCACAGAATCCCTGCCACACTCACAGGTTTCTTTGAATTGGAAGAAATCCTTGCTCATTTAGTTAACATAAGTTTAAATGCTTGAGCACTTTGTGGTTGTCAGAAGCTACATGACAAACCTAAAATACAGAATTAGTTTGTATTCCAGAGGGTTTTTTTTGGTCTTTCTATGAAAATAAAACCAAACCGCAAAATCTCTTCAGATTCTTGAGGCCAGAAGGCCTCATCAAAACCAAAGTGAGGGTTCTCTTACAAATCTCTATCCAAAAAATTGTTCTGGTGAATGATAAATTGCAGCCAGTCTCTATCCAATGCCAAAACAGCAAGAAGAAAATGCATTACTTGTCTAGTCTTCTGAATCAACAAGGCCCATCCTGGTCTCCCAGCCTGCAGTGAACACTTGATCCTGATGAGGTCCTGGGTCTCTTCAAACCCTGGCTCACTGTGGCCCCTCACACAGTTGGTACCTCCTTGATATGGTTTGACTCTGTGTCCCCACCCAAATCTCACCTTGGATTGTAATCCCCACAATCCTCACATGTCAAGGGCAGGACCAGGTGGAGGTAATCGGATCATGGGGGTGGTTTCCCCATGCTGTTCTCATGATACCGAGTAAGTCTCATGAAATCTGATGGTTTTATAAGCATCTGACATTTCCTCTGCTTGCACTCATTCTCTCTCCTGCTACCCTGTGAAGAGGTGCCTTCCGCCATGATTTTAAGTTTCCTGAGGCCTCCCCAGCATGTGGAACTGGGAGTCAATTAAACCTCTTTTCTTTATAAATTGAAACTGAAATACTCAGTCTTGGGTATTCATAGCAGCGTGAAAATAGCCTAATACAGTAAATTGGTACCAAGAGTGGGGTTCTGCTGTAAAGATAACTGAAAGTGTGGAAATGACTTTTGAACTGGGAGGTGAGAACATTTTGGAGGGCTCAGAAGAAAACAGGAAAATGTGGGAAAGTTTGGAACTTCCTAGAGACTTGAATAGCTTTGATAGTGATCCAGACAATGAAGATCAGGCTGAGGTGGTCTCAGATGAAGATGAGGAACTTGTTGGTAACTGGAGTAAAGGTCACTCTTGCTATGTTTTAGCGAAGAGACTGGTGACATTTTGCCCCTGCCTTAGAGATCTGTGGAACTTTGAACTTGACAGAGATGATTTAGGGTATCTGGCAGAAGAAATTTCTAAGTGGCAAAGAGTTCAACAGGAAGCAGAGCTTCAAAGTCTGGAAAATTTGCAGCTTGACAATGCAATGAAAAAGAAAAACCCATTTTCTAGGGAAAAATTCAAGCCCGCTACAGAAATTTGTATAAGTAATGAGGAGCTCAATGTTAATCACCAATACAATGAGGAAAATGTCTCCAGGGTATGTCAGACACTTCCAAGGCAGGCCCTACCATCACAGGCCTGGAGGCCTAGGAGGAAAAAATGGTTTTGAGGGTGGGGCCCAGGGCCCTCCTGATCTGTGCAGCTTCAGGACATAGTGCCCTGCGTCTCAGCTACTTCAGCTCCAGTGTGGCTAAAAGGGGCCAAGGTATAGCTCAGGCCATTGCTTCAGAGAGTGCAAGCCCCAAACTGTGGTGGCTTCCACGTGGTGTTGAGCCTGTGGGTGCACGGAAGTCAAAAACTGAGGTTTGGGAGCCTCCACGTAGATTTCAGAGGATGTATGGAAATGCCTGGATGTCCAGGTAGAAGTTTTCTCCCTCATGGAGAACTTCTGCTAGGGCAGTGCTGTTGGAACCCCCACACAGAGTACCCACGGGGGAACTGCCTAGTGGAGCTAGGAGAAGAAGGCCACCATTTTCCAGACCCAAGAATGGTAGAGTCACTGACAGTTTGCACTGTGTACCTGGAAAAGCAGCAGACACTCAAAGCCAGCCCATGAAAGCAGCTTGGGAGGGGAGCTGTACCCTGCAAAGCCACAGAGGTGGAACTGCTCAAGGCCATGGAAGCCCACTTCTTGCAACAGCATGAGCTGGATGTGAGACATGAAGTCAAAGGAGGTCATTTTGGAACTTCAAGGTTTAATGACTGCCCTATTGGATTTCAAACTTGCCTGGGGCCTTTATTTTGGCCAATTTATCCCATTTGGAATGGCTGTATTTACCCAATGCCTGTACCCCCATTGTATTTAGGAAGTAACTAACTTGCTTTTGATTTTACAGGCTCCTAGACAGAAGAGACTTACCTTGTCTCAGATGAGACTTTGGACTTGGACTTTTTGGTTAATGCTGGAATGAGCTAAGACTAACACTTTGAGGACTGTTGGAAAGGCATAATTGTGTTTTGAAATGTGAGGACATGAGATTTGGGAGGGGCCAGGGGCAGAATGATATAGTTTGGCTCTGTGTCCCCACCCAAATCTCACCTTGAACTATAATCCACATAATCCCCACATGTCAATGATGGGACCAGGTGGAGGCAATGGGGTCATGGGGGCAGTTCCCCCATGCTGTTCTCATGATAGTGAGTGAGTCTCACAAGACCTGATGGTTTTATAAGCATCCAGCATTTCCCCTTCTTGCACCCATTCTCTCTCCTGCTGCCCAGTGAAGAGAGATGCCTGCACCATGATTGTAAGTTTGCTAAGGCCTCCCCAGCCCTGCAGAACTGTGAGTCAATTAAACCTTTTTCTTTACAAATTACCCAGTTTTGGGTATTTCTTCATTGAGGCATGAGAACAGACTGATACACTCCTTCCCACTGAACCTAAAACAATGTCACCTGATGGCGGCCTTGCTCCAAAGGCTTTCACATAGACGGTGTGGCCTAAGGAATCTGTGCTGACTTCATTAATGATATATGACATCTAACATCACAATGTTCTCAAGTATCTAGTTCACTCGTGCTTCCCAACTTACATAATGCCATGTGAATTATACGTGAGTAAAAATTTGAGTCCAGATTTATACCTACTGCTTGTATCACCAGTATGGATTCCACTCACTCTGACATGGGGGCAATTAGGGTAAACTTCAGCTCTCTTAAATCTCCTGGGACTTCCTGCACACCTTACTTTCCCTCTCTTCTCTACACAGGACTAGACTTAACTGGAATTTCCCTGAAAGTTCTTATTTCAAGTATGACACGGGCAGGGAGGGTTAGTTGCCCTAATGGCAGGAGATTCCAGTAAAATAAACTCCAGGAGGCCTTCTCCTTATAGGAGATACTTCACCTAGCTTCCCATCGTGTAGTATTCAGTGGCACATCCCACTATTTGCCCTTCTGTAATTGTGTTGCATGTAATTAATTGGCACTCAGCATTCATTCTCAACCTTTCTAGGGTGCTTTCCTGCACTGTAGATCCTGAGAGGCTAAAAACTACATTTCCTAGACTTCTTTTCTGCTAAAGATCCTGAGGATATTAAAAGTCACTGACATTTTAAAGGGGAAAGCCAGGTAGAGGAGAGATTGGTGCCCTTCGGCTTCTTATCTGCTGATAACAAGGTCTTAGGAATATGAGGTTTCTTCCTGTGACTGTGCTCCACTGCCCCATCTCCAGCTTCCAGGGTAGTAAGAGGAAGTTACAGGTGAGACAGGGACCTCATTCTGCTTCTGAAAGTCCATCTCCAGCTTCGCAGGTGTAGGGAGGCCACTGTAGCCCCAGCAATAGGGCCTTCCCAATCTATCTATGGATCTCAGCCTTAAGGGTGTGTTCCTGAATCTTACAGGCCCATGGGTCAGTGCCAGACTCTCTGGCACCTGGGCATTATTTTCAGAGTTCTAGACTGGAACTTGCTTCTCCAGCCTTTCCAACAATTGTGTGAGCACTTCACTTAATTCATTAAAATACAGTCATTTCTGCTTAAGATACCTCAAGGAGATTCTGCGTTCTACCCTGAAACTTGACTGGCACAGGAAATAAAACAAATTCCACATCTGTAATGTTTTATTGGCTGTCTTGTTGGTCAGTTTGTGCAGCACCAAGCTTGAACATGTGAAGCATCACTGTGGAGCCTGAAGCCCCTCCTTGGATCTGATCCACCATGTTGTCTTCTGATTAATCCCTGTTCCGGGAACACCTCTAAGATTTCTACTTTATCTACTGTCAGCATCAATCCTGCCCTTAGGTCAAAAAAAGAACGTTCACCAGCCCTCGCGCCTGTAATCCCAGCAGTTTGGGAGGCCGAGGCATGCAGATCACCTGAGGTCAGGAGCTCAAGACCAGTCTGGCCAACATGGTGAAACCCCATCATTACTAAAAATACAAAATTAGCCGGGTGTGATGGTGGGCACGTGATGGCCCAGATATTCAGGGGGCTGAGGCAGGCGAATCACTTGAACCTGGGAGGAGGCGGAGCTTGCAGTGAGCTGATATCACACCACTGCACTCCAGCCTGGGTGACAAGAGCGAGACTCCATCTAAAAAAAAACAAAAACAAAAGCAAAAAACAAACAAACAAAAAAACCTTGACCATAAATCCTGCCATTAGGCAGATTCATACAGCACTCTCGCCTTTCCCTGAGGGGTCGCTCTGGTGTATAAGCCCTGGGTCTTGTGGGGGTGATGGCACAGGAATCCATCATCCTGTCTGGCCACTACTCGAGATCCTGGCTTCTGTTCCTAAGTCCCCATTAAATGTTTCTGAAAAAATGGATGTGTCAACCTCTTCCTTCAGCCTCTCGGCTCCCTCAGACTTTGGAGGTAGGTTTGCGTAGACCTGCTCACTGTGGAATAATTGTAGACTGTTCAAATAGGCAAGTTTTTAGTGACCATGCCATGGTTTGCCAAACACCGAAGTCCCAGGAACCATCTTGGAAAATGCACACCAGGTAGTAGCTATGTTGTAAGGACTCTTTTTATCTTTTTCCTTTTTTTTTTGTTTTTTGTTTTTTGGAGAAGAAAAAAGAAGTGGGGAATAAGCTAGTAAATTTTAAGAAGGTAAGTTTTAGGTTTTCAAAAATCAGAATAACACAGTCAAGTGCTATCAATAACAGACTTAAAAACTAGTTAGTAAAAAGAAAAGAAAAGAAAAGAAAGTTAAGCCAAAGCCTTGGTGAAGTCTTGTATGTCTTTGTGAGAAAGTAAAAAGCTAATATCACTTCCTACAGCTGGACCGATCATAAGAAATGGTAGGTGCATCATGCATTTCTATGGCGTAAGAAACTAAATTCACTGAAGTAAAATATTGCCTAACAGAATAAGGGACTGCAGAGAAACTCCATTACTTAGTGTCCATATATTTATAGGACAAAGATTTTGTTTCTTCTTTCTATTCCCAGAACCTATCATTATGCAAGGCACAGAACGGACCTTCAATAAATATTTAATTAGAGAAGGATGCTGGAGATCAATAAGGGAAGAAGAGAAATCAATACATTTATTTGGAATTTACATTCATCCAAACTCCAAAGTATAATGGAAGTTTTGTAAGAACTAAACATATGTAAAAAGAACAATTTAAAATAAAAACATAATGAAAGTAAGTTCAGAAGAGAGATGTGGTATCAGGCCAATTCACTGAAAGTCATTGAAATGACCAACTTATGGAATGCTGATGAGTAAAGTAAGGAATGACTTAGAAAGAAACAATAACAACAACAACAAATACCACATCCAAATGAATTTTGCTATCAAGTCTTGGAAATAAAGGAAACTTGATGTGCTACTTGAGAAAATGAAAAAAATCCTAAAAATTCCAAAACTTTGGCAAGCTAAGAAATGATATCAACATAAAGTCAAAGGAAATTGTTATATACTGAAAAAGGTCAGATGAAATATTGAAGCTGTGGTTGCTGATAATAAAAATAGACTTTTCTGAACACTGAATATATTCGTAAGAAGTCTAAGTTACCTTATGACTCTTAGCAATCAATAAATTAAGTATTCCTTAAAATGGTACCCTAAAGATGAAACAAAAAGAGTCAAGTGCAACTGCTGAGATATCTTCAGGAGGTGGCCAAGAGCCATGGAGTCCATCCTCTTCCCCAGCCACACTGGTTTCCTTCTGGATTCTTGCAGGCAGGCTCCTCACTTCCCAGAGACACCTCCCCATTAGGTGGTTCCTTCCCCCTCCTCCTACCTCCCTCACCTGACCTAATGCAGCATCATTAATTCATTGCTTCTGTAACTTGCACACACATTGTAAGATCTCTGAGAACAGCCACTGCTTGCCCCCTCTGTATCCCCAGGGCTGATTGGAACACCTGGTTCTCAGCAGCCTCTCAACATTTGTTCAATGAAAGGATGAATGAATGAATAGACAAGATCCCTACTGAGGGATGGGAAGCGGATGGGAACTACAGGGTCTAGGACAATGTCTGGCCCAGTAGAGAGGGCGGTGGGGTCCCACATACATCTAAACAAGATCTGAGCACCTGGAGAAAAGTCTCCAAGGAGAATCTTTGCCAATGTTATAATTTTGACTGGAGCCTACCTTAGGTGTAACCAACACCAAAATTGCAACAGGCTCTGAAGTTCTAAATACATCTAACTACATCCCTAGAAATAGGAAATAGGGAAAAGATCTCAGATAAATTGTTTTCATGAGATTTTATGCTCAGAGCACCTTCCATGGGCTTCATTATGTAACGTATATCAAAACTCAGCTTCAACTGCTGGATCTCCAAGTGAGGTAGGGCTGCTCCAGGAGCTGCAGTGCTTCCTAATAAACAGAGAACCATGACAGGCAAATGATCTGGACCCCCAGCTGTCCCCTCAACATTGTGTGGATGGTTTCAATATGGTGTTTTAAAAAGCATATTTTACATTTTAGATAAAAGACAGACCAGATGCCCACTTTCATCTGGTCCCCCTTGCCCAGAATAAGAAAAGGAAAACGAATTCCCTCAGTGCCCAGGATAAATATAGGAATGCTGTGTGACCATTAGCCCTGCAAGGACTTCCCAAAAGAGGTCAGCTTTAAGGAGAATTTAGAAAAACAGGAGTGTGACTTAGACAGACTCCAAAGTCAAATGCCTAGAGAAACATGAAAGAAAGTAAAAAGCAAAGATAAAGACACATGTATTTAAAGAGCTGTTTGAAGGCTTAAATAGGAGCATTAAATAAGGGCGATCCCTTAGGATTATGGTATTATTTCTGGGTTGGACAGTGCAAGATATTAAATGAACTCATGCTAATTTCGCTTTTTTAAAAATAAGATGGCAAGATCAAGCAGAGAATATTTAATTTAGGATGGGCTGTCCATGGCTGTGCCCATCACTCATTTGTGTCTAAAGCCCTCTCCTCCAAAAACAACTGAGAGGCCTTGCAGATCAAAACGCGCCGATATTCCATAAATAAAAAGCCATCAAAATAGACATTAAAGATAACTGATACAGGCTTCAATGCTTCTCTCCTCACACAGACAACAGACAAGTTATTATTTTAACAGAATTGTGCAGTGGATGCTTTCACCTGTCCAAACAGCAAAAGCAAGTCTCTACAAAGTGCAAACCGGAGTTAACGTGAACAGACGCTCTGAAGATTAACTGTACGGAAATGGAGCTATTTGGTGGCCAACAAGCACAGCTTTCTGTATTCAGGCATCAAAGTGACAGTCCTTTTGTTTGTAAACGTGCATTGCCTCAGATTAAATACTTTAACGACACCCGGGACAAAGCTAAACTTTCACATTTTCTAACCTATCTCAGGAGTGTGCATCTGTGTGTGTGTGTGGTGTGCCCACATGTGCACCCACACACTTAGCTGTGCTCCAATATCAAGAGGCATAACCTGGACTAACTACATGTTCAAAAGAGGAACATGACACCTTACAGTGCCAGCCCATGTGTTTGCTGTACGCTGGCTTGTAACAGTACCTCTGCAAGGAGTTTAATGCTTCCCAGAAAGTGCCACGAGAGAGACAGAATCTGGTTGGTGGCCTGGCCAGGTTAGTGGAATTGTGCGTGATATCATAAAAAGGACAGTGTGCAGATCACCCTCCAGGGACTTTTCGTGTGAGTCACACATCTTCTGAAAACACTTCTCCTGTTTAGGGCCCTGGATTTTTCTCTTCCTCTGCAGCTGTCTTAACTATGAAAAGCCTGGGAGAGACATCAAAATGCAGTTATTTTTTACATGGAGCACATTCCACAAAACCCAAGGCTTCTCTTCTGGAGTTGACACTTCTTTCCTGCTAATCCTCTACCTCTCATCTTTCTCCCTTTTTCATCTCCCTAATCCATCTGGTTCAATTGCTATCTCCACGCTCACCTTCTGTGGCTCCAGGCTTTTTGTTCCACCCTCAGACCCCCTTGTACCTAAAAATGGCACCACCTCGTTCACGCAGAACGGCAGGGCCACTTTCTCTCCCTTCCTCCCTGTCTTAGACTTTCAGGCTGTGTCAGCCACAGCTCCCACAGCGGGTTCACAGCACTAGTTTTTGTCTGGTATTGGAATGCAAAGATGTCCACCTATTTATGAAAATGTGAGGATCACATAGCTATGTATGAAACCAGACACTTGACCATTACAGAATGGACGTGGACCAATGGCTACAAACCAAGCAAAGTGCTCAGAAAGCTCTGTGGCTGGGGTTCTGATTGTGGTTCTAGCCAGTGACGTAACTTGCCTAATTTGTCACCCTACATCGTCATAAAGACATATCAGGATGCAGAACTTATCGGTATCTTTGGGGATTTTATTATCATTTTTTTCCCAAGCAACATTAAATAGACCTAGGCTGAAGAAATAATTACCACAAGCGACTGTTGCATGACGTTCAAAATGTAAAATGACCATAGGAAAGAAGCTGCTGATACTCGTCTGTCTGCAGACAGGAGACCTAGTTCTGTCTTATGCCTTGGCAGGGTACATATGTGCAGTGGAAAACTAAAACGTCCAGTATTGCCATTGCTTGGTCCCATATTTGACACTCATTCATACCGAGCACTGCCATTTATTTCATAAGTAGACTGTGAAGATTAATTAGGAAATGTTTCTGACGTGCTTGGAATTCACTAGGAAAATGCAGGCATGGGCTTTTGAATAGCCTCAGACACAGTCACATGGGGGACTCGGGGAAGAGCAGCTTTGCACTACTTTTGTTTCACATAGCAACCTTGGCATGAAGTTAGGGGAAGCGTTTTAGTTTCTTTGGAGAGGGGGGCACTAAATTAGGAAACAAAATATTAAATAGGTGTTACATTCTAAAAATGTCTAAGCTGCAGCTGCCTCTTTCAATCCATGCTATTGACTGTGCTCACAATAATACACCAAATGTCTCAATGAATCAAATCACCATTGCCCTCAGATGACTGTGGATCCATCCTTCCCTCATCGTTTCATTTGTAGGCTTGATATATGCTGGTCCGTGGACTTCTGACTTGAATATCTTCTTAGGCAGCACACACTCTCCCATACCTGCATACACACCCACACACACCACCCACCTTCCCTACACACACGCCCACTCTTCACTATACAAACACCCACTCTTCCCTACACACACACCACCCATTCTTCCCTACATACACAACCACCACCTACACCCCCTACACACACACACTCTTCCTTACACACACACTCTTCCCTACACACACAAACACACTCTTCCCCCCCACACACACTCTCTTCCCGACACACACACACTCTTCCCTGCACACACACACACACACTCTCCCCTACACACACTTACACTCTCTTCCCTACACACACACTCTTCCACCCCACATACACACTCTCTTCCCGACACACACACACACTTCCCTACACACACACTCTTCCCTACACACACACACTCTTCCCTACACACACAATTTTCCCTACACACACACTCTTCCCCATACCTACACACACACCACCCACTCTTCCCCACATACACACACCTGCACCTACACACACACACACACACACACTCTTCCCTGTCTTGACCCCTTCTACTCTATCACTTCCTCCAGCCCCCATGCTTCTGAAAATGGAACACTTTTTTGGCAAAAAGAAAGTCTGCGCTTTTCTCAATACATGGTTTATAATGCTTCTTCTCTCTGAAGCTCATGAAGAAAACAAACTGTAAGTTAGACAAGATTCAAGTTCTACCTCAACTCTGACTTGGGTTGCTCTGTGGCCTTCAATGACTGATTGACACTAGACTCAGCTTCTTCATCTGCTAATGCAGATGGTGACCCTTATCTCAATCCTCCTTCTAGGACACATGGAAAGAAAGAATGGGGTAACAAACATAAACAATTTTTGAAAAGCATATAACACAATTTAAACACACTGTGTATCTTAGTTCATGGGTGCTGCAGTAACAGAATACCTAAAGCTGGGCAATTTATACAGAGCAGGAATTTATTGGCTCACAGTTCAGGAGGCTGAGAAGTTCAAGAGCATGGCACCAACAACTACTGGCGAGGAGCTTTCTATTATGTCATCCTATAGTGGGAGGTGGTTGGGCAAGAGAAGGCAAGAGCAAGAGAGTGCAAAGGGGGCTCAAACTCACTTTTATAACAAACCCACTCCTGCAATAATGAACCCATTCCCTCAATCACAACATTAATCTATTCATGAGGGCAGAGCCCTCCTGACCTAAACACCTCCCATTAGGTTCCACCTCCCAGCCCTGTTGCATTGGGAATTAAGTTTCAAACACATGAACTTTGGAGAACACATTCAAACCACAGCACTGGGCATGGTGTATTTATTTAATTAAAGACACCTCTCATATGTAATTCTGTCTTTAAGGCAGATATCATTGAGGGTAAGTGCTCTACTTCCTCCTAAAGCATTCCTTGGTGTAACTGTGAAAGAGAAAATGGGCTAGAAGGACAATGGATCTCATCCACTAAAGAATCCCGGGGTCCTCAGGAAGACCTCTGAATTAACCGCTCTGGAACTGTCCAGCCCATGCCTTCAGCTCTGAAGAGTGACTCGTGTGTTCCTGTGCCTCTGCCGAGGAAGATCCAAAAGGCATCCCGAGGCCAGGTGCAGATGCCAGTGTACAGGTCTGAAGGTCTACATTTTATAAGCTTACTTTTAAGGAAAAGAAAACAAAATTGCAAGTCCAAAATTTAGTATAAGATGTTAGAAGGGGTCTGGGCAAGTGAGTTCCTAAAGTGTAAGTTCCATTAGCATCACGGTAAATTCACCTCTACACTCAGGTTTTCCCAATAGATGAAAAGTTTTACTAAGGACTGGGCCTGGGCAGTCTAAAAGTTTAGAAAACTTCTTGGCCGGGCACGGTGGCTCACGCCTGTAATCCCAGCACTTTGGGAGGCCGAGGCGGGCAGATGACGAGGTCAGGAGTTGGAGACCAAACTGACCAACATGGTGAAACCCCGTCTCTACTAAAAATACAAAAATTAGCTGGGTTTGGTGGCGCATGCCTGTAATCCCAGCTACTCAGGAGGTTGAGGCAGGAGAATTGCTTGAACTCGGGAGGCAGAGGTTGCAGTGAGCTGAGATTGCACTACGGCACTCCAGCCTGGGTGACACAGCGAGATTCCGTCTCAAAAAAAAAAAGAAAACTTCTCATGCTCCTCAAGCTTCTATGGTCTGCAGACAGTGAGTGCTTAGAGCATGCTATGGCACAGTTAGGAATTCTTAGCCAACCCCTCTGTGCATTGTCTTTCTGCTACCTTGTCTGACAACGCATGCCAAGTCAGTCATTCCCTTCAACAAATATTTTGAAGCACTTCAGTTCAGAGCTCCGTGCCAGGCCCTGAGGCAAGGCAGGTGCAAAGATACAGCAGACAGGTCCTGGCTCTCTAGGGGCACCCAGGCTTGGTGGAGAGGGACATTTGCAAACAAATAACCCGAACACAAGCAGGTAAGCTCTAGACCCAGGAGATGCACAGCGCTGTAGGGCAGAGAGGAAACAATGCACTGAGCCATCTGGTAAAGGACAAGTATAAAGGGAAGAGCTCTTCAGACAGAATGAATGGAGCGAGGAAGCAAGAAGCCAGTCAAGAGGACCTGGAGCACTTGATTATGGAAAGCGGTGGAGAAAGGGATGGCAGCTGAGTGTGGAGAGTAATCCAGAGGAGACAGATTGGGATTGCCAACAAGCAGATCACAGAATATACCACATCCACCAGGCTCAACAGAACACCCCATGATCCCTCTGGAGTTAAACTGGGAGTGGCAGCCAAGACGGGTTGTCATACATCAACGATCAATCAATCCGCATTTACTAGATGTGTATGTAGCTTTACTCTGCTGTTCCCTGAACACAGAAGAAGTGAACGATGTAATCCCTATAGACCTTACAGACTCATTGGGAGGAGAAAACCAGTGTCCTCAAACAACACAAGAACTCCTCAGTGTTCATCTGTGTGGCCTGAACTTTAAGTGCAAAAACAGTTCAAAATGGAGAAAGATTCCAGTAGGCTAGAGTCATGGAGGACAGAAACTGGTGTTTGACCTCAAAGGAAGGAGAGCCTGAGGCCATATACGGAGGGCATAGGTGGTCCTGAACTCTAGGTCACATCGGGATTGCCCTCTCAGCTCCAGCATTCACTGGTTTGGGGGCTTCAGACATGTGACTTAACCTCTCTGCACCTCAGTTTGCTCAGTTACAAAATGAAATATATTAGTCCCTTCTAGCTACAAATCCTGATACAGCAAAGAGTGTCAATTATGCACTGTATACATATTAAAAGCCCCTAAAGGGAAAAAAAAAACTGGGACAAATGGCTATTTTTAAAATGTGGGGGTAGGGGATACCGTGATTTGGATGATATTTTATTTGCTCAGCTACCAAGCAGCTGCAGCCTGCACCAGGAGCTTGGGAGCAGGAAGAAGTGGTTCAAGGAGGCCCTAAAGGAGGGATGAGCCTCCTTCCCGGGCTGCACAGAGCACATCGTCAGCTGGGAAGCTGGGTTAGCAAATGGATGCCCAGCTCAGAATGGCTGACTCAGGAAAGAACAGCCCGCAGCTCTGGAGGTTAGTAAGCCCTCTGCCAGCCAAGTTCCCAGGGAACTCCAAGCGAATCCTTAAGGAAGTTAGTCTAAGAAATTGTTTACTTACGGGTGGTTAGATTCTTCAGGGCAGCCAGCCTCGAGCCATCTGGGTTTCACTGAGCACCTGAAATTGGACCTTAATGGAATAAACCGTGCAATGTAAACAAACCAGAAGAGAAGCATTTGTGACTAAGATGAGCCCCTTACGTTTTAAGAGGGGCTGGTTCTGTGTGTGTTCTGGTCTGGACTGAATTTTCTTTCAAAGAATTCAATTCGCTTTCCCAAGCAGGTGAGGAGAAGGAATGTGAAGCAGAATGATCAAATTTCATCCAAAAAGTACAGAAGTAATGGAATCGGCCGTTACATTAATCCTCATCTTCAGGCAAATTTTTCTTGAAGTCAGCAGGTGGCAAGAGAGTGGGCCAAAGGTGACAAGTGATGAAACCTGCAATTTCCTTCTCTAAAGCCTATTGCAAAATCCACTATCCTTGCCTCAACCGTGCAGGGAAAATTGCCCTTTTGTGTTATGAATAATAGGTTCCAGTAATTACTTCTCGTTAAAATCCTCCATCCAGTTGTCTTTGGTTAAATTTTCCTTAATTTGCAGGGAACTTCTGCAGCTGTCCTAAGGGTGGGCAGGAGGCTGTGGATAGCCAGGACTGTGGCAATATTTCTGGGCAGGGAGGTGGCCTGTGGGCAGCAAGATTTCAGGGCCAGAGCAACTACCTTCAAGGCCTGGTTTTGTTGCTTACAAGTCACGTGGCTCAGACAAGATGCTCCTGTTGTCCAAGTCTCCATTTCTTCATCTGTAATTTAAGCATCCACTGAATTACCTAAATAGCCGGCTCTTCCTACCTTGAGGGGTCATTGGAAGGACCAAAATGAAGGCAATGAGGATCCTTGATATTCTTACATCCCTAAGATTAGAGGATTCCTGATTCCTTTCAGGTCTAAAATTCTGATTCTAATATATATTAAAGTACCTTGTAAGCTGTTCACTGTCACATAAACACAAAGTATTGCTAGTAATATTATTCAATAGCCCAGGGGCCTGAATTCAGGGGATAAAATGGAACCAGACACCCCCCAGTCCCACTCCGCCCCCACCACTGGGTCCCCGGAGGGGATTCTGCCAAAGAGATTCCTGGAGGGCCAGGAATTAATAACAGGGAACAAAACACATCCTCAGCAAAGATGTTAGTTTCCTGGGACTGGGTAAAAAGGGCTTCCCAGGAAAATGACTTAGCTTTCAGTAATTCCTCATTTGCACTGTCCAGACCTCAAACCCTTTCCTCCTCAAAGCTACTCATAGAAAACTGCTTCTGAAAATAGACTTCCTATGGCTTCAATCAGTCCACATACAAACAGCAGCTTTATGCCCAAGAAATTGACCTTTTCCGCAGACCTTGTAATACATTTGACCAATTCCAATGATCGTTTTGCAACATCTGTGACAAAGACCATTTATTTTTAAACATTCAGTAGGCATGTGAAGAGCTCTTAAAAAGCAACCTATAGAATTTGTAAAATATCAAGTTTCTCCTCTTAAAGTTCTACATAGTACAGAGACAAATATTGGCCCTGATAAAAATCTGAGTGGGGATATCGGAGACCCTCTTAAGATCCCCAGCTTCTCAAATACTCCTAGCACCGTACCGCTAACAACAAAGAACAACAGAGGGGCAGCCCCAGGACTCTGGGGCCAGCACTGGAAGTGGGCTGACGGCAGGCAAACCGTGCCACCGGAGTCAGTGCTCAACTGTAACACTCTAAAGACAGTATTATTCAGATAGCTTGTCTTCTATCTTGTACACCAACTCAAAATTGGGACTGCTTAAATTAAGATTTGCCCTAATCCATTCTAGTAGTATGACCCTCAACAGCCAACTTTCTGTAGATTCGCAAGTATAAATAGGATAAAGGTGACATTAGAACACACATACATGTAATTTTTATCTAAGTATGAAATAATATATGGGTAATGAAGTGATTACACTCACTGTGGGATTACTTGATCCAAAAACCATACTTTCAGACTGCATCATTTTCTTACCATTTTACAAATATATTATTTTGCAAATGATCGACTCTCTCCAATTCTGACATTTGTTTTACAATAGAGAAGAGTTTTGCAGGGTGTGATAGTGAGCCCCGTTACTTCCCTCCCTCCTACTCCGTCCCTTCCCGCTTCCTTCCTCCCCCATCCCTCCAACCTCACCTCACATCCTCTCTCACATCTCTCCTTTCTTCTATTGTTTTTCACTCCTTTCTCTCCCCTCCTCCTTTTTCCATCTTTCCCCTTTTCCTCTGCTCCCCTCCATCACCCTCATGAGTATTTGCTGAGTGTCTACTCTGTGCCAGAGCTGGGCTACTTTTTGGTAATGAGACCCAGGAGACACAGGGGAAGCCCCGGCAGGCTGTCACAGTGACCACCCGCAATGACTTCGAGAAGGACACGTGTGTGGAGCCTCAGGAGGAGACAGCCCAGTGACCAGCAGCTGGGGCTTCCTGAGGATATGACAACCTGGAGGCCCTGGAGGTCCGCCCACCCTCTCTATTCTACCCAGGCTACTCCTAACTCCGCAGTCCTTAGACCAGGACCAGGCCTCCTGCCCTCAGCCCAAGGGGGTTTCCTACTGCAAGTCCATTTTTCTGCTCCCCACTGTACCCACAGCCAGCTCTGCCTGCCCATGTAGGGATGAGGCCTGAACACCTCCAGATTTGTCCTCCTATCTGCTTGAGGTTTTTTGAAAGATCCTTTCTGTGAAATTCTGTCCTTCTACGTGTCTCTCTTCACCTCCCTGTGAGCCACGTAGTGAGATTTGGTCTGTGTCCCTTGTTAAATAAATGGATCCTTCCCCTGTATAAAAGATAAAAGGCCGGGCATGGTAGCTCATGACTGTAATCCCAACAGTTTGGGAAGCCGAGGTGGGTGGATCACCTGAGGTCAGGTGTTCAAGACCAGCCTGGCCAACATGGTGAAACCCCGTCTCTATTAAAAATACAACAATTAGCCGGTCGTGGTGCTGGGTGCCTGTAAACCCAGCTACTCACTAATCAGGAGGCTGAGGCAGGAGAATCGCTTGAACCTGAGAGGCAGGAGTTGCAGTGAGCCAAGATCAAGCCACTGTACTCCAGCCTGGGCAACACAGCAAGACTCTGTCTCAAAAAAAAAAAAAAAAAAGGATAAAAAACATCCCTCCTCCTATAGAATTTTTTAAAGGCCATATTTACATATTTAATTAAGGAGTTTCTATGCTAAAGAAAAAGGCAAGCAGCATCTTTGACTCCGTGACAGGGCTTACCTAGGCAAGCTGATTGGAAAATGACACTTTTCAGCAACTGAGTTTCTCAGGACCCCTGTGTCCACTGCAGTCGGGATGGACCTACCTTCAGGAGGCCCATCTGCCCTCAGTCATGGCCATCTGAGGTGGAAAATGCATCCCATGCGGCCACCCAGCAGGCCCTAACGTGGTGCAGCCGTGGGAGAAGTCCCAGCAGACGAAAGCAGAGGAGAGGAGCGAGCAGGGAGAGGCCGCCCCGTGTGGCGAGACCATGGTGGGGGTGGGATTACAGCGAGGGTACATCAGAAGCCAGGCACAAGGCCACGCCCTGTCCATTTTTATTTTTTTTATTATACTTTAGGTTTTAGGGTACATGTGCACAATGTGCAGGTTTGTTATATATGTATCCATGTGCCATGTTGATTTCCTGCACCCATTAACTCATCATTTAGCATTAGGTATATCTCCTAATGCTGTCCCTCCCCCCTCCCCCAACCCCACAACAGTCCCCGGAGTGTGATGTTCCCCTTCCTGTGTCCATGAGTTGTCATTGTTAGATCAGTTAGCTGCCAGAGCCACAGGGAGCTGCTTCGAGGACTTTGTAAATCAGATGGAATTTACTCTTACAATGCAGCCACCTCTACTCTTGCTTCCTTTCCCGTGAGCCGTGTGAGCTGTCCTCCCCACCAAAACAGCACAGGGAGGGCACGTGCACACGGGACTACACTCTTGCCAGGGATCCCGCACTTCATCTGGGCCTCAGCCTTGAGCTACAATTGTTTATTTTTCCCAGTAAATGCATTACCCTGAAGTGAAAAAAATATAAGTGAAACAGCATCCAAAAGTCTTCAATCCTGAGGCCTCACTCCTGTAAAAAAAAAAAAAAAAAAAATCAGTGGACAACTTAGCTAATGCTGGCAAGAAGACGGGGGTAAAGGGGCATGTAAAACCTTCAAACCTGGGTCCTACAACCAGATAAGATGGAAATATTCTCCGAGCTGTTAAAGAGAGTGAAACGGAACATCTGAATTGCAAAATGCTTGAAGATCAGCATGTTGTTACCCACGGGAAGTGTTTATTTTTATCCCTCTGTAGAAAAGGTGATACTGTAGTCACCAAACACTTGGGAAAGCATTATAGACTTCTGTCATCATTAACGTTACTTTTACAGGCATTGCCCTGAAGGTGACTAACGGATAAAACAAGACAAAAGACAAAAAAGTATACCATTGTATTTCTTTGACTCTTTTTTATAATAATGACAATAATAGCTAACATTTATGGAACACTAGATTACAGGCCTAGCATTTGGCCTAGCACTTTATTATATGATTATCTCCTTTCATTTCTAGAAATAATGAGCATTAAAGGGAATTTCTTTAGTGACGATGAATCAGATCTACTAAATTGTAGGTTCCTTAAGGGCAAGCACCAAGCTTCATTCATCCTAGCTCAGTGCTAGGAGCAGAGTGAGCTTTCAAAAAATGTTTTTAAAATCATTTTTATAAAACCTCATGCAGGATTTGATAGCTATGATCTGGTTGGAAATATTCACCTACATCGTTTGAGACGATGCCTTTAAATAATGTTTGTGGAACTTGTTTAATGCACTTTTAAAGAATGCATAGTTAGCGCATCATACTCTTTTATAAGGTACTGAGGACTGCTGCAAAAGAAACAAATATTTCATGGGAATTCATTAAGCAGAACATTGTCCACACCTAGCATTTCAATGCCTCAGAGTGAGTATTTTCTACAAATAGGAGACAGCATCTCAAATACCAAATGCTAAAATTTTCCATCACTTTTGTTTGTTAGACAATTACAGTACCATAAAAAGGACGTCTTCAGCCTATATATATATATATATATATATATGTACATATATATACTTTTTTTTTTTTGAGATGGAATCTCGCTCTGTCGCCCAGGCTGGAGTGCAGTGGCGCGATCTCGGCTCACTGCAAGCTCCACCTCCCGGGTTCACGCCATTCTCCTGCCTCAGCCTCCCAAGCAGCTGGGACTACAGGCGCCCGCCACCATGCCCAGCTAATTTTCTTTTGCATTTTTAGTAGAGATGAGGTTTCACTGTGTTAGCCAGGATGGTCTCGATCTCCTGACCTCGTGATCTGCCCGCCTTGGCCTCCCAAAGTGCTGGGATTACAGGCGTGAACCACCGCACCTGGCCCAGCCTATATCTTATCTATGAAAAATCCTCTGAAACTATTTACTCAACCTGACAAGTACAGCAATAAGAACTAATTACGGAAAGATTGGCCTAAATTAGGGCAAAGATTGAACTATATGACATGTTGGTTTAAAAAAAAGTGTATGCAATTTGAATGTTGATAAGACATCTACAAATATTACTAGTCCCATTGCAATTCACAAATAACGTGTAAATTCTTGTTGGTAGTTTCGAACATATTTTCCCATGACAGTGAAGTTATAAGTGACAATTAGTATTAATTGTGTGATGAGATGGAAAGATATTTGGCCAAATCCTAGTCCTTGACTAGACACTCACTCGGATCAGCCACAGATTCTCCCTCTCTGGGGTGGAAGGCAAGGAAGATAGCAAGGACAGATGCACCCTGTCTGTTACTCACAGTTCCAGCCCCTGAGCTGGCTGACTTAGATGGGGACAATACGTGGGCCACAGGGGCTCTACCTAACGAGCCAGAGCCTGGACTGGGAGCTGATTTACTTCCGTCTGTTTCCTCTCACCCCACGCACTGATCCTCATCTTTGGTGGAGTAGGGAGGGTGGGTGGTGCTTGTATTTGTCTGCTCAGGCCCACATGAAAATGTCCCATGGCCTGGGGTGCTTAAACAGACTTGTATAGTCCCACAGTTCTGTAGTCAAGAAGTCTAGGCTCAAGGTGTCAGGAGGTGTCAGTGCTCCTGGGGCCTCCCTCATCCTTCTTGCTGGATCTCCACATGGCCTTTCCTCTGTGTGGGCATCTGTTATCTCTGTGTGTGTCCAAATTTCCTTTTCTTATGAAGACGCCAGTCAGATTGGAATAAGACCCAACATACTGCCCCAATTTTAACCTAATTGCCTCTTTAAAGGTCCTGTCTCCAAATAAGGCCACATTTTGAGGTACTGGGGATTGGGACTGTAGCATACGAATTTGGATGGGAGACATGAGGGGATGCAATTCAGCCCCTAACAGAGTTCATTTCTCTTCAGAATAGAGGAGCAAAGGGAAGATACACATTTATTTGCTCGCAAGATCTAGATCAGAGCTGGAGGGAGCTCCCTCACATCAAAGGTGGCCCAGGCCCACTCACTCACACTAACCCATCCTTTCACACTATGTGGGAAAAAATATATCTACATAATATAGTTTGGATGCTTGTCCCCTCCAAATCTCATGTTGTAATGTGATCCCAGTGTTGGAGGTGGGCCCTGCTCGAAGGTGTTTGAGTCACAAGGCTGGGTACCTCATGAGTGGCTTGATGCCCTCTCCACAAGAATGAGTGAATTCTCACTCTATTCACTCCCACAAGCGTTGATTGTTTAAAAGAGCCTGAGAGCACTCTTGCTACCTCTCTCACTGTGTGACACACCTCTGCTCCTCCTTTACCTTCTACCACGAGTGAAAGCTTCCTGAGGCCTCCCCAGAAGCAGATGCTGGTGCAGACCGTGAGACAAATAAACCTCTTTTCTTTATAAATTATCCAGCCTCAGGTGTTCCTTTATAGCAATGCAGAATGGACTAATGCAAAATAAAAGGGCCAAGAGCTAAAAAAGCACAAACCCTGCTCCTACCCTGGCTCCCTGAAAGAAGGTGATGTTAACTAGCATAGCTGTGAGGACCCAAGAGCCCCTAACCACTTGCGTCTTCTCACCAGCACCCCCAGCCAGGAGACTCCTTGGTCTTGACAGAAGGACATTTTAGAGAGAGATAGGGTAGGGAGCTACCAGGTAGGGGAAGGACACTGGGGGCTGAAGCTCCCTCAAGAGGCTGCAGTGAATGACTGAGAGTCATTTTCTTAGGCTACACAGCAAAAGACTTTTGAAACCATAAAGTAGGTAGATTGTTTTATTAAGAGTTCTGGGTCCCAAGAACATGGATTCTCCATTAGAAAGGGAGACCAAGAGGAGAGTGTCTCCTCCTTCCACGCACTGCTCAAGGTGGACCCTTTGTGAGCTTTGGAAAAGAGGTGATTTGACTTTGCCAGTCTTCTGTGCCCTTTTCTAAAGCCCTTTCTCCTGGTGTTGCTCATTTTTGTTGAGACTCTCAAATGTCCCCACTTCCAAAATAAGTATGTCTGCTGTCTTCCCAGTCAAAATCCCCCACCCCTCCATGCCACCGTTATAATTCCCACGGCCCCATGCCACCCTGTTATAATCTCCACGCCTCGATGCCACCGTTATAATCCCACCTCCATGCTGTCCTGTTATAATCCCCGTGCCTCCATGCCACCGTTATAATCCCCACGCCTCTATGCCACCCTGTTATAATCTCCACACCTCCATGCCGGCCTGTTATAATCCCCACGCCTCTATGCCACCCTGTTATAATCCCCACACCTCCATGCCGCCCTGTTATAATCCCCACGCCTCTATGCCACCCTGTTATAATCCCCACACCTCCATGCCGCCCTGTTATAATCCCCACGCCTCCACGCTGTCCTGTTATAAGGAAAGGAGTCTGACTGAACCAAGTCCACCTCGTGATATGCCTGCAAACTACTCAGAAGTATTTCCATTGTCAAAGATATCTGAAAATGCACATGAATCTACACAGGAGGAAATGAAGAAGGGACCACAAAATACTCACCTGTGCATTCCTGGAAGCAAACAGGCCTGGAATGCAATGAACACCTGTTGGTCTGAACTGAGCAAGGTCCACAGAGCGCATTCCTGCAGGATGCTCCCCCAAGCACACCCTGCCTTGGGCAGCCTTCTCCTTTCTCCCTGGCTGAAAGTAAAGATTATCGCAAAGCTCCAAGCAACCCTTCCAGTGGCAGCAGGTGGAGACAGGAGGATAGACAGGAATGGAGGTATTCCATGTAAACTATGCATTGGCACATCTGACTTCTGTTCAAGCACCAAGCAGGTCTTAGGAGCTTTATGAATGCCAGCCCATTTAATCCTCAGGAGAATCCTGCAAAGTAAGAAGCAGAGGCACAGAGAGGTTCAATCCATTTTCCAAAGACAGAGGTATGATTCCAACCCAGGCCACATGTTCCTGCCTCTTAGCCCCACACCTCTATGCCTTCGGTTTACAATCAAGGTTGAAAGTTTACAACCAATTATACAGGTAGAAATACAACTGTATCTCTATCAGTTTCATAAGACCAAATAAGCAATAGTGATGAATTGATCAATCAATGATTACTGAAAAGTTGCCACAAGGAAGACAATTGTCCCTGCACAACATGTAGTTGAAGTCTCCTTGGGGGCTTCTCAGGCTCCAGGTACAGACAGAATCAAAATCACTGCTCCTGTGGAAGCCACTGCTAGTCCATGCGGCACCCACGTGCACTTAGAATAAGCCAACCTCTTCAGTGACTGCAGCCGTGCCCAGCTGAAGCTTCACAAGCAGATAGCAGGGTGGATTTTGAACCCATCGCCCCACAGCCAGATGAACTGTGCTCTTCACAGCTAAACAACCATGTCCCACAGCCTACTTCCACCCACCCTGGACAAAGCCTCACCTGGTTCTTCCTGCGCGGCTGGGGGGTGTTTCTGTGAAATTACAGTCTTCACTACCTGGTATTCTTCACATTCTTCTTAGACCGCTTTGCTCATGAATGCTGTCACGGGACTTCTCGAGGGCCTTCATGGCCTGGATCAGCATGATAGTTGAGGAGGATGTGACTCGGATACCGTGTCTTGGGACTCTCAAAGCTGCATGTCCTTGAGGTGATGCTCAGACCTCTATATTCCTCAAGTGTCCTTCCTTCTTTCCTTTCCTCTCTCTCTCCTTCCCAATGAGTGCGTAGTCATTGAGTATCTACCGTGCACATTGCATCCACTAAAGCCATGCTGTGCCCCATGCAGAAACAAGAATGGTCCTTTGCCTCACTTTGGGTCATGTTTGGCTACCCCAGAGGGCTTCTTGTGCCTTCAAGACTCTCAGACTCTTGCTCCTTCACTTGTGCCTGAAGCCTCACTCTCCAGTGAGAGGCTCAGACTCACATTCCTGGTGCAGGGCCAGGGGACCTGTCTCCAGGACAAACATCACTGGCTGAGCTCACCACTTCATGTTCCTGCAGTCTTTTCCTAAATAAAGACCATGCAAATCTACACTGACTCTGAGCTTGCCTCAGTGAGTTCATCAGACGCCCAGACACGTCTGTAACCCCAGCTTATGCTCAGTCTGGAGCCTCCACTACATATGAAATGTTACATAATGAGATAATAAACACTAGGTCTTCACACCGGTGGAGAAGACGTCCCAGGCAGTACAGAGTGGAGAAGAATTTCAAGGTTGAATGGTATCTTTGTGCCCAGGTTTCTGGGCTGTTCATTTCCTCCATAACGTGCAAGAGACAACAGGAACAAAAAGACCAGCCCACAACCCTAGAGACTGGCTTTGGACAATAGAAGAATCTTCCTACTGTTGCATTTCTGGTTATAAAGAGTGGTTAGGGAAGAAAATATCTGAGAATGTGATTCCATCAGGAGGAATTGCGATTCCAAAACTTCCACGTATATTTTATCTTGCAAAGGAGTGGAAAACCAATGCTGACAGTCTGAAGGAGGCTCAAACAGAGGATTCAGTCGGGACCATGGTCCTCCATCACCTCAGACCTTCAGAACATGCTGTGCAGGGTGGTACTGCGGGTGGCCCTTCAGGAGACAAGGAAGTAGAGAGGTGACCAGCAGGGAATAAGGCAGAGCTCAAAAGAGGACGGAATCCCCAGGACCCAGGAGCTGGGTAGGAAAGAGACCAGAAGGACAGAGCCCCAGGAACTATTGAGGGGACTGGGGAGTAGGGATTGCTTTGTTGTCCTCAGATAAAGGACCTTTCTCATCAGAGCAAACAGGGAAAGGAACCTAACCCACCAACCCAGAGGCAGCGCAGGAGGGGAGTCACAAAGTGCTGTGCTTCAGGGCTCGCTGCGTGATGTATTAGCCGCGGGGTCATGGGCAAAATGCCCTCTTGGTCTCTGTCTTCTCACCTATAAAATGGGGATTCTCGCTTGAGCCTGGGAGGCAGAGGTTGCGGTGAGCTGAGATTGCGCCACTGCACTCCAGTCTGGGTGAGAGAGTGAGACCCTTGTCTCAAAAAAATAGAATAAAATGGGGATTCTCCTCACTGTGATGAAGATTAATGAGAGTAACGTAGGCAAAACTCTAAGTACAACTTGTGGTCCATGCTAGCCATTGTTACCACAAGCTATTATTTACACTTACCTTCTTACCGGATGGAAGGCGTTTTTTAAAATTTTTTTCCCAATTTGGTTCAGTGTTCCAATAGTTCATCATTTTTGTTTAAAAATGAGTTATAATAAATAGTCACCAAAAGAGTACAAAGGCATCCAGCCCAGTTTTACAGCTTTATTCTAGACCTGTAGTCTTTACTGTAGCGGTTCTCAAAGCTGAGGGTTTAGACACCTTCCCAGAAGGAGACCTCACAGCTCCCTGTTCTCGGGGAGTTAAGGCTGCTGGATTAGGAAAACCATCCTTCCACACTTGCTCTGACAGCAGCATCTCCTCCCATTGCTGAGCCCACAAGTCCCCGACACTTGTCCATCTCCACTGCAGCTGGGCAAGGGCCTGTGACCAGCCGGGTTTGGGAAAAAAGCCTTCCAAGGAAAACAACTGGGAGAGATTTTTCTCTCTGATTAAAAAATGAGAGACACACAAGGAGGGTGCTCGTAGCCAGCCTTCCTTCCCGCCTTTCAACATTGCCCTGTGAGGGAACGATGTTCGAAACTACCCCTAGGATCATAAGGACAGTCAGCTAGACATTGTCGAACAACAGAACAAACCCTGGACAACGCTCCTCTGTGGACTTCTCCTTAAGGGAGCAAAATCATCCCCAGGTGTGCCAGTCCCTTCAGTTGGATGTGCTCTTACCTGTGGCCTCAGACACGCTCTCACTGTTTACACGTCAGATACACGTTCCTTGAGACTCTGTCTTCGATGTTAAAAACATGGTGTGGCTTTGCTGTTTTCTGGCTATGTGACCTTAGAAGATCTACCAAATCACCCTGACCCCTAGTTTCTTCTTCTGCTAAATGAGGATCTTAATAGGACCTAACTGGAAGGATTGCAAAAATAGAAATGCAAGCACGTAGACATCCGTAAGCACACACTCCCCAGCTAAGACATCTGTACTTTGTAAGCCATTTGCACTTGACTCATGAGTGCTTCCAAGTGTTTGCACTGGAAACATCCTCTCTAAAGCCTTGTTTACATTGGTATTTTGCTTAACAAACCCTTTCATCACAGACTATGCAAATGGATATTATCTATTCCAGGCCAACGGAAAGACCCTACGGCAGAGCAGGGGAGACATCGTATGCTTTGATTTTAAATACAATATGTAATCTTTCACGGAATAGTCGCAGAGATAGAGCTGGAAGAAAATGCTGATCAGCCACCTAACAGGCAATGGGGGCTAGACAGCCCCAGGCTGGGGACCATGTCCTTATGACCTAGGCCGCAGAGGACGAATGAAGTCAGCTTCCTTTGCAGTTCCTGGGTTCTGAGCAGCGACTTTTCCCTCTTCTCAGATAACGGCAGAATGTCCGCATAGATGGACTAGTCACTAACTAAACTATAAACTCGGTGGCTTTGATCTTCACTTTAGTATTATCCCATTAATATTCACTAAACTCTAACAAGTAGCCTTGGGTTACACAATCTTATTGTCCTCTAAAACACAACAAAAAGCATACTTTAAAAGAATTCGAAATACTTTGAAATCATCTTTAAACAAATCCATAAGATTTCCCTAGAAAGTTAATAAGCACTTAAGGTAAGGAATGCACTAAAAAGAACAATGAATACATTTTAACCTAAATAAACAACCCAGCATTTGAGTCAAGAGCAGGGCCTGGGAATCTCCACCCAACAGTAAAAGTTCAGTTCTCCCATTCACCCACGGGAGGCTCCAGAAACAGGCCTTTCAAACAGAGAGAAAGAAATTCTGGTTTTCCTCCTCCTTCATTTTCACTGCCTGAGGCTTCCTCTCCAGGGCCGCAAAGATGAGGTAAGGACAACTTACCTGAGTCAGTCCCAGCTGGAGAGCCAAGGTAACCCCTAGAGAGGACTCCCCTTGAGTACTAGACTGCACCCCTCACCATGAGGCTGCCTTCAGTCTCCTTCCTTCCTTCCTTCACGAGTCACATCTGGATAGACAAGATAGTCAGTAGTTGTTATTTTGCCTAAGTTCACCCACAACAGCTATTGCATATATTCTCCGTGTTGGGCACCGCTCTGAGTCCTTGCCCAACTTATCACCTTCGGTCCTTGTGAGAGATGACAGCGTGCTGGCAGCCCTCGCTCGCTCTCCGTGCCTCCTCGGCCTGGGCGCCCGCACTCGAGAAGCCCTTTAGCCCGCCACTGCACTGTGGGAGCCCCTTCCTCGGATGGCCGAGGCTGGGGCCGGCTCCCTCAGCCTGCGGGGAGGTGTGGCGGGACAGACACAGGCAGCAATCGTGGCTGCGTGTGGCGCTTGCAGGCCAGTTAGAGTTCCCAGTGGCCATGGGCTTGGCGGGCTCCACACTCAGAGCAGCAGCTGCCCCGCCGGCCTCTGGCAGTGAGAGGCTTAGCACCCAGGCCAGCAGCTGCAGAGGGTACGCCGGGTCCTCCAGCAGTGCTGGCCCACCAGCACTGCGCTCGATTTCTCCCCGGGCCTTAGCTGCCTCCCCGCGGGGCAGGGCTCCGGACCTGCAGCCGGCCAGCCTGAGCCTCCCTGAGGAACACCACCCCTTGCTCCACGGCACCCGGCGCCTGGCGCCCGGTCCCATGACGGCCCAAGGGCTGAGGAGTGCAGGCCCACTGCGCGGGACTGGTAAGCAGCTCCACCTGCGGGCCTGTAGGATCCACTGGGTGAAACCAGCTGGGCTCCTGAGTCTATCAGGGACTTGGAGAACCTTTATGTCTAGCTAGGGGATTGTGAATGCACCAATCGGCACTCTGTGTCTAGCTCAGGGTTTGTAAATACACCAATCAGCACTCTGTATCTAGCTAATCTAGTGGTGTGGAGAACTTTTGTGTCTAGCTCAGGGATTGTAAATGCACCAATCAGCACCCTGTCAAAATGGACCAATCAGCTCTCTGTAAAACAGACTAATCGGCTCTCTGTAAAATGGACCAATCAGTAGGATGTGGGTGGGGCCAGATAAGAGAATAAAAGCAAGCTGCGGGAGCATGCAGAGGCAACCTGCTGGGTTCCTTTCCGTACTGTGGGAGTTTTGTTCTTCTGCTCTCTGCTATAAATCTTACTACTGCTCACCCTCTGGGTCCACACTGTCTTTATGAGCTGTAACAGTCACCGGTAAGGTCTACGGCTTCACTTCTTAAGTCAGTGAGACGACCGACAGGAGGGGGAAGCTCCAAACACAGCTGAACATCAGAAGGAACAGAGTCCAGACACGCCATCTTTAAGAACTGTAACACACCGTCAGGGTCTGCAGCTTCATTCTGGAAGTCAGTGAGAACAAGAACCCACCAATTCCAGACACACTTACAGAATTTCTGTGTGAGTGGGTGGGGCTGGTGGTTTGCTATTTTACACATGAAAAACGAAGACGTGTGGAGGACAAACAACCTGCTAAAGTCGCACAATTCAGTCCAGTGCTGCTCCCATCCCGGTTTCGTCAGAAAGAGGCCCTGCATGGAAAGCAATGCTCTCCTTTTCTCCTAAGAACCACCATCTACCTTCATGGCCAGTTCTGCCCTTGCTCGGGAAGAAGCTGGTTCGACATCTTTCTAAGCTTCTCATCATGTAAAAAGCATCCGCCTGGCGCTGACTTAATGGAGGCTGAGGCTCGTTTTCACCTGCTTGAGAGGACAGCAGCCTCCAGAGGACGTGGAGGATGCGTGCTGCACACGGTGCCTGGGCCACAGGCATGCGGAGACAGCTCTGGGTTTCTACTTCACTGCCAGCAAACACGGGCAAAAGTCCTATCACAGTGTATTTTCTTCTTCCCCTGCCTCCCATGTGCTCAACATACCTACTTTTTGTCGTGTTTTGTAGGAAGATGAGATTGTATAACCCAAGGCTACTTGTTGGAGTCTGACTTCCAGAGCTCTTCCAAGCCAACCTTGGTGAACGGGAGTGACAAGATACCAAGTGAACAATGTTACTAAAGTCCTGAAGGGAAGCGGGGACTCTCCACAGTCTTCCCTTAGTGAGTTACGAAGTTCATCACCAGCTCACTGCTCTTCTGGAAACTCAGCAAAATTGCTGTAAATGTACTTTAAAATATTTAAAACATCTTTCTAAGCAATAAAATATCATTACTTAGAAAATAAGTGTTTTTGTGCTGTTACTGAGAAGTAAACAGGCAATTTGATAGAAATAAGATCTACACATAAGAAGTAACCAGACCTTACATTTGGGTATTGCTTTTTTCCTACTTCCTTTTCATGGTAGATACCAGGATTATAGATTTGATTTACCTAAAATAAGCCTTGCAACCTCATTAAGGATTTAAATGCCTTCATATGCTTTCCTACTGTTCACTTGCTTGATCTGAGGCCGCGCCTTTCCATTTCAGAAAGAAGGAATAAAAAAACCACTTACCTTCTAAGGTACTTACGATCATTTGAATTGTATTAGTTTTAGAAAGGGGACTTTTACTCTGTTTCCGAAAACCGAGTGAGTGCAGAGAATGCGTCCACTGAGTGAGATCACACAGAAAGGAGAGACTGGGATCCTATTACAATCTTGGGTTGGCCTAGATTCATCAGCTCAATGCATGTAATAGCTTTGGGACTTGGGACAAGTGAAGTATCTCAGGGGCTCATTTTTCCTTATTTTACACATTCGACAAATATTTATGGAGTGCTTACTAAACAAAACAAAGAAGTCTTACCAGATGACCCTCAAAGTCTCTTTGAAACCTAAAGCTCTGTGACCCTCTTCTATGAGGATAGTCTAGAGTCTATAGCAATGCCACGCAAGTATCACTTTAATAGATTGTTGTTCAGTTCTTTGGTACATAGTGAGCTGTCAGCGCTGACTATTGTGCTAAGTCGAGCAGGAGACTTTTTAAGATAAGAGCCTCAATGTCTCTTACTATCCTGTTGGAAAATAATATATTCTCAAAAAAAAAAAAAGTAATTTCCAGTGTTGTGGGAGTTCAATAAAGGGAGAGCAGCTGGAAAGGGAAAAATTCCCCAAAGGAAATGGCACAGAAGTCAAACCTTGATGGGTGAAAAGAATTGTGGAAGAGGAAAGGAAAGGCATCCCCATCAGGGGCTGAAGGAGCACAGCACTCGAGCTGAGCAGAGAGCAAGTCAGCCCTGTGAAACAGAAGCCCTGTGGGAAGGAGGGAATGTATAGAAGGCCATTTGCAGTTGCAATGCAATTCTCCCGCTAACTGCCTGGAGTTAGGCCAAACTTCACAGCCCTGCACAAGGCTGCCCTCACTTCAGATGCTAGCTGCAGGCTCTGGGGTGCCCAGGCCACCTGCATGTCTGACCAACTAGCTACAAATTCAGGGCTTCCCTTGACCCCCTCAGGTTTGATAATTGACGAGAATGACTCAAATAATTCAAGAAGGTGCTGTTCTTATGACAACAGTCATTAGAAAGGATGCAACTCAGGAGCAGCCCAAGGAAGAGAGACACACAGGGAGGTCTGCGAGTGTCACAGATCTCAGGATGCATTGCTCTCCTGGCATGTCAATGTGAATCATCGACCAGGAAAGCTCACTTGAGCTTCGGGTGTCCAGAGTTTTTACTGGGGCCTCATTGAATGAAGGATTGATTGAAGCACTGGCCATGTGATTGAACTCAATCTCCAGCCTCTCACCCTCCCCAGAGGTCAAGGGGTCACTGATATCACATGGCTCAAAACCCCAGCCCTCTAATCACATTGTTGGTCTTTAGAGCATACCAGTCCCCATCTTGAAACTGTCCAGTGATGCTCCATGAGTCACCTCGTTGTCCTAAACTCAAGCATGGTCTAAGGGTCCCACCACGAATAACAAGGACACGCCTATCACTGTGGAAATTACAAAGGTTTAGAGGCTTCCTCCAAGAAACCGGGGAAAACGACCAGCCAAATCCTTTCTTATACAACAACAGTCAATTGGTAGTTAATAGTAGTTGGAGGCTCAAGAACCTAAGGACACAGTAGAAACATTAAGAACCTCTTTAATAAAAAAAAAAGTGTATTTAAATACATAGAGTACTTTAGCCAAACATAAGACAAGAAAATTAAAATTCTCTAGGAATACTATATTGTAATCCATAAAAATAATTACAATTAAAATTATGAGATTTTTAAGGACTACATGAAAGAAACAAAAAGGCAAGACCTTAAAACATTGATTTTCTTTTAAAGATAGGCATTTAGAAAAAAATGGGAACTGGAAATAAAAGGTATACTAAATGAAAGGAACCCAAAATATGTGATAGCAACTAGATAATCTATTTTAAGCCACAGTTTCACAGCTTCAAAGGGGCAAGTGAGGCCCCAGGTCTGAGGGCAGGAAGCAGGAAGGATATGTGACCAGGATTTACACTCTCCACAGGAAGATCCCACTCCTGTGTTCAGAGCTCCCTTCCAAGCCTTTAATGATCAATTTTACTTTGGAAATTGTTATAAAAAATTGTCTCAAGAAATGGAGAATCCACTTTGTCTTCCAAGTGATGATCATCTTCCCTTACACTTCTACAGACCTGCTGAGGTCTGTAGAACACAGTGATGTGGCTATGAGAGGGGAGAGGGCAAGAAGGGGACAAGACCCATTAGGAAGCACAGATCAGGGGACACTACGTGAGGAAGAAGAAAACTAAACACGGGATGGCTTTGGTTTCTGGCTTAGCTGACTGTGTGGACAAATAATGATTCTATTAACCAAGATGAAAAATGTTAAGAAGATGAGCAAATATCAAGGTCAACCTTAGAACAGGATTTTGAGACAGCAACATAGAGAATGACAGGAAGCAAGTAGAAAGACAAATCTGGGGGCCAGGGGTCCACATTGTCATCTGTTTTTAATTACTTACATAGAAACTCTTTAAATTTAAAACAGGCCTTTTCAGCGGGAAGAAAGGTTGCTATCCCAAGTTTAATTATTTGTATTTATATTTATATGTATTTGCGTCTGTGTGAGGGGGGGAATGGATGGATGGATGGATGGATGGATGGATGGATGGATGTTGGATAGATAGGTAGACAGATTAGTGTAGTAGCTACCACCTTTGTCATCAGAATTTTTACCAGCCAACTTAACACAAATTCTTTCTGGGTTTCTGTCTGTAGTAAAACATTTGCATTATTTCCAGATTTATCAAATAGCAAAGAAAACTGACAACTAGAACGAAATTAATCTTTATGAAATTCCATTTCTGTCAGGCATTTATTCTTGAGCCGTCTCATTTAATCTTCATGATGACCCTGTAAATCAGCCTATATTTTCTTATGTAAGGAAAACCAGCGACTGGAGGGTTCTGCTCCAAGTCCCAGGACCAATGAGTGTCAGAGCCAGCACTGAAATCAAGCAGGCAATGGATGGCCAGGAAGGGGAGCGTCAGACAGGCAGGTAGTCCTTGCAGCCTTTCTAGTCCAGTGGGAGTTTTGAGACTGAGATGAGTGATATGATATTTGAATGTGATAAAAATAACTGAGAACAGAAGGAAGTGATGCCAAAGTGGACTTAGGAAGGCTGTTGAAAAAGCACTGAGGTGAGCCCAAAAGGAGACAAGGCTGCTTGCATGGGCAGCCATGGAGGAGGAAAGAGCAGACAGAGATGATTAGAATATAAAACGGAGGCCCTGTATCTCCCCACCTGCCTGTCCTCTTCACCACATGCTACTGTCTCCCAGTGGCTCCCACCTCCAATGCATTGATTCCCAGTCCCCCCACGGCCATCCTACCATAGTTAGGCCTTGTTTGCAACTCTTTCAGAAGGTCATCATCACTTCCATAGAAAGTCTGAGGCTTTAGCATAGCACCGAGACCCATAGGACCTCCGATTCCCCTGGCCACTCCATTTCCTGCTGCCACTGCCAAGCACGCGGTGCTCTCATGGCTGGTTCTGACATGCCCGGCTTTCTTAGTTCTCCATGTCTCTGCACATGTTCCCTTAGCCCCAAATGTCACCGCCTGCTTTTCATGTCAGTGCCCTCTTCTCATTTAAATTTCAGCTCAAGAAACTAAAATGTGGCTTTCTATGAAAAGATCTCACTGACAAGCCCAGCCCTCACAGACACACACAGGCACATGCACATGCACACACATGTGCATCTGTGCACATATGGACATGCCTCTGAGCCCACTTCTCTTGACAAACTCATTGCACCAACTTTTTGTCATGCTGAGTTTTTACAGTTGGACAGGAACTATAGTTTTTCCTGCTTGTGCCTAAAGTGTGTTAACATGCTATGTTTTCAATACATATTTGAGAAAGATGACAGGGACAGAGGATGGAAACGGGAGAAGGAAAGAGAAAATGACTTAGCAGAGAGAACAGCAGTCCTCTCTGGAATCCAAGTTGAGGCCTCACCTGGCCCCCATCCCCACTAATGGCAAACCCTATGTCCTCAATCACTAGAAGCCAATTTTAAAAATTTTTAACTATTTTTCATGCATTGCTTTTTATAATGTAATTGCAAGCACTATAAAAGTGTATCATTATTTTCCATTGCAATATGAGTCAAAATATGAGTTAAAGGGTTTTTGTAGCCTCATCTAGGCATCCGATCTTCATGGTAACAATTACTAAATCATGGTAAAAGTCATAAATATATAATAATTATAAAGAATTATAAAACAAATGAGTCCTGAGTTCCCATTAGCAGACTTACAAATTTACTCCAAGCAGGTGAATTAGGAGCAGCACAGTGGCTGGCCTTGGAGAAGTCCCTCCATTTCCTGTGACTTCACTCACCCATCCACAGAGCAAAAGGAGTGAAGACTCACCACTGGAAGGGCTTTGGGAAGCTGATTTGCTCACTGGATGTTTCTGCTTCCATTTTTTATTTTTATTTTATTTCATTTTGTTTATTTATTTATTTATTGTGACAAGGTCTCGCTCTGTTGCCCAGGCTGGAGTGTAGAGCCGTGATTACAGCTCATTCCACCTCCTGGGCTCAAGTGATCTTCCCACCTCAGCCTCCTGAGTAGCTGGAACCACAGGCACACATCACCACGCCCGGCTAATTTTTCTATTTTTTGTAGAGACGGGATTTTGCATGTTGCCCAAGGTGGTCTTGACCTCCTGGACTTCACTAATCTGCTCACTTCAGCCTCCCACGGCACTAGGATTACAGACGTATAAGCCACCGCACCCAGCCTGCTTCCATTTTTATAACCCCTCATCATGAAGCCATCTGACTCCTGTAGATCTTACTGTCCCCTGACCAGAGTGAGACTCTCAGAGTTCCTGGGTGCTAGCACATCACAGCCCATAGACGGGCTGGCGAGGGTGGGCTCAGGGCAGGGGCCCTGGGAGCTGAGGCCCAGCTGGCTCAAGGTTATTCTGGGGCAGGAGGAATGGCTTCCGCCAAGACTGGAGTGGGAGGTGGGGCTGCTGGAAGGGCTCAGAAGTGCCTGGTCCTGGGAAGCCCCAGGCACACAGCAGGAGCCAGCAGAGCCTCTCCCTCCTGGCTGGGGCCTGGCTGGGCTGCAGCTGTCCTGAGTTCTTCTTCCCACTTACCTCGCCTCACTCAACTCTCTCTCACCCTGACCCAGGGAAGGAAACAACAGCACCTCCCAGAGGAAGTGAAATAAAAGGACTTTGTTGGAGGCTGAGGACAGAGGAAGCCACTCCAGGGATAAGGAGAAAGGAATGGTAAAGAAGCGAGATCGTGTGAGTGCAAAGACTTTATTCTCACACCTCTGCTACCATGATCTGGGCTCTAGGGAGGAACATGCGAACGTTCCTAAGCCTTTTCCACCAAACATACTCATGTGAAATGGTTCAAGTACAATGAAGTGTCATCCAAGTTCAGTGATAGCTGATGTATAACAGCATTTCCAGCGTTTGCCATTCGCCTGCTCTGACAAAAACTCTCATGACATTTGCTCATGGATAAAAAATAAAGAAGGCTCCAAATTATTGATTTTCCTACCCCTTTGTTTGCCAAACATTGGGCTAAATATTACTTCACATACATTATGTTGTTCTGGTGCAACATTATTCCCTTTCTTTTGATGAGGAAATGGAAATTCAAAGGCATTAAGTAACTTTTTCCAAAAAACACAACTTGTCAATAGCAGGGTGTGGATGCACACAAGGGCCTCTTTCTACCCAGGAACTCCCAGATGGACATGTACCATGGCTCACAGCAGTGCCGGGCACACACGGACCAGTACAACTTGGAGTGTCATATGAGTAAACATTTATTATATGTTTATGCTTTAACTCATTATGGCAAACGAGATTACTTTTCCATTTGCAGTATAAGATTTTCTTTAAAAAGAAGCCTTTATTTAATTTTTTTTTATGTTTAAGAAAAACATCAAGAAGTTATACAAATGACTGACACTGGCCAGCCCTACACTACCTCACCTTCCCTGGCCCCAATATCAAGCATAGGCTTTGATGTTTCAGCAGTAGTTTCCCCTGGCTTCTGAGCATTTGCAGCATTGTGCAGCATTCCGCCTGTCAGTAACCCCCATCACCCTGAATAACAACCTGTAGTTCCTACACACAAGGCAGGTATCTAAGCTACCTTGGAAATAGCTCTGCATGCCCACTATGAATTATGCTTATTCGGGCCACCCAAAGCTGGGAAACCTCAGAGTTATCCAGAACCAGCGCTTTACAATGTGAATAGAAAGCAAATGTGGCTGAGCCAGAAGCATCCACACAGCCAGCACCTTCTCCACATGCAGGCAGCACTCAGAACCACACGGTGGGGCAGGGGTAGGGGTGGGGGGAAGGGGGCACAGAGGGGTGGGTGGACTGGGCCCCAGAGGGACACCCAATGGCTAATTGGGCAACTGGGTCCCTGAGTCCTGACCCTCTCAGTAAGTAACAGTCGAGTTAATAGATCAGTGAGAATTCACTGATGAGTCACCCAACAATTTCCGTTTGTCACTTACCATAAGGCCAGCATTAAGCTTAGTGCTTAGGAAATATGTAAAAATAATCCTGGTTCCTGATTTCATGGGGCTTTCACCCAAGTGGAAGAATAAAAGTTAACTAAGTAAGAGAAATGTGCTAGAAAAATAAGAAGGAATAAGAGAAAGAACAAGAGAAGGAGGAGGAAAGGCCTGTGGAAGAACTGGCTGGGGGAGGGGAGAGGTCACTTCCAGCTAGAGCTCTCCAGGATGGTCTAAGGGAGAGATGAATCTGAGCTGAGTCTTAAAAGATGGCACAGTTTACACAGGTGGAGGCGGAGTGGAGGGTGAACTGCCTCTGGGCTTGCTACAGGCTTGCAGTTGGAGTCTGGACCTACCTTAAAAGCCCCCAAACCAGGGGCAGAAGAGTCCAAGAGAGCAGATACCTTAATAAGTCATGCATTTTAAGTGTCTTAAGCAACCGAGCTTTCCTCGTACCCTTGGGGAAAATAACCCTTAAATCCTACTCATATATTTATATTTTCAGTCAGTGAAAATAACCACCTTTAGCTAAAACTGACCCTGAGATTCAAGAACAGAAAAACATCTCTTGGTTTGCTGTACGGTTTTTGTTTTGTCTTGTTTATTGGTTTATTGAGACGAAATCTTGCTCTGTCGCCCAGGTTGGAGTACAGAGATGTGATTTTGGCTCATTGCAACCTCCATTTCCCTGGTTCAAGCAATCCTCCTGTGTCAACCTCCTGAGTAGCTGGGATTACAGGCGTGCACCACCACACTTGGCTAATTTTTTTGTATTTTTAGTAGAGAGGGGTTTCACCATGTTGGCCAGGGTGGTCTCGAACTCCTGACCTCAAGTGATCCGCCCGCCTCGGCCTCCCAAAGTGCTGGGATTATAAGTGTGAGCCATTGCACCTGGCTCTGCTATACGTATTTGTTAGCTAAAACCACCACACAGACTCACACACAAGAACCTCATAACTAAACTACTGAGAGGAAATCCTGCTCAGCAGTCAGTCACACCTTTTATCGAGACATGTCAGCACTCAACGGTCACCAAGTGGGATCCTCCTGAGTCTGCCGGGGCAGGCGGAGGAGTCCCAGAGCCAGGGAGGGCACTGCTTCGAAAAGTTCTGTTGGCAGCAATTCATGCAGAGGTGCCAGCAAGAGATCATGGGGACTGTGCATGGCATTATCATATTTTGAATCAAAATAAAATGTGCCCATCAAATGTCTCCCTCAGAAGCAAACACACTGATGCTAATGCACAATCTGATATTTCCTCAGAATCAATAACATCTCTGCTTCTAGGTCTTTGTTACTGTAAATCTTGACAAGATTTTTGTCAAGTGATCTTCAAAAGGCCAGAGCCAAGACTGACCACGGCCCGATGATTTGGAGGGACATGCCTCAGGCTGACCTCTAGGTCTCAGGGACCGGCATGCCTGTGCCCATGGTAAGTTAGTGACGAGAAACTGACTCGAGTTGATGAGATGGATGCCTCCAGGGACTTATGAGAGCAGGAACGTAGGTACATGGAGGAGAATTCTGCTGGGAAGCCAAAAACACTGTATTCTCTGAGGGCAGGGAAGATGGGAAGTGGGGGCCTTTGCTCTCCCTCAGGAGGAGGCACCCCATGATGCCACAGGCCCCAGAGCAGCCCTGGAGTGAGGTGGAAACACACCACGGCTCACGTGCCACATGAACATGACCTGGGGCAGCCACAGCAAAGCAGGTGACACGGCGACCTGCCTCCTAAAAGCTCAGGTGAGGAAGCTTAGGTGGTCCACGTGGTGGCAATGGAAGCCTCCAGGGGTAGCGGGAAGGGCAGGGCTGGCTCTCCATACTGCCCCACAGCCCAATGAGCTCCAGATCCAAGACAAGCTCCCCTGTGTCCTTACCTTCCTGCACTCATTTCTCTCTGGCCCACCAGCCACCAGGGAGCTCCTGGGCTCCTGCCCTTCTTCGCCCACATCAGGCAGGCATGTCTGAGCTTCCCTTTTCCATATCCCGCAACCCTCCACCCCACTCTTCTTACCACTGCCCTGCTTCAGACTCCCCCTATGTCCCCTAGAATCCCACAGGCACTTCCTACCCTCTCCCTGGCTCTGGTCTCGAACATCTCTCAAAATCCTGCCATCCACACTGCAGCCAGCATGGTCCCTGCACAGGGCAAATCTGCCTGGTCTCTCCTTCCTCCACAGCTCTCTGGGGGCACCGCGTTGCCTGCCCTGAAAAGTCGATGCTTCGCTGTGGTGAGAAACGGGGCTTGTCAGGCTGTGCATTGCACCAGGCAGTACGTTTGGCTCAGATGCTCTGCAGGTGTGTGAGTCATTCACCATTCCTGTTCATTAAGACAGCCGCCGTCTCACACAGGCTGAGCCATCCTATTGGGTTTGCTGGGAGGAGAAACCACCCAATAACATGTACCAATCACTTCGACCATCCTGGGTGGTCAGAAGCAAGTTTGCCAAACAAATAGTGACTCCACTGAGTGTTTGTTCCGTGAAAATTTGCCTTGTACTGTAATAAATAATTTGCTCCTTTTTGTGCCCAAAATATCAACCATTAATCCTCAAAGCATAATCCTGGGTCTGTCTTCACTGGAATCATGTGAGGGCTTGCAGAGATGTAGATTCCTGGGTTGCCTTCAGCCTTTTTGACCCAGCATCACTAGGCACCAGGCCCAGGAATCCCCATATTTACTGAGTCCTATTTTTTAGTACATACTAAAGTTTGGTATCATGGATACGTCTCCCTAAAGTATAATGTGGGCTTACCCATTTGTATTTCTGCCTACATGCTTCGAAGTGGAAAGTGTTCAAGAGCTTTGAACTGCACTGGCCGGCCACAGATCAGAGCACCACCGTGATCAGGCACTGCCCACAGGCCCTGGACTCCTTTCTCCTTTACTACAACACGTGGGGTCCCTCAGAGGAGGACAGCGTGAGGCAGGACCCAGCCGGCTACCTGCGTGTGCCATTTCAAGAGACCCAAGCTATATTTTGTGAAAGGGCATCATGAATTGTGTCAGGCATGTAGAATGATCTATTGTAGCATTTTAACATTAACAATCCCAGGACACACCTGGGGCTCATTGAAGGCACTGTAATGAGAAGCCTTCTCATTCAAAGACTATGAGACCACCAATTAGATTCCAAAAAGTAGACAAAGGCATAGTATCAAACGTGGATAGGCTGTTCTGCCAGAATCTGGCTTTTCATACTTTTCAGCTCATCGACGTAGCTTTGCCCAGCTCCACTCTATTTGCTGTGGAAATTCTTGCTTTTGGGATCAGACTCCTACTGTTTTGTTTTGTTCATTTGTTTTTAGAGACAGGGTCTTCGTCTGTCACACAAGCTGGAGTCCAGTGGCACGACCTCGGCTCACTGTTTCCTCAACTACCTGGGCTTAAGTGATCCTCCCGCCTGAGACTCCCAAGTAGCTGGGGCTACAGGCATGAGCCACAGTACCCAGCTAATTTTTTTTTTATTTATTTTATAGAGACAGGGTCTCCCTATGTTATCAAGGCTGGTCTCAAACTCCTGGCCTCAAGTGATCTTCTGGCCTCAGCCTCCCAAAGTGCTGGGATTACAGGCATGAGCCACTTTGCCCAGCCAAGTGTTTTTAATAATTTCCCCAAAACTGAAATACCAGACTCTCTGTTGCCTTCTTCGGAAAGGGTTAGGGAATAGAGTAGGAAGGTGTGTTGAGTGATTGTGGAGGATGCAAACAGGGACACTGGCCCCAGGGTTGAGGCAGTGAGAGAAAGATACATGTTTGTGCCAGCGCAAGGCTGAACACGCTTACGGCGTGATTTCACGTGCACCACTCCATTCGGGTATCACCACAACCGTGTTGTGATGTAGGATGGACAGCATCTAACATAAAGGACGTGTCTTTATGTCCTGGGGGAAGACAGCTGGTTTCCAGGCAAGTGCTTGGCCTGGGGTCTCACAGTGGTGGGGCCGAGGTTCTGGGGCCTCAGTTTCACCAGGGTGATCAGCCATGGGAGAGGGGGCGATTCACTGGCCGCAGGTTTGCGGACACTCGGGATATATCGGCTGCCGTTCCAGGGAGTCTTGGACGTCTGTTTTCCTGAGTCTTTGTTTTTTTCTGTGTCTCCCCAGACATTCTCCATACTCCTCTGCAAGAAACAGAGCAGAAAGGTCCTCGAAGTGCAAGCACATGCCCTGGGTTCCTGAGAATGCAGCAAGAAGCAGGGAATTGTTTTCTTCCATTAAGCCCTGCCCTGAGCAGAGAGAAATCACCTCTAAGCTCCTGTCTTGGGTGACATGTTCCCTGACACAGAGTTGCTTTTCCTCACCTGTCTAAACTAAGTAAAGAGGATCCAATATCCACTCAGTGCTGATCTTTTCAGCAGATACTCAAAGGATAAAGCAAGGATAATTTATTCTTCTTCTGTTTAATCCCATAGAGTGGATTGTGAACTTCCAAACACAGAGACATTCTTCTGAGGAGAGAGCCCCCTTATCAGTTGGGCCCTGTCCAAAATGATGATAAGTCCACATTGCCTTTGCCTACAGGAAGTATTTGTCCTCTGTCAGTAACTGTCAGGATTGCATTTGCCTCTGTAGAAAGGAAATCTGAAAAACATTTACATAAACATAAACAAAAACATTTAGAGCCCAGGCTTCTAAATGCGTGTGGGTTACAACCAACTTCCCACTTTAATTATGCTCCCAGTATAACCCTAAGAGCAGAGGGGAAGGCGGCCGTCCTTCCTTTCACTTGGCTCATCTCTGGTGAGAAGCTCTTAAGAAAAAAACACAGACACCCCCAGTTTATTTCTTGAAGAAGCTATTTCTTTTGTAAGGCGTAATATCCAGGTGGGTTTTGCATACTTCATGAACAGAACATATAAGTTGCTCTTAAATTGAATTTTAAGCACAATTTTTAGATATAACCACAGATTATTTGTTTGTTTGTTCAAGCTAAAATTAAAGCTGGCCGTCTACGTAAACCATCCATGGAGCGACAAGGATTTGCGCTCTGCCACCTGCCCAAGAGTTCCACCGGAGACCAGATACCAAGGCAAACCAGCAATTTGGTGTGGCTGTGCGTGCACTCATTTCCCTGCCTGAGTACTCTGAGGTCATTAAGGGGTGCCGGGTTCTTTAGAAAGACGTTCTCATTAAGTGAATGGTGTTGAACTGCAGTTTCATAGCAGCCTAGGCATAGGCGTCCATGACACACACACACACACACACACACACACACAAACACACACACAAAAACACAAACACACACAACACACACAAACACAAAATGATTATTATATTTACTTATACAAGTTATATTTAAACTATGCCTACATACAGTATACATGTTGCAAAACTATTCCCCCCTAGAGGCCAAGGAGGTTGTCTTTCTCATCTTTAAATTCCTAGACGTGAGTATTCAGTTAAAAATTACCAGCATATTTTGCTCCAGTTATATTATCCTTGATTTCTGAATTTATTCATTCCGACATATCTACTGGGCACCTATTGTGTTCCAGACGATCTACAAAGCATATGGGTACCAAGACAGCCTTCTCAAGGAATATTCCATCTACCAAACTGAATATTTTGATCTTACAAATGAATTCATAAGGGATTATGGATATTAAAGAAGGGTTAAAGATCAGTAGAAAAGTCCAAGTATTTTTTACTTTGAACATAACCCCCTAAGTTTATACTGTTTGCTCAGAAAAAACAAGTAATAATAATGGCCTCTAAATCCTTCCCTTCTTGTCCATTTGTTTTTTAACTCTTCACTGGAGTGTGAAACCCTGGAGGGCAGAAACTCAGGCCCAGTGGCTTCTGCATCTCCAGCTCCTAGCACCTGGCAGGCACTCGCTGCTGACAACCTGGCCAACTTACTAAATAAACCAATATCAAGATTTTCATGAGATACCAGGACACAAGCTTCTAAAAATGTTCAGCATTCAAAATATCAAAATAAGAAGTAGGATGCTCCAAAGAAATAAATCAGCCTTCCCTATCCCCAGCCCCACCCCTGAGAGAGATGTGCCATGGGAAAGAAGAGCTTCCAACACTGGGAAAACCAGTCACCCTGGCACTGAAACGCAGGAATTCCAGGAATCCCTGCATTTCATGAACACTCTGAATTTTTGAAATAAATAACGTGAATGATGACAACACAAGCCATACATACTGGCACTCACATGCCAGCCCCAGGGGGGGCCTACATGGCAGAGCTGCAGGCCAGTTGGAAATATGAATGACTGCACTTCTGATGTGTTTTCTAGGCTGCTAATTTTTACAGCCAAGAGATTTGCTATTATAAGTTCACTTCAACATGGCTGAAAGGAATGGAAATGAATTGGCAGATGTTACAGGTTTTCTTTACCTTTAATCTATATTCATAACTACGCCCTGGACTGAGACCCCTTTAAGATACTACATTGATCCAAGGTAAAAAGTAATATACTGCAGGTTCTCAAATAACATCGTGTCATTCAATGTCGTTTCACTATAATATTGATGAGAAAAAAAAAATTGATTCCAGCTGGGGCCACTGTCAGTGTGGTGTGTGCAGTTCTCCCCATGTCTGTGTGGGTTTTCTCTGAGTACTCCCGTTTCCTCCCACATCCCAAAGCTGTGCACATTAGGTTCACTGGGCCCAGTCTGAGTGAGTGTGGGTGTGTGAGAGTGTGTGTACCCTGCAATGGGATGGCATCCTGGCCAGGACTCATTCCCCCCTTGCACCTTGACTCTGAGCTGGAATAAGTGTGTTAGAAAATGAATAAATGAATGAATGACACAAATTTCACAAATTCTTGTAAAATAAAAATGCATCAAGTCTACAATAACCACACAGATGCACAACAATAAACAATGAGGTCTGAAATAGCTCAACAAGCCCCTTGTATTCATGACGGCTTGTTTCTGCGCTGCAAGGAGGTGCTCCTTACAATTTTTGCTTTGCAAGTATTTCTTCCTTAGTTTAACCAACTACCACTATGACCACCATCACTCACTGTTGCAGCAAAACTCGGGTATATTCTCTTATTTGTTTTTATTAATTTTTCTTAAATGTATAGCTCACATTTATTTCAACGTTGAATATTTGCAGTGTTTTGGGTCTTTATTTAGAAGTTTGGTGAAGTTTTTGTGAACAGTTTGGTGATGTTGTGTGTCCTAGGAATTTAACTCTTGTTTATATCAATTGGCCTATGGTAAGGTTGGATTTATTGTATGTTATTTTGCTTAAAGTCACGGTTTCCAAGAATCTATTGGTGACCTTAAGTGAGGACTTATTGTACGTGAAGCTATTCATTTGTAAACCTTCAGTGATGATGGAGAAACAGTCCTGAAGGAAGGACAGCTGGATTCCTGCACCACCTGGAACCATCCTTCGTATCTGTATCTGTGAGTATATAGTACCCAATGGAACAATAATTAATGGCAGCTAGCTCATGCCTAACTATTATCTTCTCATTTTGAAGACAGGGAGCATTAAATTGTTTAGCCCTTCTTTTGTAGGTAGGACCAAGAGACTCCATATAGCCAACGAGTTGTGATGAATAGTGACTGAAGTGCTTCATCGATGATGGAAGATGCTCCATTGCTCAGTTTCCTTTTCCTGGGACCTCAACATTTGACTTGGCAGCTGTGTCATCATCCAGGGTCCCTGAGAAACGAGAGTGAGCAGAGCATCACACATGTGTGAGACAAGTACACAGTGTGGATAAGAAATACAGAGATTTTGTAAAGCTGCTGAGATTGGAGGCTCTTTGGTGTTTGTTACTGCAGCACAATCCAGCTGACCCTGCCTGATATGCTAAGTTGCTAGCAGAGCAAAAGAAGTGCTAAATGATGAGTTAATGGGTGCAGGAAATCAACATGGCACATGGCACATATGTAACAAACCTGCACATTGTGCACATGTACCCTAAAACCTAAAGTATAATAATAATTACCAAAAAAATGCAAAAAAAAAAAAAAAAGAAGTGGATAGGGCCAAAGGAAGGCTAAGTCCCAGTGCCACCAAGCCGCTCCCTCTCTGCTTCCTGGGAGAGAGGCTCCATCATCAGCATGGTGCAGTGTGCAAATCAGAAACTTGGACACTTAGATTGCAGCGCTGTTGTCAGAATAATGTATGTATGGTTCCTATGGATTCTTCTGTGGTCTCCTGAACATAGAGAATGCTCAGGAAATGGTAGCGGTTATTACATTAATTTTTAGTTACAAGATGTTTGGGGCATAATATGAGTCTAGATAGGAAGGGACGATAGCCCTAGACCTGCATTCAACATCAGCAAATATTTATTTGAAAGTCTAACAATCACTATCTAGGAGTCCTTTCCTGAGCAAAGCTGAACAAGCTAGAAGAGGAGTCAGAGGCGTAAAGTACAGCCTAGTGGAGGTGGCCTCTAGTTGAGAGAAGCCCAGGTTGTTATGTGAGTACTTGGGCATCAGCGAAGGCTCCCTGGAGGAGGTGATGTGGCAGCTGAGATCTGTCAGATGAGCTGAGACAGTCTGGTATGAAGAGGGGAAGATGAGCTCAAAGAGGGGGAACAGTATGTGCACAGGCCGGGGGGGGGAAGGAGGGACGGTGCATGCAGAGAACTACAGTGGCCATTTGGAGGCTACAGTGACTCCATCTGGAGGCTGATCCATCATACTGGCTTCTGATTAACCTCTGTTCCAGGCACACCTCTAAGATTTCCAGTCTGTCTATTGTTTCTTGTGTAAGAGCAAGTACTTACTGTAAATCCTGCCCTTGGGTCAGCCAACCTTGATGTTATCGTACTTCAATCGTCCTGCACCTCCCTTCTGGACCAACCCTCCCTGTGATCTATAAGCCCTGGGTCTGGGGGTCATGGAGCAGGGGACCCACCATCCTGTCTCACCGCCACCTGAGACAGATGGGGCTCCTGTTCATAAGTCCCTATTAAATGTTTCTTCCTGAGAAACTGGATACATCAGCCTCTTTCTTCAGCCTCTTGGCTTCCTCGGACTTTGGGAGTAGGTTTGCATAGACCTGCCCACTGCGGAACAGGGCAGAGAATGTGAGGGGCAGGTGATGAGAAACGGGGCTGCAGCCATAAAAGGAAATCCAGCCACACCCAAAGCACGCCTAGATTGTCTTCCTATCACAGCAAGTGAAACTTCTCAAGCTCAATTTCTTCTGTTTGTCCACAAGGAGTCATTTGAAATGAAGTCCTGCTGGGCACAGAAGACAAAAAGATCTGTTAGCTCTCCCAACATCTGTGCCTAATCATTCAGTAACTTGCCTAAAGCTAGCTTACAGGGAGCAGGGGCTGGGTCCTGCGGCATCATGGTGTTCTCCCATTCCAGAGAGACAGTCTTATCTCCCCTCCTCCCATCTGCCATCAGCTTTATGGAACCCAAATTCTCAGGCTGCAAAGCTTCCAAAAGATGTCTGAGAGGAAACTCTTGACTTGGCAGTCGATGCCTCTGAATTGCTGAGCAGTGAATGGAATTTCTGCCTCTCACTCCACCCACTTTGTAGGACTCTGGAACCCAGGAAACACATGATACTGCTTGCACGGGTAATGTGAGCAGAAGAGAAAGAAACCCATCCCTTCCTCACCCCACCCCATGCACGAGGACATCCAAGGATATATCTATGCCTTTAGATTGGCCCTCTCTCCATGCCCAGGAGGAGAATTCGGCTCGTCTTCTCCTGCCAGCTCCAAATTATTTCTGGCTGGCTCATCCATCCCCCTGAAAGACCCAGAGGATTAAGAGACATGGCAAGGCCTTCTGATGGACATTGAACTCACTGACTCGGCACGCACCATAGCAAAGGTTTGCACAGAAACTTTACACCCAGAGCCAATAAAGTCTGTGCCATCAAAAGCAAGTCAAAACACAATGGCATCCAGCAAAGCAGCCAGCAGATTGTCAGCCTGTCCTCTTAAGCAAAAGTTCTGCAGGAGAGCCAGCGGAGAAGCTTGAGAAGGAGCCAGGAAGGGAGTGAGTTCCACATGCCCCATGCGGCTCCTGCCACCGCTGCCACGGCTGCTGCTGGAAAAACACATTCCAGCATCTGGCATCGGAGCCCCACAGCTGGGGTGCGCCCCGCCTGTGTGGCCAGGAGTGCCCTCTGAAATGCACAGCCAAGAGGAGAGAGGACAGGGCAGGTACAACTAGGGGTGCCAATCCCACGAGGCCATGCCAACTCTGCCTTGCCATCCGATGCCAGCCGACTTCCTTGTGCCATAATGGCCGGGTTTAAGAAATGTCAACGTTGTGTTTGGAAAATGATAAACACTCTGGAACAAAGAGGTGTCTTTTCCAGCCATGCCCCAGTCTACTCATGAGAAGCAGGGGCTGGGGAACAAATCTCCAATAGGAAGAATAACCTCAGAGCAGGGATGAAGAGAGGCTGGCAGCAGGCGGGACCTCCTCCAGCAAACACGTGGAAAGAGCCTAAAAGCAGCATGTGGCTTCCAACCAACACTCCAGCACTCTCTCCAACTCAGGCCACAACAGGGAGATTTGCTTCCCTGCTGTTTTCTTAGCAGCAGAGCATTTTGACATTCACAAGACCCTGTTTCCTTAAGAGAAAGCCAGGCTGGTGCTTCTGCTGCTGTGGCCTGTCACCTAATCTCTGTTTGGAGCCAGGCAGTCCTCTCGCCTATGAACAACCACACGTCGCACCCCCAGAGGAGCCAAGGGAGGGAGCCCTGGGCAGAGGCAGCAGATGAACTCTGGGCGACTATTTCCAGGGAATGCCTCCCCAAGCACTCTCTGTTAACTGGAGGAAGGAGAATCACGGTGGCAGGAAGAGCGGCATGAAAGATTTCTCAGTTGTGATAGATGTTTCTTAGCCACTTACTTAAGCTCAGTTTAAGCCAAAACATGACCAAAGAATTGTCATCATGCATGAGCAAATGTAGAAATGCCATGTCCCTTAAGATTCTTTATAGAAAAAATAAAACCTGGTGATCACTGCAAATGAAGGCATCTTCAGAAACTATGAAAGGCACTAACTCTATGTGACCCTGTGCAAACTGCTCTAAACCCGAAGGAGCAGCCAGCTTCCTGTCTCAAAGTTCTGCTGCCTTAAACAGATGGCAGAGTGGTCCCAGACATCCCAGCAACTAGGCCGGTGCACACATTTCAGAAATGAGAGGTGGAGCAATAACAGGTCCACGGGGAATGGTTTGGGCACAGGGCAAAGGGGACAGATAACCTCAAAAGTCCTTTGGGCGGACACAGAGGCCAGCTGGGGCACTTGCCACAGCTTCGGGGTGCATCTTGTGTCAAGACCTTGGCACGCTGAAGAAGCCAGCTAAAATAGAGCCACTCACGAGTTATGATTATCCTCGTTCAGCTAGGATGGAGAATCCCATACAGAGAGCGTGGTCACTTTCCTTTCCGGACATCCTGTATTTAATAGATGAAGTCACTCGAGCTTCCTCTGTTTGAGCTAAGGTCCCCGAGTTTGGCAGGAGAGGGATGATGGGAGTTCCCGGGGAAGTGGGGAAGGAGGCTCATCTCAACTCCATTAAACGTTCTGAGAGGGTGTAAAATTTGTCTGGCCTGTTTGCTTTTTTTCAAACTCCGCGCTTGTGGGTGGGATACAGTTTGGAGCAGAAAAACAGAAGCAGGCCTTGGAGGAAGGTCCAGCTTTGGTAGGAAGGATGGCAGTGATTGGGACCATCCAAGAGAAAGCACTGAGCCCTACCTGAGCCTTGGGTGTTCCTGGGTGAGCTCCCTGCAGTCCCAACAGACCCCTGGCCAAAGGTGCTTTGAGACTGGGAACCAGAGCAGCAACCACCACACTCAGTCACTGGGCGTGTCGCAGGCCTGTCCTTGAAGCTCCCTCCTCCAAGCAGATTGAAATGCTCCTTTCCCAGGGCCGTGTTCTGCACTGTCAGTCTGCACTGCAGAGGATGCTTCAGCCGGATCAATTCCATACTCTCTGCAAAGAGCTCTGGAGCTGGGGGTGTGCCTGGAGACGCCAGCACTTTTGAGTCTGAAGCTCACTTTGTAAAAAATTAGAATGACTCAGGGCAAAAGGAGAAAAAAACATGTATATTCATGCAAGATAAAGATTTAGAATCCATGCAGGGAAGTTATGATCCACAAAGCAACCATAATTTAACCACATTACATGCCAGAATTAAGCCATAAATTTAATAGCATGTATTTACAAAGTAATGAAAGTCTACGTATCATGTTTTCAGAAATAATCCCACAAATCTGAAAGTAGGTTGATTTGACTGCTGGACATTCCTCCGAATGTTTTTCTACTTGTGAAATCAAATTCTCATCCTCACTGGAGCATTGATGTGGAGGCATTTTATGGATGCATTATAGAAAATATGTGGAACAGGTGAGGAAGTGTGGGAGGGACCTGATGCCATTGTCTTTGAAGAGGTCACATTTTCTGTGAGTTGAATGGGCTGACGAATCGTGCCTGCTGCATTCTGTCACAGTGGAGAGCACTACTAATATTACATAGTGGAAGGAGGCCTGCAACTCCACACCAGACTAAAATGCACTCAAGGCAGGACACACAGGGTTCATTCTAGAAGACCTGATTCTAGTCTGCTGAGCTCAAAAAATGCAATGCCAACTTCACTTTTTTGTGGCAGGGGAAGGAACAAAATCTACCTTCTTAATGTCTTCCCATACATATTATTAACTTGTCCCGTTGTGGAATCAAATGTTTTGTTGCCCTAAAAAGTAGAAGGATGAACACTTTTCAAGCTCCTTTTATATTTTTTGTAAGGTATTAGTAGATGCTTACAGTACAGGGCTATATATAGATGGGAAAACAAACTGCTTTGACAAAAGTTCTGGAAGCTTGTAATGCCATTTCATTAGGCTGTTTGCACAGCCTGAATCGGCACAAAGACAGGAGGTCATTGCAAGGAGGTTGGACAGAAGCTCCAGCAGCCTCTTCTGGCAATCATCTCTGCAAAGGCTAGGCCTGACCAGGGGAGGGTTCTAGGTGCTCCCTGGGGGATCCAGATGAGCCAAAGAACTAGGACTTAATTTGAATCACAGCTGATTTTTGCAAGCCTCTCAGAATCCTTCCAATGGGAATGGTGGCACTTGTAAACCTCCTGTGTGGTGGACTCCCGCACAGACAGCAGAGAGTCCCAGATATTCCAGCAACTAGGCTGGCACACACATTTCCTTCTTTCCTAAGATTTGCAAAAGGTCGAGAAACAACAGTCTGGATCTTCTCAACCAAAAGAGAGTCCTACTAGAAATGACCACTAGGCTGGAAGCCTCCCATGCGCAAGGATTCACATCCACTACTTACCAACAAGGGCATGTTGAAGGTGCAGAAGAATGAAGGAAGGTGCAAGTGGGTTGGCGGGGAGAACTTTTGCAGAGAAAACAATCAATTTGTCTAAAATAAAGGATGAAACCCTAGAAATGCAAAGAGGCCCGGATGAAAGGTGGAATGGGGGAAGGACGCCATCAACGGGCAGGGACAAGGAGAGCGTGTCCTTGGATTCCCCCCTGCAAACAAAGGCTGCCAGCAGCTGCCTCCTGTGGGTTCCTGCTAAGTCGTCATCCAAGTATTTCTGCCTCAGTTGCAGTTAAATAAAGTGTTGGAGGAAGAGATGTGATTTAGCAAAAATGACTAGTGCTGAGTGCACAGAGGCACTGAATAAATGAAATTTGATTAAAAGGGTGAATCTGAGCCAGGGAAAAAAACCCAGCCAAGTGTTGACAGTGGAAAAGCATCCTCAGAGGCTCAAGTGCTGAGGCCTCTCTGGCTCTTCCCTTGGAGCCCTGGGGTCATCTTGCTGTGCGTGTGCCTCTCTCCTGCTTCCCAGTCCCTTATCCTGGCAGATTAAAAAAAAAAAAAAGAGTCAACAGAACGATGCTGTCCATTGCTCAGGCAAAGGCCCCTTGGAATACCTTGTGGTCCCCATTAATTCTTTCCATAAGAGTTTATGAAGTGCCTACTAGATGTCAAAGAGAAATGAAACCACAGCCACAGTTAGAGCCTCAGGCATTTCTGTTCAGGAACTCACAATGTTATCGGGTTCACTCAAGGAGATGATTTATTTTAGATCTTGACTCTCACTCCAGCTGCCCCACAGGAGAATGACATTTAAATCAGAATGCCACGTTATCCATTTACAATAGAAAATATATATTTGCAGTGACCATAATATTTCAGAACCTGGCTACTCTAAGGGTGGTCCACGAATCCACAGTGTTGGCAGCACCTGGAAACTTGTTAGCAAAGCAGAAATTCAAGCCCTAGCCCAGACCTACAGAATGAAAACTGCATTTTAACAAGATCCCCAGGTGATCCTTACATGCATAGAATTGGAGAAACAATGGTCTAGAATCATGGTTCTCAAACAGGAGCGTGCATCAGAGGGAGGGATGGTTAAAACCAGGGTGTGGGGGTCCCACTCCAGCGTTTCTGCTTTGGGGGGTCTGGAATAAGGCCCAAGAGCTTGCAACGCCTCGCAAGTTTCCAGGGCCCACACTTTAGGAACTACTGATCCAAACATCTAGACAACCCCCTGTGACACCACAATGCCTGACTTCATGTGGTGGCTGAAGTTGCAAAATTAATCCAAAGCCCTCATCATCCTCACATCTGAGCTGTATCAGCCTCACAAGGGTGTGTGTATAAAACAGATCCCTGGGCCCCATCCCCAGATTCCGTGTGTGACACATTGAATAAGAACAGACTTACACCTTTTCACATCATCATAAAATTTAAGAAGACAAAATCAAAGACAAAATCAAAGATAAAATCAAAGACAAAAAGAAAATTTTCTTTTCTTAAAAAAAAGAACTGATTGAATTTCTTAAAGTTTCTTAAAACTTAGAAGGCAAGAAGTTAGTTGTTTAGTAACAATTTTAAAGTTTGAAGTAAGTTGTGTTGAAAAGTGCAGGTGTGTTTTTGGACAGCGCTAGAGTGCTTTGGGTAGAAAAGTAAGCACATTTATTTCTTTCCACTTTTCCTCAGCAGCCTTGATATGACGAAAGCTATCACATATGTCACTATCATTCCTGCACATCTGCGTGGCAATAATTCTTGATCATAGATATAGCAAAATCCTTGATTTTTCGTCTTGGTGTCCTGGACCTCTTGACTCATGCGCCCCACCCCTCATCGAAGTGCAGACAGACTCTGGACTCACCAGGCCCATCCACTCCAGGCTTTGGATAAAGATGTGGGGAGAAAAGTGGCATGGTGGTTTTTCAAAATAACATTTTTAATGTTTTTAAAAATAACATGAATAGGGGGTGGAGACTTTCGGAATCAAAAAAATAAAATGTCAGTGAAAGTAAAGGAAGGGCTAGTCTCTTTGAAACAATATTCTGCAGCTTAAAGAATGGCTTGTGAACAGGGTGTGCTAGGGAGAATTTAATCCAGAGAAGGCAGAAGCAAGACAGGCAATGTCTTTTCCCTCCTACAGATTGGAGTAGAGGGGCCGGCGTGGCTGTGGATTCGTGGCAGGGGAGGTCCTGGCTTCCGGAACACTGTTCTAGTGTGCGCTGGCAAGATGTCCCTATTTAGACCCTGCCTTTCACGTGGCCATTCTTCTCTAAAGTTATTTTTATCTACAGTGCCTCACCTGTACATAATGTTATAGGTACACGTGCAATCGGTGCTTAAAATAGCACCTCAATTCTATCATGATAGCTAAAAATAATCCTGGGGTTCATTTGGAGCTCGCCTGTTGGCTGCCCTCGGCACACAGGCATGGATCCTTGTCAGACTGCCTTCCCACGAGATCTTCAAAAGACTTTCTCCACTCCCCTACCCCCACCCCCCGCACCCCCCGTCACCCCCATTGCTTCCTGGAACTCATTTCTTCTTATTGCTTTGTGACGCAAGCTTCTCGAAAAACTTGCACAATCACAAACTCTGATTGGCATTCCAACCCTCCTTCTGCTCATCAGCAAACATGATAATGAAGCAGTTGCTTTCTGTTTCTCCCCGTTTCCCTCCTTCACTTTACAGCTCTATTGGGACAGACATTTATTGAATCTTCCCTTCCACCTGGGAAGAATTTGTTAACAGGAAAACACAAAACAGACTTCATTCGGTACACCCAACAAATTACTGACTCGTCTCTTCGCCCAGTAAGTCATGGGGACTAGCTGTGTTTTCCTGTGTCTTCGGTTACAGAGGGTTAGCGGCAGTGTTCTGCCTGTCCTTCCAAGGTTTGCCACTCCCTCTTATTATAAGGTCTCTTTGAGACAGAACTGCTGATCCTTACATATTACCAGATTCCAATCTGAGCACATAAACCCAAGCTTCAATGGGTTCCATAAATTCTTCAGATTTTCATTCTAGAAACTTCGAAGGATACAAACTTGCTCCCTGAAAAAATCATCATTTGTTCAACATCAGGCCCCGCTAATGTGCAACCCCAGAAATGACCAGATCATTTCATGAGAAAACCCAATTTGGGGTTTTGATTCTCCCTCAAGTTTTAACTTCTCAGAAAGCCCCTGGACTTTCTGGCCAGCATCACCGGGGGCTTCAGTGTGGCCCCCAGCACAGCCACCCTGTGACCACCCAAAGGATACACGGTGGATACTGGAGAGAAATTCCTAATGGCCCCCTTGCCGATTCCAGCTTACTTTCATTCCGTCTGCACTCTCTGTCCCATGAAAACAGATAAGTGGCATCTGTGACTATGATTCCAAGCTGCTTTTAACAGCAAAGTATCCAATTATAGACACCATTTTACGTCGCGGGTACTCCATTATGTCTGCTCAGAGTGCAGCTCCGCGCATCCCGCTCCTGGAGCGCCACAGCCCGTCACCTCCACGCCGCACGTAGTTCTGAAACTTCCTCATAATCGCATGCACTGGCACAAAGCCTCAGCAATTAGTCTCAAACAGCCCCATAAACGAGCACCTGGCTAGGTGTCATAGACCTAATGAAAGTCAAGTGCGTCAACGAGATGCTTATTATATGGCGCCTCTCCCTTCTTTGTTAATGTTGTTTGGACTTCATGGAAACCCGCGTGCATAGGAAAATACAGGCAGCTGCTCAGATCCCCTCAGTTTAAACCAATGTTTCTCTCAAGCTAGATGAAACAATGAGCAAACTGCCTTCATTTCTGGAGCCCTCCAGAAACATTCCCAGAATTCCAGAATTAATATTGACTGCAATGCTGGGGGAGAAATAGACCCCTCAGGACAAAGGACCTCCAAGCACTGCCACCAGCAATACAGGATTTTTTTCTTGTTTTGATTTGGTGGAATATGTTGGGCCACAGTGACCCTGGAGGGTTTAATGATTACAAAGAAAAAATAAAATTTAGAAAAAAAGAAGAGAAAGGAAAAATCATGCTCTGGGGGTATGAGAACAGCAGAGGACGAGAGCAGAAACAGTTTTGTAATGAGGAAGGTCTGGACATTTGAGCTCCAGCCATAGATAAGGAGCACTTTCTGTTTTGTACTTAACGCCCAGGGCTCCCCACACACTGAGTTTGCTGCTGGGTATAAGTCAGGCCCTAAACCCCCTGCATCCCCACAGCCCACCCTATTAAGTCCAAGGGGAGAGACCAGGGCATAAGGAAAGAATCTGGGCCACGGTCGTTCACGCCTGTAATCCCAGGCAGGTAGATCACCTGAGATCAGAAATTCAAGACCAGCCTGGCCAACAAGGCAAAACCCTGTCTCTACTCAAAATACAAAATTAGCTGGGAGTGGTGGCACGAACCTGTAATCCCAGCTACTTGAGAGATTGAGGCAGGAGAATCGCTTCAACCCAGGAGGCGGAGGTTGCAGTGAGCCAAGATTGCGCCACTGCACTCCAGCCTGAGTGACAGAGCCAGACTCCATCTCAAAAAAAAAAAAAAAAAGAAGAAGAAGAAGCTGAATGCCCACCATCACTTGATTTTCCCTTTTGTCAAGGTCATTGTCCAATTCCTTTTTTTTTTTTTTTTTGGGATGGAGTCTCATTCTGTCACCCAGGCTGGAGTGCAGTGGCACGATCTCGGCTCAGTGCAAACTCCGCCTCCCGGGTTTACGCCATTCTCCTGCCTCAGCCTCCCGAGTAGCTGGGACTACGAGCACCCACCACCACGCCCAGCTAATTTTTTTTTTCTATTTTTTAGTAGAGACGGGGTTTCACCGTGTTAGCCAGGATGGTCTCGATCTCCTGACCTCATGACCAGCCTGCCTTGGCCTCCCAAAGTGCTGGGATTACAGGCGTGAACCACAATGCCCGGCCCCCAATTCTTGATGCAACACAGTGCAGTGGAGCTGAGGGCCCCACACAGATGTGGCAGCAGCAGTGCTGGGTTCCAGGCCTGCCACAGGTGAGTCACAGGTCACTCTCCAGTCCCCAGTCCTCTTAGCAGTGAAACAGTCCCAACTCCACAACTCCTGAGCCCTAACAGCATCCGTATCAGGGAATCTGCGTCTCAATTGCTTCCTTCCAATGGGTGTTTCCCCAGAAGCCCCCATCTCTCCTGTCACCTGCCACCCCCACAAGGCCCCCCTGGCCCAACCAAGACCTCTCCATTAGCCTTCTACCTGCACAAGTCCAGATGCTCCACATCCCCTCATCACAAAACATTTGGGAACTCCTGGCCTTTTGCATTTTAAAATCCACTGTTTTAAGATGTTCTGCAATCAATGAATCCTCTAGAGAGAGGAATTTTTTTCCTGGACCCCCGTGAAAGGCAGCCACCTCCCCCCCTCATTTAACATTCTGTTCCCTTGCTTGTTCCATGTCACTTTTGCTTTGCCCAGTCACATGGCCAATGGCCGTCGAGGGAGAGAGGACACTCAGCACCAAGGAGCCTGATGAGGAAGGAGTGAGGGAGAGCAGGGCACCTCTGGCTCTAGCCCAGCCACACCAGAGCCCTGCTGCTTCCAGAAGCCTCAAGGTGGCCACTTCTGCTGATTTCCTGATTTTCCCGTTTTTAGATGGTCCTGGACCTGAAGCCCCAGGAGGTTAGACCACAAGAAGGCAGATGGCCTGCACACCACAACCAATTAGCAAGTAAGGCTTCACATGGATGCAAATATCCAAAACACGCTTGGGCTGAATCACACAGCAAGGCAGAAATGTTAGTGAGGATGAAATGCTGTCACCATCAGCCCAAGGGCAGGAACGTAGCCAGTGGCTAAAAGACAGAAACATGAGCTTTGTCTGGGCTCTCCTGCCTGCAGTCCCTCCTTCTGCTCATCTTTCCCTTGCTCTCTCACCCTCTCTCTAACCCAGCTCCCTCTTCCCTTCAGGCCTACGCAAGAGCAGGTGCCCTGTGGTTCCCGAGCTCCTCTGGATCTCCCCTGGAGCCAGTCGCCTGTAGAGGATCTGGACTCCCCGACTCCCGGAGCCTGCGGCAAGAGGCAGGTCAAGTCAGCGCCTGCTCCTCATCCTACTGGCAGGCCCCGAGGATGCAAGGGCAACGGAGGGGCCCATTGTGAGCCTAGGGGGAAACAGAAAAGTCAGGAAAAGGTTTCCATGACAAGCCGTTTTCTAGGAACTCTAACAATGGGGAAATAATATCATCCAAACCTAGAAAGAGAAGACAGGACTACAAGAAGAAAGAAACAATGATAAGTGATACTGGCTAGAGCTAGGATCATGCCGGGCTTAAAAAGCAAATGAAACAGAAAAGGGGAGAGGGCAGCAGCTGCTCGCCGAGGTCGCGGCCTGATTCTAGAAGGTTATGCCTTTAATTGGACACAGAAGTGTGTTCAGGGGTTGCCCCCGCTTCCTGCACCTTCCATGGTGGCAAACATTTGGGTTTTACCACCACCAGAAGTTTCTCTATCGAAAATCACAAGACAGTCCATAGCACCCTACAGGCTCCCCACCCTGCCCTGAGCCAGGATCAGCCTGAAGTTGTTATCATGAACAAGAACCAGAATGTTCCAGGACAGTTTGCAAACAATATCGCTAAAAAAGAGGCTAGTGCTACAGACAGTGGGTTATATGACAATAAGGCAAGGGCGTGGGCATGTGTATCTGTATGTGTCTGTCTGTGTGTATGTGCCTGTGGTTATATCTGTGTATTGTGAATGTGTGTTATGTGTATATGTGTGCATACATGTGCATGTGTTGATGTGAGTGTATGTATGTGCATGTGTGTGTGGGCATCCATGTGTATCCATATGTGTACTGTTTGCATGTGTGTATGTGTGTGCTGCTGTGTGCAGGTGAGTTTTGTACATATGTGTGTGTGTGTATGTAGGGAGTTGTGCATGTGTGTATGTGGGGGAGGGTATGGGTATATGTATACGAGTGTGCTCTGTATGTGCAGGTGTGTGTGTGTGTATGTGTGTATGTGTGCATGTGTTGAGGTGTCTATATGTGTAGATGTGCATGTGTGTATGTGTGGGGGTTGTGCGTGTGTAGGTGTGCATGTGTTATGCATGCATTTATGTTCTGTATGCATGTGTGTATCTATGTGTGTGCATGTGTGTATGTGGGTAGGTGTGTGCATGTGTGTATGTGTATGTATGCGTGTGTGTTCTGCATGCCTGTGTGTTCTGTGTGCATGTATGTATGCATGTGTTCTGTATGCATAGCTGTGTGTGTTCTGTGTGCATGTGTGTGTATGTATGCATGTGTGTTCTGTATGCATGTATGTGTTCTGTGTGCATGTATGTGTATGTACGCATGTGTGTTCTGTATGCATGTGTGTGTGTTCTGTGTGCATGTGTGTGAGTGTGTGTATGTATGCATGTGTGTTCTGTGTTCAGTGTATATGTGGATGTGCATGGATGTGTGTTCTGTATGCATGTGTGTATGTGAATGTGTGCCTGTGTTTGCATGTTTGCTGTGTATGCATATGTGTGTATGTGTGGGTGCAAATGTGTGTATGTATGAGTGGGAGGATTGTGTTTAAGTGTGTGTAGCTGTGTAGGTATGTATTATGCATCTGTGTTCTGTATGCAGTGTGCATGTATGTGTATGTTGGTGTGTGCATGTGTAGATATGGGTGTGTATGTGTGCCTTCTGTGTACATAGAGTAAATGTTCCTTCCTATGCGCTCACACACACACGTTTACATGTTCCAGTATGGTCCTTACCAAAGCCCACAGGCACCTGCAAGGGGCGCAGCACTTGCCAAGCCACTAGCCAGGCCATACGGCTCCGAGACAAGTATTTATGGTAAAGTCATCTGTTCCAGACAGCCTGTGTCTTTAATAGAAATGCCAAAAGTGCTTTGAGTTGGGCAGCCTGGGGTGTGTCCTAGTCAGGAAATCTCATCAGATTGCTTCAAGATTTCCTCAGCCTTCACTCCAAAATACTAACTGCATCGCAACCATATGAAAATCAAATCCACAAAGTAGATGGGTCTGTTTTGAATTTTTATGTAATTGGAAAAATGAAATGAATTCTTTAAAATTTGATTCTAATTTGCCCTCACCTTTTATGGATTTTGGAGCTAATCGACCAAGATACCACTTATTTCATTCTTCCCTTAAATCTGGGCAATATACATATACATATATATATATATCTCCTTCATTTGTGAATAAAGATGATTGATAGATATTAGTATTTTCAGGGATTGCTGCTACTTAAATTTATTTATGTACTTTTTATCAAATAGGAAGGAGAAGAAATAGAAGCTATTTAACTGGCTGTCTAAAACATCGTGGAAAATGATCTGGAAATTTATGAAGTGATTAAAAAAATTACAATTTTTGCTTTCATTTGTCTAGAACATGAGGGATTTTTTGGTCCATTTCTAGAGCTGTAAAAGCCAAAAATTAAGAAGAAGGAAAATGCTTTTCTGAAGGCAAACCCACTTAACATGACAGCTACTGCTATGGATTCATATATATGAGCAAAAGAATGGGTCTTTAACACAGGAAAGAAAAGAATGAAATAACTCTTTAATCCTTGCTAAAACATAGAAGAAAGTAAATCTGACTTTAAGACATCACTACCATGGTTAGATCTTCCAGCCATTTTTGAGCCACAAAGTGTTGTTATACACTCATGAATAATATTTGAGCACAAAAGCTGAATCAAATAAAATAAATGATGTAGGTTCCAAATTTACTGAAGCAGAACTAAATCGCACTCATTGTTTTTTCGTTTTTAACGTGAGGCACGACGCTTGGTTTAAAGCCGGAGGCTGTGGTCGACAAGTCCCACAGTTTAACGCCCCTTTCATCCAAAGCTATGTCACGCTCTAGGTGGTCCACTATTTTCCTTGATCCAACTCTTTCTACGGCATGCTTCTAGCTCCTGGGACTTTTTTCAGCCTTTTGGACAAAACTAGAAATTTTAGTAAGAAAACCTAAGGCCATCGGAGTGCAAACCCAAGCCTGAAATTTCACGAGCACAACGATACACAGCAACAGATTTCTTTTTGCCTGTTTCAGACAATTCATTTTCCATTTGCAACAAATAATTTATAGTTAGAACTTAATGCCTGCTAGGCCATGGTCATTGAAAACATATGTCGATCCTGTTGAGGCTTCAGAAACAATCAGAAGTCATTTTATTTCCCATTTCAAAGACCAAAACAGTAGCTTACATTTTTTAATACATGACCAATTGTTTCAAAACATCTGGAGAGCTATACCTTTCTGCATTTATAGACAGATTCTTCCTTTAAAGGCAAATAGGAAAATCTTATGAGGTCTCTTTCCTCCAAATCCAATATTCTCCACTTCACTGGTAGAATTCTTTTGCCCTTGTTACTCACTGTTTCCATATTATTCAGACTCAGAGATACATCAGGAGTTTAACGTTATTGCAAATAAAAATAATTCTGCCTTGGATTGCCTATGAAATATGAAAGCTCTTCTTTTCTTCACCATGAAGCCTCATCAAAACAGACATGCACACACACACACATACACACGCACACACACACACACTCAGATGGCAAAGAGCATCAAGAAAGTGGATGGCAGCCCCAGGGGACCCTCCATCAACCCACACCATTCGCCCATAAACAACGAGTAACATGCCGGAAACACTGGCTCTGTTGGAGAAAGTGCTTCCCAGAGAGGTGACAGGTCTACAGGGCTTTGAATGCCATACATCATCAGATGTAAGGGTGTGTGTGTGTGTGTGTGGTGTGTGTGTGAAAAAGGAAATTCTCCCATATATTTGTAACTGTCCTCCCAAGTCTCAACTTTGTACAATGAAGTCTTTCTTTAGACAACAAAAAAAAATGTGTACTGATTCCAAGCTAACTCTTAGTGACTTTATTCTTTCATATTACACTAAGGCTTTTCCAACTTTAAGTGCAAAAAGAAATCTATCATCAGTGTAGTGGAATCACAGTTGGGGTTTTAATGATAGAGAAAATTATCTGGATTCCTGTTTCAAAAAGTTAGTTTCCCAATGTGCTTTGTACAGCCTTGATTCAGGAAGCCAGCACTACAGGCAGACTTTGTACATTTCTGCTAACATCTCTCAACATTTTAATCTTACTCTCCAATTGAGTCATTTTAATTACTCCATTTTAACCTTACTCTCCAATTTAATCTTACTCTCCATCATCCATAGGTGTAATGTAATATTCCTAGGTTTTCCTCTTTTGCAGACTAAACCATCACCACCAACACCCATCACCGGAAGAAGATTCTAAGCTTTTGTGTATATAAATGTGTTCATTTTCAAAATACTTCTGTTAAGCCAGTGCAATAATTACTGTTAAGATTTCAGCATTCATCTCCAAAAAAATGGTGTTTACTGATAGCTTCATAGGAAGATGCAACTGAGAAGACCAACAAGCAAAGACTCTCGCCCACATGTCCTGCCAGCTAGCACGATCCCTTGGGTTAAGACTGGAAATGCCATCTTGAAAACTACATGCTGTTTGCAACTTGACCTTTCCGAGTTGAGCTCTTTCCAGTACTGTGTTCAGCCTCCTATGCGGCAACAATCCTGCCTTGGTGAATCAACATTCCACCTGTTATCACTTTGTTCATCATTTTTCTTTTTACTAATGGCCAGCTAAAAACCAATTAGGAGAAAAGTTTAGAAACATCCCCACTTCCAGGATAACACACCATCCTTGAAATAAACATTATGAGAAGACATCCTAGCTCTCACTTTATGGCACTAAAATGACTGGCTCGTTTCTTCTCTTCTTTCTAATGCTTGAAGCTGCTGAGAATGACAGAGAACAGTGCTCCTTTTCCTCATGGTCGCTTTAACAGTGAATTCCCCTTGTGACAACCTGCGCACCTAAACGCATTGTGAACAGTTCCCAGGGGGCCCTAGGTCTTTACACTCACTTCACCTGACCCTCAGGTTACCTCTAAGTGGCCCAAATGGTGGATACCCATGGAGGAAACTTTCTAGAATCTAGAGAGATATCCGGGTGACAAAGGCTATGACAATTAGGGAATGCTGGCAAAATTTATTCAGCTCCTTATTTCTACTCTAAGCCCCAGTTCCTTCCTCAAATTCCCAGTAAGATGAAAGTATACTTGCCAGCGTCTCTCAACACTCAGACAGCTAACTGCCGCCTGGACGGGCCACTTCGGTAACAGGCGTCTCAATCCTAGTGTGTCCCAAACTGAACACACACACAATCCCTCGCTTCCTGTCACTGTCTCTACCTCAGAAACGTCCACACACGTATTTCAGTGTCCAGGCCAGAAGCCCTGGAGTCACCCGTATCCATTCTCTTTTCCTCACAATCAGGACCAACCCACCCACAGTTTCTGTCTTCACATTACATCCTAAATATGTCCTGAATCGGATCACTTCTCACCATCTCCACTTCTGCCACCCAACCCGGCCATCATACTCTCTCCCCAGACAATCGCGGCAGCTTCCTTGCAGAGATCTCAGCTTTACCTTCTTCAGACCCTCCAATGGCTTCCCCTTCCACCCAGAGAAATAAGCCAGGATGCTCACGGTGGTCTGCCCACCTCCTGCCACCTCTGAACTCACCTCCCACCAGCTCTCCCTGCTTCCCAGGTATCACAGTCCTTGAAGCTTTTCAGAAGGACCAAGTCAGCTCCCACCTTGGGGTCCTCGGACTTGCCACGTCCCTGCTTGGAATGTCCCCCACAGAGCCCGGCCCAGCTGCCTGCCTCCCTTCCTAACCAGAAATGCCTTCCCCGACTACCCCACGCACGGAAGCACTGCACAACCCTTTTCCAATACTCCTTACCCTCTACGCTTCTTAATCTCTCCCTCCACTGAGGACTGCCCTCTGCCATATTGCATATTTATCTGTTTATTCTATCTCTCTCTATGCTAGAAGGTAAATCCACAACGGCAAGGACTTTGCTTGGCCCACAGAACAATGCCTGGCACCTGCCAGGTGCTCAGTCAGTATTTGTTGAGTGAATTCACTCATGAATGGTGCAGTCACAAGGAGCTGAGTTCAAGCAAAACTGTCCAAATAAAGCACTGGTGCTGACAAATCCACAATTTACTTCCACGCTGCTATCCTTCTTGCTGCCTGTCCACTCCATGGACTATCCAGTGTGTGAACGAATAATGAGGATGGTAGCAGGTGCTGAAACTCCTCGCGTGCCATGGAGTCAAACCATTGAGCAATGAGCTCTTCTAGAAAGCCAGTTACCAGGCAAATTCAGAACAAAAGCTGGAAGGACTCTAAAGCTGCTGACTTCCTCTTGTAAGGGCCTTGCAGAGTCCCTACCACTCTGATTCCTGTTTTACAGATGAAGAAACCAAAGCTGCTAAACAATAATCTCCTTGACCAAGGTCACAGAACCAGGGTTCAAAGCCAGGGCTTACTCTGGTGTCCAAGCTTTGGCCCATGCCCCATCTTTCAGGTGAGGTGTACTGGCTGCCCAGGCTCTCAGCTCCCTGAGGCTTCCTTCCTTGTATTCTCAACAGCTTCTGTTAACCCCGGTCGACATCGGTCACCACACAGAGACTTAGGAGCAGCCACTGAGTGTGTAGACAGATTCAAGGCATCCTCCAGTATAACTTGGGAGGAAGGAGTGCTCTCTTAAAGTGTCAACAGCTTGGAATAGTTGTAAAGGCCCTGCTTACTGAAACAGCCAATCATGTGTCAGTATGTTTGCCCATGTGCATTTAATGCCTATTGACTCCAGTTTGAGACCAAAGAGAGTTGAAGAGTTTTCAATAGTGTCCTAAACCTCCCCCCTCCTGTTTGTCCTGTAGAAATTCCATTGTGAATTAATGTGCAATCTGGAGGTGACCCAGCCCATGACGGGCCAAGAACATCCTCCTGATGGGAAAATTAAAACAAGGAACGATGATTTAGAATTCCAAGTATGCAATCCACTCTCAGATCCTCTCCCCTGCCTGAGCTTACTTTCCAAGTCAGATCTGGATATAAACTGCATTCAGTGATTATAAACAATAATTAACATGGCCTGACAAAGAATGCATTTTGGGTTCCCCAGGAAGCTTCTTTCAATAACATCAATAAGGAACATGAACTCGGGCTGGGAGGGGCAGGAGTGAAGGACTGTGTCCAGGAGCAGCTTGTTTACCATAAAGGCCCAATGCAAACACAACATCTGCTCCTCAGTCTCAGGTCCTCACATCTGATTTTACAGCTGCCCTGACTGAGAACCAAGGACTGAAACCAGTTCATTTGATGTCAGAGCTTCAGTGCTGTGCCCCTCTACAAGGCTCAAAACCCCTGCTACTAATCAGTGAATAAAAGAATGATTTAGAGTCCATCTGGATTCATCAAGTCCCACATAAACTAGGTGAATTCACACATCATCTTCTTCTGTTCCTATCAAAAATGTACCATTTTTTCATTTGCTTTCTGGTCTCTCCAAAAGACTTCTAGAAATTCCATCTGCCCAGACTGGGCTAGGTAAACCCTTCTGATTCCAAGCCACCAAAAGTAGCGCCTATGGATGAATTCTTCATCTTTTCTCAGTCCCAGAAAATGACAAATTGTCCTACAAATCTGTGCCATTCTGATTCTGAGTCTAACAGAGCTAAATAAGTAAACACACACACTACACACACACACACACACACACAATGGCACACACAGCATCAGAAACTGACTCTTCACTGAGGAATCAGAAAAGTGTAATCACAATCTCCAACAGGACTTTGAGTCAGGCTGGAGGAAATGGGTGATGGGGAGTCGTCCACAGAATATGATCAGTTTTCTTACCAAGCTTTAAATGGATTATCTCACTGGGATGTGTTGATTAGTTACATATGTCTTCTGTTTTCCATGAGGATAGAAGAGGCAGGTTTTATTTCTTAATAGTACAATACACAAGGCATTATAGCTCTGTACAGGCTGTGAGCATTTAGCATATTTTACTTTATACAATAGCAATGATTATTTTTCTGAAATATTAAAATCTGAAAGTGGCTGCAATTGTGCAGAATGTTTCAAAGATTTCATTGGCTCCACTGATCGTTTTCAGCTCACAAATCTCAGCTGCACCTCTTCACTTTTTCCCTTGCCCAGAAACACGTCTGCTCTTTTTATTCCTGATTTACAAGGCAAATTTGGCATGCAGCTCACTTATATATGCTGATCTAGGCTTATTGAAGGCAGGTGCACTCTTTAATATATGTGGGCATAGGGACCCCCTTCCATCCCATAAAAGAATACTGGGCATGTTCTCAGGTGGAATATCTGCTCTCTTTTATTCATAAACCTGAAAATCTGAAGCATTTGTATTGCTTTTACATATTACTATGAACAAATTAGAATAGGAGAAATAATGTTCCAACCCTGCAATGGTACCATATTAAAAGTGTCTGAACCAAACTCTGTCCTCTATTCACTGACTGAAAGGGATCCCAGAACTGAGCCTACTTCCCGCTTAGTGCTTTTGTATTAACATTGCATAAACACAGTCATACTACACCATAGGGACAGGTAAATGCAATACCATATTTCCATCAAAGCAGGACGTGCGTATGGCCCTTCAGTTGTCCAGGAAAATGAAGCAGCTCCGACAGATGCATTGTTGTGTGTATTAGACTGAGCTATGAACAAGCGGTTAATGTGAGAAGACCTCACTGAGTGACCTCAGCAGTGCCTGCGTCATCCTGATGATTGATCCTAGATGTCGGTAGATGTGGCTCACAGGTGTAAGATGAGCACAGCTGCAGGTGACGGTATCTGATAGTCACAGGTCAATGTAGTAAACACCTCCTAAGTAGGTCTGCTCTGTCCCAGGTAGAGCCCAATGAAAGGCGAGAAGACAAGGGCAGAGTTGAGTGCCTTTTTTTTGTTCCTCTAACAATTTGCCTAGACTTCTAATATAGAGTAGTACATGGCAGGAAAGTTGTTTATTCACTTGCTAGTATCCCAGTTAAGCAAAAATAGGCTTACCCATCCCTGCATATAGAGTAGCTAGCTTATATAGTGCACATAGTAGGCACTCAAAAATGTGTCTTGAATGAATGAATGAATTGAAGAAAGAACACATGTTCAAATGAACCACTGTGAAATATAGAATGAAACGATAAATCCTGAGAGGATTTTAAGAAACTAAAGAGAGTCAAAGCCTTTATCTTGCAAAGGAACAGGCCAAGGTCCACAGATGTTAAATGAGGCATCCCAAGAAGCACAGATCAGTGGTGTGGAACAGAACCTCGATTATTTTTCTCACACCTTTGCTTGAAGTCAACACATTTATAACAGCAGAATTCATTAGTTAACACATCTTTAATACTCTCCGTCTGTATCATACCTGGACAGAGTCATGCAAAATGAGGGTTGGGACTGCAGCCTTGAAATCATGTGAGCAGGCCGGCTGCGGTGGCTCAGGCCTGTAATCCCAGCACTTTGGGAGGCCGAGGCGGGCGGATCACGAGGTCAGGAGATAGAGACCATCCTGGCTAACACGGTGAAACCCCGTCTCTACTAAAAATACAAAAATTAGCCGCCGGGTGTGGTGGCGGGTGCCTGTAGTCCCAGCTACTCCGGAGGCTGAGGCAGGAGAATGGCATGAACCTGGGAGGTGGAGCTTGCAGTGAGCTGAGATTGCACCACTGCACTCCAGCCTGGCCAACAGAGCAAGACTCCATGAAAGAAAGAAAGAAAGAGAGAGAGAGAAGGAAGGAAGGAAGGAAGCAAGGAGGGAGGGAGGGAGGGAGGGAGGGAGGGAAGGAAGGAAGGAAGGAAATAAATAAATCATGTGAGTAAGGCTGCAGCATGACTGAGGGAGAGGAGGCAGGCATGTGTGAGCTGTAGCCCTCAGGCAGCATTACGCTGGCATATATGGGAGTCTTTATTTACAGAAACTACAAGTCCCATTTCAAATACCTTGTTCTTTGTCTTAACCTTTGATTTCTATGCCCCAAGAAGCATCTACCTGGATGTCCCAAATTCAACGTGAACAGAATCTATTACTCCTTCCAAAACCACAACTCCATGGTGTTCCCCAGTGGGGGAGCCACAACCCTCCAATCCCTAAGATGACCTGCAATTTACCTTTGCTCCCTTTCATACTCCCCCTACATAGAATCACCCAACCCTACTGGGAATTGATACACCAGCTACTTTTATGGAAGGATGGCTAATAAATGTTGAGCATTCCACCTGGGTTATCTCATTTAACCCTAATGCTGACCCTACAGGTGGGTACTATTACCATCCTCATCTTATAGATGGGGAAACTGACTTGAAAATTGATCCATAATTAAACCTTAGTAAGCCAGGCCTCAACCTCAAGTCTGTCTGTGTAGGAAGTTTAGTCCAGTGTTTAAAGTCCAGGAGAAGACAGAGCAGTACCACATCAACTAAACCACAGATCAGATGTTCCCCAAATTCCTTCTTAAAATGTCCTGGTTGTCATTTAGCAAGTTCACATCATTCATGTATGCAGAAGTGTACTTACTCCTTCCATATTCTTCTCCTGACCAACGTCTGAGCAGCCTGGGGCTCCACTCACCCACCCTTTACCTCTATTCCATTTGCTTTATCTGTCTCCCTGGCATTCCATTTTCCCCAATAGAGATAAAAGTCCTACTACATCTAGGGAAGTTGTTTGAATCCTTCTGCCAGCTTCTTCATAAATCTTCCTCATTTTACAACTACAACATGACACCACAACTTTGGCAAAAGTGGGCCACACACTACATCTCAAGGTAAAATGAACACATCATAAAACAAATTGAGAGCTCCCTATCATGGAGCATGCAACTGTGTACAGTACAGCACAGAAACTTACCTGGGTCTGTAGTCCTGATATATCCAATGATCTTTTTTGCACAGACACAAACTTGGGTGCCCTTTCACAGTGCTCCTGAGACAATGGCGCTCTCACACTCCCCAGGCATGTGCACTGAAGTGGCTCAGATTCAGACAGGTTGTGTCCCCTCCAGAACTACAATCCATCCTTTCATGCATAATCACTTAACTGTAGAATCTAAAATTCAGCTTTGTTCATCAATAGGTGGTGAGTGTGGTATCATCAGCACCCTTTTGTTAAGACGTATCACTTCACATTACTTCATTGTCATGAGACAGAAAGATTGGATATTAAATTCCCTTGCAAAGGACTGACCATCCCCCTGGAACCAGCCCAGCACAGAGCTGCTGCCCAGACTTGCCTTTGTTTCCTGCACACAAGGGTTTTGATGGAAAAGAAAAAGACTAGCTAGAAAATCTAGCAGGCAATAGAACTGCCTAGAACACCTCTTGGCAGATCCTTCCCATGCTCAGCCTCTCATGAGTCACATGGGGTACAAAATTCATAAGGTTTCAAGTCATGTAGCCTAACAAAGTTTAGTTAAAGAGACACCAACATGTGCATCAAAGTAGGGAAAGTTATCTTCATAAACCTAAGATTTCCATAATCAGGATATGTTTCCAAGGCTGCCTATGCATCAGTGATAAGGAATTTTCAGACGAGGATTTTCCCTCATTAGGTTTCCTTTAAATTGATGAGACTTGGGAGTTGGTTCCTAAAATTCATTCGAATTCATGGCAATAAGCAATATTCAGACCTAAGTCAGCTCAATCATGGTGCACTGTGATTAACTGAGACATAGCTGGGAGCCTGGGATAGGGAAAACTGCTCCAAAAAATAAGCAGAACATATTTACGAAGGGCTCTTTAGAGAGCACGCCTGAGAAATGAAATTCCCTTTTAGACCACATGAAGATATTGGCCTTTACCTGATGGGCAGAGTTCATTTCAGACACCCTGGGAGCAGGAAAAAGATGAAATAAGAGGGTGGTGGATGGACCCAGGTAGGTGGATGCTTTGATCTCTGATCTCCAGTCCTCTCTGGGTGTTTGGTCACTTCTTCTTGCTTGGTGCTGGTGTGGTACTCAATATACTTGCAGGGAGAAGGAGCAATATGTGATAAGCAGAAGAGCAATATCGGTTTCCTTTAAAACACAGAGCATGACAAACAAATCGTGAGAATTGTAAAGCAGTAAAGATCAAGGTTGCTCAAAGGATCTAGGTTACCAGAGCCAGTAATAAGGATCCCCACACACTTGCACATCCTCAGCATCAGGAGCCATGCCCATTCACATGTGGTTGACTGCACCTCCCAAGCTTGGAGGAGGAGGCACATGATCACAAGCACAGCCTCCCTGAAGTCACACCAGCCAATCACTGCAGCTCAGCTGCCATCTTGAAAACCACAGGATGCTGCTGCAGCTCCTTCCAAAGAGATAAGTATCTCCAGGAACCCCAGACACTGGGGGAGAAGGCAGTTCAAGTGGGGAGCATTTTGCCTTACAGAAGCCAGGACCAGGAATGTGAATGAGGCTGGCAGCCCCATCCAGGATTTGCAGGTTCCAAGCAGGAAACAAATTCCCTAACTGAACAAGCTTGATTCTGTGTGGGCTATGTTTTCTGATAATCTTCTGTGTATGAAGTTTGTATGATACCAGTCATTATACATGTATGATAATATGCTTTATCATTCACACGCAGACAAATGAAAGAAAGTGTTTTGGTGGCCATGACAAACAGTAGGGCCACTGTGGTGACTGCAAGGAAAAGAAACAAGATGCCTTGACCTGTTTCTAATGCCATGGCCACCAGAAGGAGCTCAGCTCTCAGCACTGGGGCAAATATCACAAATGTTCAGAACCAACACCAGATGTTCCAGGGCCTGGCCCCTGTGCAGATGGGACAGGCAGGCACAACATGAGCACATGAACACAGGGATCGCGGCTGTGTTGAACCGCAGTATTCACCAGAGCGCATCTGAAGCTGGGGCACAAACAGCAGGCACCTCCTAGCAGCAGGTCAGTGTCAGAGGGCCTGCCACTGGATGCTGACCCCAGCACAGGGCTCCAGATGGCCAGCTGACCTTGTCCACACGCTTTTCCAGTAGGGAAAGAGCACTCGACTTTCTGGAACTTTTGCCCCTAATTGCATCATTTTTCATTTATATAAGAGATCATGTATCAAATTCCAAATTTATTTTTTTCTCCCCATCAGTGTCCCCCTTCACCCCTTGTGAGCCAGGTGGGTTCAGGAGTAAAGGAGGGTCCGTTGCGCAGCGTGACTGAGGGGCATAGGGAGAGGAGGGTGTGGCCACCTGTGCAGGTAACAAGTGCATGGGGACTTAGACATTGTCATACGCACCAGCCGCCATACCAGACAGCTCAGGAAGACACCCACTGCACTACTAGCGGCTCAAAGGGTAAGAAACAGTGCTAACACCGTAGGGTTAGCTCCTTGCAAACCTTATCCTCCCCCAAAAACAGTGCTTTATAAAAGATTCCAAGCACCCGAAACATTGTGATGAGGCCGTGTCTGTTGCCTTTAGACAGCAGGAGGGGCTTGCCAGTGCACCTCACAAGAGCTCGCTGCTCTGTGTCAGTGCTGCCAAGGAGCTCCTTCACGGTCGAGAGATGAGAGAGCCAAGTCCGTGATTACTAGATCTGAGGTGGTTTGCACAATTTTAAGAGCATCTCATTCTTTTCTATACATAGTAATTTTTCTCTCTAAGCCCAGTGAGGATCCTGTGTGTCAGGAAGAAATCATTTTCATCCTAAGGAACAGCCGCATGAAGTGTACACACTCCCTGCACGTGACATGTTCTCTTTCTGGACTGGGAAATGACTGCTTTGAGAATTTCATTTTAAAGAAACTTGCTGAGCTTTTAAGTGTTGGAGAGGCAATGAGGTCTCAGGGATAATAATAGTTGTCATTTATTGAGCACTTAATATTTGCCAGACAGTCGGCTACGTACTTAACATTTATTATCTCATTTAATTCCCACATCAACACACAAGGCAGATAATATTATTATCCTCACTTTTATGGATGATAAAATCGAGGCACAGAGAATTTCAGTAACTTGGTCAAGCTCACACAAGCAGTAAGGGGTGAAGGTGGGGATTCGGACCCTAGCCCTTCTGAATTCAAAACATTAACCTGGGGTCACAGAACCTGGATTCCATCCTCCACTCTGCCCCTGGGTCCTGTTTATCCTTAAGCAAATAACTTCCCTTTTTCTGTATCACATTGCTTCTTAATTCCAACTAAGACTCACATTTGCTATCACTACAAGATGCCCCTACTTGTCCAGTTAAAGCATTTGTGTGTGCGGAGAATGTTCATCACTGCTCCCCCAACTGAAATATTTAACCAACAAGCAAGGTTCTAATCTTTGCTCTCGTAGCATCACTACTGAATGCTATCACAACTCAGAGCTACCATTTTGATTAGTTAAGATCCCTGATTTTATTGAGGACATTGAAACATGAATATGTTAAGAATTGTACCCAGTGCTGCTCAGCTTGTAAATGGTGGACATGGAATGAAACCCAAGTCTGAGACTCAAAAGTTGACTTTGCTGGGCACAGTGGCTTATTTGGGAGGACAAGGTGTGAGGATCCCTTGAGGCCAGGAATTTGAGACCAGCTAGAGCAACATAGCAAGACTCCCATCTCTACCAAAAGTTTGGAAAAAAAAAAAAAAGCTAAGCGTGGTGGTGCAAGCTTGTAGTCCCAGCTACTCAGGAGGCTGAGGTGGGAGGATCATTTGACCAGGAATTCCAGGCTGCAGTGAGCTATGATTGTGCCACTGCACTCCAACCTGGGCAACAGAGTGACACCCTGTCTCAAAAAATAATAGTAGGCCAGGCACAGTGGTTCATGCCTGTAATCCCAGTGAGAGGTGAAGCCAGGGGGACTTTCTGGGTCAAGTGGGGACTTGGAGAACATTTCTGTCTTACAAGAGGATTGTAAAATGCACCAATCAGCGCTCTATAACTAGCAAGGAAATTGTAAAATGCGCCAATCAGCACTCTGTAAAAACGTACCAATCAGCAGTCTGTGGCTAGCAAGAGGATTGTAAAATGTGCCAATCAGTGCTCTGTAAAATGCACCAATCAGCGCTCTGTAAAATACACCAATCAGAGCTCTGTAAAATGCACCAATCAGCAGGATCCTAAAAGTAGCCAATCACAGGGAGAATTGGAAAAAGGGCATTCTGATAGGACAGAAAGGGAACATGGGAGGGGACAAATAAGGGAATAAAAGCTGGCCACCACAGCCTGCAGTGGTAGCTGGCTTGGGTTCTTTTCACAAACTTGGTTGCTTTGCTTTTCACAATAAATGTTGTTGTGCTCACTTTTTGGGTCTGTGCTATCCTTAAGAGCTGTGACGCTCACTGTGAAGGTCCGTGGCTTTATTGATGAAGTCAGCGAGAGTGCTGGGAAGAACCAACCCCAGACACACCAACATTTTGGGAGGCTGAGGTGGGCAGATCACCTGAGGTCAGGAGTTAGAGACTGGCCTGATTAACATAGTGAAACCCCGTCTCCACTAAAAATGTAAAAATTAGGCATAGGAGTGGGGACCTGTAATCTCAGCTACTCGGGAGGCTGAGGCAGGAGAATCACTTGAACCTGAGAGGAGGAGATTCTAGTGAGGCGAGATGGCATCACTGTACTCCAGCCTGGGCGACAGAGTGAGACTTCCTGTAAAATAAATAAAGAGGACTAAAGTGCTTTCAGGCTGTCCAGGATCTCAATGGCTGCTTTCTAGGAAGGTTACTACACCTTTTTCATTGAATTATTATACCACTATTTGAAAAAAAGACATGCAGAAGGGAAATAGTTCTGTTTCTGGCCCATTTTTTTGCTATCCCCGGAGTCCGGAGCTGGCTCTCCTTCACCAGAGTCAAATCATGGTCATCAGACACGTCCCTTTCTCACTCAACCCAGGGTCAACACGGTGCTGACCACAAAGCACGTGCTCAGTGAATGATGAGTGACCCCAGAAAAAGAAATCAGTAGATAGGCAAGGATTTATAATCTGAGGGACCAGAAGAAATGGGATCTCCTGTGAGTTTCAGAAGAGCCCAGCAAGGGTCAGGGGACACCACTGCAGGACAATCACTGTCAAATCATCACGTAGGAAAACCAAGCAGCCTCGGGGGGCTCCTGCACGCCAGGCTCATGCACAATGGGCTTGTGCTCTTCCTTAGCAGGAGAAGGGCATGGCCAGCCCTCGCCTACTGTCCTTACAGCGGGCTTCAACCTGGGCTCAAGCTGCACTGTCTTCCTAGCTGCAGCCCTGGAGGGAATCGACTGCCAGTTTAAGGAGTGATTGTCCAGTTCAGACTCCAGAACGCGAAACGTAGAAACTGACAGGAAATGACCAAGTATAAGTTGCAACTTGTAGAGAAGAATCATCTTAAATCCTGGCACTGTGTTCAAGGGGGAGTTTGAGCAAGGAATGTTGCTAAAACAGTGCTAAAACCGGGAACTCAGAATATTGGTAGATGTCAGGGGAAGAAAAAGGAGACATTTTACTACTCTATTACTAGCAAAATTTCATCTAGCAAAACAGCGAAGTGAGCACAAATATAATGAACCAAATAAGCTTGGACTTTGGAAGTGCGAGGAATCACTCATTTTACATCAAAGCTGTTAAAGATAAACATACTATAGGGAAAGATTCGGTCACGGGATGAGGGGGAGGCTGAAACTGTTTCTTCTATTTGTTTCTTCCAGCCGTCGCTCCTGGGGAGAATTCTTGTGTTTCATACCACAGTAATCAGTAAAACTCCTTCTTGGGAGGGAGGAGTGGGGGAGGCTGGCTGCATAAAAGTGGTCTCTGTTCTGTTTCTTCTTCTATTATAACTATCATTTGCTGAATACCTATCACATGCCAGGTGCAACGCTAGTTTGTGCATATCCTTCAATAACCCTACAAGCCCCAGTTTGACTTAGAAAACCAGGCGGTGAGTGCCTGAGAGGCTTGCCCGAAACTTTACGGTTAGCAAGCAGGAGAATGGGGGATCAAATCGAGTTTGGCTGATCCTACAGCCCACACTCGGAACTATGTTTGCACACAACTCATCACCAATTACTTGAGTTTCTGCAAGGTATTGGTAAATGTTCAATAATGACATCAAATAATTTAAACTAGCAGTTCTCAAAGTGTGATCTGGGGATCCTTCAAGTCCTTGAAACCCTGTCAGGGCATCTAGGTGGTCAAAACTATCTTCGCCTGCCTCTCCCGCTCTTATTTGGTCACGAACGTACAGTGGCATTTCCCAGAGGCCACGCGACATGTGCTGCCATCTTCCTTCCGATGGTCATGACATATGTGCTTGTAGATATTCTTGTGGTTTAAATTTTTCTCAACTTCAATTTCTAAAATGGTCAGTGGTGACAGATGTAACTCACATAAACAAAGGCTCGTTTGGATCCTCAGTGATTTTTTTCCTCAGTAATATTTAAAAGCATAAAGAAATCCTGAGACCAGAAAGTGTGACAACAGCCCATTTAAATCAACTGGATCAGACCCTAATCGAGAGATTTGTTAGCAGTTTCTCAATACCCACCTTTTGTTGTTCACTGACCACACTAAAATGTGGAGATCCTATTTAATCTGAAGTAGGTGTGGTACGATTTATAAAATGGGTAAGTCTTACAGTTTTCATAAGGAGGTTTATATTGCATACTTGAAATCTGGAGGTTTTTCAGGAATGTATCATAAAACCACCTTCCATAAACTGTCTCTCAGGAAACAGTAATGATAACACAGCCAGTCAACTCTCATTTTTAAGCAGGTTATTGCAAACTTACAAACTTTCTGGAATCATCATTTTTATTATTATTCTTAAGTGAGGCAGAAAAGGCTTCCAATACATTTGAAGTCTTATCAGCTGAGTTTTCAGAGGTATTTGCTTTCTTCAATTTTCCCATCACTAATAAGTTGCTACAATTTTCACCAATTATGGTTTTGTACTGCTAATGTTATAACACAGGCCCAGGCAGAGAGTGGTGTTTGATTAGAATAGAGCTTTATCTAGGAGGGTTTCAGCTGCTTGTCTTAACTCATGTTAAAATTCTACTTCAATAAGTTATCTAGTTAACAAAATAAATAGAAAAGTAAAAACTTGCTCTTTAATTCATAATCAGGAGACATGTACATCCAAATGAATATGAAACTTAAGCAAAATTAAGAGTTATCTTGAATTCAACAATATTAAAATTATAAAAATAACATTGTGTATATTACACAACTGAGGAAGATGGACCTGGACAATAGTGACTTTTAAAATAAATTAATATGCTTGGAAGAACACACGCAAATCTCTGTTGTCAGCACCATGTGTCAAAGCCTGGAGAATTCCAGAAACACTTGGAAAAGTACAAAATGAACATTTTTTTTAAATTCTCCTAAAGTGTAAGTTTCTCCAAGCAGAGACTTTTCAAGAGAGGAGACTGTAACTTTGATAAATCTAAACTAGAACATAGAGTACTTACAAACAAAATATGCAAAAGACATTGTATCAACTAGGAAATATTTTAATAATCACTATGACATCATTGCAAAGTTAAATTATTTTCTCTGTGTTGTATTTTCTCTGGAGAGATTTGCCCTCAACTCCTTCTTATCCCCTGGTTTCAGTTCTACAATAGAACCTAGAAACTGTTTCCAACCCATCACGACGTCACCCTGAAAAATGAGTGAGCAGTCACTGAGGCTTCCCAAGTTTGAAAATTCCACAAGACTGAGAGCAAGTGTTTTGTTGAAACTGAAGTCAAGATGAAGTCAGCTGACTTTCAAACCTCAGGTGAAGTGACTCAGGGCCCACACCCCGGTTCTGAGGCAGGGACACATTTTACTTGCGGCACCCTGCAGCTTTGGATGAGGCTGCAACCCGGGTGAATCCTGGCCCTGCTATCACGTGGGTGGCTGCTGCATCCTCCGGAGGCTGTGGATGGGAGTCACCATGCTGGGAGGTCTGGAGTAAGATCTGTGCCATCCGCCTTGCCCAATCCGGTACCAGTGCCTGTGTTTCAAAATCTCAAAATGAAAGTGATTATTCTTGCAACACATTTAGGTGTACTAAACGAATACAAAAAAGCCTTCGATTATCGCTGCACACACCATTACAAGATGAAATAGGAAGGAAAAACAAGCTTTAAAAATACATTTAAGGCACTGAATATTTGTTCTGAATTGAATAGAACATTTTATTATAAAACGGGCCTCTGTGCATTTTCTAAAGCTACAATATTACTCATCTATGGGAAAGGTAAGAACACTGGGCATGAATGTATACTGTCTTTATAAAATTTATTTTCAAATTCCTTCAACAATGGGAGGATAGGAAAAACCTGGAAGCAGACAGCAGGTAGACTGTTCCTGTGTTGTAATAGTGGTCTTCATGATCATTTTACCAAGGGCAGATGTGTATCCTTGTCCTCTCCGTTTCACTAGTGCAGGCTGGCTTTACTTCGGTCCATTAACATACTTTTGTTATTCTACTACACACAGGACACTGAGGAAAACAGGAATTGCACAGGGCCTCATTCAGAGAGTAGAAGAGACAGACAAGCAAATGTTGAAACCCAAAATTCGAAGAGCAATATGAGGAGTATCAATTGCTAGGAGAAACATCTGCTCCAACACACACACACATGCCTTTCTGGAGTCTCCACGCGGAGGAACTTCCATTAGACTAACACTCCCTCCTTTTCTCCACCCTTCTTCCTCCCCTGGAGAGAAGGAGCCACACTTGTCCCACAGGAGCAAGCACCTGGCCTGTTCCTGCCCTCTCCCGCCTGGACTCACCTCTTGCACAGAGCTCATGCCTTGCCTGGTCCCCAAGCTGGAACAAGGCTCTGCTCTGGTTTTGGCTACACTGGGAAGGAGGGGGGTATCTGTGATTTGGGGTAAAATATTAACAAGCCTCCTTATCCACAGAGGTATATTACATCTTCTACTCTGACATTTTTTGGTTTTTGTTTTTTGGGTTTTTTTCTCTCTCAGTTGACCCAAACACAGGCGAGGAAGAGAAGTATATTTATTGACTCCCTAAATTTTCAATATCTAGTGCACAGACTGGGAACCTTAAGAAATAGACAGGACTGGCACTTGGAGAATGAAATAACATGCAGAGGAGGGAGACAGCAACCACAAAGGCAGGCAGCTCTCTGGCTTAAGCCATGGTGACTGTTGATCACATGGGATTCTGACTTTTGCAGGTCTTTGTAGCTCCTGGTATTTCACAACAGGCTGGAATTCAGCAAACGCTGGCCATTTGGGGTATTAACAAGCAGGAGGACAAATTGGAGTCTTAGAAAGCAGGCTGGCTGCTTGGGAGCGTTGGCACAGGCCTTAGCAAGACAGGTCAGCTGAAGTAAGGGTATGGTCTGCTGCCTGTGCTGTTTCTCAATCACACTGAAAGGGTGGGAGGCTAGGACACAGGGACTTTAAGCTGCACACATTTGAGCCCTTGTGTGCTACAGAGCTCTAGGTGATGTTTGCCTTTAACTTATTTTCGACAAATGTGCTTCCCAAATCCCATTACCTGAATTCAGGACCAAACAAGGACTCTGAGAGGGACTGGGCCCTTATTACTGTGCTGCTCAACAAATGAATATTCAAAGTCACCTCCATGAACCATGAGATCTCAATTGCACAGCTTTGATGAGTTCTATTATATTCTGACTTTAGGCTTCAGACATGTGAACTGTGATTTCATAGGATTAGTATATTTTATTAATGACGACAGACAAAAAGAATTGCCTTGTTCACTGGTATATTCCAAGTGTGTAGAAAAGTGTCTTCGGTAAGTACTCTCATTTAATAAATGCCTGATCAGGGATTTATTTAAAAAAAAAAAAGCCACAATCTTCAGTTAAAGTAAAGAAACAACTCAGTAAAATGACTGCAAGTCCAAAAGCTAAGAATGCATTTTCGTTGTTGTTGTTGTTTTTATTTTTTTGGAGATGGAGTTTAGCACTTGTTGCCCAGCGTGGAGTACAATGGCACGATCTCAGCTCACCATAACCTCTGTCTCCCGGATTCAAGTGATTCTTCTGCCTCAGCCTCCCGAGTACCTGGGATTACAGGCACGCACCACCACGCCTGGCTTTTTTTTTTTTTAAGTAGAGACAGGGTTTCTCCATGTTGGTCAGGCTGGTCTTGAACTCCTGACCTCAGGTGATCCACCCGCCTTGGCCTCCCAAAGTGCTGGGATTACAGGCGTGAGCCACCGCGCCTGGCTAAGAATGCCTTTTTAAAGGTCTGTGCCTAGAATACTCTGTATCTAGGAATTCAGTTTGCTTGGACAATCAAAGAGAAACTAGTTTGGCTTGAAAAGCAGGCTTCAATCTTATTATCAGATTGGGAGTGTTTCTTTTTATAATGAAATCAAAACAAAGGAAGACAAGAGAGGTACCTTTAAAAGAGATGAGAGATTTTAGAAGCTGATTAGAGAATAAAGAAATATGAAGTGGAAATGACATCTTAATGGCAGATCACAAACAGAAAAAAAGACATACTTGGGGTTCATTGTTTGAAAACAGGATATTGGAAGAGAGGGCAGGATTTTAGCTGTTAGAGTTCAAAAGGATAAATGGGGCCCAAAAACATTCAATGAACAAGATGAGACAAGCTCTCAGTAAGCATCCTGGCGTGGTTTCCCCAGTACAGCCAGGGTCCCAGCAACTCCTGGGAATGCCATCTTAAAACCACGATGAGCTAGGAGTCTGCAGGGGGCTCCACCCCCTGAAAAGTATAAAAGGGCTTCACACTTCATGTTCCAGAAGGACCCAGATAACCTGCAACCTGAAAATTATTTCACTATAAGTACCTACAGATGGTAAGTTTAAAAGTAACTTAAAAAGCCGTTATATGACAGGTGAGCTTGCAAGAAAGAAAGAGAAAACTCAAAGAACAAACATAAGAGACAAATGAAATTGCATGTGCTCATTCATGTGTGCCCTGAGAGGTTGCCAGAAGGGGATGTCAGGTTGGTAGCCCCTCGGTTGGGGTTTTCACACTCACACATAGCAATAGGCAATAAGGCCATGGTCCTGTTCTCGGTGGGCAGCCTAAACCAAAATGATTCCAGACAGCCAGATCCCTCAAAGGACAGCAGCTTCGGGATTCTCTCACTGAGAATGGGGTTCTCGCCTGCCTAAGCCAGGGCTCTAGGAGGAAAAATAAAACAAAAACCCAAGATTATAAAACCCCAGACTACAAATAACTTGTGCTTGGAGTTGGAATTAATCTACCTACATGGGCTAAGGATCCCACAAGCTGATAAATAGCATACAGGTTAGTCCCAGGCCAGCCCCAGGACACCACACAAAAGCAGTCACAGAATGATGTTGTGGGGACGAATCTTCGACCTCACTCCCAACAGGATTCCAAAGGCAAAAGCTCTGCTAGTGATGAGTTCACAAACCCAAACAATGAAATCCAAGGAGAAATAATCCGACAATAGCAAGAGGCAGCATGATCAGCAAATCAAAGCACAGAATCTCAAGAACTACAGACAATATAACAATTTCTATTGATAATAAAATGGGCAATAAAAATGGATAATATGGGCATTTTAAATAGATTTAAAACATAGAGGAATGTCTTATAACCATTATAAAAGAGTGGGCAATACTTACAGAAACCAACTAGGCCTTCCAGAAGCACCTTTGGAGGCCAAGGTGGAAGGATGGCTTGAGGCCAGGAGTTCAGCCTACAGTGAGCTATGATCACATCACTGCATTCCAGCCTGGGCAACAGAGTGAGACCCTGTTTCTAAAAAAATGAAAATAATAAATAAATAATATATTTTATTTAATATGTAAATATATACAAATAATATATATCATTTAATATTGATTTGTTATATATAAATACATAATCTGTAATTATAGGTACATACTATATATACATATATATATAATTCAATAGGTCCAACTACAGATTATGCACAGGTTAATTAAAAAATTATTAAATTGGAAGATCTGAGGAAATTATCAATGTGATTTGTATACACAGATATAAAAGATGGAAAATGTGAAAGAAGGATTAATCAACACAGAGAATAAAATGGATACATCCAATTTACATTAGAAGCTTCAAACCCTTTAATATCAATCATTTCCCCCATTTTATTATTGCCTGGCATTTAAATTTCACTTTGTTTTTATTCCCCAAATTAGTCATAATGATTAACAGTCTTCTAGTGAACACTCATTTAGATTTATTCACTTTGCCAGTTTTTTGTTCAAAGTAACTGTCTTATATTTATCTTCTTTTCTCTGGATTCACTATCCTTCATTCCAAAGTACTTTTTGTATCCGTCCTTTGAGCAAGGATCTAAGTCCCAGAAAGAAACTGAAAAGGATTAAAGTCCTAAATGTGAAAAGCAAACTTATAAAAATGCGTAGGAAATACTATTTATGTTACTGTGGCATGGAAGAATAAAACCACAAAAAAGGAAAAGATGCATAAATTTGATAGCATTAAAATTAAAACTTCAATACGACACAAGATAACTATAATCAAACTGAAAAGCCAGTCCACAATAAAGAGGAGATATTTACAACCCAGCCATGTAACCAACAAAATATTTTTACCCAGAATCTGTAAAAAAGTGACTAATGAATATGAAGATAACTCAGCAATAAGCAAATGATATAAATAATTTGTCCTCAGGCCAGCCCCAGGACATCACACAAAAGCAGTCATAGAACAACTGCTTTTCACAGAGGGGAATCCCAAATGCCCAACAAACATTTTTAAATTATTTTCAAGCTCTCTCTGGTAATAAAGGAAATGTGCATTAAAATAAGAGAAACATCAAACATCTATCTGATTGATAAATATTAGTAAGTCTGATAACATGCAGTGTGGAGGAAAACAGGAATGCATTTGTCACTCAGAGTATAAAATTGTTTCCATTTCTTAGAGAGCAGTTCGGCAAGATTAAAGTTAAAGATAGCCATATACCCGGGCGCAGTGGCTCATGCCTGTAATCCCAGCACTTTGGGAGACCCAGATGGGTGGATCACGAGGTCAGGAGATTGAGACCATCCTGGCTAACACGGTGAAACCCTATCTCCACTAAAAATACAAAAAAATTAGCCGGGTGTAGTGACGGGCGCCTGTAGTCCCAGCTACTCGGGAGGCTGAGGCAGGGAAATAGCATGAACCTGGGAGGCGGAGCTTGCAGTGAGCCGAGATAGTGCCACTGCACTCCAGCCTGGGCGACAGAGCAAGACTCCAACTCAAAAATTAAAAAAGATAACCATATATTGCAAGATGCAATTTCACTCTAGTTATGTACCCTAAATGCCCTCACACATGCATTTTATCAGAAAGGCACAAGAATGTTTGCTGCAGTGCTATTAGTAATACTGAAACAATCTAACTGTTGCTCAGAATGGAAATGATTAAATAAAAGGCTATTTAAGCTGGGCAGTGACTCATGCTTGTAATCTCAAATTTTTCAGAGGCCAGGAGTTTGAGACCAGCCTGGGCAATATAGTAAGACCCTATCTCTATTTAAAAAAAAAAAAAATTATTAGCCAGGCCTGGTGGTGCCTGCCTGTAGTCCCAGCTACTCAGGAGGCTGAGGCTGGAAGATTGCTTGAGCCCAGGAGTTTGAGGTTACAGTGAGTTGTGATTGCACCACTGCACTCCAGCCTGGGTGACAGAGTGAGACCCTGTCTCTAAAAAATAATAATTTTTTTAAAAAGTTATTTATTTGTCACCACAGCCAATGCTCTCTTGAAAGTACCACCTCCTGGCTGGAGGCCAATCAACTCAAACCATTACAGCAACTCATAAAAGAGCAGCCCCACTCCAAGAGAGGACAAAACAACAGCTAATTCCACTGCTTGTAACATGCTGGCTAACCAGAGGTTCTGAGTCTGTCCACATGACAACTTCACTGCTAGTACAATCAGCACTCAAGAAAACCAATGCACTAAACAAAACTACAACCAAGGACTCTCACAGAGTTCAACTCACTCCCCTGCTACGTCCACTAGAGCAGGTGCTGGTATCCATGGCTGAGAGACCTGAAGACAGATCACATGACAGGACTCTGCAGATACTCCCCAGTAACAGCCCAGAGCCCATTAGCTCCACTGGGTGGCTAGACCCAGAAGGGCAATAACAATCACTACAGTGCAGGTCTCAGGAAGCCCCATCCCTAGGGGAAGGAGGAGAGCACCACATGGGACAAAAAAAATCTGAACAGAAGCCCTCAAGTCCCAGAGTCCCAGATCTTCCCTCTGACATAGTCCATCCAGATGAGAAGAAACTAGAAAAACAATTGTGGTAATATGACAAACCAAGGTTCTTTAACACCCCCCAAAAGACCACACTAGCTCACCTGCAATGGATACAAAACAAAATCTCTGATTTGCCAGAAAAAGAATTCAGAAGGTCAATTATTAAGCTACTCAAGGAGGCACCAGAGAAAGATAAACTCCAAAGAAATAAAAAACATCACACGGGATATGAAAGGAAAATTCTTCAGTGAAACAGATAGCATAAATAGCAAACAACCACAACTTCTGGAAATCAAGGACACACTTAGAGAAATGCAAGATGTGCTGGAAAATCTCAGCAATAGAATCAAACAAGCAGAAGAAAGAACTTCAGAGCTTGAAGACAGGGGTTTCGAATTAACGCAATCTGTCAAAGACAAAGAAAAAAGAATTTTGAAAAATGAACAAAGCCTCCAAGAAGTTTGGGACCATGTTAAGTGTCCAAACCTAAGAATAATTGGTGTTCTTGAGGAAGAAATCTAAATGTCTGGAAAACATATTTGAGGGAATAATCGAGAAAAACTTCCCCAGCCTTACTAGAGATCTAGACATCCAAATACAAGAAGCTCAAATAACACCTGGGAAATTCATTGCACCAAGGTCATTGCCTAGGCACGTAGTCACTAAACTCGAGATGAAGGAAAGAATCTTAAGAGCTATGAGGCAAAAGCATCAGGTAACCTATAATGAAAAACTTATCAGAGTAACAGCAGATTTCTCAGCAGAAACCCTACAATCTAGAAGGGATTGGTGTCCTATTTTTAGCCTCCTTAAACAAGACAATTATCAGCTAAGAATTCTGTACCCAGTGAAACTAAGCTTCACAAATGAAAGAAAGATACAGTCTTTTCCAGACAAACAGATGCTGAGAGAACTCGTCACTCAAGCCAGCACTACAAGAACTGCTAAAAGGAGCTCTAAATCTTGAAACAAATCCTCAAAATACACCAAAATAGAACCTCCTTAAAGCATAAATCTCACAGGATCTATATAACAGTAACACAATGAAAAAAAAAAAAGATATTCAGGCAACAAATAGCACAATGAATAGAATAGTACCTCATATCTCAATGCTAACATTGTAATGAATGTAAATGGCCTAAATGCTCCACTTAAAAGATACAGAATGGCAGACTGGATAAGAATTCATCAACCAAGTATCTTCTGTCTTCAAGAGACTCACCTAACACATAAGGACTCACATAAACTTAAGGTAAAGTAGAGGAAAAAGCTATTCCATACAAATGGACACCAAAAGCAAGCAGGAATAGCTATTCTTACATCAGACAAAACAAACTTTAAGGCAACAGTAGTTGAAAAAGACAAAAAGGGACATGATATAATGATAAAAGGACTAGTCCAACAGGGAAATATCACAATTCTAAATATATATGCACCTAACTCTGGAGCCCCCAAATTTATAAAACAATTACTACTAGACCTAAGAAATGAGATAGACATCAAAGCAAAAATAGTGGAGGACTTTAATACTCCACTGACACCCCTAGACAGGTCATCAAGACAGAAAGTCAACAAAGAAACAATGGACTTAAACTATAACCTAGAACAAATGGACCTAACAGATATTTACAGAACATTCTACCCAACAATTACAGAATATAATTCTATTCGTCAGCACATGGAACATTCTCTAAGATAGACCATATGATAGGCCACAAAACAAGTCTTGGTAAATTTAAGAAAATCAAAATTATATCAAGTATCTCTCAGACCACAGTGGAATAAAATTGGAAATTAACTCCAAAAGGAACCCTCAAAACCATGGAAATATATGGAAATTAAATAACCTGTTCCTGAATGATTGTTGGGTCAACAATGAAATCAAGACAGAAATTAAAAAATTCTTTGAACTGAATAATAATAGTGACACAACCTATCAAAACTTCTGGGATACAGCAAAAGTGGTGCTAAGAGGAAAGCTCACAGCATTATAAGCCTACATCAAAAAGTCTGGAAGAACACAGATAGACAATCTAAGGTCACATCTCAAGGCACTAGAGAAACAAGAACAAAAAAAACCCAACCTCAGCAGAAGAAAAGACATAACAAACATCAGAGCAGAACTAAATGAAACTGAAATAACAACAAAAAAAAATACAAAAGATAAATGAACCAAAAAAGCTGGTTCTTTGAAAAGATAAACAAAATTGATAGACCATTAGCAAGATTAACCAAGAAAAAAAGAGAGAAGATCCAAACAAGTTCAACTGGAAATGAAATGGGAGATATTATAATCAATACCACAGAAATACAAAAGATCATTCAAGGCTACTATGAACACGTTTATGTGCATGAACTAGAAAACCTAGAGGAGACGGATAAATTCCTGGAAATATACAATCCTCCTAGGTTAAACCAGAAAGAAATAGAAACTCTTAACAGACCAATAACAAGCAACAATACTAATTTAAAAATTGCCATCAACAAAAAAAGTCCAGGACCAGATAAATTCACAACTGAATTCTATCAGACATTCAAAGAATTGGTACCAATCCTATTGACACTATTCCAAAAAATAGAGAAAGAGGGAATCCTCCCTAAATCATTCTATGAAGCCAGTATCATCCTAATACCAAAACCAGGAAAGGACGCAGCAAAAAAAGAAAACTACGGCTGGGCGCGGTGGCTCACGCTTGTAATCCCAGCACTTTGGGAGGCCGAGGCGGGTGGATCACGAGGTCAGGAGATCGAGACCACGGCGAAACCCCGTCTCTACTAAAAATACAAAAAATTAGCCGGGTGTGGTGGCGGGCACCTGTAGTCCCAGCTACTCGGAGAGGCTGAGGCAGGAAAATGGCATGAACCCAGGAGGCGGAGCTTGCAGTGAGCCTAGATCGCACCACTGCACTCCAGCCTGGGCGACAGAGCGAGACTCCATCTCAAAAAAAAAAAGAAAACTACAGACCAATATCCCTGATGAACATAGATGCAAAAATCCTCCACAAAATAATAGCTAACCAAATCCAACAGCATATCAAAAAGATAATCCACCATGATCAAGTGGGTTTCATACCAGGGATGCAGGGATGATTTAACATTTGCAAGTCAATAAATGTGATACACCACATACACAGAATTAAAAACAGAAATCACATGATCTCAATAGATGCAGAAAAAGTATTTGACAAAATCCAGCATCCTTTTACGATTAAAACCTTAAGTCAAACAGCATACAAGGGACATAACTAAGATAATAAAAGCCATCTATGACAAACCCATAGCCAACGTTATACTGAATGCAGAAAAGTTGAAAGCATTCCCCCTGAGAACTGGAACAAGATAAGGATGCCCACTTTCACGACTTCTATTCAACATAGTACTGGAAATCCTAGCCAGAGCAATCAGACAAGAGAAAGAAATAAAGGGCATCCAAATCGGTAAAGAGGAAGTCAAACTGTCGCTGTTTGCCAATGATATGATTGTATGCCTAGAAAACGCTAAAGACTCATCCAAAAAGTTCCTAAATCTGATAAATGAATTCAGTACAGTTTCAGGACACAAAATGTACACAAATCAGTAGCACTGCTGTACACCAACAGCCACCAAGCTGAGAATCAAATCGAGAACTCAACCTCTTTTACAACAGCTGCAAAAAACAAACAAACAAACAAACAAACAAAAAAACCTTAGGAATATACCTAACCAAGAAGGTGAAAGACCTCTGCAAGGAAAACTACAAAACACTGCTGAAAGTAATCGTAGACTACACAAATGGGAACACAGCCCATGCTCATGGATGGGTAGAATCAATATTGTGAAAATGACCATACTGCCAAAAGTAATCTACAAACTCAGTGCAATTCACACCAAAATACCGTCATCATTCTTCACAGAACTAGGAAAAATAATCCTAAAATTCACATGGAACCAAAAAAGAGCCCACATAGCCAAAGCAAGACTAAGCAAAAAGAACAAATCTGGAGGCATCACATTACCTGACTTCAAACTATACTATAAGGCTATAGTCACCAAAGCAGCATGATACTGGCATAAAAATAGGCACATAGACCAAGGGAACAGAATAGAGAACCCAGAAATAAAACCAAATACTTGCAGCCAACTGATTTTTGACAAAGCAAACCAAAACATAAAGTGGGGAAAGGACACCCTAATCAACAAATGGTCCTGGGATAATTGGCAAGTCACATGTAGAAGAATGAAACTGGATCCTCATCTCTTACCTTATACAAAAATCAACTCAAGATGGATCAAAGACTTAAATCTAAGACCTGAAACCATAAAAATTCTAGAAGATAAAATTGGAAACATCCTTCTAGACATTGGCTTAGGCAAAGACTTCATGACCAAGAACCCAAAAGCAAATGTAATAAAAACAAAGATAAGTAGATAGGACTTACACTATAAAGCTTCTGCACAGCAAAACAAATAATTAGCAGACAACCTACAGACTGGGAGAAAATCTTCACAAACTATGCTTCCAACAAAGGACTAATATCCAAAATCTACAAGGAACTCAAACAAATCAGCAAGAAAGAAACAAATAATCCCATCAAAAAGTGGGCTAAGGACATGAATAGACAATTCTCAAAAGAAGGTATACAAATGGCCAACAAACATGAAAAACGGCTCAACATCACTGATTATCGGGGAAATGCAAATCAAAACCACAATGCAATACCCTCTTACTCCCGCAAAAATGGCCATAACTAAAAAAATAAAAAAATAATAGATGCTGGCATGGATGTGGTGAAAAAAGAACAATTTCACACTGCTATTATAAATTAGTACAACCACTATGGAAAACAGTATGGAGCTCCTTAAAGAACTAAAAGTAGATCTACCATTTAATCCAGCAATCCCACTACTGGGTATCTATTTAGAGGAAAAGAAGTCATTATATGAAAAAGATACTTGCACACACATGTTTATAGCAGCACAATTCACAATTGCAAAAATATGGAACCAGCCCAAATGCCCATCAATCGAGGGGATAGTGATATATATATATATATATATATATAATCTCACATATATATTTACACATATATGTACATATATGTGATATATATGTGTGATATATATATATGTGAATTGATATATATGTAAATATATACACCACGGAATACTACTCAGCCAAAGAAAAGAATAAAATAATGGCATCACAGCAACCCGGATAGAGTTGGAGACCATTATTCTAAGTGAAGTAACTCAAGAATGGAAAACCAAACATCGTATATTTTCACTTATAAGTGAGAACTACACTATGCGGCTGCAAAGGCAAAAGAATGTTACAATGGACTTTGGGGACTCAGGGGGAAGGGTTGGGGGGGATGAGGGATAAAAGGCTACACATTGGGAACAGTGGACACTGCTGGGGTGATGGGTGCACCAAAATCTCAGAAATCACCATGAAAGAACTTTATGCATGTCACCAAACACTACCTGTCCCCCAAAACCCTACTGAAATTTTTTTAAAAAACTTAAAAAAAGTCACCTATTTGTATGATGAAATATTATATAGCAGGTTAAATAAATGAATTAGATTTACATAGATATATCTCAAAAATATACTAAGTGAAAAAATAAGTTGCAGAATGATATGGCATCATTTATGTACATTTTTAAACATGCAAATAGTATGTATTGCTTGTGGATGTATCCTCATGTGGAGAAAACACACACAAAAATGCATCGGCGGGATGCACTTCCACTTCAGGATGGTAATTTCCTCTGCAAAAGGTTGAAGGAAGGAGGAAGAGAAGGAAGAAGGAAGCTTTAAATATACTTTAAAGCTTATTTTTAATGAGATTGTTCAAAAGAATTGTTTAGGCTGGGCACGGTGGCTCATGCCTGTAATCCCAGCACTTTGGGAGGCCAAGGCGGGTGGATCACCTGAGGTCAGGAGCTCAAGACCAGCCTGACCAACATGGTGAAACCCCATCTCTATTAAAAATACAAAAAATTAGCCGGCTGTGGTAGCAGGCGCCTGTAATCCCAGCTACTCAGGAGACAGAGGCAGGAGAATTGTTTGAACCTGAACCTGGGAGGCAGAGGTTGCAGTGAGCAAAGATTACTCCACTGCACTCCAGCCTGGGCAACAAGAGTGAAACTCTGTCTCAAAAGATAAAAAATAATAATAACAATAATAATTTTGTAAAAACTAAATAATTATAGAGAAGTAAGAAGGAGGTGCTTCATGTAAAATTCATACCAAGGGAAGGAGGTAGTCCTTGAAAGATTACAAAGGAGGGGGGAATACCAGTCAGGTGAAACACTCACTGAATTTATGTAGTAACAAGAGTTCTTCCATTTCTCTTTTTTACGTTACATTTGATTTTAAAACAAGTTGGAAGCACTTTAAAACAGATGGCCCTTTTACAATTGACCTATTAAATAAGAATAAAAGATCAGCACTACAGAGTTAAGACATCTGTAACAGAAGATCCAGGCTGGAAGAGGCACAGGGTGGCAGCTCCAAGTCATGTTAAAAGCACAGGATCTAAGAGAGACCACCTGGATTTGAACCCAGGCTCCACTGCTAACCAGCTGCCACCTGCACAAGCCAAGTGCCTCCATAAACCCCAGCTTTCTCATCTAGAAAATAAGGATCACAGTGGCAGCTACTTAGTGGGGCAGCTTTAAGGATTAAATAATGGAAGTATGTAAAGTGCTTACTTAGCACATTGAAAGAGGCCTAGTAATTACTCAATAAATGTTACCTATTATAATTACTATTTTTATTAAAGAAGTTGAGCATAAACCTTAACTCTAAGCTTTCTACAAGCTAGACTAAGCAAAAAGGTAACTCAGGTAGTTACATAGATCCCACTACTTAGGATGCATGGATGAACAAACGGATGGATGGACAGGAAGGGGAGAGATGGGAAGGAGAAAATGAGAGAGGGAAAGAAATTCCTTACTAGTTTGAAGGTAGCTACATATTTTTCCAAGTTCGGAATTCTAAAACAGTTTTTACTTGGTTCTCCAAATAGTGGACCTGAATCCATAAAATAGATATCTGGCACAATATAATCAGAAACTCCAGTTTTCTTTTCTTTTTTTTTTTTTTTTTTTTGAGGCGGAGTCTTGCTCTGTCGCCCAGGCTGGAGTGCAGTGGCACCATCTCAGCTCACTGCAAACTCCGCCTCCCTGGTTCACGCCATTCTCCTGCCTCAACCTCCTGAGTAGCTGGGACTAAAGGTGCCCGCCACCACGCCTGGCTAATTTTTTGTATTTTTTCGTAGAGATGGGGTTTCACCGTGTTAGCCAGGATGGTCTCCATCTCATGACCTCGTGATCCACCTGCCTCGCCTCCCAAAGTGCTGGATTACAGGCATGAGCAGAAACTCCAATTTTCTATCCCACTGAACTTCACTCCAAAGAAACCCGAGGCCCTGATCAATGTTGTATGCTCACTGAAACACATACACATGATCAGCCATGGCAAATATTTTATTAGAGGTTCTGTGAGGGCTGCATAGCTTGGTACCAAATATCAGCAAGAAGACTAAACATCACGGCTTTTTCCTAATGTATTCTTCATTAGTAGAAAAGGATTTTCAGTAAGTGGCAAAATCACAAGGGATTAACATTTGAAAGGCCGCTGACTTTCCAACCTCCTCCCCAGAAAGTATCGAATCTTGGAATTTTATTCTTCCTTGGTTTTTCCATTGGCTTAATCACTCCAGCATTGCATACAAGAAAAAAGAATTCCTTTGAACAGGTGCCCTATTTCTGAAGACATTTATAGCCACCATAAAAATATAGGAAAATAATTATTCTCCCTCTCCTTCTCACTTTTTCTGCTAAAGAGGTAGAACAATAAATTGCATCTGAATTGCACGCCCTGGTGTATTTACCTTGCCCAGATCTTCCCAGATGTACGAAAAACAAAGTTGTATTTTTTCCCTATATTTCTGCTACAATTCTAATATGTTTCTCCAAGGCTGACTCTGACTTTGAATTTATAGAGAGTCTTTCAAAGGACCAATAATAATAATGAATTGTTGTATTCGGGGAGGCTCTGTGCTTAATTTCATGCTCATAAATTAATATTGCTGATTTTAAAAGACTGCAAGCAGGTATTATCTTTATAGTATATTGAAGATCTTAAATGCTTTCTATGATTATGAGGAAAGCCTGAAGAACTTACTTCTTTCATTAGCAGTTATTTTCTTCACAATTATCTCTCCCTTATAAAATCCAAGGACTTCCTAGTATTTTTATATTGAAGATTCTATAGGTATTAAGGAGAGGTGTATTAAAAATCCCAAGACATTCTACATGCTACAAAAAAAGAAAGGAAATAGAAAACCTACTTGAATCATCTTGACATGAAAGCAAAATTCTTAAAATTCTATCTACCCTCTTGGCATCCCCACACAAAGATCCTGCAGAAACTGGAAACTTGTAGGAGCCATGACTAATCCTGGCAAAGCAAGTTATGAACTGCCTCTGCAAAATGACCCCTGTTCTGCCAGCAACATTTGCATTGCATCTAGAATGTGAAATCTGGGTACCCTATATCATCACATTCCCAGCCCTTTCTTCTTGTGTCCGCACTTAGTGAATTCTCTCAATGCAGAGAACAAGGAAATTTACATTCTTTTTGGGAGAAGGTTCAGATGGAGCCAGAGTCTTGGGCCCAAGACACTCTTCAAAGAGGTTAATTAATGATGGGAAGAAGAAAGAGGTGTGTTGTATATAATAGGGGCAAAATCTTCTGAGGTCTCTTGGCTAAGAATTCCACAGAAAACGTAGGCAATCACTTTCTCCACTCTGTCCTGACCTCCCAACTCCTCTCCTGTGTCCTCCTCCCAGGAAGTCTAGCGTGTCAAAAAGGAGCCTGTATCTTGTCTAGAAAAACTCAAAGGCAGCCATCCCAAACACAAATAATATGAAATAAATCTTATAAAAGAGATGGTGAGAAATGACACCTTGGTTTAGCCTAGGCTGAGAAACCCAGAAAGACTGTTTGGAGTGAAGCAAACACCAGCTGGGAAGCACAGTTCAGGCCGAGGGCCTGACCCTGAGTTCAGAGATGGAGGAGCAGGGCAAAGTATGTGTTCTGTTTTGTAACCTTAATTTTTATGGCTATCTGCTGGTGGGCTGTTTTGCCTGGTTCTGGTCTATTTCAACATCCATTTATGTTCCACCGCTAGTTCTTTAATAAACACATTTTTTACTCTACCTTGCCAAGCAGGAGTCCTCAATGCTGGAGGCACCCCAATAGTCGCAGGAGGTCTCTTCTATCTGATTTGGGGAGCAAAGGTGTCTGCCGGTAGCCCTTTCATTTGCTCCTCTGCAGCACCCTGTAACTCCTGGTGTGCTTCGATCCCTGGTACAGACCAAAGCCTGCTGCACCTGAAAGAACCCTGGCCCCGTCTCACCCCTGAATGCACTGGATATGATCTCGTGGTGAAAGAATCCACCTTGTTTTCCAAAGCCAAAAATGAAACAAACCAATTTTACTTGCAATTCATACTCAATATTTTCCATCTCTGAGTCTGTAAACTAGAACAGAGGGATTTAAGACATACAAGAAAAGAAAAGAAAGTTGCTCAGAGAGAAATGTGAGAAAAGGTCAGTGATACCATCCAAACAGCCATGAAGAGATGACAGTCATTACCCAAGGACTCTGATGATGCAGTTCGGGAGGCAGCCTGGGGTGGAGAAGAAAGTGAATGGCTCAGGTTTCAGGCCAAAGGTGGGTGTGCATCTTGGCTCTGTCACTTACTAGCCGCATAAGGAGAGCAAAGTGACCCAGCCTCTCCCAGCCTCAGTTTTCTCATTTGTACAACAGTGGTAGCAGTGCCTACCCCAACATTCTTGTCAGAATCCCATGCCAGCATGTAGCACATGGAGTGTGCTAGAACACACATGGCACTTCTAGCAGGGTGCTGGCATGGCTAGAAGCAGCCCTACAGGAGTGGCTTTCATTACCCTCAAGTTGTTTAGGCCACAATAACCCAGTGTGATCAAACTTCCTCATCTTTTGCAGACAGCTTTCCCATACCAAGACCCTAAACGTGGTACAAGAAGGTGTCCTGATATTTTAAACAACATTTGCCATAAAACCAAATCTCCGTGCATTTCCACAAGAGTGGCTAGATAATATGATAAATCATGTACAGAAATGCAGGATTCTTGGTGACTCATTTAAAAATAGAAAATGTTTTATGCTGTTATCTACCAGTGGAATGAAATCTGCATGCCTATGGTCTCAACAAACTAGCGTGATGGAGGGAGGCTCTAGATCACGCCAAATGAATTTTTATCGAATATTAATCCAAATTCATATGCAGGATTGTTAATTAGAGATGCAATCCAGTGCCAACTTTTACTGGGGACTATATTTCACAAATTCCCCTACATCTGACTTGGGGAAAATCTGACTTTGAGCAAACGTTCAGCCTGGTGACTGCTTCTTGAACATTACAATGGTCTAATAATAGAAAAAGGTTTCCCATAGATAGAGTTAAAATCAGCACATTCATTCAAGTACACACAGTAATGAAAAGTAGAGGCAAAGTCAGAGCATGAAAAATAAGATACAGGGACTTTTCTCCCACACATGTTGAACTTTAAAATTAAGACAGTGATGTCTATATGGGTAATAGATAAAACCTCCAAACTTGAGGCGGCCTGGTCTTCAAAGTCCAGAAAATTGTTTGCAGACTTGTCTCAGCCATGAATACAAGTTTTGGCTTACACATCTAGGGTGATTAAGGGATCCAATAAATGAGAATGTTCCAGTATTTTCCCTCTGTGGACAGAAACTTTATGAAAAATTAGTGTTCTAGAAAAACAAGAGGTGCCTAAGGGGTTTCTAGCTTTGGTGGGCACAGAGAGAGCACACTAGACACTCTAAGAATGCACCAGGAGATGCCCAGAAAGGAGGTCAAGGAGGCAGTGACAGAAACACAGAAATAGAGACAGAAATCAGAGACAGCCATAAAAAAAAAAAAGAAAGTTATGGGAACACAGTTTGAAAGATGAAGTTCAACTCATCACACATCACTGGCCCTGAACTCCCTTGACACCATCTATTTGAAAAGTTGTACTAACAGGACACTGGAGCATAGGAGGGGATTTGGGGGAAGCCTTGCACGTGGTAATGAGCCATTCCCTCTACTGGCTGAGCTAATGAACTGCACCACTCATTTCCATGTATCACATTAAAGAACAGGTTTGGGACCTAGAGAGAGAGAGAAAGGGAGAGAGGAAAAGAAGGAGGGCACGCGACAATACTCAAAATGTGGTTCATTTCTGGGGATTTAAGATTAGTTCCCATTACCAATCTCTCTTAATTTATTTTCTTGGTTTGAAAATGAAAACAAAACATGAGTTCAAGTAGATACACAATGTACCCACCAACCATATGACTTTCCCCTCCCCCCCACACACCCCAATTCCTTCTCATTTATTATTTTTAGAAGTTGTTCTCACCTTCTCAGTGGATACATTTAAATTCAGTTAAGCCTCAATATAATTTTAAATGTTTTATTCCACATCAGACATGCAGCAAACATAGCCCCCTTGCAACTTACCCAGGAATCAGATGGATTCAGACTAAAGGTTTTCAAGGAAGATGTTTCAAGGACCTGTATTTAAAATACAGTGTCTTCTCCCAAAAGGTGGGAGTGTCAGCTAGAGCACTGTGGGGGGCTTGTCACAGCCAAAATCACCCCAGTACTGAAATAATCGGGGCCAGGTCTGGTGGCTCACACCTATAATACCGGCACCTTGGGAGGCCAAGACCAGTGGATCATTTGAGGTCAGCAGTTCGAGACCAGCCTGGCCGACATGGTGAAACCTTGTCTCTACTAAAAATACAAAAAGTAGCCTGGTGTGACGGTGGGTGCCTGTAATCCCAAGTGCCACTGCACTCCAGCCTGGGTGACAGAGTGAGATGCTGTAGCAAAAAAAAAAAAAAAAAAGAGAGAAAGAGTGAATCGGCATCTGAGACGGCATTCCAGGATGGCCCAGACCTAGTCTCCTCCACCACAGGCCAGATGCTCACTGTTACGGTTTGGCAAAGGTGGGATCTGACCAAAACGGGTAAGATGCTCATCTTTCCTTCCCTCAAAGGAGTTGCAGTGAATTCATTTCTTTCTGAGTTCAGAAATACCTTCTCTGCATCACTTGAGACATGTTATTTACACTCTTACTAATATAAAAAAAAATTCTTTATCTTTATTTTACATAGAAACTTGTAGCTCTTAACACAAGCTCAGGGAAATAATGAGAAGATAGACTTGATGATTCTAACCATATACAAGGTGATTGTGAACGGGAAGGCTGCGATGCTGCACCGTGTCACACACCTCCAAGACAACTTTGAGCTGCACGGAGATAACTATCTGGGATGATATCATAGCAGCTACTTCCATTAAAGAAAATGTGATCTGGTTGACATTTAAGTAAGGCTTAAATTTACTTCAATCTGAGTTTCTCCTTTGGGTTGATAAAAGGCACTGTAAGAAACTACATGTAATTAACATTTCAGTCAATAAAATATAAATGTCAGTATTGGAGGAAAAGCTGTGGTTGGAAATCCTAAGATAAAGATGTGGTTGCCTGGGCGTGGTGGCTCATGCCTGTAATCCCAGCACTTTGGGAGGCCAAGGCGGGTGGATCACCAGGTCAGGAGATCGAGACCATCCTGGCTAACACGGTGAAACCCCGTCTCTACTGAAAATACAAAAGATTAGCCGGGCGTGGTGGCGGGCACCTGTAGTCCCAGCTACTTGGGAGGCTGAGGCAGGAGAATGACATGAACCCGGGAGGTGGAGCTTGCAGTGAGCTGAGATCGCACCACTGCACTCCAGCCTGGGAAAAAGAGCGAGACTCAGTCCCAAAAAAAAAAAAAAAAAAAAAAAAAAATGTGGTCAATTTTTTTTTTTTTTGAGACAGAGTCTCGCTCTGTCACCCAGGCTGGAGTGCAGTGGCGCAATCTCGGCTCACTGCAAGCTCCGCCTCCCGGGTTCACGCCATTCTCCTGCCTCAGCCTCTCCGAGTAGCTGGGACTACAGGCGCCCGCCACCACGCCCGGCTAATTTTTTGTATTTTTAGTAGAGACGGGGTTTCACCGTGATCTCGATCTCCTGACCTCGTGATCCGCCCTCCTCGGCCTCCCAAAGTGCTGGGATTACAAGCGTGAGCCACCGTGCCTGGCAAAAATGTGGTCAATTGACAGATATTTAAATATGTAATATGTCCCAGGGACCATGAGCCATCAAAATGACTACACTTACTCCCACGTGCGCCGCAGCACTATTCATATAGTCAAGAGGTAGACACCACACAAATGCCCATGGATGGATAAATGGATGTAGAAAACATCGTACCGAATAGAAAACACAGTTTCCTCCTGCTGTCCTCACACCACTCTCAATACTTCCAGAACACCTCCCTTTTGACACGACACTCGACACGGATCATGCCTGTGACCAGATGTGTGGGGTGTTTTTCCTCACCAAGCAATTCTCTGACACCAGCAGCTCCTACAGTTTAACTCACTTCTAACGCCGTCTACGTACACCATCTACGTGGAGACAGTGCAGCACCCACAGGTTGAGAGCTGGGTTCCACAACAGTATCCCCACTTCAGAATCCAGTCAGGTCACTTGAGCTTCTGACCCGCCAGCTGTAAAGCAAGTGTTCTCATGACCCCCTTCTCAGACTCCGTCATTTGCTAGAGTGACTCACAGAACTCAGGAAAACACTTGATTACATTTACCCACTAATTATAAAGGATACAACTCAGGAACGGCCATATGGAAGAGCGCCAGGTGAGGGGAAGGGGCGGGGAATTTCCACGCCCCTCCCAGCGCCTCCGTGTGTTCAGCAACCCTGAAGCTCTCCAAACCTGTCCTTTGGGGGGTTTATGGAAGCTTCATTACATACAACAATTGATTACATCATTGGCCATTAGTGCTCAGCCCAAACCTCAGCCCCCTCCCCTCCCCTCCCCAGAGCAGCAGGCAGGCACCGGGCTAAAAGTCCCACCCCTCTAATCTCTTGGTGGGTTCCCCTGCCTACCAGCCCACCCCAGCACAAGGCTATCCAGCCACCAGTCATCTCATTAGCATAGGAAAAGACACCACCTCAGAGATTTCAAAGGTTTTAGGAGCTGTGCTCCAGGAAACAGGGAGAGAGACCAAATGTCTATTTCTTATTATTTCACAGGTATTTACAATGGAATATTATCCAGCCTTAAAAAAGAAAGTAATCCTACCATTTGCAACAACACGAACGAACCTGGAGGACATTAAGCTAAGTGAAATAAGCCAGTATCAGAAAGACATATCATGCATGATTCCACTTATATGAGGTGTCTAAAATAGTCAAACTGACAGAAGCAGAGAATAGAATGCTGGTTGCCAGGGGCTAGAGGGAGGAGGAAAAGGGAAGCTGTTGTTCAACGGCTGTAAAGTTGTAGTAGTTATGCAAGATGAGTAAGTTCTAGAGATCTGCTGTACATCCTCATGCCTATAGTTAACAATACTGCACTGTGCACTTAAAAATGTGCTAAAATGGTAGATCTCATGTTATGCATTCTACTGTCAAAAGCAAGGGGAGGGCAACGAGGAAACTTTTGGAAGTGGTTGATAATGTTTATTACCTTGAGTCCATAATAACACAAAATAATAATAAAAGATAGGATTACAGGTGTGTGCATATTACAAAACTCATCAAATTATGTACATGAAACATATGCACAAGTTTTTATGTGCATCAATTATACTTCTATAAAACTATTAAATAAAATATTAGGAAGCTGTCAAGCAAGATCAAATAACCTTCCCAAACCCTGTGTATACCTCTCTGATCTCTCCCACATTCAGGGAAAATACGGCCCTGAGGATTGACATGCCCACGGCCCTTGATTTACTGTATTTTTAATGAGCTTGTCAATAAATGACTTAATATCTGAAAAAGAAGAAGAATTTTCTAGAATTGAGTGTAATGGCTGCGCGAGTCTTTAAAAATACTAAAAACCATTGAGCTGGTTTTTTAATTTACCCATTTTAAATGGGTAAATGGTATGGGTATGTGAATTATATCTCAGTAAATTTGTTACTTAAAAAAATAAGGGCCGGGCACGGTGGCTCATGCCTGTAATCCCAGCACTTTGGGAGGCCGAGGAGGGCAGATCACGAAGTCAGGAGATCGAGACCATCCTGGCTGACATGGTGAAACCCCGCCTTTACTAAAAATACAAAAAATTAGCCAGGCGTGGTGGTGAGTGCCTGTAGTCCCAGCTACTCGGGAGGCTGAGGCAGGAGAATGGTGTGAACCCCGGGGGAGTCGGAGCTTGCAGTGAGCCGAAATCGTGCCACTGCACTCCAGCCTGGGCAGCAGAGGGAGACTTCCATCTCAAAAATAAAAAAAAATTAAAAAATAAAGAAGGCCAGGTGTGGGGTCTTATCCTTGTAATCCCAGCACTTTGGGAGGCCAAGGTGAGAGGATCACTGGAGCCCAGGAGCTCAAGACTAGCCTTGGTAACATAGTGAGACCCAGTCTCTACAATTTTTCTTTTAATTACGCAGGTCTGGTGGTGTGGGCCTGTAGTCCCAGGTATTCCGGAGGTTCAGGATGGAAGAGTGCTAGAGCCAAGGAGTTCAAGGCTGCAGTGAGCTGTGATAGCTCCACTGCTCTCCAGCCTGGACTACAGAGCAAGATCCCATCTCAAAAAAACAAGCAAACAAACAAAATGGGTGCACATGTTCTTCCTAAGTGTAGCCCACAAATTCATAATGTCTACATGGATCTCCTTTTAGACGAAAGCCCAGCAAAATATAGTTCTTTAAACCTCTGGACAAGGCCACATGTGGATACCCTACCAGTAGCCTAGCTTAGGAATTTCAATGAGAAGAAACAAAATTTTAAAGCAGTTCAATATATAACAATTATTCTCATGAAAAAGAAATGGACCTCTTTTATCCATCACTAGTGGATAAACATATACTTTCCTGAATCTGTTTTTACGAAGACTGAGGGTTGAGGGATCCATTCCACAGAAGTTAGGAATTTATCATTTGGGACACAACGCTTATGGTTATTTCAACATTTGCCCAGATTCTAATTTGAGACAATATAACTTACATCTGCAACCACCCAAGGCTGTTCCAAGTATATTCATGATGTTCAGATTCTATGTTCAGTTTATACATCTGTGTAAGCCAGTACCAGACACCACATCCTAAAAAGTCCCTACCAAACATAGTAAAAATATTTAAACAGCTCTTATCTGTAATCAACCTTTCATATATTCATTCAACAAATATTCCTAAAATATTTAATCTACTAGGAGATGTAGACGGCAGAAAAATGAATCTGACACAGGCCCTGTCTTGAAAAAGCTGACACAGAGTCTGGGCGTGGTGGCTCACGCCTGTAATCCCAGCACTTCGGGAGGCTGAGGAGGGTGGATCACGAGGTCAGGAGATCGAAACCATCCTGGCTAACACGGTGAAACCAAGTCTCTACTGAAAAACAAAATACAAAAAAATAGCAGGGCGTAGTGGCAGGCGCCTATAATCCCAGCTACTTCGGAGGATGAGGCAAGAGAATGGCGTGAACCCGGGAGGCAGAGCTTGCAGTGGGCCGAGATCGCTCCACTGCACTCCAGCCTGGGTGGCAGAGCGAGACTTCGTCTCAAAAATAAAAAAAAAAAATTAAAAAAAAAAAAAAGCTGACATAGAACATGAAATAGTTAAACCGTAAGGTAGGAAGCAGTAAGTACCCAAAGAGAGGAACAATTCAGGCTCATAGGATTTTTGTGGAGGAGATTCCATTTGCCAGGCTTTCTGCTCAGCATTGTACGAACACCACCTCATCCAGTCCTCACACTGGGGACTGTTCTTCTAATTTGATAGCTAAGGACACTGACGGTGATGTAGCCAGGTCACTGAGGCAGTGGGCAAGGAGGGCTGAGTCCGACGCCGCCCAGCAGTTCCTTGGGTGCACCACCATCCCTGCCAGCAGCACTCAGGTCAGGCTCATTCCCCGAATCTCACCACATCACTCCAGACTTTTGTATCCAACCGGATATTCGAATAAAATCGATTTGCTTCTAGGCATCCGGTCAGTTTCATTTGCTTCTGTTTTCCTTTGGAATTTTTTTTTCTTTTGTGACGGAGTCTCACTCTTTCGCCCAGGCTGGAGTGCAGTGGCACATCTCGGCTCACTGCAAGCTCCGCCTCCCAGGTTCACGCCATTCTCCTGCCTCAGCCTCCCGAGTAGCTGGGACTACAGGCCCCCGCCACCACACCCGGCTAATTTTCTGTATTTTTTTAGTAGATACGGGGCTTCACCATGTTAGCCAGGATGGTCTCGATCTCTTGACCTCGTGATCTGCCCAACTGGGCCTCCCAAGTGCTGGGATTACAGGCGTGAGCCACCGCGCCCAGCGTAGAATTTTTTAAATGATCAAATTTTGGGTTTGCCTCCCTCAGAGTTAGCAACAATCCGACCAAATAAACAGTATCTTTTAATTGAAGTCAGTGCTTTCAAAAAATTAACTCATATCTCATATATGTTTCACCATTAATTATATTAATTATTAAAGATTGGCAAAGATAAAAAATAACTTTGGCTTTCTTAAGCTTATGTAGTGCAAACTTCATGGGAAAAAATACTGTAGAATTTAATTAATTTTAAAAATGAAATTAAATAAATAAAGTGTACGATCCGGTGGTTTTTAGTATGTTCACAGTTATGCAACCATTACCACAATCAATTTTAGAACATTTTCATCACTCAAAAAAGAAACTCCATACCCACTAGTCAGTCCCCATTTCTCTACCCCAGCCACTTATCCTCTTCCTTTCCCCAAGCCCCCACCCCAGGCAATCACTTATCTACTTTCTGTCTCCATATATTTGCCTATTCTGGACATTTTTTAGTTTCCTAACGGTAATTATATATTATTTGATTGGCATCTCCCCACCCCTCCCCCTAAGCGCCCCGGTCTCTGTTAAGCATCATTTTACTCTCTGTGTGTGTGGGATCAACTGTTTGAGTTTCCACACATACCCGCGAGAACATGTGATATTTATCTTTCTGTGACTGGCTTTTTCTACCTAACAGAATGTCCTCCAGGCTCCTCCATGTGGCCGCAAATGACAGGATTTCATTCTTTTTTAAGGCAGAACACTATTCCACTGTGTACATATACTACATTTTCTTTATCCATTTATCCACTGACTGGCAGACACTTATGTTGATTCCGTGTCTTGGCTATTGTGAACAGTGCTGCAAGGAACCTGGGAGTGCAGGTATGTCTTTGACACGCTGATTTCACTTCCTTCAGGCTTTCTTTGAGCAATTGCTGAGTGATCTGAGCAAAAACCAATTTCCTTATTTTTAATTTCATCATTGGGGTGTAAAAAAAAAAAAAAAAAAAAAAAAAAAACTTCCTTTTAGAAACAAGCAGCCATGAAATAGCCTTCTTAAGGTACCAGAGAAGCAATATTTTTACAAAGCCAGAATGCGACCTTAAAGACAAAATGCCCTAAACAGGTGATAATTGTTTTCCTATCCCCCATGTATTGTTGTATTCTGCAACAATACAATGCAAAGTTGACAGCTAGCATTATATTGTCTCTGGTTAGGAGGTCAGTTTGACTGTTGCAATCATCCTTCTGACACCCCAGCTTTTACAGTTGGCCCTCCTTAGTGCTCTCACAGTTCCTGCAGGGTGTCACTGCTGTGCAGTCAGAGGGTCCCCTGGGTATCTCCTCCCACCCTCTCCTTTGGAGAATAGGAACCATGCTTCGTCTGCTACTTCCAGCCTCACGTGGCACCCAAACCAGCCAGGCACTTCGTATGTGTTTATGAATGCAGAAGTGCCCCCATACAGGGAGCTGACCATTCCAATGCAAACAGCATAGGCTAGAAAGGGTAGGGGACGGAGATGAGTTTAACAGATGTGGAAAGAAGAAGGCCTCCAGAAAAGCTCAGGACACGAACAGTTTCTTGACTAATGGTTCCCAAATTCCTAAAAAGGAATAGACTGAATTTTGGACATTGTGGCCACTACTTGCTGCTGTCGTTGTTATGCTTGTCCGTACGCTGGAGATAAATGTTTGTAAACACTGCATGCTTCTAGGTCAGAGTGTGGTTCTGTCATCATCATAAAGTCCTGAGTTAAAGAATGCATTCAGGCCTTATTAAGACAGATCCCTGAAAGACAACATTGAACATGGCCGTCAAGAGCCAAGAGCCCGAAGGGGCAGAGAAAGTCACAGCACCCCAGATAAACATCTCTAGAAAGGTTTGCTACTGTCATTTCATACACTGAGCATTACATCGCAATGGCAACAGCCATCTCACCTTCCTTGGAAGTCATGAGAAAACAACTAGAAAAGAAGAGTAGGAGAGTATCTTTACTCCACAAAAGATGCAGGAAAAAACTCTAAAATCAACACAACAAATACATCATCTAAACAAATGCAACACAGCTAAAAAGAGAAAAAAGTAACATTAGAAACAAAAAGATTTTGCTTTCTCCAAATTTAAGACATCAACTCAAAAAGTTATTTTATTAACACGGTATCATGGGGAATTCAAAAATCTCAGCTGGAGAAAGAAAAATCTCTAAAGTAGTTTTCCTCACCAAACTACCTCACAGTTTGGAGCATAAATTCATACACATAAATGGTTCATGTGCCATTTTCTTCCTTGATGAATGTCATAATTTTGGCAAAAACGAAATTCATAGCACTGGCTATTTTTGTTATGCGAACACACTAAAAAGAATTCTGGCAATTTTTCATATTGAATTAAAGTATGTTTTCCATCTTGGTATAACTTTGTAACTGAATTAGCTTTTTCTTCTCAAACTCTGCTAAGCCGCTGAAACCTATTTTTGAATAACGTGAAATTTCTTTTTAAAATTCAAGACAAACTTAAACATTGGGTCTCTGAAGATGCTGACTTTACTATGTAGCATGTAATTCCATAAATATGTTTAAAAGCTCTATTGTGATTTAACACACTAAAATCTGTTCTAATATGTTTCATGTTATTTTGGAACATACTTTTCCATTAGCCTCAAATAATACTAAATTTAGAGTTTGGAGACACCTTGCCATATATGGTGGAATTCATACTAACTTTCATTCTGAAATTAGATTATTGTTCAATTAACAAGCAAGGCATTCATTTAAGGTCACACCTCATAATAATTTTATAACAGGCTTTTAATGTAATTCCTTTCAGAAAACATGATTTGACCCATAGTAGATTTAGATTTGTGTGGTATAGCTGCACTGCACACCATTAAGCAATAATTTTTAAAACTAGAAATTTAATACAATGTTTTTCCAGATTTTCCACCAGTTTAGTCAACCACGATGAGGTGTTTCAACATGTTTCAAGCTATAACCCTATTTTGGTAATTACAGTTTTATAACTTTATGATTTTATGCAAAAAATGATAAGAGAACCTATTCTGAAAGAGTGAAAAGGCATGAAAATTTTAACAAACGGAACTTGGGAAAAACCTACTTGCCTCACAATGGGAAAAGCAGAACAAACCATCTGCTATTATACAGTGAAAAGAGATTCTCAGGCAAAAGACCTGTTTTTCCACATTTGTGTAATCCCCATTTGAAGATTTATTAACATTCATGGACATTTCTGTATATAAATATTATTGTATGTGCATTTCATAAGTATTGGCATTGTTCCTTGACTTATCAACATTCTTAGGTAGAAAAATGTTATATAAACGTGAAACTCAGTATGTGCCAGGAACTATGCTGGGCTCTGCATCTGCCTGAGAGTTTACAAGACCTGCATACACACACAAGTAATCGGATGGGTAGTCCCTAATTCAGCAAATCTCATCTGATGTCGGCCCTTGCCATAGGTTTTGTCATACTCTCCTCTTCATGTCGATTGCACTCTGAGCACATATGAAAAAGCAAGGCAGTGGCACCAAGACATCAGTCTGAAATAACTTGATATTGGAATTTAAAAAATAAAACAAAGGCACTGGAGAAATAATGAAGGGAAATCAGAACTTTGTCATTTTAGAATTTAGAAGCATTTTATTTTGGTATATGGAGAATGCATGGAAGTCTGGACACGGCTAAGGTCTCTTCACTTCTTGGGGCCTTGAACTCACAAGGCCCATTTCTCCCCATAACAGGAAGAGCTCACGATGTCATCCTTGTCCCTCAACATGGAGACTCCATCAGCCTTCATGCAGGGAGCTACAATATACATTGAATCCACAAAAGACTGCTCAATAGATGTGGAGAGCAATTCCCATTTATCTTGTCTGATAGTCACACCTTTACATTTTACTTATTGGACAAAAATAGGACTAAAATGATAAAATTCATTCGTTTTCAAAATACCATTAACTCTGAGACATTTCATAAAAAGTGTTTCCTATTAAACTGTCATTTAAACAGTAAATAAGAGACATTTAAGCCATTAGGGGTGTTGAAGGTGTCTGTTTTCCATGAGGCGGAAGATTCATGCATGCAGTCACACACACACATACACTTACATGCACACAGGGCAAAGAGACAGCAACAAAGATCTGAATATGCGGCCATATGCGGCCATAAGCTCTCTGCAAAGCATCAGAGATGAAAATACTGATAATATACAAAATGTCAAAGTTTGGGGGCCAGTACTACTAATTTTATTTCCTTCAGTTATTATTTTTAAGCCAATGTTACAGTAACTGAGATATTGAACAAATAGTCAAAATAAAGAAATATGAGTACTCAAGATGAGGAAAAAGCCCACAGAACTGAAGCGACTGGCTTAAAGTTTTACATAAATTGGAAACAAGAATTTGGGGAAACTGTTAAATTTTCATTATAATTACTATTTTTGAATTTTTAAAAAATTCTTCTGATAATGGAATACAGTTCTTTTGTAAAAAATTTTTTTAAGTTAGAGAGCTAAAGTAACTGTGAACTCCTCAAATTCCATTCCTTGTCATAAAATTGGAATGGACCTTTTACAATGTATTACAAATTCCAAAGGCAGAAAGGAGGGATGAGCTCCGCCTCTCAGATGGAAGAGGAAAACACAGGCTCCCAAGAACGAGGGATAGTCAACATGCCATCTAGATAAATTAATGTATTCACTCCCCAAAACTCAGCCAGATATTTTTATTTTTGGGGGGAGGTGATTTTTGATTTATGGAGAGTCTCAAGAATTTGTTGCTTAATTCTACTTGGGTCATAAAATCTTTGGATATCGCTATTTTGCAATATTTTGAACAGTCCATCATCAAAAGTCCTCGTCTCCTACAGGGCATCCAGCCACTTCCTGTTTCATGCATCTTGCCCTTAATCATCTCTCCGGAAGACTTTTGAACTGTAAACAATCAGGATTTAAGACCTTTAACATCAGGGGAAACATCAGTATGCGACACACCCTAGCAGATATTTAAACTTTCCTGTGCTTTCTATAATTTTTATAGCTACTGCCCCAAGTGGGTATCTAGAAAAACTGTAGTGTTTAAACAGGGTGGGCAACGTGGGGTCAAGGGGAGTCGCATGGGTTAATGTTTGCACAGCACTTTGGACTAGACAAACTCGACACTGGGCCTATTGTACTAAATATAAAAGGTGCTTTATTTGACACAGGAGACCAAACAATAGTAAAGTAAAATGTTAAGTGTAGGAGTTGTGGGAGAGGAAGAAAGAGGCTACGCCAGCTATAAAATTGATGTACAAATCTCTGCGAATTTAAACGATCCGCAACGACTCAGTCTCTTTTGCTAATGTCTGTGCTGTGGAAATAGACAGGCTCCAACACCGCTTTCTGAACAAGGTGTTTGCAACTGCAGCTCTTGGTGCAGTTGAAAATCTCTTGTCTTTGCAGTCGTGTTGAAATCCTGGAATTCCACCTCACCGGGATGTGTTAAGAAAGGAAGCCGAATATAAAATGATTAACTTGGATGCTATCATCCCTCAGATCTCTGCTATCCCTAGAAGTCTATGACTTACCTGGCATAATAGAATATGACTGAGTCCATTTCTCAACTTCCCTAGAAATCATTCAGTCACACGTTCAACAAATGCCTACTAGCAGCCAGTGAGAGAAAGGGGCAGGGGGAAGGGCTAGAAAGCATACGAAATTAATACAGCCAGTGTCTGCCCTGGAGCAGATTGGGCTTTGGCAGAAGGGATGGGGCCTACCCCAGATCAGTCTGTGATTAGTCACAGAGGAGAGGTACTATAACCACAGGTGTGACAGAAATTCGGAAGAGGATGGTATTTTGATTTCGGAGAACCAGAGAGGCCAGGGAGCGGAGTGAGACGTTTTAACCAGACTTCTAAAGAGGTTGGAGATTTCAACAAATGATAAGGTCTCCATTCGGGCCACCATTAAAACCTTATGGGAGACTCAGTTTCTTAAAGAAAACTCAACCTATTCTAAAATGAGGAGAGAACAACAGAGAAAGGCCTTCTTCTTGTAAGGGAATGTCAGACAGCATGAACCCCCCTGGCAGAGAATGGCGAGTGAGAGAAAGGCCATCCCCATTAAAAAGAAACAGCTGGGCCTGAGTTGTCCAGAGCCTGTAAAACTCACACTTTGTTACTTTCAGATTAATATTCTCTTTGGATCTAAGTCTTTGGCCAGTAAAAGTCCATCTTTAAAAGAACAAGCAAGAACATTTTCCAGCCAGAAAAAAAAGCAGCACACCCTCATTGTCATGTGAGGCTCTTCCCGCCAGTGCTTCTGCCCTCAGTTCCCAGCAGGCCATTCATTCATTCATTCAACGACTGCTGATTGACTTTGTCATAAATTTTCAAAAAGCTGGGACAGAAGATTTTGAATGTTCACAACACAAAGAAATAATAAGTGTTTGAGGTAATGGTTGTGCCAATTACCCTGATTTGATCATTCCACATTGTATACCCGTATGGAAACACCACTCTATCCCATAAATATGTAGAATTATTGCATGTCAACTAAAAAGAAAAGAAGAAAAGCCAGTTGCTGATTGAGGCCCTGTCTGTGATACCCTGTGTGTTTGTCGTCGTCCCTGCCCTCCAGTGGTTTACAGTTTAGTGAAAGAAAAAGACATCAAACAGACATTCTTCCCTCCACAGCTCTGCTAATCTGGAAGAGAGAAGTCTGTGGGCAGCAATACCTCATAAACCTTGATTACGCCGAGAATTCATAGACTCATGAAATTCAGAGCCTGAGGATACCTTAAGGCTCTCATCCAGATGTGGAAAATAAGACCTAAAAAGACAAAGTGCGCCGGGCGCGGTGACTCACTCCTGTAATCCCAGCACTTTGGGAGGCTGAGGAGGGCGGATCACAAGGTTAAGAGATCGAGACCATCCTGGCTAACACGGTGAAACCCCGTCTCTGTGAAAAATACAAAAAATTAGCCAGGTGTGGTGGCAGGCAACTGTAGTCCCAGCTACTAGGGAGGCTGAGGCAGGAGAATGGTGTGAACCTGGGAGGCAGAGCTTGCAGTGACCCAAGATTGCACCACTGCACTCCAGCCTGGGCGACACAGCAAGACACTGTCTCAAAAAAAAAAAAAGACAAAATGATTTGGGTCTGAGTCTCAAATCCACTTCTGACTTTGAGTCCAGAGTCGGGTCCAGAAGTCTTCCTGTCACAGGGCTGAGTCTTCACACTAGAGAGCATTTTGGTGTCTTCTCGATATTGTACCACTATTCCACATATAAAGATTTTATCAATTACATTTGACATGCACATAGGTTGGATAATAGGACTTAAATATCTCTTGAGTCCATTCAAACTATTCAGACCAAATGGTACATTTCTCTAGGATCCCCTGACACGGGCGTTAAGGAAGTTCTGGCAGGATATTTTGAGTAGTGTCTGAATGAATATCGGTTTTTTGCTTGCTACAGCCCCAAGAACCACTTGTTCTGCTATTGATCACAGTATAAATCTCTATGCTGTATAAAATATGACAACATAAAATGCTATTTATTGTAGTAGAGATTTGCTATGTTAGTACTATTGTCAGTCACCTTAAAAATTAAAGCTGATGATTTCTACAATTATGCTTCATACACAAAAGATGCTATTTTGATGAATCAGTTAATTGGGCTCACTACATAGTATGAATGATATCAAAGTGATTTCCTTTTCATGATATATATTTCTAATTAATCAAGTCATTTGAGCTGAATAGAAAAACAAACAGCACGTGATTGTTTTTAGAAGTGGATGAGTATGCAGGAGAGAAAATAATCTAAGAGCTTCTTCTTGTTAAATAAGCAAGCTGAATTGCTCATACAGTAATTGAAATCTCTTTGTTTTCCTGAATTACCTGAAATTGCGTGCAAGGAAACTCCATTTTATGTTATTGCAATTTATATGTTTTTAGGATGTGTAACTTTTCTTGGGCTTATTAAATTGACAATTTGTAACTTCCTTTGCCCTCTCCCGATTTTCACAGGTGCCATAACTTCTTCAACTTCGGTTTTATTTGTTCCAATTCAATTGCTCCTTCTCAGGGGTTTCGCACTACTCCTGAAAGTCTGCCCTGTGGGGAGCTGGGAAAAGCAAAAAGCAGGCTGGGAAATGGTTAGAGATAAAGGCTGGGGAGGGACCGCCTGGGCAGGATTGTCAACCTTCTAGGCCTACTGTGCTTTGATTTCCACCAAAGCAGAGAGGAGACCAGAAGGCTAACCACAACTCTGCTGCATGTTCTACCCCCGGCTTCTGGGATTTACTGTGACCAAAACCAGATTTTTCACCTTGTGTGCCATTCTGTCTCCAGCACTAACACTGTTGACAATTCAGAAAAGGAAGAAATGATTAACAGATCAATCACTCAGACCCTCGGAACACTCCTCACCCTAAGCCTTTGCTCAAGATGTTATCTCCACCAGAGCCAGGAGCCAACCAAGCGTGTTTAACAGGCAGAGCAGCTCATTTTTTAATATTTCTGTCCTCCATGTGCCAAAACAGGAAACACACAATAATACTGTCCCCAAATAATATGTAGACAGTAGACACAGTCTTCTGATCAAAGCAGTAAAAAGTAATAATTAATAAAAATTACATTAATATTACAATACAAAAAAAGGAATAACTAGTAGATTAACATCTTTTTAATTGCATGTATGTTTTTTTCCTTCCTGCACCGGAAGGAATGCTTCTAAAAGAGCCAGTTCTTCAAGGTTCAGAAGTGGATCTGAACCTAAAAGGACTGAATTGGAAACAGACTAGTGGCAGTTTCAGATTCCGGATTCCCAGCCCACGCCAGCTCCAGGCGAGTGGGAGGTGGGCCCACGGCCTCCTGCCATTGTAGAAGGTTGAGGTGCTGAAGTAGAAAGAATGCTACCACCAGGCCAGGCCCTCTGGGAAAAGCAAGACCTCAGAAACTACATGTGCTGGGGAGCGGAGGATTCGGTGCAGCTGTGTCATGTCAATCCCAACCAAACCCTTTACCCCTGCCATTTAGAAGCCAGTTTATCTATGGGTCCTGTCCGGCTTGGGCTAAAGGAAGCCATCCTCTCCAACACCCCCTTGGTTTAGCTTCTGCCCAGCTGAACCTCTACGTCAACTAGGAACATCGGCTGCTTTCCCCGACCCTTCGAGTTACTCCCTGGCCTCCCCACTTCTGACATGTCATAAATGAAAGTTGATCTCTGGGAGTGGCTGCAAGACAAGGTGACATGTCTTCTATGCAAATGGTCAACCACTGACTTATTCCAGCCACTAGTGCATAGAGCCGCCTTTAACATGGGCCATTCCTCCTAATTTGTTCTCTTTCTTCTTCCTGACTTCCTTTCCCTCTCACTCTCTTATTTTGATGTAAAATTCAGACTATTTGCCGTGTATTCTCCCTTTATTCTTTCCATCTCCACAATCTGACTCTCTCCAGTCCCGTTTCAATATGGCGCCAGCATCATCACTCACTTTGTCTGTTACACAGCTCTTCACCCATTCGCCAGGGCAGTAGAGTCAATACTTTGTAAGCAAAGGGATTATTTTTTCTTGTGTTTGTTTATTTGCAACACTCTTTTTTTATATAGATTTTTGGGGTACAGGTGCAGTTTACTTATATGGATATATTACATAGTGGTGAAGTCTGGGCCTTTAACATACCCGTCACCCGAATAGTTAACATCATACCCCATAGATAATTTTTCAACCCTTTCCCTCCTCTCAACCTCCCCACTTCTGGAGTCTCCCATGTCTATTTTTCCACTGTGTATGTGTGCTCATCATTTACTTCTCACTTATAAGTGAGAACATGCAGTATTTGACTTTCTGTTTCTGGGTTATCTCACTTAGGATAATGTCTCCGGTTCTGTAGCAGCAACATGATTTCATTCTTTTTTATAGCTGAGTAGTAGTCCATGGGTATAAGTACCCCATTTGCTTTATCCAATCATCCACTGATGGACACTTACACCGATTCAACATCTTTTCAATTGTGAATTTTACTGTAATAAACATACATGTACAGGTATCTTTTTGATATGATGATTTATTTTCCTTTGGGTAGATACCCAGTTCTGAGACTGCTGGACTAAATGATAGTTCTGAGAGGTGAAGCCAGCTAGACTTCTGGGTCAGGTGGGGACTTGGAGAACTTTTCTGTCTAGCTAAAGGATTGTAAACACACCAATGAGCACTCTGAGTCTAGCTAATCAGGTGGAGACCTGGAGAACTTTTCTGTCTAGCTAAAGGATTGTAAATGCACCAATCAGTGCTCTGTGTCTAGTTAAAGGTTTGTAAATGCACCAGTCAGCACTCTGTAAGAACGGACCAATCAGCACTCTATAAAATGGACCAATCAGTGCTCTGTAAAATGGACCAATCAGCAGGATGTGGGTGGGGCCAAATAAGGGAATAAAAGCTGGCCACCCGAGCTAGCAGCCGCAACCTGGTGGGGTCCTTTTACAGGCTGTGGAAGCTTTGTTCGTTTTTCACAATGAATCTTGCTGCTGCTCACTCTTTGGGTCAGCAGTGCCTACTTTTATGAGCTGGAACACTGACTGTGAAGGTTTGTGGCTTCCCTCTTGAAATCAGCAAGATCGCAAACCCACCAGAAGAAACTGCAGACACACCATCTATAAGAATTGTTCGACTTCTAATGCTTGTAATCCCAGCACTTTGGGAGGTTGAGATGGGTGGATCACGAGGTCAGGAGATCAGAGACCATCATGGCTAACAGGGTGAAACCCCGTCTCTACTAAAAATACAAAAAATTAGCCTGGTGGCCGGCGCTTGTAGTCCCTGCTGCTGGGGAGGCTGAGGCAGGGGAATGGCGTGAACCTGGGAGGTGGAGCTTGCAGTGAAACGACATAGCGCCACTGCACTCCAGCCTGGGTGAAAGAGTGAGACTCTGTCTCAACAAAAACAAAACACAAAACAAAACTAACACCACGAGTGTCCATGGCTTCATGCTTGAAGTCAGCTAGACCAAGAACCCACTGGAAGGAACCAATTCAGGATACAGTTCTACTTTTAGTTCTCCGAAAAATCTCCATGTTGTTTTTCATGAAGGTTGTACTAATTTACATTCCCATAGTGTATAAGCATTCCCTTTTCTCTGCACCTTCACCAATATCTGTGTTTTTTTGTCTTTTTAATGATCATAGGCATTGACTGGTGTAAGTTGGTATCTCATTGTGGTTTTGATTTGCGTTTCTCTGATGATTAGTGATATTGAGCATTTTTTCATGTTTGTTGGCTGCTTGCATGTCTTCTTTTGAAAAGTGTTCATGTTGAAAGCAAAGTAATTATTTTTAAGGTACTAAGGGAAGAAAAGACAGTAAACATATTCCCGTATCAATATTTTATAGGACACTTCATGGGTGAGTCCTCACCTCACCCCACCAAAAGGCATCCTCAACAGGTGTAACTTTAATACGACAATTATCTATAATTCCCTTTTATTTCATCTGATTATTCCAGTCAGTTTTTTCCAGATGCAAATCTTTAGGTCGTCTATGGGTTCTCCTGAATGTCAAGCTATAATGCCTGTGTTTTCCATTTTGCTGGTGGTTTGAGAATGCAGGTACTAATTTTTTTTTAATTATCATTATAAATTACTTTGAATTGAAGTGACATTCTTGATCTATGAAACCCAATCCTGTTACCATTCATTTAAGGGAAGGATGAGACTGTTAAATTGAGTATGTGATTTTATGATGATATGAAACACTTTTCTCTTGACTGCCAGTGGCTTAGAGGCATATCACGAGAAGCATATTATAATCCATTTGGTAAATTTTTCATCACAGGTCAAGACTCCATAAGGGAAAACATGATTTAAACCTTGAAAGTATATTTAATGAGGATATTGTTACTCGAAATAAGCATTTGACATTATTGTTAATGAAAATAAACTGGGTTTAGCAGTAAAATATGCATTCTAAGATATTTTTGAGATTTTTTTATGTGGATGCTGGCGAGGCTGTGGAGAAAAGGGAACACTTACACACCGTTAGTGGGAATGTAAATTAGGCCAGGCACTGCAGAAAGCAGTTTGCAGATTTCTCAAAGAACTTAGAACTACTATTTGACTCAGCAATCTCATTACTGGGTACATTTCCAAAAGAAAATAAGTTAATTATTCTACCAAAAAGACACATGCACTCATATGTTCATTGCAGCACTATTCACAATAGCAAAAACATGGACTCAACTAGGTGCCCATCAACAGTGGATTGGAAAAAGAAAATGTGGTAAATATACATTATGGAATACCCACAGCCATAAAAAATAATGAAATAATGTCCTTTGCAGCAACATGGATGGAGCTAGACAGAAACCAAATGCCCAATGTTCTCACTTACAGGTGAGAGCTAAGCATTGGTACTCATGGACATAAGGATGGCAACAACAGAAACTGGGGACTACTAGAGAGGAGGGGGAGGGAGAAGGAGAAAGGTTGAAAAACTTACTATTGGGTACAGTGCTCAGTACCTAGGTGACAGGATCATTCGTACCTCAAACCTCAGTATCACACAATACACTCAGGTAACAGACCTGCACATGCACCCCCTGAATCTAAAATAAAAGTTGAAAAAAAAAAAAGGTTTTTATGTGAACCAATTTATTTGAAAACAAGTAAAAATAAAAAATATAGAATAAAATAAAATAGAGCATGTTTAAGGCAGTGGGAATATCTACAAAATTAGAAGGTGACCCACAGCTGAAAGTCTTCACTGGGTTACAAATCTAGAAGGCAGAGTCCACATTTGATTGAACTTTCATTCATCTCATTGCTGTCTGCAGTTTTGCCCTTTTTCGTGAAAACAACTGCTCATGCAGCCAGAGTAAGCCTCAACAATGCAAATCCAACCTTGTCACTGTACACTGAAGGTTACAGCAACCAGCAATGAAACGCCTTTGCTACCTGCATTTTATTTAGAAAAAATTATGCTCATTCTTCAAAATCCAACCCAAATAGTTCCCTCCATTAAGACTTCTCCAGTCAATTCCTCCTGTACCATCAACTATGCCAGGTAGACATCTCTACTTTTCACTCCTATCACAGTGTACTGCAATTACTTGTTTACATGTCTATTTCACTGACTGGATTAAGTGAAATAATAATTACATGAACAAATAAATGTTTGTTAAGAGCTCATTATGTGTCAGGTACTATAGAAATAATGATGAGTAAGACAGATATGTTTCTGAACATTTGCGGTGGGTCTTAAAATTGAAAAGACAAAATAAAATGCTTCAATGGATTGAAAGTCAAAATAAATAACAATAGTAAGAAATATTACCTGCTGATCTTAAAAAGTCAAGTCTCCAGGCCCCACTGAACAACATTCAAAGTACTAAAAGGATTCGCAAATATGATCACAATCATTGTATTTCAGTTTTGGAGAGAACAGGAGAGGTGATGAAAGACTGAAAACAGGGAAAAGAGTAATATTAAAGAGTTTATGTCAATCTCTAGAAAAAATTCTCTAATAAATTATTAAATGTAGGGTGGTAAACACCTTCGAAAGGAAGCAGCAAGGCCTGGGAGCCAGCATGGGGTCACCACCAGCACACTGGAGAAATTAGCCCACTGTGACCTTTGGTTGGAGAAATAAGGGGTGGAGCAGCAGAATGCTACAAATACTGACACCTTAATTTCAATCAGCTTTTCAACAAAGTCTCCTCGAGTATTTTACTTGTGGGTGTGAATTAAAAAATTAAAAAGTTAATAATTCAGCTTTGTAGATTTCTTACTGATTGAACTGCTGAATAGTTTTAATTACGAAAGTAAGATCAACTGGAGTTTCCAATGGTATGCTGGAGTTTCAATTCATGGGCCTGACATTTCTCTTTAAAACAAAAACACACAAGTCAATGGATAATCCCATATAATATGTTTTATAACAAGATCAAGATTTAGAAGATCTCAATAGACTGGAGCAAACAAACCAAAAACAGTATCAAACACACTAAGGGATCATCATAAAGTGCTTCCATCAGGTTCAAAAAACAAACTCTCCCAGGAGGAGGAAGCCCACATAACAGCAACTGCAGCTCATGTAAAGGCAACATAGTGTGGTTTCTCCTGTGTATGTTTTTGTTTTACTGAAAGAGCAACATGACATGTCAGGCTGAAAAGGGAATGCACTCTCCACCCCGTGGATTGAAGCACTGTATGTGGACTGCGTTCTGCACTGGTCAGATATAGACAAGATGAAAATAATTACATAAATAGCATGACCCATGCCCTCCAGGAATTCAGTCCAGTAAGTGAAATAGACATGTAAACATGTAGTTACAGTACATTGTTATAAGCGCAAAAAGTAGAGCTATTTACCTGGCAGTTGATGGTGAAACAGCAAAGTTCCCTTGTCCTCCTCACAGGACATGTGATGGGGGTGTGGCTCGCTTCTTCAGTGCCCCACTGCTCAAACCTCTAGGGGAGATGGGCAAGCTGTGGGGCTTCGACCCCACAGCAGTGTCTAGGGGTGAATGTTTACAGCTCCTGACCCCCAGTGGGTGTGTGGTACGGGGTGCTCTTTAGGTTTAGCCATCCACAGGCAGCTTGTGTTTACCAGCTCAATTAGCCCCTGCCTTATCCCAAGAACAGAAGGCTTTCTGTATCCCAGGGTTCTTGCCTTGGTATACCAGAAGAATTGGATCACACGTGGGCTTGGAGAATGAGTCCAAGGTTTTATTGAGAGGAAGTAGCTCTCAGCAGATGAAGGAGCCAAAAGGGAGACGGTTTTCCCCAGGAGTCAGGCTGCCGGACGGCCTGGGCTCTTCTCCGACCAAAACCAAACGGTCACTCTGCCAGTTGGTGGCCTGGTGGCATGCAGGTGCCTGTCAGTGTCAACATCCAGCCACCCATGTGTTCCTCTGCTGATGTGCTCCTCTCCCTGTCCAGCTGCCTGTGTGTCTCCCTGCTAGAGTCTTGGGGATTTTTATAGGCACAGGATGGGAGTGTGACAGGCCATGGTGGTCTTGGGAAATGCAACATTTGAGCAGGAAATGCCTGTCCTCTCCTAGGTCCGAGGAGGTGGAGCCCTAACCAGGGACCACGCCTTTCTCTACCCAGCGCTTCCCTTCCCCGCTTCCATATCATTTAAAGGGACCATGCCTTTCTCTACTCAGCACTTCCGTTATCAATAGTATAGGAGTTGACTGGAGAAGTCCTAATCGTGGGAACTATTTGGGTTGGTCTTGAAGAATGAGTATGATTATTTTCAGATAAAATACAGAGGCAAAGGCATTCTAGCCTAGAGGAACATAAAAAGGGCAAAACTGTAGATAACAAAATCATTTAGGAGTCCACAGCAAAAGGCTAAGACAAGACGACAAGGATTGAATAAAGGTAATCCCAAGGTGGTGTGGGAAGGCAATGTGTAGAAGAATCATTAAACCGCCAGGAAGAGCATCCACCAAGAGTCAGCTGATTGCTTCAGCAGTATCACTCATTAGGCATTTGTTGAGCTCCTACTCTATGCCAAGTACTAGGTACCAGATGCTAGCGACTAGAGATATAGGGTTAAACAAAGCCAGACAATAGTTTCTGCCCTTTTAAAGTTCACAGTCTAATAGAGGATGCATAGATAATTAAATAATCCCATAAATAAAGTTGTGGACTGTGGCTACAAAGGATAGTACCAAGGATTATAATCGCCTATAAGAGGGTAGTTGATTTTTACCTTTCCAGAGATATCAGGGAAGGTGTCCCTAAGGAAGCAGTGTTTGCACTGAGATCCGAAGGACGGGAAGGAATGACCTAGTAAACAGAAACAGGTTCTCCAGGCTAGGGACAGAGCACAGGAAAGCTCCCTGTGGCAGATGAGTTCATGGCAAATATAAGACTTAAAGAAGACCTGACCCCACCCCCAAGTTTGAAGGAGTATGGGATCAGGCCTTTGTCAAGACCTGGACATCCCTCTTTACTCCTGACTAAACTATTTGTTCTGTGAGTACAGGATCTCTACATCATACACCATTTGGGGCTTTTCAAACATAGAAATGAAACAAGTAATGATTCTTTCAAACAGAGGCTGATCAACGCATTGAATTCTCATCATGTCATCACTTGGTCTTCTTCCAAATTCTGTCCATTTCTCATGCACCTGTTCAGGTCTCATCTCCTCCCCCCAGCATTCCAGGACTACTCCAGCTTGTGCACAGGAAAGCAGAGTATTCAGTTGGCAGGCCAGGCTCAGAAAAAGGCTGCCTTATTTTGTCATGTCATGCACCAGCTTTGTTGACAAGACAGCAGGAGAAGGGTGAGAATGATGTCACAGCTGTTCTTAATCCCCCACACAGGAGGTCCGTGGTAAATAAGTAGATTGCCAATTGATTTATTTCTTACTTCATAGACTTGAGTCTTACAGAATTCTAACTAAATTATAGAAAACATAGAAAGGCACACACATGGTAGATGTAGAAAGCAAAAATATATTCACTGGGTTAAAAAAAAAGTTTCTCATTCCAACATTATCTCTGTGTACTTTCTGCAGTATAGCACGGTCGTCCTTGAAACTTAGGGCTCTATCTTATACATGAAAAATGAATAATTTTCAGGCTAAGGATATAAAAACCTCAGGTAGGCTTTTCCAAATTGGTGTGGGAGTTTAAGGGTTTGGAGGCATTCCAATCTAAGCACAGAGAGACATTCATCATGCACTGCCCAAGTTCATCTTCACTGCTATGTTAATATGAAATGGTCAGCAGTTATTTTGGTTGAGTTAGATTTATTACTACATTTAATTTAAAAGAAAACAATCAGGCAGAAGAGAGTCCTTTCTTCTGTCTCATCAAAACATTAGTATCTCAGAGACAGAGCGGCTAATGATAGAGAAATCAGAGCTACATTCCATTAGGCAGAAACGGCTCATCTTTGCTGCATGTGGAATTACAGAAAGATATTTCTTTTCACACATGGACAAAACGCAGTGAAATATTCAAAACCGAGGAAAGGTGGCTGGCTAAGAGCATTTAAAAATGCTTTATCTTCAGCCTGTGGATCTTTGGCTCTGCTCTGTCTCCAAGGGCCCAGATGCTGCTGTTAGTCAAAAGCGGCCTGAAGATGACTCTTGGTGAAAGCACCATGTGGGTTTCATTCTGCTGACCGCTCATCAAGTATTCATAGTGCAATAAAAGGCTTGTTTGCATAGCCAAAAAATGAAAGACTTTTGAAGGCCCAACAAAATTGTTGTGCCTGTTTCCAAATACAACCAAAGATAAAATTAGATGCTACCCAAAAAAGCATGTTTGTCCAAATTTTTACCAACATTAGGGTAATCATAACTGTAATTTCACTGCAGATAGTTGGTCCAGGGAATGTGTCATGTGAAAATCTATACTATTCAGTACTGCGTGTTCTTAATGACATTTTCTGCTTCGAGCATCTTCTGACCCTAACAATCTAGAAACCCATCGGTCATTCCTTACACGATGTTACAAACAAGACCCTATTTTCTGGCAAGATGTCAAAGGGCCTGGCCAAATGTCTACTTTTTTCAAGTACAATTGATAGCGGATGACAAGGTCCAGCTCTTCTCTAAATTCTGACAACTATGCAACAACAAATAAAAAACATTCCAGTGATTTACTGTTTTAATTCTACGTTTTGTGTTCTGTGTTTCTTTAAGAAAGGTGCAAGTGTATGCATGAGAGCCATGAAACACTGCGGTTACCATGGTAATTATCTGTGTTTAGAGAGCGTGTGGAGTAAAGGTCCACGTAGTGGTGGAAGAAGAGTGCACGTTAACGATGGCTTTTCACGAGCCTAAATCATGTTAAGTTCCCAGTTTCAAAGAAATGTTTTAAAAAAATGTAAGCTTTCATCTGGAAGAGCCATAAGTGCCAAAGTATGTTTTGTTCCAGGGGTGCTACTTTCCTCCTAGTAATGAGATTCTACCTAAAGACAGAAGTTAGGACCTAGTGGGCCATGGCTCCCAGGGAGAGGGGGTTTTCTGACCAGTTTTCCCTGCTGATTTGCCTGGGGACACATTCACTCTTTTGCTTCCCACAGTCTGGTTTTCAGACCCTTTAAAATCCCTTGGGTAATCCCAGAGAGTTACTCTACAAGAAAATATCAAGTCCCGTTACCTGGAGGCTGCCATCTGAGCAGAATTTGGCACCAGCTTAGCACAATGCCTCACACGTAAAAGTCTGAAGGTGTTGCTTGACTGACTGATGGAATTGCTTCACTCATGTTTACAAAAGCAAAGGGCCTAACAACTAACAAAAAAATCTAACATCTCAATTACGAAATGGGCAAAGGACATTTTTCCAAAGAAGATATATAACTGGCTGATAACACATAAAAGGATGTTCAATGTCACTGGTCATTAGGGAGATGAAGTCAAAATCACAATGAGATGCCACTTCACACTCATTAGGACGGTTATTCCTTTTTTTTAAAAAAAAAAAAAAAGCAGAAAATAACAAGCCTTGGTGAGGCCATGGAGAAACTGGAACCCTTGTGCATTGCTGGTGAGAATATAAAATGGTGAGGCCCTCTGTGGAAAAAGTATAATGATTCCTCAGAAAACTAAACACAGAATTACCATATGATCCAACAATTGCACCTCTGGGTATATGCCCAAAACAAGTGAAAGCAGGAACTTTGATATTTCTGTATCCATGTATGTGCATAACAGCATTATTCACATAAAACTAAAAGTAACTCAAGTGTCCATTGGCTGATGAATGGATAAACAAAATGTGGCATATCCATGCAATGGAATATTATTCAGCCTTAAAAAGGAGAGAAATTCTGACACATGGTATGACATGCATGAACCTTGAGAACATACTAAGTCAAAACAGCCAGACACAAAAAAGACAGATACTGCATGATTCCACTTCTATGAAGTACTCAGGGTAGTCAAAAATTGTAGAAACAGAAAGTAAAATGGTGGTCAGCAGGGGCTAGAGAAGAGGAAGAAAGGGCACTAGTGTTTAATGGGGACAGACTTCAGTTTTGCAACGTTAAAAAGAGTTCTGTGGGTAGATGGTGGTGATGGTTGCATAACAACGTGAATATACTTAATGCCACTGAACTGCATACTTAAAATAGTTAAAATGATAAATTTTATGTTATATATTTTTACCACAATGAAAAAAAAAAGCAAGAGGCCTGCCGTGCTAGAGAAACTCTAGGAGAATTATATTTGCACAGCATTATTACTGAGATGGCAACTGAACAGTCAGAGTAACCGATGTTGTTCTGTTTTGTAACTAGGTAGTCTAAAAATAAAATAGCCACTTCCCCCAAGTCATGGCCTTCGTTATAAATCCCCAAAGCCAAAATTTTTGCAGGTGAGTGACAGTCACAAAACATCCATTCTTCCAGGTTTTTCAGACCAAGTTGCCAGTTAGACAACAATCAGGACCTTCCAGCAGGGCAAACGTCCTGAAGAAACGCAGGAGCCATCAGCACCGTTCCGTGTTGGGCTTGGCTCTGAGAAAAGACAGCCTGCGTGCTGCAGGCTTCCCTCGCTTGTTTTCATGAAGCTTGAGCAAATGTTTTAGAAAGTTATTTCTAAATATTTCTAAGTTTGTGACAATGAAGATCACAAATTGATTTTGAAAATAGTCACTCAAAGGAAAGAGGGATGAAGGAATAGCAGATGCCTTCCTCGGCAATTAAACATTGGCTCATGGGTCTGCAAGTTAGGAGAAATTTGTACAACACTAATGAAAATTGAGCTATGGATTTAGAAGAAATTGGATGTAAGCCATCTTTTGGGGGGGTGGTGGGTGCAAGTGATTCATAGGTTATGAAGGAACTGGAATGTTGCTCTATGCAGGTGAGTTTGAATTATTAGCCTGGAAGCATAGGAAACTCTAAAAAGATTAGAAATAATCAGGAAGTAATGATCACAGGAAATTAATAAAGGGAAAATGCCCATTCATGAATTTGTGTAGGCCTACTAACAAGTTAAAAGTTACAAATAAAAGTACAAATAATTAGGAGCTGAGTATAATTAGTTATGTTATTAATTAGCTTGATAATAAGCTAACTGCAACAAATTCTGCAACAGATTTTATGCACATAAACTGTACCTAAGTGTTTCTAGAAATGTGTGCATTTATCAATTCTGCCAGTCACACGTTCCAAGCAGGTGAATTACGGGACCAGGCTCATTAATCTGGAATACAGTTTCTGAATCACATCTACACAGTAACAGACCTGCCATCGTTCACTCACTGACCCCAGGAAAGCTGTAGACTGGACAGCATCGAACGTCAGGGGAGTCTATTCATCATACCATACTTAGCAGGTCTACTCACTAGCGTCCTGGGATTCGCTTCACAATGAAAACATCAGATTCTCATGACCACTTGAAGCAGGAAAATATCTAAGAAGGAGAATGGCCACCAGCATGATGTGGATTCTCATGCTTTCTGAGGTTAAGATAATTTAGGATGATTCTTCATCTGCTTTAGAGAAGTCAAAGATTTTAGAGGTTATTCATACAAGGTAAACATAATATTTTTACGAATGGCAACGGAGTTGTTTCCTTTCACCGGTGTTAAATAACGCCCCAGGAGAATGTATTTCCTCGCATGAGAGAGTATTTAACGACCAAAGGTATTTTACTCATTCTGGCTCAGTCCCAGAATAAGAATTTGACCTCTAATTGTCAGGAGATCCATCTTTAAGAAAAGTGTTATCATGGATTAATCCTCTATCACCCATGGTCTTCATGCCACCAAGGCCTACTTTACAAATATTTATTCAAGGAGTTGAAAAAGGTCCACGCTATGTTTGGTAGTAGTTTTATTTCATTTCCTTCAAATAGTACAGTAAAGTGCATAACTCTTTGTTGTGTTGCTGTCTGTAGAACGCTGTAAAACTGAACTGGATAGATCATTTTAAAGGTGAAAGCTCTGTGTTTATATAGTCTCTTTGCAAACAAAGCATATTGAAGCCTCAGCCTGTATTAAAGAGAAATACTTTTTTTAAAAGAGCAGTAGGAAGTTTGGGGTTGTTGGGTTTTTGGTTGCTTCTTTTTCTTCATATGGGTAAAAGAGTAAGATAGCAATGTGTAGTGCATGGTGTGTGGTTGCTCTAAGCATAACATAGATGTGGTCAACCTAAAATGTCTTATCACTTTCTGTACTTGGAACCAGCAGCTGAAATTGGTTACTTATTTTGTAGCTGAAGTTAGGAGGAAAAAGTTCTATATGACTTTTAATATTAGTTTTAAATGTTGAGTATTAGTATTAAAAGTATTAGCTGTCCCAAATTAACCCTTGCTCCCAACCCTGCTTCATAAAACTTAGCATTTTTTGATAGTTAATAACAATTGCTGACATTCACTGAGCAGTTACGACATGCCGGGCACTGCTCAGTGCTTCATAAACATGATATTATTTAAACCTCAGATCATCCCTATGAAATAAGGAATATGGCCTCCATTATACCAAGGAGAAAGGGCAGACTAAACCATTTATAACTTACCTGAGATCACACAGCTATGAAGATGCACCCTGCGCCCCAGCCTCCCAGCCACTGCCAGGCTTATGTCTGAGCTGCGTTGCTGGCTTTTCCCTCCATCCTTAGAAAGCAAGCATGCCCAGCTGGCCTGCAGGGAAGATCTGTTCCATGGCTGAATTTAGCATGTTTGTTCCACATGCATCACAAGATAAGCTAGCCTTTCCAGGCATTCATTAAGTAAAAGCGTTTTAGAACAGTGTCTCACACTTCACTCCTGGGGATCTGGTTAAAAATGCAGATTCGGATGCAGAGGGCCTCAGGAGGGCCTGGGATTCTGCATTTCTAAGAAGCTCCCGAGACAGCACTGATGCTGCTGACCCTCGAATACTTGAGGCACAAGGATTTTGGGAGCTCATGAAACCAGTTAGTAGACTATGGAGTGGGATCTCGAGCACAGGAGCAAGGTAGATTATTCAGTAAGACACAGAAAATACATTTCAACACTTCAGGAAAACATTCAAACATCACCAATCTACCACCCTCTCCCCTACCCCTTCCTCTCTGGGAGGAGAAGAGCCGCCATCCCAGGACACAGAGGGACATGCAGTTGTCATTTGCTGTCAGAGTGGTTTGGGGCAAAATCGAATAAGCATTTTGGTCAATGGGTTTGCAATTTTCATGGCTCATAGAAAAGTTGTCAATCAAATAAATTCTTACAGAGCCATACAAGGACTGCTAGATAGCCAATGACATTGGAAAAGAATATTTAAAGGCATCAAAAAATATTTCCTGTCCATTGCAAGTGAAAAGAGGCCATTATGAAATAATTATGAAGAAATACTAGAAGGATCTACACCAAAATTTTAATAGCAGTTATCTAGGGATAATATTTAAGATGGTTTTATGCTTATCTCTATGTTGTAAATTTTCTACAGTAAATACGTGTGACTTTGAGAATCAGAAGAAAAATCATGTTCAATACTTAATTTTAAAGATTACTCCGTGCCAAATCCATGATGACTCTTAGCATCCCTGAAGGTGGGATGACCAGGAGTTGTGGCCGTCCCAGCTCAGACAAAAGGAAGCAAAGAGAACCATCTGTGGGATATTCTTGCAAAACAATGTGCCTGAACCTGATCCATCCTCTGGAGCTAACTTCCATTTCCAGGAAACACGGCGGGTAGAGGAGTAACTTAAATGATAGCACAAGGGAGCCAATGGAAAGATCCAGAATGTGGGGCATTCTCCAGGACAACTGACCCAGTTTCTGCAACAAAGACACGAACGGGGAAAGGGGGTCTGCTCTGTATTGAAAGACACTCAAGACACATTACAAACCAATGCAAAGTGTGGTGTGTTTAACGAATGAATGTTGTGTCCTCCCAAAATTCCCATGTTGACGCTCTAACCTAATCCCCAGTGTGCTGGCATTTGGATGTAGGACCTTGAGAGGTAGTTAGCTTTGGACGAGGTCATGAGAGTGGGGTCTCCATGATGGGATCAGTGCCCTTATGAGAAAAGGAACAGACCAGAGCTTGCTCTCGCTCTGCGAGTGACCACACAGCAGTAAGGCAGCCTGACACCGAATCTCCCGGCACCTTGATCCTGGACATCCCAGTCTCCAGAGCTGTGAGAAATCAATGCTTGTTATGTAAGCCACTCAGTCTATGGTACTTTATCATCACCGCATGAAGTGGCCAAGACATGGCATCTCAATTGAACAAACCAAGTATCAGAAAACATTTTTAAACAACACAGAAATTTCTATTATGCAAGTAATATTAATTTTTAGGTGTGCAAACAGCATCGCGATTATAAAAGAAAATGTTCGTAGTTTTTAAAGATGCAGGAATATGTAGGAATAAGATAATTATGTATTCCTGAAGGATGTAGGAATAAAATAAAATGGTAGTACAAGACATTTTTTAATGCTTTCAACGAAAATTGTATAAATGGGGAGCTTAAGGGGAGCAACAACATATCAACAACTACCAAATATGGGTGATGAATAAGTGTCCACTATATTCTTTATTCCCCCTAATTTTGCGCATTAGAAATTTTTCATAATGAAATACGTAATAAGGTTTCCTAATCTCTGCACTAAAGTAAAATACTAAGGTAAACTAGGACACAGATCCATCTGACACACACAGATATTTTAAGCTGGAGAAAGAAGCATCATCTATGCAAATTGAGCCTTAGAGATTTAATATGATCCCACACGAGTAATTGAGACAGCTGAATAATCTGGATTGCATGAGTTGCAAAGACAGAACATTGTGATGAGGCTGTGTACAGGCTGGATTCTGAATTCAAACATAATTCGTCCAGATTAAGAAGATCATGAGGATAATAACTTGCATGTGTATAGTGCTTTATGGCTTATATGTACTTTCAGGTACAGTGCTTTAATTTTTGTTTAATCTCCTTTACTTCCATTCTAAGTTGTAAAGATTACTTTCCACCTTGTGTTAGAAATTTCCGCAAATTCAATCAATGAGCACTTACTACAGTACAGGCCCCCTGCTTGGAACTGGAAATGCAGGACAGACATGGCCTTCAGCTCTGCCAAACAAGAACCTTCCAGCTTGGATTCATGATGGTTCAGTCTTGGAGAAAAGAGCAAGCCTCAACAATCAGACCAGATTTAGAGCCTCCCGTTGGGCAATAAACTGCACATTTTGAGATGAGGTTGTGAGTCCTCACACGCTGCAAAAACTACCTCCTATTGGATCCAGAATTGGTGGGTGTGTGGGCTCACCGACTTAAAGAATGAAGCCGCAGACCCTCACGGTGAGTGTTACAGTTCTTAAAAACCGTGTCCGGAAACTGCTCATTCTTCTCATTCTTCTCACCCTTTTGTCCCTCCCAGTGGGTTCCTTGTTTTGCTGGCTTCAGAAGTGAAGCCGCAGACCTTCGCAGTGAGTGTTACAACGCCCAACACGGTGAGCCTCACCAATTGGTAGCAACAATACTTATCGCAAACAGCAAAGAACAAAGCTACCACAGAGCTGAAGGTAACCCCCAGCAGATCGCTGTTGTATGCGCCGGCAGCCTGCTTTTATTCCCTTATCTGACCCCACCCACATCCTGCTGATTGGTCCATTTTACGGAAAGCTGATTGGCCCATTTTACAGAGAGCTGATTGGCCCACTTCACAGAGAGCTGATTGGTCCATTTTGACAGAGTGCTGATTGGTGCATTTACAAACCTTGAGCTAGACACAGATTGCTGATTGGTGCATTTACAATCCTTTAGCCAGACACAAAATTTTTCCAAGTCCCCACCCAACTGAGGAGCTCAGCTGGCTTCTCCAAAGGGATATTGCTGCTGGCGGAGCTATCTGTCAGTCCTGTGTGGGGAGCCCGCACTACTCAGCCCTTGGACGGTCCGTGGGACCTGGCCCCATTGAGCAGCTGGGGGCGTCCCTCAGGGAGGCTCTGGCCATGTAGGGGCCCACAGGGCAGGGGGCCGCGCTCAGGCATGGCAGGCTGCAGGTCCCCAGCCCCTGCCCCCACGGGGAAGCGGCTTGAGGCCCGGCGAGAATTTGAGTGCGGGGCGGGCAGGCTGGCCGGCAGTGCTGGGGGACCCGGTGCACATTCTGCAGCTGCTGGCTTGGGCGCTAAGCCCTTCACTGCCTGGGGCCAGTGGTGCCGCCCATTCCGAGTGCAGGGCCTGCTGAGTCCGTGCTCACCTGGAACTCGCGTTGGCCCACGAGCGCCCTGTACAGTCCCGGTTCCCGCCCACGTCTCTCCCTCCACACCTTCCCGCAAGCAGAGGGAGCCGGCTCCGGCCTCGGCCAGTCCAGAGAGGGGTTCCACACTGCAGCAGCAGGCTAAAGGGCTCCTCAAGCGTGGCCAGAGTGGATTCCGAGGCTGAGGAGGCGCCGAGAGCCGAGCGAGGGCTGCTAGCACATTGTCACCTTTCACTATGGAGCTGATGAAAGAAAATGGGAACAGTTAGCTTAAAAAAGGAAGGACATGAGACAAGAGAAAATCGATTTTGACTCTTAGAGTCCTTTCCAACAGCAAGGCAGGGAGGAGCATGTGGCAAGCGAGCCCTTGGGATGTGGTTTGTTGCTCACATGTGTCCCTCTACTGTTCCCTTGGTTAATTCCAGTGAGCATTCACTTGCACTCCCACAAGTGATGACCCTAACGTTTCACCACTCTCTTTCCACTGCTTGTGAAGCCACCGGCTCACTCAACAGGGTCAGCACACTTGGTCTCCTCCTTCACAAAGACAAGCAAAACAACATTAGATGAGAACCACCTCAACTTACCTGCACCAGAAACACCCTGCATAGGCAAAGCATGACTTTTTTTTTTTTTTTTTTTTTTTTGAGATGTAGTCTTTCTCTGTCGCCCAGGCTGGAGTGCAGTGGCACGATCTCGGCTCGCTGCAAGCTGTGTCTCCCGGGTTCACGCCATTCTCCTGCCTCAGCCTCTTGAGTAGCTGGGACTACAGGCGCCCGCCACCATGCCTGGCTAATTTTTTGTATTTTTAGTAGAGACGGGGTTTCACCGTGTTAGCCAGGATGGTCTCGATCTCCTGACCTTGCGATCTGCCTGCCTCAGCCTCCCAAAGTGCTGGGATTACAGGCGTGAGCCACCGCGCCCGGCCATCTCCTGATTCTTATGAAGCAATGTCTGTGATGAGATCATATGTTGGGAGCCATCCCTGTTCTCCCACCCTCATCTCAGGAAGCGCTGGGCGCTCCTTCTCTGCATTCCTACGTAGTATCTTTTATATACTTGTATTTCTTTTAAAGAAGCACTGTTGTTATCTGTTTAAATGTATGACTCCTCCAGTGAACTGTGAGCTCGTAGAGATCAGAAATGTAATTTATCACCTCCCTACAGAGCCTCAGACAGACTGGCAGGTGCTACATTTTGTAAGCCATCAGCCGAACTCTGTTGAATAAATGAGTCCATGTTGTAGAGGGAATTCCTGCTGGAGTACAAGACTGGATTAGGTGCCCCTGAAATCTAGGAGGCTCCAAGCCCTGGAGTCCAAGATCTCTGCATGTCCACCCTAAATACTTGCACATCGTCTTTGCATATTTGCTTTAGAAAAGCAAAGAAAGCACACCGTTTGCAGGGCCTGTGCTTACCTCTGCCATACATGTTTGATAGCAAAATACAGCATGCCTGATCCATGGCAAATGAACATTCATGTCTTTAACAGATTTGGGAATTTTTACCCCCAGATACAAGTTGAAATTACTGCTGTAATTGATTGAGAAAATAGGAATAGAGCATTTGTTTTGTACCAGACATTGAGGAAGCTGACAAGCAAATTCTTGTGGGCACTGCCCTCGCTGGGCACCCATGGAGTACACACAGACGTGTGCCCAAATGCAGTCCAGGTCCCTTTCATCCAAGTGACCTCACTGTCTTGCCTGAACGCTGCTCTGCACACGTTGACTCTATGCAGAAGCCAGTGATGGAAAGAAATTAAGCTACTAAGCACGCCCTCTAATCACTGAAAGGGAGTCAGTTCAATGACAAGGTCATCACTGGCCAACTGCGCATGTAAAAAGATCTCCATGTCCGACTCTTAAGGAAGAGGTGATTCCTCTGTACTTCAACCTCTGGTTCCGACATTACCTTGAACTCCAGGTAGAGCTAAGATTTCCTACACCAACCCCACCCTCTTCACAGGATATATTAAGCCTCAGGAAGAATGCCTTAGTAAACATCGTTTTCTGTTTCAACTTGTTAATAATTGCTGAATTTGGTTTGGGGAAATGTTTTATTATAATGGCTGTTAACAGGAAGGTCTCCAACTGTCAAATCACCTAATAGGCTTCATGTGGAGAAAATCTAGGTGTCCCAAGGGTGATCCAGGGCATCTCTGTGGATTAGCAGGCTAAATAGAAAGAAAATTGTCCAGCAAAGAGATTGAGGCTGGAATAGAGAGAGGGAGAGAGAGAGACCACAGTTCATAAGAGAACAAAGAAAAGAGAATTTCAGATTCAGGACATAGTGGTACCTGTTTCTTCCCATGCTGTATTTTTTACACAGCCCCTGGGGATCTTGGTAAGATGCAGATTTTGATTCAGCGGGCCCAGATCGGACCTGGCTCTCTGCATCTCTAGCAGCCTCCCAGGTGATGCTGTGCTGTGGATAGAAGGACGACGCTTTGAACAAACAAAACCTTCCCAGTTCATTAAGAACATGGATTCATGCGTCCTCTTAAAAAATAACAGTCAACTTCATTTCTTCTTTTGAAAAACTTTGGGGGAAGTATTTTAAACATCTTTCCTTCACTATGACATTATTGAGTTTGTCTAAAGTAGAGTCCAAGTCTCCAATCTTGAGGGAGCCCCTTTATGAGAGAGGGTGAAAAAACTGCCTTGGGAACAGGTGGGAGGGCACCACCTAGGAAGGGGTCAGGTTCTGGGTTCAGGAGCAAGTAAGAAACACTCCCTTCCATTCGCACCTTCTCAGGCTTTCCTGGTGCTCCTGATCTGAGAAAGGAAAGTTTTTGAAGATGAGAATAAGGATGCCCCTCATTTTTCAAACTATGTGAATACCCCAAAAAACATCAGTTAAACCTCTCGTTATGTTTCACAGCCACTGGGAAAGCCCTCTCATTTAAAGATTTTGTAACTGTTTTCGTAACTTAACTTTATGGAAATCTGAATTGTCCTGAGCTGAATTAGATGATCCTGAATGAAAAAATCCCCTTTTTTTCCCTGTCAAATATTTAAGACTTTTTTTGACTCTCCCAAAGGTAAGATTCCACAAAATCCAGACATGACATTCTCCCAAAAATTTGGCTGATGTTCCATGAACCTTGAAGCCTTCCTCACCCTGGCCCTCAATTCAGCTTACCTGCCTCCCACTGAAATATTTACACCCACGGAAGGCACCTGGTGTGGGAAGAGCATTCCCCCGTGTGACAGAATGAAACATGCTCACTGCAGCCTCTGCGCCCACAGCCATTCGCAAGCCACCGCTGTGTCCCAAGAAACACCAGCTCTTTAAACAGGGCAGCTTGTGATCTAATGTCACCAGGGGGCCACCCGTGGGATGTAATCACAAACCCGATCCCTGCTGGCAGACTTCAGTCCCCTGATGCCTCATCTTCCCTGCAGGGCTCCCCCAGCCAGCACGTGTTCAAGCCGGACCCCGGAGGCAGTGACAGCAGGACTGGAGGCCCAGCCAAGGGCACAGCCGGGAAAAGAGCCACACAGCTAATTAGTCCAGGAACCACATGCCTATTGTTCTCCTGTATTCACCAGCCGGAACCTGATCCACCAAACCGCTAGCCCACCGGGCAGAGCAACACATTCCAGAAATCTGGGCTGCCTGCCAACGCCACCCCACCTGAAAGCTTCCACCCCCTGAAATCCAAACCTGGGGACCATTAGCCCAGGAGCCCTGCCTGATCATGCACTGCACTGCGGGGCATGGGGAGACACCCTCCCTCGGGACATGGACTGACCCACAGTGACAGAGGACAGCAAAGGCCACGGCATCTTGCATCGCACCCCAGTGGCCCTGAGTGGCGGGTCCCATGGACCTGCCCAGGTGCCTGTGCTGGGTGGCTCTGCCACCTTCGCCTTTTGACCTGCTTTGGTGGTGTCCCCAGTCTTGAGGACTGACTGAAAAGAAAACATTGCTGGAACACTGTGATCATTTGCACTTGGGCTTGTTCAGTTTGAGGCTTTTTCTCTCCCATTGACAATTGTCCCGAGACCTGACCCCCAACTCTAGGTTATGCTGGCTGTTGGCAGGGAAGTAAGTTTCTGTTACTTTGAAATCTTCTCTAGTCTGGTATTGGTGTAGTATATCATAAGAGAGACCCTCATCACTCCTGGGAATACCTGGGGAGCCCGTGAGCTTTACATCAAGAGAAAAAAAAAGGGAGAAGATGTTGAGAAAACTATAAAATGAGAACAAGCAATTCTCATGGAAGGCTTCCAAAAGGTACCTTTTCCTGCGGCTCACAACGCTGATCTCCCCTCTCTATCACTTGGCTTTCCTTGAATTTCACTGAGCCAGGTCTAAAGGGAAGAGACCCAGCTGGTACCCCCATGCCCCTTTAAAGGTAACTTTTCTGCGACTCCCTCAAACCACCAGGCTCCCCTTATCTTCAAGGTGAGGACACTGTCGAATACCCTCCTCCTCCTCCTGCCCTGACTTTTCCTTCTTCTCCCAACACTCTCATCTCCCCAGACTCTTCCTGCACCAATCCTAGGTTCTAGCATTTTCCTTTCTGCCTCATCCTTCTATGCCCTCAGAGCACCGCTATCCCCAAATTCACCTCCAGTCTGCAAATCCTCTCAAAGCACCTTGTTTCAACTTGTGGGACGTATCCACCTGGATTTGAAGCCAATGCCTTAAATTCATCGTGTCTAAGACCAAGTTCATCCTCTTCGCAAAACTAGCCCCTTCCTCTACTTTCCTTCTTTCTCTTAATGACATTAACACTGGTCCAGAAAACTGGGTTTGGAATCCAGTAATCTGCTCATCCTCATCTCTCTCAATTCCAACCTCCAGTAGTTTCCAAGGAATAGCCACTCTCCCTCTCATACTCTCCCCTTTCTTTCTCTCCACTCTGTGCCATCCCAACGCACCTTATGTCACCTGCCTAGATGCTGGGCAAACACCTAACTGATGCATGTCTTTATGAATCATGAAACTCTAGAACAGAACTGGGCCTTAGAAAAGATTTTGTAAGCCTCCTGATGCTTCCAGATGAGGATAAGAACTGAAGCCTGGGAAGCGGGCTTGGCAAGGCTCCTCGGGTTTTGGAGGAGTGCTCTCATCTGTCCCAGATGTCACTGCTGATGATGTCACTCAAATATTCCAGTCAAGACTCTCTCCACTTGATATCGGTCCAGTCACTGAGCGTAGTCATTTTTTTCCTGTCTCCATGCTTTGCTCATTTTGCCTCTTTTCCCTGGAATAATTCCTCCCCAACATCCCTCTCCCCTTCTCAACCACAGCTGAAACTCACCTCAGGTACTGCTTCTCCATGTAGTCCACTTTGATCCCCCTCTACTCCTAGCTGTCTCTCCTTCTTCTGAGCTCCTCCAGCCCTTTTCTAGACTTCTCTTGAGACACAAGCATAACTCTCCCTTCATAACAGTTATTTGTCCTACTTAATATTGCAGACTGCCCTACTTGTTATTTTTTTACCCTTTATGGACTCCATCAGTATGTTCTGAACAAGAAGTAGTTAAACTGACCTGCTTTCTATAGCCCTACTGTTTATTTAATAACCCAGAAGCTGATGATAAGGTCCCCAGTGTCATTTTGGCCCCCATTCCACCCCAGGAATGATCCTGGGATCTGGAAGAAAGAAGCAGGTTAGGACAACTGTCAAATGAAAACAAATAACTCTCTTGACGGCAGGAATGATGGACAAGCTAAGTACTTTAAGAGAGCTTAAATTGGGTAAACCTGGCCGGGCACGGTGGCTCATGGCTGTAATTTCAGCACTTTGGGAGGCCAAGGCAGGTGGATCACCTCACATCAGGAATTCGAGACCAGCCTGGCCAACATGGTGAAACCCCGCCTTTCCTAAAAATTCAAAAAAAAGAAAAATTAGCCAGGCGTTGTGGTGGGCGCCTGTAATCCCAGCTGCTCAGGAGGCTAAGGCAGGAGAATCTCTTGAATCCAGGAGGCGGAGGTTGCAGTAAGCCGAGATCGCGCCATTGCACTCCAGCCTGGGCAACCAGAGCGAAGCTCCATCTCAAAAAAAAGAAAAAAAAGAGTAAACCCCCTTAACCCCCTCTCCTGGAACACAGGCTGATGTGGACCCAGATCTGTAGTCCCATTGCTCATGCAAGAACAAGAACCAAATGGAAGTCATCCTTTGGAGTGCATGTCATGAACACAATCAAAGCAGCTCCACGTCATGGAGGCTGTCATAGGTGCAATTTTAATATCCTACAAAATACAAGTTGAGAAATATCATAGATCCAAATAGTCACCACAATTGAGATTATCCTGAAAAACAATCAGGCCTTTGCCCACTGAACAGTGGCATAATTAATACTTTCTATTCTAGGGACAAGGAGGTGTTGAGGAAAGATGGGAAGAGCAGAAATCAGCCACTCCTTGGGAACAATCTCACAGTCAGAATTATAGGAATTCTCTCAGGCTAATTGATAACAATCATCTAAGCCTGGTTCACATGGAAGTTAAACCCGTAAATGGAATTAAAGGAAAAAACTTTTTTAAGGGAATTTTAATATTTATTTAAAAGGCTGAAAATGATTTTTTGTTTTTTTGAGACAGGGTCTCACTCTGTTACCCAGGCTAGAGTGCAGTGGCATGATTACAGCTCACTGCAGCCTCAGCCTCCCAGGCTCAAACAGTCCTCCTGCCTCAGCCTCCTGAGGAGCTGGGACTACAAGTGTGTGCCACCACACCTGGCTATTTTTTTCTATTTTTTGTAGAGATGAGGTCTCGCTATGTTGCCCAGTCTGGCCTTGAACTCTTGGCCTCAAGCAATCCTCTCATCTTGGCCTCCCAAAGTCCTGGGATTACAGGCATGAGCCACTGCACCTGGCCTGATTATTCTTTAATATTTTCAAAAGAATACTTTCAAATAGTTTGAGTGGAAAAAGAAGTTTAATGTGTAAAAATACTTTTTATTTTTAAATAACAGCTTTACTAAAATATAATTGGAAGTTTGATATACATATACATTGTGAAATGATTAATTACTATAGTCAAGCTAATTAAAATATCCATCACCTCACACAGGTACCTTTGTGTGTGTGTTTGTGTGTGTGTGTGTGTGTGTGGTGAGAACACAAGATCCACTCTCTTTACAAATTTCAAGAGTTCAGTATTATTAACTATAGTCATCATGCTGTACATTAGGTCTCTAAAACATATTCATCCTATGAAACTGAAACCTCTATCCTTTGACCAGTATCTACCACAATTTCTCCCAACCCCAATTCCACCCCTGCCAATGGTAACCACCATTCTATTTTCTGCTTTTATGAATTTCACTTTTTTAGATTCTACATATAACTGAGATCATGCAGTATTGTTTTTTCTGTGTCTGGCTTATTTCACTTGGCATGCTTTTCAAGTTCATCCATGTTGTTACAAATAGTAGGATTTCCTTCTTTTTAAGGCTGAATAATATTCCAATATGTGTGTGCATGTATATATACCACATTTTCTTTATTCATTCATTTGTCAATGGATGCTTAGGTTGATTTCATATCTTGATTATTGTGAATACTGCTGGAATGACCATGAGAATGCATACATCTCCTTGAGATATTGATTTCAATTCCTTTGGGTGTATATTCAAAAGTAGAATTATCAGATCATAAGGTAGTTCTATTTTTGATTATTTGAGAAACCTCCATGCTGTTTACCATAATAGCTATACAAATTTACAATCCTACCAACAGTGTACAAGGGTTCCCTTTTCTCCACAGCCTTGTCAACACTTGTCAATTTTTATTTTTTGATAATGGCCACCCTAACAGGTGTGAAGTGATGTCTCATGGTTTTCATTTGCATTTCCCTGATGATAGGTCAGCACCTTTTCATATACTTGTTGGCCTTCTTTGGAAAAATGTCTATTTAGGTCCTTTCTCCCTTTTTTAATCAGATTATTTGGGGTTTTTTTGGCATTGAGTTTTATGAATTCTTTCTATATTTTGGATATTAACCCTTATCAGAGATATGGTTGCAAATATTTTCTCTCAATCTGTACGCTGCTTTTCCATTTTTTAAATTATTTTTCTTTGCTGTGCATAAGCTTTTTATTTTGAAGTTGTCTCACACATTTATTTTTGCTTTTTTTGCCTCCGCTTTCAAAGTCATATCCAAAAAATCATTGCCAAGACCAATATCAAAGAGATTTTTCCCTATGTTTTTTCCTAGTAGTTTCACAGTTTCAGGTCTATGTCTTTCTTTTGAGTTGGCTTTTGTGTATAGTGTAAGATAAGGGTCCAATCTCATTTCTTTGCATGTGGATATTCAGTTTTCTCCACACTGTTAACTGGAGAGACTATCATTTCCCTCTTGAATATTCTTGGCACCCTTGTTGAACATTAGTTGACTGAATACACATGAGTTTATTTCTGGGCTCTCTATTTCGTTCCATTGGTCTGTATGTCTATTTTTATGCCAGTAGCATGCTATTTAAATTATTATAGCTTTGAAATATAATTTAAAGTCAGAAAGTGTGATACCTCCAACTTGTTCTTCTTTCTTGAGATTGCTTTGGCTATTTGGGGTCTTTTGTTGTTCCATGTGAATTTTAGAATTGTTTTTTCTATTTCTGTGAAAAATGCCACTGGAATTTTGACAGGGATTGTGTTGAATCTGTAGATTGCTTTGTGTTATATGTACATAATATTAATTCTTCCAACCTGTGACAGGAAATACTTTTCCATTTATTTGTGTCTTCTTCAATTTTTTCATTAATATTTTGTAGCTTTCAGGATACAGATCTTTTATACCCGTGTTGTTCTTTTTGATGCTATTGTGAGTGGGATTGTATTTGATTTTCTTTTCGGATAGTTCATTGTAGGTATAAAGAACATGACTGATTTTTGTATGTTGATTTTGTGTGCTACAACTCTTCTGAATTTATTTGTTTTAACATGTTTATGGTGTTTTTAGAGTTGTATACATATAAGCTCATATCATCTGCAAACAGAGATAATTTTATTTCTTTCTTTCCAATTCAGATGCCTTTTATTTATCTTTTTGCCTAGTTGCTCAGCTAGGACTTCCAGTACCGTGTTGAATAGGAGTGGCAAGAATGGCAATCCTTATCTTGTTCCTGGTCTTAGAGGAAAAGCTTTCAGTTTTTCCCCATTGATTATGATGTTAAGCATAAGTGGCCTTTAAGTTCTTTCCACATCTATTTTGTTAAAAAAATTTTGTCATGGATAAATCCCTAGAAACATACAATCTGCCAAGACCGAATCAAGAAGAAACAAAGTTTGAACACACCAACAAATAAGGAGATTGAATTCGTAATCAAAACCCTCCCAACATGGAAATGTCCAGGACCAGATGGCTTAAAGGATGAAGTCTACCAATTATTCAAAGAATAATTAATACCAATCCTTCTTAAATGCTTCCAAAAAATAAAAGAGAAAACACTTCCAAACTCATTTTATGAGGCAACATCACCCCGATACCAAAGCCAGACAAAGACACCACAGAAAACTACAGACCAATATCTGTATTGAACATAGATGTGAAAATCCTCAATTAAATATCAGCAAACCAAATTCAACAGCACATCAAAAAGATTACACACCCTGACCAGGTGGGATATATCCCTGGGATGCAAGGTTGGTTCAACATAACACAGATCAGTCAATGCGTTACACCACATTTAACAAAATGAAAGATAAAAAACCACATGACTGAATGATTATTTCAATAGATGCACAAAAAGCACTTGACAACTCTTGCAAACAAACTTGTAAAGTTCAATTACAGCTAAAAACACAAAATATTCTTTGTTCAAACTCTAGGCACACGTTTTCTTTGGTAAGATGCTAGAACAGAGAGCAATTAAGTGAGTTGAATGAAAAAAAGGTAGCAAAAAGAGAGCATCATGCTGTAGTCTCTCTTTGAAAATGTTTTCCAGTAGAAAAATGCACATGTTTATTCCTAATCCATTTCAAGTACAAGCAGACATTTCAGTCTCTTGCCTGCCAACTCTCTGTCTTCTTTAACCCACTATGGAGAATACTTGACATCTGCGAGGAAGGAACAGCATGACTTTTGTTTACTTCAAGGTTAAAGGTGAAATGTATTTGTCATTAAAGTCCTCAGCAAACACATAGAACGGGCCTTTTTTTAAAAAGGGACATCAAATATTTTAATGTGGTTAGAGGCACAAACAAGACAACAGATGTTAACGTCTGGTGATGATGTCAGGACCACAATGATTTTTTTTCCTAAACTTTGTTCTTTTTTTAGTAATCGGTTTCAAAACATATTCAAATGATATTTAGGACAACCTAGAAACTAATAATTCATCTTGAACCTATGTCAAAAAGCAGATCCAAAGGAAGCACAAAATAAGTTTTGTGTGGTTTTTCCCTTCCTTTCTCTCTCTTTGGTCCCAAATATTACCCTTACTTCTTTTTAGAAAGTACTACTATTAAAAAAATAAAAATAAATGAAAATAAAAACCTTCTAGTATCACACAACTGAAGTTTTAAGTGCTTCCTTTGTCCATAGAATGAACCACTGTGACTTATGTAAGCTTCCTCCTTCTCCCTGACCAAAGGAGATCAACTGCCTGGTCTAGACCATCCTTCGGCTTTCATAGGCTTTATGAAAATGCTTTACTCTACCAGGAAGTCTACAAATGTACTCTACAAGTCTGAGTTGTTGCATTATGGTGAGTGCATTGGGGAATCAAAGCATCCTTTGCTCTGATGGACCAACAAGGATAGAGCCATTTTAAAAATAGGTCAAATAAACTCACCAAAACTCTGCTTTTATTAAAAAAAAAAAAAACTAAACGCCAGTGGGACTATTTTTAACATAATTCCCTATTATCAGTTTGGGTCACAAGTCTTCATATAAAAATGAAAGCATAAACCAGACGATGAGGAACACAAACTGACACTTACTGTGTTTACAAGCTGCTGATCCATCCCTGGAGTCACTCCGGGATGCATTTAGTTACCTTTTTTTATACAAAGGTAACAAAAGTAACTTGAGAAACTGGAATATTTATTAGAACTCTTTTGCTTTTAAAGAAGACACAGTTTTGTTGAGATATAATTTACACACCATAAAATTCACCATCTTAAAGAGTATAATTTAGGGGTTTTTTAACATATTCTTGAGATTGTATTAATTCAACCAACATCACTATTTTATTTCAAACCATTTTCTTCAGCCCAAAAGGAAACGCTATACTTCTTAGTAGTCATTCCCCCTTTCTTCCTCTCTGCAGCCTCTGGCAACCACGGCTCTACTTTCTGTGTCTATGGATTTGTTTATTGTGGACATCTCATGTAAATGGAATCATACAATACACAAGTTGAGCATCCCTAATCTGAAATCCAAAATACGGCAAAATCCAAAACTTATAAATGTCAACATGATGCCACAAGGGGAAAATTTTACACTTGACCTCATGTACACAAACATTGTTTCATGCACAGAATTATTAAGAATATGACTAAGACCCCAAAAGCAAATGCAACAAGAACAAAAATAAACAAATGGAACTTAATTAAACTAAGAAGCTTCTGCATAGCAAAAGAAATAACAGAGTAAATAGACAATTTATAGATGAGAGAAACTATTCACAAACTATACATCCAATAAAAACCTAACTTCAAGAATCTACAAGGGACTCAAATGAATCATCAAGATAAAACAAATAATCCCATTAAAAAGTGGGCAAATTACATGAACAGATATTTTCCAAAAGAAGACACACACACACAAAAATGGCCAACAAACATATGAAAAAATGCTCAACATCACTAATCAGCAGGGAAATACAAATTAAAACCACGATGAGATACAAAGTTACCCCTGTCAGAATGGCCATTATTAAAAAGTCAAAAATAATAGATATTGGCATGGATGTGGTGAAAAGGAAATGCTTGTACACTGCTGGTGGAAATGTAAATTACTACAACCTCTATGGAAAATAGTGTGGAGATTTATCAAAGAACTAAAAATAGAACTACTCTTCAATCTGGCGATTCCACCACTGGGTATATACCCAAAGAAAAAGGAGTCATTATATCAAAAAGACACCTGCACTTGTATGTTTATTGCAGCACAGTTCACAACTGCAAAGATAAGGAATCAACCTAAGTATCCATCAACTGATGAATGAATAAAGAAAATGTAGTATGTACATATATAGATATAGATATATAGATAGATATCGTGAAATATTACTCAGCCATAAAAAAGACTGAAGTAATGTCTTTTGCAGCAACTTAGATGGAACTGGAGACCATTATCCTAAATGAAGTAACTCAGGAATGGAAAATCAAATACTGCACATTATCATAAGTAAGAGCTAAGGTAGGGGTACGCAGAGGCATACAGAGTGATATAATGGACACTGGAGACTCAGAAGTGGGGAGGGTGGAAGGGAAATGAAGGATGAAAAATTACCAGTTGGGTGCAGTGTACACTATTCGGGTGACAGGTGCACTAAAAGCCCAGGCTTCACCACTGTACAATTCATCCATGTAACCAGAAACTGCTTGTACCCACTAAAGCTATTGAAATAAAAATAAATAGATAAAATCAGAACTATGAAATCAAATCAAATAAAAGGAAACAAATGAACATATGTATCCAGTTGGTGGCATAACTACCAAAAAAAGAACCATTCCAAGTGACTCAAAAACACAGGAATTGGACAGGCATTCCCAATGGGATATACCCTAACTATAAAAAGAACTGCAAAACAATTAGTAAAGAATTCTTTAAGTTTAAAAATACATATATTGTTTAAAATTACCTTCAGGCTCTCTGTATAAAGTGCATATGAAACTTGAATGAATTTCATGTTTAGACTTGGGTCCCATCTCCAATATATCTCGTTATATATTTGTAAATGTTCCAAAATCCAAAAGATTTGAAATCGGAAATATTTCTTATCCCAAGAATTTCAGATAAGGGACACTAAACCTGTATAAACCTTGTGTCTGGCTTCTTTTACTCAGTGTAATGTTTCAAAAGTTCATCTATGTTGTAGCATGTGTCAGAATTTCATTCTTTTTTATGGATAAGTAATATTCCATTGTATGAATATACCATATTTTGTTTATTCATGCTTCAGCTGACAGATATTTGGGTTTTTTTCACATTGGGAATATTATGAATAATCATACTGCTATGAGCATTCATAGCAAGTTGTGGTATAAATAAATGTTTTCAAATCTCTTGAGAGTGGGTACTTTTTTAACCAATTAATTGTCCTGGGTTGCTCAATTTGCAATTACAAGCAGGTATTAGAGGGGTCCTCTCCACGGCCTACAATTCCTCTCATGAACTATTGGATCTGCCTATTTCTCAGACCACAACTCTCACTATTATTCTCTTTCTCACTATATTCCAGCAGCTCCTAAATCTCTTCTAAATCCTCCCTTCCTCTATATCTAACCACTAACCACCATGGTGTCCCCCACCCCAAAAATTTTTTAAATGAAGAATTAAAGAGGTTCTGTCTCAATGCAACAAGCTGGTCTTATTCATTCTTCCCCAAGTTATCCACCATCTTAACTAAAGGTGTTAATACATTATAGCTCTAAACATCTGCACTTAATGCCAAGTCTTCACTCAAATCAAGTTCCAACTCTGGGTGCTGGACCTCTCATCTCCCATGGGGAAAACGTTTTCACTGAGTTTATCTCTCACTCTGTCTTTACCCATAAGGCCTAGTCTCACCTGCAAAATAACCTACCGCCATCCATCTGCACTCCACTCATTCACCTGGAAACCCTGCAGGTTCTATCACCAGCTATAGACCAAGTTTGCTGGCCCTGTTCTGGCTCAAATACGAGAAGAGTGAGTTAATATGCAAGAGAACCATGGATGATCTCACACTGAAGATGTAACAGCAACTGCACACACATTCTCAATGACCTAGGTTGGATCCACTGGAGGGAAAGGCAGGTCTTGTACATCTTAGTCACCTCTGCATGTCCAGGACCTAGAATGGTGCCTGCAGCTAGAAACCTTTCAATAACATTTGTTAAATAACTTAATGAATATAGGAGGGACTTTTCTCCTCTTCCCATAGGCATTGATTTATTTTATTTCTACTCCTTTCTGTGCAATGTGTGAACCTTCATGCTAATGTCACTATTAATTTTGTTCCCATAAACCCTTCAACTAAAGTAGTGCAGCTCCTTTCTCTTTCCTTTTTGGAAGGTCATGTGTTTTATGGCACTGGCAAATAGCTGAGACACTAAAACCAAGTGTTAGTTGAAGCTGCATACATAATTATAAGCCTACTGTTTGTATTCTACTGAAAACAGCAACTCCATGCTTAAAACACCTTTGTTCTGTCTTTAATTCCTTCTAGACTCTCTGATACCAAGTAGCATGTGTTTTGCTCTTCATAAGTGCTCTCAGCCCCACGAGTTAGACAAGTCTCCCATTACGTGGTGCAGTTGCAGCCTTTGGCAGTACCATCAGTCAGACTTGAAATATTCACCCACTCCCTCTTACCCCAAGCATGAGCCCTCACAGCCACACTTCATCATACATTATCTCCTGCTCCAGGGAGACTCAGTTTTACCTCTTTCAAATATAAACTCTCTGACTCTAAACGATTCATTTCCCATCTCTGTACCTTGGTTTCTATTGTGTAAGAATAGGCCTTTAGTCTAGACCAGGAGTCTGGAAACTGACTCATGGGTCAATTTCAGCACATTACCTGTTTTTGCAAATAAGGCATTAAAAGAAAAACTTTAGTCACATTGAATTTAACGAGTTTATTTGAGCAAAGAATGCTTTATGAATCAGGAAGCATCCTAAACCAGTGGGGGTCCTGAGATCTGCAGCCATCCATATGAGCCGGGGGCTTTTGTAGGCTGGACACAGAGGCAAAGTAGAGAAATCACCTGATTGGCTACAGTCAGGCATCTGCCTTATATGGGCATGGTGTGATAAGGTGGCTGTTTGTGATTGGCTGAAACTCAGCTGTTTGTTATGCTCCTAAATTAGGCTTGTTTATGCACTAAGTTATACACTAAGGTCAAAGTTCACTACCTAAGGATTCAAGGTACCCGGGGAGCCTCAGGCCACATTTAAGTTAATTTAACAAAAGTTTTATTGGAACAGAGCCATGCCCACTTTTCTAGATAATGTATATGGCTGCTTTCATGCAACAGTAATAGAGTTTCGCAGTTGCAAAATAGTCACTCTCTGGCCTTTCACAGGAGAAGTTTACTGACACTTGTTCATCTCTCTTGGAACCATTCCAGCCCGACGTTCCAAAAGCCAGGCCCTCTGACGGGTTATTTTCTACTACCCAGTCCATGGCAGAAGTTACCCCATGGGCTCACAGCAAAGTGACTGGTAAACTTCCCAGTCTCCAAACTGCTGTAATATTTTTGTTATTCAGTCCTTGTCAATCTTTCTACCAGAGGATAAATTTTAGTAATTCTTAAAAGAATAAGCAATATTTGCAAGTGTTGTTATGAAAATCCAGGCGTCATAAGGCAGTGATAAAGTTACATGGGGACGCCCTTGTGCACATGGATGCAAAGCAGGGAGAAAATACAGAATCCCCAAAAAGAAAGAAAACTGAGGCTGGAAGAGAATGAGCTCCTTCCTGGGCAGGTTGGAAACTGTGTGAGTACTGCAAGCATCAAAAGGGGAAACTAAGAAAAATAAATGGATTTTTTAAATAGAAAATAAGACAGTGAGAGACAGGAGTGTGGTTGTATGAGAGGGGACTTAACATGCTAGGATTTGAGGGGCAGAGGAAGGGAGCCTTTGCCACTGGCCAGGGAGAAGCCAGGGTTGGGGGAACAGCGTCTGCACCCTGGGCAGGCCAGTGCCCCTCACTGGACTCAGCCAGAGCCGTCTGCTGCTGTGATGGGGAAAATGGCCCTGCATACTTTCATTAAACCAGGTATTGAAAGGAGCCTGGTTACTCACAACATCTGAAACTGAGATACTGGGTTGGACCATTTTTAGCCAGTAAGTGGCCTCTTACCAGGACCCCAGTAAGAGGGGGTATCTGTTCATTCGTCACAGCCGCATCAACAAAGACAAGTGCATCTCTGCCTGCTGGCTTGCTGGCAAAGATGAAGTAGAGGTGTGTGTGAGCTCTGGCAAGCCTCTGCTGGCCTTCAGCCACCTTTTAGGTAAATGAGAGGATGCTTGCTCTCACTGGGGCAGCCTGAACCCCCAAGCCCCTCCCCGGTGGTCCTGGGCTCAGACATTTGCACACACCTGCGTGGGAGCTCCTTGCAGTGGAGAGTGGAAGGATGGGACAAAAGAGAAACAGAGAAATGTAGAGGGCAGGCAGGAGCATGTGAGCCCAGGAGGCAGACTCTGATGGAGGTCACACCCCCCTTTTAGGTTGGACAATAAAAGCGGGATTCCGCAAGCAAGAGGTGCTGCAGAGATAGGTAAGTTCTGTCTCCTCGCTCTCCCCTCCCTGGCCACGGCCATCCCATTATGTCACAGACACGGGAGCAAAGCAATGAAACAGACGCTGTGGAGGTTCAACACAGGGAGATAGCTACCTACCGAGTTTGTCTTAACAATGATTGAACCGATTGTCATTCAGCAAAAAAAAGGAAATGTTGAATGTTGTTTATTACATTCAAGTTTCTTTTTTGTTTCTTTTTGCTTTTCTTTTCTTTTTTTTTTTTTTTTTTGAGACAAGGTCTTGCTCTGTTGTCCAGGTTGGAGTGCAGTGGCGCGATCTTGGATCACTGCAACCTCCACCTCCTGGGTTCAAGCGATTCTCCTGAGTAGCTGGGACTACAGGCACACGCCACCACACCCAGCTAATTTATGTATTTTTAGTAGAGACGGGGTTTCACCATGTTGGCCAGGATGGTCTCCATCTCCTGACCTCATGATCCACCCGCCTCGGCCTCCCAAAGTGCTGGGATCACAGGCGTGAGCCACCGTGCCTGGCCTTTTCAGAATTTTTTTTTCTGAGTATTTTTAATCAATAAAAAAGTATAATCTAAATTATAGGCTGGGCACAGTGGCTCAAGCCTGTAATCCCAGGACTTTGTGGGGCTGAGGTGGGCAGATCACAAGGTCAGGAGATTGAGACCATCCTGGCCAACATGGTGAAGCCCTGTCTCTACTAAAAATACATAAATTAGCTGAGTGTGGTGGCACATGCCGTGGTCCCAGCTACTCGGGAGGCTGACGCAGGGAGAATCACTTGAACCTGGGAGGCGGAGGTTGCAGCGAGCCGAGACTGCACCACTGCACCCCACCCTGGCGACATAGTGAGACACCATCTCAAAAAAAAAGCATAATCTAAATTATAAACACTTTGGATACGAATTGCAAAATCTTTGATATGTCATCTCCTTTAAGCATATTGTTTCTTTGTTTAATTGAGACAATTCTTTCAGTAAATGACGGTATACACTGAAAAGAGAGAATAATTGTAAAATTATGAAGATAAAGCAATCAACTGGCATAAAATTGGTAATAAAAGAATAAGTGAGGTAAACAAAGGTATAGAAAAAGTTCTAAAGCTTACATTCTTTTTTTTTTTTTTTTTTTTTGAGGCAAGATCTTGCTCTGTTGCCCAGGATGGAGTGCAGTAGAACGATCACAGCTCACTGCACTCTTGACCCCCCTGGGCTCAAGCAACCCTCTGGCCTCAGCCTTGTGAGCATTTGAGAACACAGATGTGTACAACTTCTCCCAGCTAATTATTTTTAAACTTTTTTTTTTTTTTTTGAGATGAGATCTCCCTTTGTTCCCCAAGCTGGTCTCAAACTCCTGGCCTCAAGTGATCCTCCCACCTCAGCCTCCCAAAGTGCTCAGATTATAGGCATGAGCCACCATGGCCTGGCCTAATGCTTACCTTCTTATATGGAACTGTAAGTCATGCTGAACACTTGCAGTATCTCTCTGCACTCCAGGAGAAAACAATGACGTGATCATTGGTGTCAGAGATGAACGGCCACAGGAGCAGTGGGAGGATCATGGACCTTGGGGTCCCTCGAGTACGGGTTGAAATTCCAGTTTTCTAATTTACTAGCTATGGGACTTTGGTCAAGTTGCTTAATCTTGCTGAGCCTCCGTGTCCTCCACTATAAGGCACTATGAGAATGATAGTTTTACCTCTTGTGGTTATTTCAAACATCAAGTAAGATCTTCCAAAGCACTCACTACACCTACTCCATGTTGGCTTTCACTCCTGTCTCTTAGGACTGGGATGGGAAGTAAGTGAGAAATGCCACGTCCATGGCACATGGTAGGCACTGAATAGCCATGGGAGGCAGCTCTCATATGGAATATGTGGTTGTAAATATAAAGACGTGAATGAATGAGAAGGAACTTAAGATGCCCCCAGCCCCTTGTAGGATACCATCTGTACAAAAGGAGGTGTTGGGAGGGAAAGTCCCAAGATGGTAGCTGTACCAACCAAAGAACTACAACCACGAGCAAGGGACTGCACCTGACTGTCTTCGTCTTTCCTGCTCTGATGTATAACAGAGAAAAGACCCTGTAATTCTACCACCCTGTGTTCTCCACTGTGCCCTAAAGAGGACACAGATCCATGGAAACTAACATGGACACAAAATGCTAATTGCCTGTGGAAGGAGTGGCCAAGTGGAGTTTCTGTCTGCACAACTTGCCTTTTATGACTCCCTCGAAGTGAGGTCCAAACAGTAACAGATGGGTCTCGTGTCCTTGATCCCCTCCTCCAGCCAGCATAGCCTCTCTCCACCACTTTAATTAGAAATGTGTTTATTCAATAGGGTGACTTGATATTTTATATTTTGCTGTCTCAAATCATGATCATTGAATAAACAGGAAAAAAAAAACTTTTTTTCATGAGAAAGCAGAGCGATGATCCTTTAAACCCCTGTCAAGCGCACACAGTGAATGGTAGGCGGTGCTGTTAGGAGAGGAGGGCGCCACCTTTGTCGTGCAGACTCGGGGTTACGGGGGAATGTCATTTATCAAAGCTGCATCAACAGAAATGTGTGCATCTTTGCCTGCTGACTTGCTGGGCTTCCCAGGCAAATTATCTGTCAGAGGCCTAAGCCCTGTCATTTTTCTGAGAAAACTACCAGGGAGAGGAGAAGAAGGCAGGATGGCAGGGCCAGGTCTGGGATTTGATGCAGAGGCCGAGCACCTGCTTCCAGAGGAGGCCCCCTGAGGGTGCAGGTCCTTCTTACATGCTCAGCGAGCTGATGTTGGAATGTACAGAAAGACAGCAATAACCACAAAAAAAGAGTTGGATTTCCACACAAAAAGGGCCCTTTCAGCTTCCCAAGCTATTTCTTTAGAAACATAATGTACTTTTGAGCATAAATAGCATTAATGGCTGTGAGGAATTTACTTTTATTTGTCCTTCTATAGAAGCTAAAGATACTCCCAACATAAGAAGAAAAAATGAGTGAAGCACAATTTAAGATGGCTTTGAAATGTCTGCTTGAGCTATTTTTACTTTTTCTCATTCCATTGAAACAAAAGTTTCTAAAAATGGACTTGGAAAAGCCAAGTTTTGATGTGACTATTGGGTAAGTTCCTTGAGAGCAGGAGTTATGTATTATATTTCCTTATGTCCACCCCTGAGCAATGTGAGCAGAAAAAGGTATTAGGAAACTGTCGAATGGAGGAAGGAGCCAGCAGGCAACAGCCGGCTGGCTGAGAAGCAAAAACCGACCTGGGCAGGAGGGAATGAATTGCTCACAAGAGGGACGTTGCTATGCAATTTCTGTCTGCGCAACTTGCATTCATTATTGGGGATGAGATTGATAGGGCTGAACTGTAAAGCTAGCAAGTGGAAGAGAAGATGGAGGTTTACCTTATAATACAGATTTTATGCAGATGCTGGGAAATATCCTTTAGGTCAAGGTCTCCCTTCTATCTTGAATAAAGCTCAAACTCTCCTGCACTCTGCAGTTTTTCACGCTTGCCCTGCCTAACCCACCCTTTCCAGAATGACAAGGCTCACATTTACTGAGAGTTTTGTACTATGTCAGGCACTGTTCTAATGCTTAGAATGTATTATGTTATTTAGGCCTCCGAATAAGCCTTGGGATGAGTGCAATGCTTACCACCCATTTTACAAAGAAATGGACTGAGGCCCAAAGGGGTGAATCGATTTAACCAGTGTCCCAGAGCAGCAACTGGGAAAACCAGAGTGAGAATTCAAACCCATGCATCTTAACTCCAATGCCTTTCCTCCCAAGACCGCAGCTTCTCTAGAAAATCTGACCTCTCTTTCTGTCCCCCACCTCTTCCTCTGTCTCTCCCCCTCCCTCTCTGCTGGCCCCTCCTCCTCAGTGAGGATCCCCATCCTCCCTTCCACATTTGCTCAGACTATTCTTCTGCCTGGACCGCCCATCTCTCCTCCTGACTCCTCTCCCAAAAAATTGTCTGAAAAGTAAAATTAGGAAAGTTGTCATAGGAGGCCTTTCATTGCCCTTAAATTGTTTGAAGTCTCTTCCTTTTGCAGAAAGCTCTCAACACTTAGAGGATGAGGACACTCTATTTTATGTACCCTCTCCACCCTCACCAACTGCCTAGGCTAAGAAAAGTGCTAAACATAAAGTATTGGCTCAGTGAGTACTCATTTAACTGAAAGATATAAGTGACTCCTTGTGCCTGTCTCTCACGAGTGGTGGAAGTCATCAGTACTCACCAACATTCCCTTGTCCTCTTCTTCTTGGCTCCTACGCACTCCATGGCCAGCCTTGGTGGCATTGGTGGGGTGTTGGTGGGGCCTCAGGCCTTCTCTCTGCTGGTATGGGGACAGTAGAGGTTGCTGTTGAAGGTTGAGATGATGGAGCCACAAGATCAGGCCAGGCTGTGCCACTGTCCCCTTCAAGGGCAGCTGTTCTGGAGAGCAGCCTTGACCTCCACAGACACTGGGGGAGCGAGAAATAAACTTTGCTGTGGCTTGTTTATGCTTGCAGCATAACCTGGCCTCTGCCCACACGCGTGTGTTCATTCCTCGAAGAGTTCCATTAAACACAAATGCAGGAATCCTGTTTCTGTTGGCCCTTTCGTTTCAGGATCATCCTTGCTGGTAAGTAGAGAATCAAACCCACCAGATCCTAACTTGTGAGGCCAGAGCCACTCCCCCGAGACACTGAACATTCTCTTCCAACGGTGCTGCTGTCCCATTTCCCCTTTGGGTTCGCCTTCGCGACGTGCAGCACAGAATTTTACAGCCTCGATAGAAGCAAATCTTATTTGAGAAACATCCAAAAGTCATTCAAGGCCGAGCGCAGTGGCTCACGCCTGTAATCCCAATACTTTGGGAGGCTGAGGTAGGCAGATCACTTGAGCTCAGGAGTTTGAAACCAGCCTGGGTAACATAGGGAGACCCAGTCTCTACCAAAAATCCAAAAATTAGCCAGGCATGGTGGTGTGCATCTGTGGTCCCAGCTACTCGGGAGGCTGAGGCAGGAGGATCACCTGAGCCCGGGAGGCTGAGGCTATAGTGAGCCGAGATCATACCACTGCACTCCAGCCTGAGTGACAGAATAAGACCCCATCTCAAAATAAATAAATAAATAAAAGGCATTCCGATGCAATTCTCAGTGACAAGATGTGTAATCAAGATAAGGGACACCATTTTTTTATTATAAAATGGAATTGAGTTAAAAAGTAATTAAACTTTCTTGTATGGTTCATAACGTGGCTGTGATGGTTAATACTGAGCACCATCTTGATTGGATTGAAGGATTCAAAGTATTGATCCTGGGTGTGTTTGTGAGAGTGTTGCCAAAAGAGATTAACATTTGAGTCAGTGGGCTGAGGAAGGCAGACCCACCCTTAACCCGGTGGGCACAATCTAATCAGCTGCCAGTGAATATAAAGCAGGCAGAAAAAGGTGAAAAGGCGAGACTGGCTTAGCCTCCCAGCCTACATCTTTCCCTGTGCTGGTTGCTTCCTGCCCTCGAACATCAGACTCCAAGTTCTTCAGTTCTGGGACTCAGACTGGCTCTCCTTGCTCCTCAGCTTGCAGACAGCCTATTGTGGGACCTTGTGATCATGTGAGTTAATACTTACTAAACTCCCCTTTATATATATATTATATATGAAATATATATATTAAATATATGTTTTATAAATATATTTATTATAAATATATAATGCACATATTACATGTTTATAATACAAATGTAACATATATTATAAATATACATATCTACATATCCTATTCTGTCCCTCTAGAGAACCCTAATACAGTAGCTCTGGAGGCATTTATAAAAAGGTTTTGGAAAATAGCAGCCTTATAATCCAATATACCCAGTGTTTCCTAGGTGTAGCTAGTATTAAGTGCAAAAAATTATTTTCTGTTTTTTTCTTTATCAGTGAAACTATTTAAATGTCTGAACATAAACATTAACTAGTACTGATATAATTATTATATTTAAATATGTCTATGTTGTAATGTTTAGAAAAGTTACTCTTTAAGGGGGACAAGTTGGAACTTCATTCCATCATTCACTCAGGCCTTCAATCCCTTAAAAGCAGGCTTAATGGCCCAGTGCAGTAGAAACGACACTGAGAAAATAATGGTGTGTACCCTCAGGAAATTATAATCTAGTGGTAAATAAGACATAATCCCACATAAATATAATCCTGCACAGGTGTAATAAAGTTTGTAAGAAGATACAAAGTTTTGTAGAAATCAGAAGGTGTGGAGTAATTTTCAGAGTTTCAGGGGGGTGAACGCAGCTTCTATGAATTGCTCCTTCATCTAAGCCCTAGAAGACGGGATTGCAGCAGATGAACCGGGTCAAGGAGAAAGGGCTGTTCAGCAGGGACCGCATGACGTTCAAGTGCCTGGGACAGTACAGTTGGCTGGAGTCTGGGGCTAGAAAGATAATTTGGGCCAAGTCATGAAGTCTATGAGTAGGTCTCATAGGGAGAGGCGACTTCACTCAGTGGGCAACCAAGAGAAGCCAATGAAGATTTTTGACGGGAGGACACTCATGATCAAAGCCAAGCTCAGGGTGACGAGGCAAGGAGTTGTGTGCAGGAAAAAGAGAAGGGCAAGGCCAGGAGACAGACAGATGAGTAAAGAAAACATTGCTGTGAGCCAGAGGAGTATTGCTAAAGGAGCTGAGAGAGGTGTGGAGAGAGACGGAGGGAAGGAGGAGCTGGGTGGCAACATCAGTGAAGCCGCTGCAGCACCAACGAAGGCAGCATCAACAAATCAGCTTCCAGGATTTAGCAACTGAGCAACAGGGAGAGGTACAGCAGAGGAAGGAGACTGACGAACCTGGAGTCATGGTGACAGATGGTGTCATGAGAAGGAGCTGACTTAGTGCGGAGATTGTGAATTCTGCTATTGATGCTGTGTCGAAGGGAATGAAGGAGCTGCCGCAGGCTGCACTGCATGGAATGGAGTGGAGACAAAACAGAGGTGGATGGGGCCGGGTGAGGTGGCTCATGCCTGTAATCCCAGCACTTTGGGAGGCCGAGGCGGGCAGATCACGAGGTCAGGATATCAAGACCATCCTGGCTAACACGGTGAAACCCCGTCTCTACTAAAAATACAAAAATTAGCCCGGCATGGCAGCGGGTGCCTGTAGTCCCAGCTACTCGGGAGGCTGAGGCAGGAGAATGGTGTGAACCCGGGAGGCGGAGCTTGCAGTGAGCTCAGATCGCACCACTGCACTCCAGCCTAGGCGACAGGGAGAGACTCTGTCTCAAAAAAAAAAAAAAACAGAGGTGGGTGGGGAGCCCTGGGCACTTGGAGGGTTCTCCGCGTGGACGTGAAGTCACGGGATCTCAGACAGGGCCAAGGTAGGGAGGGAAATGGAATCCATGGAAAGGTTGTGAGTCACCGTTCATGCAGTCCTCGTCCTCTGCCCGGCCTTGGATGGGACCAACTCAGTGGGAACCGTTGTCTTTTATTGTCACAGTCCCCTAGCTTGTCATGACTCCGGACGCGTGGCCAGCTTTGTATAAGGACACTTGTAGGTGTCTCGTTCTGGTCCTTGCTCCTCTCTCTAGCAGAAGCAGCTAGCTAGCTACCTACAGTTCACAGAAAACAGAGCTCTGTTTATCCCTCCAAGTTCCCTGATTTCAACCAGTGTATTATATTAATAGCATAAATATAAAGCAGGAGAAAAGTTATGAAAATCCTTCAGGCCAATGATCTGCAGAGAACCTCAGGATCATTGTCCCCATTCAGTTTACCTTTTTATAAATCTTAGAAATAGCCCTTTCAGGGTAAAGCTCTCGGGATTTCTAACCAATGTCAAAGATTACCTTAGCAATTACATGTTTATAGGAGAATATTTTCTATACAGATGGCTTTCTGAAATATAGTTAAAATTATAAGAACGTGGCCATGCTGGAACACGACTTCTTCTTTTTTTTTTTTTTTTTTTGAGACGGAGTCTCGCTCTGTCACCCAGGCTGGAGTGCAGTGGCACGATCTTGGCTCACTGCAAGCTCCGCCCCCCAGGTTCATGCCATTCTCCTGCCTCAGCCTCCCAAGTAGCTGGGACTACAGGTGCCCGCCACCAAGCCTGGCTAATTTTTTGTATTTTTAGTAGAGACGGGGTTTCACCGTGTTAGCCAGGATGGTCTCGATCTCCTGACCTCGTGATATGCCTGCCTCGGCCTCCCAAAGTGCTGGGATTACACGAGTGAGCCACCGTGCCTGGCTGAATACGACTTCTTAAATGCACTTATACCCAAAGCCACATGTTTTCTTTTCCTATCTATAAAATGATAAATCTACTGGCCTCCCTTTTGTGACTGGATGTCCAAAGATGGGGCATGGAAAGGAAAAGAAAGAAACAGATTTGTATGCAGAAGAGCTGGCCATTGCTAAGAAATCCTGAGTCAGGACTCCCTAAAGAACCAAAGAGGTTGGAAAGTCCTCTGTGAGCCACATCAGGTATAGTCAGAGACTCAGATGGTCTTTCCCTCCAGCCCTACCCCATTCTGGCCTAAGAGACCAAATGGAGGACTTCCTCTACCACCCTCCTTTGGTCTTTTATTTATTTTTTAGAGTCTTCCTATTTTGCCCAGGCTGGAGGAGGGCAGTGGCTATACACAGATCCCTCTACTGATCTGCTGACCAGTGTGGGTGTTTTGACCTATTCCCTTCCTGACCTGGGCTGGCTCACCCCTCCTTAGGCAATCTGGTGGTCTCCTGATTCCAGAAGGTCACTATCTTGATGTGGAACTTATCACGGACACCCCATCCATTGGCATAGCACCCTACAGCCCAGAACTGCTGAGCCTAAGAAATCTTCCTGCCTCAGCCCCCTGAGTAGCTGGAACTACAGGCACACACCACCACATCTGGCTAATTTTTTATTTTTATTGCTCGTAGAGACAGGATCTCATTGTGTTACCTAGGCTTGTCTTGAACTCCTGGGTTCAAGCAATCCTCCTGCCTCAGCCTCCCAAAGCGTTGGGATTACAGATATAAGCCACCCTGCCCAGCCTGAGTCTGTTTCTTGTTATAAAGATTGACCTCAGAATGAAATCTCCATCTCTGTTTAAGTGAGTGTCTTGATTCGTATCCCAATCGCCCCTTCAGTTTGTTACTGTCTCTTGGCATTCTTAACCAGGACTTGACCCTGACTCCAATTAACCCAGTAATGGCAGTTCCAGCTCCTAACGCCAGCAGCATATCTCCTTGACACTACTGGAACAGTCTTCTCTCATGAAAAAAAACACAATGGAAAAAGAATCTAGAAGTAGTTGGGGGAAAGTATCTCTCCCTCCCCCCCGGTGGAAACATGAGTTCTCCCACACAGCAGCGGAGAAGTCCGTCTAGTCAGTAATGAGCGAGCGCCACCCTCTAAGGGGAATTGTGGGAGTCGCCTCGGAGGCAAAGTGCTCTGCATCCCAGGCAGGACTTCTCATGGACAGGGCAGATCTAAGCAAGGTGGGCAAAACACAGTCACGTGAACAACAGGTCATTTATAGCAACAAGATGGGAAGCTGTCTGTCCGCTGCTTAACTCAAATATTTTGTAAAGAAACAATAGAACTTATTAGCAGAGGGACTGATATGGTTTGGCTGTGTCCCCACCCAAATCTCAACTTGAATTGTATCTCGCAGAATTCACATGTGTTTTGGGAGGCACCTGGGGGGAGGTAATCGAATCATAAGGGCAGGTCTTTCCTGTGCTATTCTGGTGATAGTGAATAAGTATCACGAGATCTGATGGGTTTATCAGGGGGTTTCCGCTTTTGCTTCTTCCTCACTTGTGTCTTGCAGCTGCCATTAAGAAGTACTTTTCACCCCACGCCATGATTCTGAGGTCTCCCCAGCTATGTGGAACTGTAAGTCCAATTAAATCTCTTTTTCTTGGCCGGGTTTGGTGGCTCACGCCTGTAATCCCAGCACTTTGGGAGGCCAAGGCAGGTGGATCACAAAGTCAGGAGATCGAGACCAATCTGGCTAACATGGTGAAACCCTGTCTCTACTAAAAATACAAAAAAATTAGCCAGGCGTGGTGGCAAGTGCCTGTAGTCCCAGCTACTTGGGAGGGTGAGGCCGGAGAATGGTGTAAGCTTGCAGTGAGCGGAGATGCGCCACTGCACTCCAGCCTGGGTGACAGAGCGAGACTCCGTCTCAAAAAAAAAAAAAAAACCAAAAAAAATCTCTTTTTCTTCCCAGTCTCGGGTATGTCTTTATCAGCAGCGTGAAAATAGACTAATATAGGGACTCACCAAGGGAAGATTCTAGGTTCCACTACAGAGAAATGGAAAATAGAGCACTGTTTAACCAACCCTAGTGTTAGGGAATGCTAAATAGTTTTGCAAATGCAGCTGCACAACAAGAAAGTTGATGATCAACTCCTACTTCAATTCAGAAACCAGAGTCACCATGAGGAGATAAAACAAACTCAAATTCATTTTCCTGAAACCAATCAGCCATGAGACAAATTGGATATTCTCATTTAAAATTTAGAGTGTGTCTCTAGGTGCTTTTTTGGGCCAATGGGAAGAAAGTAATAAGTGGTTTTGTTAATTATTATGATCATTTTTATTCTCTCTAGAAAATATAGAAGTACCACCTGGGCGCAGTGGCTCATGCCTGTAATCCTAGAACTTTGGGAGGCCAAGGCGGGTGGATCACGAGGTCAGGAGATCAACACCATCCTGGCCAACATGGTGAAACCCCAACTCTACTAAAAATAGAAAAATTAGCTGGGTGTGGTGGCATGAGCCTGTAGTCCCAGCTACTCGGGAGGCTGAAGCAGGAGAATCACTTGAACCCAGGAGGTGGAGGTTTCAGTGAGCCGAGATTGCGCCACTGCAATCCAGCCTGGCAACAGAGCAGGACTCTGTCAAAACAAAACAAAACAAAAAACAGAAAAAGAAAATATAGAAGGACCAATAAGTTAAAACAACTCTCATTTTGAATCACAATAAAAATTCATTAAGTCAGACTCCACTGGTACAAAGTTATAATCATTAAAAAAAAAGTTATTCTTCTACTAATAGAGTAAGTAAGATTGCAGGGGAATGTTAACGCACCTCAGAGGGAGAAGGTGAAACATTCTTAAGTACTACCCCTGATAGGGAAGTGCCAAGTTATTGATTATATACCTAATAAGCTGATCACTGATTTTTTGTCATTCAACAAACCATTCATCTTGAGATGGATTGGGCCAGGATTGTGGTGAGCATTCAACTGTCCCCCTATTTTTATTTCCTTTTAAAAAAGATCATGCAGCCATGATTTAAGGCACAGGATATCCCCCAGCAGGCAAATATATGTGGTGCCTGCCCTTAGGGGACTTGACTGACTGGTGATTGATAGATAGAGAGAGAGAGAGACAGAGAGAGAGAGAGATAGATAGGTAGGATAGATATGATAGATCGATAGAGATGATAGATATGACTGATTGATTGATGATAGATAGGATATGATTGATTAATAGATGATAGATATGATTGATTGATGGTAGGATAGATATGATAGACATATTTGACTTTGAAAACAGCGTTTTTTAAATTCTACAATTTACAAAAATTAGGTATTATCAGTCTGGTTTTCGATACTCTAGCATCCAGGATTTTCTCTAATTTGTGCATAACCCTCTCTTCAATTCATCTTATCTAACTCTGATAGTATTGTATATCTGATGGAAGAGACTGAGACTCTGGGATGAAATTCTATGACTTTAAAGCTATGGAAGCTACACTCCAGGAAAATGAAACAACTTGTCCAAGATCAAATAGCAAGTTGGTAGCAAAACTGGAACAGAAACTCAGATCTCCTAATGAGCTGAAAAGTCTTCTTTCTGCATACTCTGCTTTGTCTGTCCTCTATTAGAAAATTACACTGTGAGAAAATACATAAGAATACAAATTGCAAAGAAAAATCGAGTATCCAGAATATATTAGTATCTCCCATGAGCAAATAAGAAAAAGTCAAAAGAGAAAATGAAAACAGGAAAAGGACATCAGCAGGCAATGCACAGAAGAGAAAATATGAAATTCCAAAAAAAGATATAAAAAGAGGATCCACCCAACTGGTAATCAGGAAAGTAAAAAATAAGTTGAAATGCAAAAAGTTTAGAAATGCCAAATAAGGGCCAGAACATGGAGTGGTAAGAACTCCACACCCTGTTTATAGGTTCATGGAAGAATTGATTGGTACCATCACATCGGGGAGCCATTTGGCAAGATCTGATAAAGCTAAAGACACCATTGCCCAAGACCCAATAACTCCACCTCTAGTTATAGACCCTAAAGAAGTTCCAAACACAGGTGCACATGGAGATATGGGCAAGAAAGTTCTTTGTAACAGTTGAATAGGGAAAGTGTTGGAAACAAATATACCTTGATATATTTGAAAATCATTTGAGAATAGATACATTCTGGCATATTTATACATTGGCATAATAAAGAACATTTAAAATGGATTGACAACATCTATGTTTATTTACATGGCTAGGTCTCCAAAACATGATGAGAGAGAGGAATAGTGTGAAAACATAGAAACTGTACAGTAGCATACTGTGTTTGTAATTTTTTAAATACCCAAACCAATACCATATGTTATTTTAATTTTATACATAACTCTATAGTTGAGATGAAAGAAGAACATGGTATTAGTTTTGTAGTGAAGGTATTAAAACACTGATGTAAATACTACATACCTACTTCAAGATAAGGATTGCCTCTTGGTGGGAAGGATGAGAAACTAAATGGCTCAGTGTGGGATGGAGAAGGACTGTGGCAAGACTTCAACTGTCCCTCTAATTTTATTTTCTTTAAAAGACATATGGCAAAACGTTATATTTCTGCCTGTATGCTTCTACATGCTTTAAAGATTTTATAATCAAATTTAATTGAAAAAACTATTCTTGTTGTTTTGATTAATATAATTTATCTTATATTCATTAAAAACCTAGTATGCCATCCAGAATGTGAATCTAAGCAATATGAGGATGATTGTGGAGGAAAAAAATATTAATTTTTTTTAAAGTTTGTAAGCACTTTTACAGAGTAACTTCTAAGACTCTTGAACTGCTTTGCTTCTTAGTGATTTTCAAGAGAGGATTTTTCTGGATTCATATTAGGTGTACCTAAAATCTCCCAAATTGTTATTTGATTCCTGTTAGATAGATAGATTAGATAGATATTATAGATATAGATAGATAGACATAGATAGATATGATAGAATAGATATGATAGATAGATATGATAGAATAGATATGATAGATAGATGATCGATAGATATAGATAGATGATAGATAGGATAGATTGATAGATGATGAGAGACATGATTGATTAATTGATAGATGATAGAGAGGATAGATTGATAGATGGTGATAGATATGATTGATAGATGATAGATGATTGATAGATTAGATAGATAGATAGATAGATAAATAGATAGATAGACAGAATAACCTATTCCATAAAGTTCTCTCTGATGTGTGGCTTTCTCTCCTAAAAACTTATAAGATTTTGGATTTCGGGGGTAACACGTGCGATATGAAAGAGATTGGAAGGAAAAGGAGATAGCCAGGAATTTTCCCTAAGACTTTCTGTCTGATCAAGTTTTCCCTAAGTTTGCCTTCGTTCACAATTTCCTTTCAATGTCACCCTCAACATGCTGAATTATAATACCATAATCAAGTGGAGAGGGGGCCAGAATGACTTTTGAGGTTTTCTTTTCAAACCCTGAGACTTCAAATCTACACACTCAGCCATCCTTCTCAAACTCGGGATAGTCTGATTCAAAGGGGCTGCCACTGCAGGGATAATCACCATTACACAGAATACAGATGGAATCTTCTGTGGCTTGACTGGAATTGTCTTTGGCGGCTATTCATCAACAACTGATTAAACCTCCTGAATAAAGCTCATTTGTTCATAGGCATATACTGGACACTGCTGCTCCCAGGAGCTGACCCTCTAACAGGAGAGAGAACCAGTGAGTGAACAGACCCAGGGCAAGCCCCGTGCCCCAGCTTGTATGCCTCGTTCTGGGCTCTCTCCCTTGTCCTCTCTCTGCCCCAGATGTCTGACCTCTCCCACTTACACAGCCACATTCAGCTCTCTCCAGCCCCACAGTGCCCAAACCGCCACTGCTCTCTGGCTTGCTCTCACCTGAAGGCTGCTTTGGTCACAATCAACCATCTCACCTTCAGAAAGCTGGCCCTAGCTCCCCCGTGAGCGTCTCTTTCCATACTCTGCCTCTGTCTGCATATTCCTGCATTCAGCGTCCACCTTTCCTAACAGTCATGCCTCTGCTTTGCTCAGCTCTCCAACCCCAGGGCCCAACCTGCCAAGTCCTGTGCCCAGCACACAGCAAATGTTCCATTCACATCTCCTGAATGAAGTCTCTTACACTATCTCGAGGCAGGATGTCCCAAGTGCAAACAAGTTGTCCAAATCAGCAAAGGAGATGGAAAGGCAAGATGGGTTCAGCTGAGAGGCCGTGGAAAAGGATTCATTAAGCTCTTTGTGATTGGACAGAGTTAAAACAGCTCTGAAGGTGGCTTGCTTAGAGAGAGAGAGACACTCAGAGTCTTCTTCACTGGGAGAATAAGTACAGTGACAAGAGCTCTGACATTTAGGACATAATGGCAGGACTCCTTCTTGGAAAATTCGATAGGCAAAGCAAGGTCAAGTCCTCTCCACCACTTTTCTCCCCTTCAGGGCGTAAAGGTCCTCTAAACTACGAGGTCAAAAAAGTTAGTCACAGTCTAATAGACCATGCGAGCAAGGCTGCCAAATAAACAAAAGATGTGATCACTTTCCAGGAACCACTCTTTTGGCCGCCTCCTGCTGTTGCTTATTGGAACCCGTATAAAGGCCCAGGTTTGAGTTAGGCTTTGAGAAGTAATCTGAGTAGTGAAAAGGGCGCCTTCCGAATGATTTTCTTTTTTCATACAATTCAACAACACTGTCTACTCTGGAAAAAAAAATAGACAAGGTTAACCTTCAGAACCCAACTTACCCATCTACAGACATATTAAAACTCAAACTTTTTGAGGTTAATAAAAGATGATCATCCTGGAGCATCCTTTTCAGCACAGGGTGTAGCACGTATCATCATGGAACATGAAAGCAGCTGTTGGTGCCCCTCTAACCTCATCTTTTCTCCTGTTGCCAGACCAGTCCCAAGTGATTCTTAACATAGATGGAGATAATAATTTTGACTAGAAATTTTTCCTGAGTTTTTAAGCCCCATCTATCAAATCCTATTTTGATTAAAAAGGGGCTATAATATTAACCAATGAATGTTCTAGTTTTCACTGTAGTGAGGAAAGACATTACTTGTTGCCTAAACAGCCACATACCAAGTGGGTGAATTCACCTCGACGCTTAGAGGCAACACTTGGAGAAAGTTCCATCACTGAACACAGATCACACATGGAATATTATTCCTGCCAGACTCTAACAACACAGCATGGTCGCCACTCGGGCACCAGAAGGACAACTGGACTAGCTTCCTCTGACAATTAGGATGCTTGAAAAGTTCTGTGAACTTAGGATATCATCTGTGCACTGACAGACATTGACTACAAAGTAACAGACTTTGTAAGTAGTTACTGCTAAGTGTCAAAATTTGCACAAAGTTGGGTCCTTTACTTAAATTCTTATTTTATTTGCTTGTGTTATTTTACTTATTTTATTGTTACTTATTTTGTTACTATTTGTTCTTGTGCTACTTATTTTGTTGTTACTGCAAGGGACTTCATGTGGACTCATCTCCAGCCATCTGGACTCAGCTCCATCACAAACAAGCTCTGATGAGTTTTGTGCTGCCACGTGGTACCTCGGGATTCAAAGCCAGGCATCCTGATGCTCTTCATGCTTTGACCAATGCCAGTGCTCATGTAATAAAGGACTTTTTTTTAATTAAAAAGAGGATTGGTCTTTTTAGGCTTTAATTTATGCATCCTCAGTTCCCATTCCAGTCATCAGCCTTGGAGAAGAGAGCAAGGCCATCTTTAGGAGATTTTGCAAATCTGATAAACTGTAAGTTGATCTAACTCAAGCATTTTCCAATCCTGGACAATGTTGCTCAACATCAGGTGGAGAAATGATGGTCACTGTGGATCTTGTTTAAATGATCTTTATCTCTCCAACTTCAGTTTCCTTGCCTGTAAAATCAAGATAATAAGCCTTCTTAAAGAACTTCTTAAAGTGTTCTACAAAAGGGCATCTTGAAAAGCACAATATCCTGACACACAGAAGATACTCAATACTTTACCCCTCACTCCCTTACCCCCTAGCTTCTCAAAAGAACTCTTGCCTAGGAGTCATGAAGAGTCCAGGAAATTCCCAACAAACCTCACAACCTAAATGCAAGTCAAATGAGTGTTTTTATACATAAAGCCACATTTGTCCTGACTCAACTATTGCCAAGTGCTGTGATCATTTCATCAAAGACCTTCCTTCAAGAAGAATTGCTTCATGAACAAGGCAAATTACAATGCCAAGAATATCAAATGCAGGATATTTTAAAATCCTGGCAGTGTTTCCCACTCAAGACCTTTACACAGTTCAAAAGTTCTGCTCACACGTGCTGATTGTAAATCTCCCTTATCAATCCATTAGTACAGGTGATGATGAGTGAGCAATGTTAGCAGGGAAGTCACATTATTTGAATACTAGTAAAAGTTCATTTCTTCAATAAATTCTGTATTTGAGATTTGTAATAACTTGGTCTTATTTTCTCTAAATTATTCCAAATAAAATTTATATTAGATAGCTCAGGCTTCAAGTGAACCAAGAGACCAAAAGTCACTCTCAGCTCAGAACAACAGCACTCCTAGTATACTGTCTCTCACCACATGTGGGCTAATGCTAACATGCCCCTCCATGCTCCACCTGAATGCAAATTTGTATGTCACCTTCCCCAATCCTTGACCTACTTGTGCAACCTGATTATTGCCTTAAATTGTTTATTTGTGATGTGTTTTGCCATGCATTTTTCTCTTAGGCAAAACCCTCTGTGATTTATGGGAAGCTGAAATCATGTGTTTTTGGTTAGTTTATACTTTAAAGCACCAAAATGTTACTTTGTAGAGCTAATTCCATGTCCAAAGAGTTTTTCAAAGACTTTTTTCTTAGGACTACAGTTCAACATTTTGCCCAGAGAAATCAATCCCCAGACCCAAAGGACTAAGTTTGGCTTAAGATCGTAAATATCTGAGTTTGCAGGAGGCATTCACTTCACAAACTCAGTGTCACTTCCACCAGAAGAATCCCAGCAATCTGGTCAGTGTGCCTTGTGGGGAAGTCTGCCATGACCTTTGGGGTGGGTCACAAAAAACTTAAGTTCATTCCTTTGGGAAGTCTGGGTTTTAGAAGTCATCTTGCTCACAAGACCAATAATCCCGAGTTCATTTTTCCATTAAAATGCAGCATCTTTTGAGCATTTCCAGGCAATGTATGAAAAGATGTACTTGAAGAGATGCCTGCTCTGCTTTGAAATTTTAAACTGACTACAAAATGTTTTCATTTAGGAGTGTTCTTGGGAGATGTTGGTAAAAGGGTACAAAGTTTCAGTTGTGTAGGATGGGTAAATTATTTTTTTAAAAAGAATGTTCTGAGATCCCTAACTCAAAATTGGAGTATCCTGAATCCAGGGACAATTTTTAGGCAAGTTATCCTCCTCAGAGCTGTTCAACAGTGTCTGCATGCCTGCATGGCCCTTGCTCTCTATGGCCTCCCTGTCTTGTTGAACTCTTGTCATCACTCACTCCCCACCCTGACCCCACCTCCATCAACACAACCAACTCGCACTGAGTCTGACAGAGGTCATCACCAGGCACAGGGGACCACCCTGCCCCAGGGAACCTAATTGTTGGTGAACGTGGGCACTTCCTCTTTAATTCACACTGTGAATATGGTTTATACCTCCCACATAAACTAATAGCCTATCACACATTTGGACATGACTGATTTCTAAACATAGAGAGATTCATTTCACATACAGGCATACCTCAGAGATACTGTAAGTTCAGTTCCAGAGTACTGCAATACAGTGAATATCTCAATGAGGTCAGTCACATGCAGTTTTTGGTTTCCCAGTGCATATAAAAGTTACATTTACACTATACTATAGTAAACTAAGTATGTATACAACAGCATTATGTCTTTAAAAAAACAATGTACATACCTCAATTTAAAAATACTTTATTACTAAAAAAATGCTAACAGTTCTCTGAGCCTTCAGTGAGTCATAATCTTTTTGCTGGTAGAGGGGCCTTGACTCAATGTTGATGGCTGCTGGCTGATCAGTGTGGTAGTAGCTAAAGGTTTGGGTGACTGTGGCGATTTGTTAAAATAAGACAGTGACATTTGATGCTTCATTTGATTCTTCCTTTCATCAGAGATTTCTCTGTAGCATGTGATGCTGTTTGACAGCATTTCACCCACAGTCGAACTTCTTTCAAAATTGGAGTCAGTCCTCTCAAACCTTGTCACTGCTTTATCACCTAAGTCCATGGAATATTCTAAACACTTTGTTGTCATTTCAACAATGTTCATTCAAAGCCTCTTCACCATGAGTAGATTCCATCTCAAGAAACCACTTTCTTTGCTCACCCATAGGAAACATCTCCTCATTGTCAAGTTTGATCATGAGATTGCAGCAATCCAGTCACATCTTCAGGCTCCATGTCTAATTCTTCTTCTCTTGCTTTCATCACCTTTGCAGTTATTCTTTCCACTAAAGTCTTGAACCCTTCAAAGTCATCCATGAGAGTTGGAATCAACTTCTTGCAAAGGCCTGTTAATGTTAGAATTTTGACCTCCTCTCATGAATCACAGGAGTTCTTAATGATATCTAGAATGGTAAATCCTTTCCAGAAGGTTTTTGATGTACTTTTCCCAGATCCATCAGAAGAATCACTATCTGTGGCAGCCATAGCCTTATGAAATGTATTTCTTAAATAATAATATGTGAAAGTCAAAATTACTCCTTAATTCATAGGTTTCAGGATGAATATTGTGTCAGCAGGCATAAACACAACATTAATCTTCTTGTACGTCTTCATCAGAGCCCTTCAGAGACCAGGTGCATTGACAATGAGCCATAATATTTTAAAAGGAATATTCTTTTTTTCTGAGACATAGGTCCCAACACTGGGCTTAAAACCTTCAGTAAACCATGCTGTAAACAGATGTGCTGTCATCCAGGCTTTGCTGTTCCATTTCTAGAACACAAAGTTGGTTTAGCATAATTCTTCAGGGCCCTACGATTTTCAAGGTCAATGAACACTGGCTTCAACTTCATGTCACCAGTTTCATTAGTGCTTAACAAGATAGTCAGCCTGTCCTTTGAAGCTTTCAAGCAAGCATTGACTTCTCCTCTCTACCTATGAAAATCCTAGATGCATCTTCCTCCAAGAGAAGGCTGTTTCATCTACACTGAACATCCATTGTTTAGTGAAGCCACCTTCATCCATGATCTTAGCTAGATCTTCTAGAGAACTTGCTGTAGCTTCTATATCAGCACTCACTACTTCACTTTGCACTTAGTTTATGGAGATAGCTTCTTTCCTTAAACCTCATAAATTCACCTCTGCTAGCTTCAGACTTTTCCTCTGCAGCTTCCGCACTGCTCTCAGCCTTCAAAGAATTGAAGAGAGTTAGAGCCTTGCTCTGGATTGGGTTTTGGCTTAAGGCTATGTTTTTGGTTGGTTCAATCTTCTATCCAGGCCACTGAAACATTTTACATGTCAGCAATAAGCCTGTTTTGCTTTCTTATCATTCACATGTTCACTGGAGTAGCACTTTTAATTTTCTTCAAGAACTCTTCATTTGCATCTGCAACTTGGCTGCCTGTGTGGCACAGGAGACCAAGCTTTGGACCTGTCTTGGTTTTCAACATGCCTTCATCACTAAGCTTTATCATTCCTAGCTTTTCATTTATTTAAAGTGAGAAATGTGCAACCCTTTCACTTGAACACTTAGGCCCACTGTAGGGTAATTAATTGGCCTCATTTCAATATTGTTGTGCCTCAGGTAATACGGAGGCCTGAGAAGAGAGAGAGAGATTGGGTAACAGCCTGCCAGTGGAGCAGTCAGAACACACATGTTGGTCAGTTAAATTCACCCTCGTATATGGGGTACAGTTTGTGGCACCCCAAAACAATTACAATAGTAACATCAAAGATCACTGATCACAGATCACCGTAACAGATATAATAATGAAAAATTTCCAATATTGTAAGAATTACCAAAATGTGACACAGAGACACAAAATGAGCCCATGATGTTAGAAAAATTGCCCCGATATACTTGAGAGGCTGAGGCAGGAGAATGGCATGAACTGGGGAGGCGGAGCTTGCAGTAAGCAGAGATTGCGCCACTGCACTCCAGCTTGGGTGGCAGAGCAAGACTCCGTCTCAAAAAAAAAAGAAAGAAAATGGAAAAATGACCCCGATAGGCCAGGCGCAGTGGCTCACGCCTGTAATCCCAGCACTTTGGGAGGCCAAGGCGGGCGGATCACGAGGTCAGGAGATCGAGACCATCCTGGCTAACATGATGAAACCCCATCTCTACTAAATGCACACAAAAAAATTAGCTGGGCATGGTGGCGGGTGCCTGTAGTCCCAGCTACTTGGGAGGCTGAGGCAGGAGAATGGTGTTAAAAAAACTAAATAAATAAATAAAGGAGAAATGGCCCAGATAGACTTGCTCAACACAGAACTGCCACAAACCTTCCATTTGTAAAAACAACAACAACAACAACAAACTCAGTATCTATTAGGTGCAATACAAAGTGCAATGAAACAAGGTGCGCATGTACAGAATTTGTGGCATATTATGAGATGCACCTTAGCATGTCACATAAGAATTGAGTTATCTCTTTTTCTTTCTTTTCTTTTCTTTTCTTTTTTCTTTTCTTTTTTTATTTTTTTGAGACAGAGTCTCACTATATCGCCCAGGCTGGAGTGCAGTGGTGCGATCTTGGCTCACTGCAACCTCTGCCTCCCAGGTTCAAGCAATTCTCCTGCCTCAGCCTCCCGAGTAGCTGGGATTACAGGCGCACACCATCATGCCCGGCCAATTTTTTGTGTTTTTAGCAGAGACGGGGTTTCACCATGTTGGCCAGGATGGCCTCGAGCTTTTGACCTCAAGTGATCCGCCTGCCTTGGCCTCCTAAAGTGCTAGGATTACAGACGTGACCCACTGCACCCGACCTGATTATCTCTTTTTCAAAAACAATTATCTAAAACAAAACTACTACTATTACTACATTACCTATTGATGGCAATTTTTATAAAGTCATTTGGGGTTTTTTTTTTTTTACAGACATATCAGAATTCATGGAATAACCTTCAGAGAAGCAATAGGTAACACCAAAGGCAGCCCTAAAAAAGCAAAGACACAGGAAAGTTGCCTTGAATGAGGCAGGAGACTAAAGAGGAAACAAGAAACAGCCCCATTGAAGTATGTTCCACCAGCCCAGCAGTTAAAGGGCAGAGCCAGAGTTGGTTATGTGAAGAATCTACCGGGGTGTCAGCTTACCATTCAATAACACTTTTAGAACTGCACCAGGATGCCGAGTTCAGCCTGCATTATCATCCAGATAGTTCAACTTATTTATACTCTGTCTTTTCATAACAGCAGCCATATCTAATTTTATATGGTAATAATTTCAGTGGAGAGAGTTGATGAAGGTCACCACGGTGACCACGCATTTTGGTCTCCATGGTGACACAGCTGATAAAGACCCTTAAATTTAATTTTCTTGGAAGTTCCAAAAGGTTTCTTCTCCTCAGACTAATTCATATAATGGGACTAAAACAATTTTAACTTTCTATTACTTTTTATTCTTATGAAAGCAAAAGAAAAAGATAGGAAAGATAAAAAGAAATAGGTAAAAAATCTTTAGAGCAGATACAATGTGGATTAGTTTTTTCTTGAGTGACAAACAAATAGTCCTTGATCATTAATAATAATGGTGTCCAATAATTATAAATATGAAACACCAACTCTTTTATATTTGTTGTCTTATGTAATCTGCATAATAGACATTATTTGTCATGTTTTATGATAAGAAAACTGAGACGCTGAGTGGTTAATTAGTTTGAGGCCACATAGCTAGTAAAGGGTGGAGCTGGGCTTCAGAGACAAGCCTATCTAACGCCACAACTCCTACCAGGCTTAGGAAGATATTTCACTTATTAAATGGTATCAGCCAAGTCAACGCTCATCCAGCTTCATAAAAATTGGAAGGGTTTCAGGAAGAAGTGAAGTAAGACCTGAATTTGTCTTAGTTTTTTCTCCTCCCATTCTCTGGACAGAAACTCACAAAGGCTCCATCAGCCACACAATTACTAGGGAAATGTAAGCAAATGAGAGAAGGTTTAGAGAAAAAAAATGATAAAGTTGAAACCTCAAAAGTATGCACAGAAGTCCAAAAAGATAACTAGAAGGTGATGTGACGGTAAAGTGTAAGCAGTAAAAGTCGAAAATTCTTAGCCTGTGCTAAAAGTCTCTCTCACCTTATAGACTAGTATATACCAGAGAAGCTGAAGAGAAGTTTCTTAAAATAAAATCCTATTTTTTCATTAACTTTTTTCAAACTTATGGCTATTTTACGGCAAATTCCCTTCGATGTTCAGTGGAAAGGCTGATGACCCTCAGTGTTCCCACATGGAAAGGGGGTTGACTCAGCTGGGGGAGGAAACCCATGCAGGCTCTGCCTTCACCTGTCACAGAGCAGAGGGCCAGAGCCTAGGAGCAGCCTCCCTCCAGGAAATCCCTTTTCAATCCACAGAGCTCGGTGGGGCCCTCACTTGCATCATCACCTCTTAACCCAAGGTGACAGTTAAAGTTCCAGTTGTTTTGTTCCCCTCTAATCCTCTCTCTCTGGTTGTGCAAGGAAGTCCCTTGGCTGGGCACGGTGGCTCACAGCTGTAATCCCAGCTCTTTGGGAGGCTGAGGCAGGCGGATCACGAGGTCAAGAGATTGAGACCATCCTGGCCAACATGGTGAAACCTCGTCTCTACTAAAAATATAAAAATTAGCTGGGCATGATGGCGCACACCTGTAATCCCAGCTACTCGGGAGGCTGAGGCAGGAGAATCACCTGAACCTGGGAGGCAGAGGTTGCAGTGAGCCGAGGTTGTGCCGCTGCACTCCAGCTTGGCAACAGAGTGAGATTCCATCTAAAAAAAAAAAAAAAAAAAGAGGAAATCCCTCATCCTCATGGCGGTGAGCTGCACCATAGAACTTACTAATGTGGAACAGTCACCTGTCACGACACATTCCACTCAAGAATTCCACTCTGGTAAACTAGAATATGTGTATTTCTGGAATTCTTCTAAATTCTGCAAGGTCCATGTTTTACTACAATATATCCATTGTAAAGGAAGGACACCTGGAGAATATCTTCAAACTGTCACTCTGAAAAACTGTTGAATTATAAACAACCTTCGGATGAAAAGTAGATGCAACAAGAAAACAGCAATGGTTCTCACAATTCCCCTTGCTCCTCCCCTGAATTGTAAGCTCATTTCTAGTCTCCAAAACAGGGTCAAGAAAAAGTGAGCAATGGGTAAAAAGACAGTGCCATGGGTGTGTGTGCCCTCAAAGCATAACTGCCGAGGAAGGAGTGCGCAAGACATGGCTGGGTACACAGAGAAGCCGCCTGCAGGAGGAGTTCCCTGGTCAGCTTGGCCAGTGAACACACTGTTGATTAAGAGTCTTTAAAATTATCCTTCAATTATCTGTATAACCAAAACGAATGAAGAGCATGTTCCTGCTACACGATCAGTGTGGCTGTGTGTGTAGACATTTGAAATATGATGTATCAGTTAGAGTTTGCGAGAGCAACAGAAAAAATGGCAGATAGATTGATTGATTGATAGGTAAATAGATACATAGAAATTCAGTTCAAGGAATCGGTTCATGTGGTTATGCAATTGTGGGAGCTGGCAAGTCTGCAAACCGTGGGGGAAATCAGCAGGCTGGAAACTCAGGCTGGAGTTGATGTTCCAGTCTTGAGGCAGAATTCATTCTCCTTCAGGAAACCTCAGTTTTTGCCCTCAAGACCTTCAGCTGGGCTGGGCAGAGTGGTTTACACCTGTAATCCCAACACTTTGGGAGGTTGAAGTGGGAGGATCACTTGAGACCAGGAGGATCACTGTCGAGACAAGCCTGGACAACACAGTAAGACCCCCATCTCTACTAAATAAACAAATAAAATTTTGAAACATTAGCCAGGTGTGGTGGTGCACGCCTGTAGTCCTAGCTACTCAGGAGGCTAAGGCCAGAGGACCCCTTGACCCCAGGAGCTCAAGGCTGCCTCAAGCCATGATTACACCACTGCACTCCAGGCAACAGAGCAAGACCCTGTCTCTATAAAATAAAAGAAAGACTAACTGATTGGATGAAGCCCATCTACATTATTGAGGATAATCTCCTTTACTTAACGTCAGTGGTTGTAGATGTGAATCACATCTATGAAATACCTTCACAGCAACTTCTAGACTAGTCTCTGACCAAACAACTGGGTGCCATAGCCTAGCCAAGTGGACACACAAAATTTAACCATCACATAAGGGAAGAACCATTTTGTTTACAAAGGATGTGGCCTGAGGAAATGGGATAGGGAGACCCCAAGGTGGGAGTGTGCCTGAGGTCAGCTTTTGCTGGAGAAGAGAGGAAAGGAAAAGAGACCTCCCAGCAAGTGCATGTGCTTCTTTAATAAAGAACACAAAGGTAGGAAGTCAATGGTGTAGAGCTATTCCTCAGTATCTAGATCAACAGGCTTGTTTGGGGCATTTAATGGATATTTCTTTCCAATGGCCATGCAAAGCATTGTCAGCCTGAAGCATTGATTCATCCACCATACCCCATTGCCTGTTTCACTTTGAGTCAAAAAGAAGACGACCTTCAAACCAAGCAACTATATCATAACTTTTGTACTTCCCATGGCAATGTTTGCTAAGAGGGACCTCTAACTTCTCAGTCCCTTTAGTTTGTAATACAGGGAACATAACAGAGCACACTTGAGGAGCTGTTTTGTGTGACAGACGCCCAGGCTGAGATGCTTGGAAAGTGAGTGGGTGGTGGGCAGAATGGTGGGGAGATATGCAAATACATATATGCTTTAAAAAATATTGTGCGAGAAATTTCATTCAGTTTAGGTAAATTTAAATAGAAGCTACTGAAATATATATATATATATATATATATATATATATATATATATATTCCTAAAAAGAATAGCTGCATTATAGCAAGCAATGCCTTTATTATCCCAAATTAGTTGCAAAAATCCTTTTCAAGACTTGACAGGAGGTACAAAAGAGATTTCTCACAGCATCACAGAGAAGAAAACCCCAGGATAAGAATATTCACACAATACAATTTTGTTTCATAACCATTCATACAGGCTTTTAATACCCAGCAATTACAGCAAAGAATAAGAAGAAAAAATGCTGCAGGAAACAAGAATGGGAGACTGGAGAGAATTCATACAAACATTGCAAAAAAAAAAAAAAGAGTTCTAGTTAAAATCCCTTAGGAATCCTAGGCAATCACAAGGTGGTGTCAATAGGGTGAAATTAACTTTAGGGGATACCCCATCCTACATGGTTCAGTCGTATTTTAGAGCACATTTTTGTCCTTGGCTTTCTGGGCAACACGAAAATAACCCAAACTGGATGTGTGAAGCAAGGTGTAGCTGCCGAGTGGGCCACTAAGATGAACAATGAAGACTCCTGGCCTTCAAATATCTTAGAATCTAGTAAACATTCATTTATATTTTTAAACTGAGCAGTCTTGTAGCTTTTCTTTCTGCCCAGAAAACTAAGTGCTTAAGAAAAGAAAAAAGAAAAAAAAAATAGGAAGAAATGTCTTTACTAGACTATTACTAATCCTATTGCATTATAAAGACCAACCCCAAGGCCAGGTGTGGTGGCTCATGCCTGTAATCTCAGCAATTTGGAAGGCCAAGGTGGGCAGATAACTTGAGTCCAAAAGTTTGAGACCAGCTAACAGGGTGAAACCCTGTCTCTACTAAAAATACAAAAATTAGACAGGCGTGGTGGCACGTGCCTGTAGTCCCAGCTACTCTGGAGGCTGAGGCAGGAGAATCGCGTGAACGCAGGAGGTGGAGGTTGCAGTGAGCCGAGATCGTGCAGCTGCACTTCAGCCTGGGCAACAGAGTGACACTCCACCTCAAAATAAAAAAAAAAAAAGAGAAACCAAACCCATCACTAAAGATTGTTCAGTCCTACCTTAATATGAGCCTATTCAATCGACCTCAAAGTCACAGTGTCAGACGTGTAGAAGACACTGTATCAGCCCATGAGGGTTAAATAAAAAGAAAGTTGAACGCATGTTGACCTCAGAGAGCTTACATTCTAGTGGAGGAGACAGACATGCACATAAACAATGTAAATAGCAAAGCAAAACAGAATGGGAAAGAAACTCAAAAAAGAGCAATTCACGCAAAGTTGGGAGCTAGAGAGGCTCTTCCGGAAAATAAAAAATTTTAAAAATACCAGCAAACTAACCCTGACTGAGAGCCTACTAGGTATGCAGACATCATGCTGCCTGGCATTGATGTCAGGACTTAAAAGAGAAATTGAATTTCTTTCTTTCTTTTTTTTTTTTTTTGAGACGGAGTCTGTCTCTGTTGCCCAGGCTGGAGCACAGTGGCGTGATCTCGGCTCACCGCAAGCTCCGCCTCCCGGGTTCACGCCATTCTCCTGCCTCAGCCTCCTGAGGAGCTGGGACGACAGGCGCCCACCACCACGCCCGGCTAATTTTTTGTACTTTTAGTAGAGACGGGATTTCACCTTGTTAGCCAAGGATGGTCTCGATCTCCTAACCTAGTGATCTGCCCGCCTTGGCCTCCCAAAGTGCTGGGATTACAGGCGTGAGCCACCGCGCCCAGCCAAGAAATTGAATTTCAAAACAGAAGGTGTTCCAGGCAAAAAACCAAATCCAACAAAGATTGCACAGAGACAGAGAGTGAGGCAGGCAAGATGGTGTGAGGTGATTCCAGGCTCTCAAGTCAAACAAACTCCAATGCAGCCCATGGTGTGAGGGGTTCTTCTATACCCTCTCAGAATCTTTGTTTCCTCAATTGCAAAATGCAGATTATACCTGACAAATGGTGACGATTCAATGAGGTGTTTGCAGATTGCTTTACACTTAGCGTTATATAAATGTTTGCTTATAAAGTTAATAAAAATAAATAAGCCATGCTACTATCTAACAAAATTTTTCTAATTAGGCAAATTAAACTCCTCTGACTTCATTTCCCCTTTCATTATTCAATGGACCTATTTATTCTCCATTTGCAATATTCAGACAACATGCTCATCGACAAGATTACAGTTAACAGTTTTCCAAATCTCACAGCCATTTCCCTCAGCCTCACGGTAAGTCTAGTGTACTAATGTGCCAACATATGCACTAAATGCTCAAAAATATTTGCTAAATATCCCTAGTTTGTGCTGGGCAATTAGAAAAAGAACATAATCAGAAGCTGCTAGCCACTTTGCTTTTTGTGGAAGTAAAAATATCTCCATAAAAATTACTGAAATGCCATAGACAGAAATTTATGTGGGTGTTAATAAAGTCTCTAAAATATTAGAGATGTCACCTAGGCTAATGTCCAAACTTACACTAGAAAGACTGTCCTGTGAGAAGAAGGCACTATGGTTAAGCAGGTGTACGTCACCAACTTCACGGCTGCAGGAAGAAGTAACAAGTGCTGTTAGCAGGTGTGGCCAGTGCAACTCATTCCCTCATTGACACCTGGCTTCTGCAGAATTTGCACCAAACCTGCATGAAAAGATATGCACTTTACTGAACTGTCTATTTACATGCTTGAAGACAGTTCTGTCTCATTTAGCCCATAAATATGTTTTAAGATAATAAAAAGACATGGGACCTGATAACATGGAGGTTATCCACTAGCCCAAAGCTCTTTTGTACATTTTTAAATTGTTTAAAAATTGTTTAAGTGCTGATTAAAAATAATAGCAACAACAACTACCTTTCCATCAATGGATGTTGATACCACAGATGGCTACATTTATCTTCTCTCTGAAACTCCATTAACAGGCTCTGCCCATTTGACCCATTTCCCTGCTTATACCTAGCAGAAATGGGAGGTTTAATACTATGGTTTTCCTATATAAATTTACACTGATTTCTCTCCAACTATATAGAGTGAGAGGTGTGATGGGAATGAAATTGTATTTTCATGAAAGCAGTTGATACCTATTGTGCAATACCATGTTTGCCATTTTCAGATGCCATAGGCAGCTTAAAGAATGATGAAGAACTTCTTCATAAACATAGTAGATGGCATCCACCTTCGAGACCTCATTTAAATGACAGTAAAGAAATGAAGGCATTATAAAGCAGCACTGATACAGAAAAGGAGATGGAGGAGACATTTCAGTGAATGATAGGACAGAAGATGAAATGGATGGGGCAGGATAGAGATAGTCAATTGCACATACTTCAATATCCAAACAGGAAAATTCCACGGGGGAAAGAAAAAAAACCAGAACTTTATCCTAAGACATCTCACCACTGTAGAAGGAAGAACTACACATTCCAGTAGGAAGAAGTCCCCCACTAAAAATTCTCTATCACCACCTATAATCCTGAAGTAAATCCCACCAGTTCACAAACTCCATTCACATTCACAGAGCTTACCGTCAGGTTTTAGTGCCTCGCCTTCAAATTAAAGGGGAGGCTAAAGATCACCAGCATTTAAGTTTCCATCCTGAAAGCAAAGACCAAAGTAAATAAATGAATGAATAAATAAGTAAAGCTAAAGCATATTCATAAACAATTCTATGGCTCCTATTTATAGACTGATTAGAGAGATTATCGTATCCATAATGCAAGAACAGAATGTTATAAATGTTAAATTAGAGAAAGTAAAAAAATTAAACCTTAAGAGATCAAAAAAATAATAAATTAATAGAAGAACTGGAAAATAAATTGGAAAAACCACCTAAAACCTCAAAATGAGAACTATAAAAGAGAGAGTTTCAATAAAATATAGGGACACCACTGCACTCCAGCCTAAACTACAAAGCAAGACCTTGTCAAAAACAAAAAAGAGGAATCATAGAGAATCAGTCCAGGAGGTCAAGATCCAATTGATAGGAGTTTATAAAAGAGATAGGAGAAAACAGAGGGAAGGAAATTATCAAACAATGCATTCAAAAGAATTTTCCAGAAATAAATCTCCAGATTTAAAGTGCTTCTAGATGACTACAATGAAAAAGGACCCATACCTGTGCCTTACCTGTGTACAACATTGTGAAATTTTGAATACCAAGAATGAAGAGGAAACTCTAAAAATCAAGGGCAGTATAAAATAAAAAAACATCAGGGTGACCTTCTCATCAATAATAATGGATGCCAGAGACAGTGAGTAATACCTTCAAAACTCTGACCAAAAATTGCTTTCAACCTAAAATTCTATTTATACCTATCAATCAAGGGTGAAAGTGAAATATAAACATCTTCAGAAATTGAAAGACTTTGAAAGTTTCTTCCCACACTCACTGTATTAAGAAGTTATTTGGGGAGGTGTTAGAACATACAAAGAATCAACCAAGAGGAAGAAAGTCTCAGAATCAAGGAAGTGGTGAGACCAGACGAGGAAAGTAACAAAAAAAAAAAAAGCCCCAGGAAAACAGGCATGCAGCACATCTACAGAGAAATAGGTCCAGATTGAAAAAGGAGAGAGGACACTTCATTTGGTATTGGGAGGTATCTCTGGAGAAAATTAGATTAAAAAGATGATTTGATAGATTGGGAAAAGTTGGTAAAAACTGAAAATGTGATAAATACAAAAAGGCAAGACAAAAAGAAAAGCAATTATAAACTCCAGGAAAAACAAAAAGATGTACCAGGAAAGAAATACAGAATTTTATTTGGTTCTACAATTAATATTTACACAGCAACAATAACAAAATGATACATTAATATTCATCTTAGATACCCAACCTATAGAGGATGTATAGATGCAATATTTAAGGTTGCAGAACAAAATCAAAATGTTATTCATCTTATTATAAAAGAAAGAGATGATAGAAATCAGGAGATAGAAGGGAAGAAAGAGAGCTGAAGGGTAAGATAGGGTATAAACAGGTCCAGTTTTGGGGTGTGCAGCCAGTGTATTCACACAGGGCCCCATGCTTACTTAGAAGGTCCCCATGCTTAGCTTAATTGCTTTTGTCTCCATCTTGAAATTCATAATAATTTTTGAACATGGGGTCCTATATTTTCATTTCCCACTGAGCACTAAAAATTCTGTAGCTGGTTCTGGGGCTGGGTGCAAAGTTAGAAGCTGACATACTCTCAGTAGTTAATGTAACAAGAAATAAAAGTCTACTTATACTTCTTAAAGTTACAAAGCAATCCAACAATAAAGGTACATGGAATGTGGTATGACAATATTGAAATATTGAAAGAAACAGTGATGAGGTTGTGTAGACTAATTAAATCCTCATTTATCCAATCAGAATAAAGAAATAACAGTATAAACACAATATTTAGAGGTTGACAATAACTAACAGAAGAAACGGTTAAAAGAGATCAAAGTAGTTGTCCCTGAGGAACGAGACTTGAAATGGGGAAAGATGAACCCAGGGGACCACTGCTTCTTATCATACATCCTAATACACTTTGTTTTATTATTTTAACCTTGTACATACATTACTTTCATTTTAAAAATTAACTTTAAAAGAATAACAAAAAAATCATAACATAGCAAAGATATACCATAAACATATTCTATAAAATAATTCTACAAAGCAACAAATCATATACATAAATGTTCAAATTTACTTAATACAGATGTTATATGAGTGATATCTTAAAACAGAAAGTGACAAGCACAGAACATGTATGACATAATTTCTGCCCTCTAGACATTTACTCATTTTATAAATCATGTTGTCTCTGCCAAGGTCAAGGCTAAATGGAGAAAGAAGAAATTATCAAAGCTGAGTCGCTTAACAGTGGTCATGTTTGCTTGAAAGGGTTGTTTGTCTCATTTTTGAACAAAACATTGTTTTCAAATGCTAGACATTTGCAGATACCAGTACACTTTTCAGCAACTGGTCTTTAGTCTGGTAAAGGGCAAAAGAAGTAGAGCTCTTATCTCCTGAAAAATGAGGACTACTTACATACCAGTCATTCTAAGTAACAAGGGATCAGTAGGAGGTTTGAGGAAATCAACTGGGACTCTGACCAATCCGCTGCCTTCCGTGGATTTTTTCCACTGCCTAATGCAGACACAAGAGTAACTTATTTTCGGCAAGACTGAGAAATGATCGTCAGCAAGTAGGTTACAACTGTCAGTTTGCTGATGTAGACATGGTGCATGAAGGCAACGTGTTTGGAAGATGAGCTCTGGTAAAGCTACCAATATCTCATGTCATGAACAGAAGCAGTAGTGAGTACTGCACAATCATTTAGTCTTAGACACTTTTGCCTTACAGGAAAGAGTAATTGAGGCAATACCTATACCCCTGCTAAATAAAATAATTACACAATTTAACCAAGTCTTAAAAGCTCTACAGTTTCCATCAAATCCTCCTCCCCAGCAAAAGTTTTAAGAAAGAACAAAGAAATCATAGCATGACAACCATAGCCCTTTAGGTGCATAAATCGAAACTTCTCTTTTTCCAGATCTGACTTAGTGGCAATATTTTAATAAACTGTCTTAATGCCAACACACTTAAATTCCCTTGATGTGAAAGAATTATCATTACCCATCACATGGTAATCTTTCAGTGTTATTTTAATCTACCTGATCTCATATCCAAATAATGATAGAGTGATAGAACATTGTGAAGGTCTACAATTGAGACATTCTTCATGAATAGGGGATGTGAAAAAATGAACATTCTAAAGCAAATGCTTGGTCAGACTTTTACGGCCTTGGAAATTTTGAAGTCCTGCCGCGTTCTTCAGTGTAAAGGGCATTTTCTTTTTTTTTTTTTTTTTTTTTTGAGGACATAGTTTTGAGGAAAGCCCATGGTGAGAGATTGTCTATTGATCCCTGAAGAAGTCCATCCCATCCTACCTAAATGACAGTGTTTCCTGGGGAAAAATAAAGGGCCTGTCTTCTCAGGCAGCATCTCAGGAGGAGATGGACCCTAACCTAAGAGATCGACCACCTAAGTGGCACCACACAGCCTGACAACAGATGCCCACAGCACTGGGAGGAAGAAACAAGCCGTGTAGTAGGAAACAGTGTGGCACAAAGCAAGTTGGAAGAGATGCAGGCACTGATTCTCTCCCCTGGAGCTGAAAGAAGGGGGAGTTGTTGGCCGGGCAGTAGGAAGGCACTACCAAAATAAAGGAAGAACCAAAATACAGGAAGACGTGGCAGGACGTGGCAGGAGAGTACATGGCTGGTCAGCAAAGGTAGCAGTGCATGATGACTGCCTGGAGAAGGGAGTCTGGGAGCCCTGCCTCAGGAGCATTGAGGCAAACACGATCATTACAGACATGTAAATAGTTTCAGCCAGCCGACTCTAGAAGGAAAGCATGGGACATGGGAGAGTAGAAGAAATGAATTCAGATGGGAATATGACTTCCTTGCTTACCTCAACCCCCACCTTGGTAACTTCTTTTACCAACTGTGACAATATTAATAACTTCTTTGTCTTTTAACTTTTCGTTATTGAATACAGCCATCACCGCATAACCATGTTTTGGTCAACCCCAGACCACGTATGTAACTGATCCCATATGATTATAGTGCCGTATTTTTACTGTACCTTTCCTATATTTAAATACACCAATACTGACCATCGTGTTACAATTGCCTACAGTATTCAGTACAGCAATGTGCTGTGTCAGCTTATAGCCTAGCAGCAGTAGGCTAGAGCACACAGCAGAAGGGTACAGCAGGCTGTACCATCTAGGTTTGTGTAAGTATACTCTGTGATTGCACAACCACAATATTGCCGAATGATGAATTTCTCAGAACAGATCTCTGTCATTAAGTGACACATGGCTGTAATTTCTTAGGAGTTGCAATAATAGTACAAAGAACTCATATATTCTTTATTCAGATTCTCAGTTTCAACACTTTGCCACATTTGTTTTCATATTCCTTGTCTACATATAACACATTTTATATATTCTACATATTTTATGTTACATTTTATGTAATATATTTCTATTTTTTCTAAACTCTTTGAGAATTAGCTGATGATCTCCTGCCTCTTCACCAGAAAATCCTTCAGCATGCATTTTCCAAAGACAAGAACATTCTCTTCCATTATCATAACATTAAAAATTCAGAAAAGTTAACTTTGATTAAATAGGATTATCTAATGTACAGCTTCTAATCAGATTCCACAATTTGTTCCAATAATGTCTTGTATTCCTGTTTTCCCTATGAGTTAGAATTCCATCTAGGATATGCATGGTAGTTAGTTGTCATGTCTCTTTAGTTTTCTTTATTCTGGAACGATTGCTCCAATTTTCCTCATTTTTCATGACACTGATACTTTTGAATATTTCAGGCCAGTTATCTCTCAATTTGAATTAGATTCAGGCTATGCATTTCAGGCAGAAATGCTGCAAAAGAAATGCTTTAAGTTCATCACAAACGGGTTACATGATGTTAGTTTGAAACATCCTAACTGGTGATGCAAACCTTGATTGCTTGGCTAATATGTGTTCCCACAGGTTCTTCATCATAAAGTTACCATTTTTACCTTTGTAATTACTAAGGAATCTGTGGGGAAGACTTTGAGACATTGTAAATATTCTGTTTCTCTCCAAACTTTGATCCAATAGTTTAAGCACTCACTGATGATTCTAGCCTGAATCCTTCTTGACTCTGATGGTTGCAAAATGGGGAATTTTTTACTGTACTATTCTTTTAGAGATTCTATTAGCTGCTTCTTTTATCTTATGGTATTTAACTTTAGAGCTCTTTCCCTTCCTCTCTGTGTATTTGTTTATCATCACTGTGGACTCAGGTGTTCCTGCACAGTCCTGTGAGTTGCAATCCATTACTGAATTTCTTCATTTGAATCCTCAGATTGTCCCTCATGGCCTGTGGGAGCTCCCTCAAGCCTTTCCTTTTGTCCTTGGTGGTGTCCCCCCCATTCTGTGAGCACTTTCTTACTTTCTGACATAACAAGATGTCCCAGACTCATCTTGCACTTTCTGTATCAGCCACTTCTCCAAGAAGTGTTGGTTCGTTTTAATGGAGCATAATATCTAGAAATCAAGATCTAAGCACAGAGTGTGCTACAGGCAATTTCCTACCAGGAAGCATTCAAGATCAGTCTAGAATTTTTTTATTTTATTTTTATTTTTTGGAGCCTTGCAGAAAGAGTTTCTATTTAGTCGTATGGCATTTAGAAAATCCAGAGAAAATGTTATCCTTGTTGCCACTATTTTTATTTTCAAATAAGCCTTGTTGTGATTGTTGTGGTTGAGGTTACAGTGGTTGCTGTCCTAACATCCTGGCGTTGTCTGCAGAATAATGCTGCAACTCTAGCCGCAGTTGGCCACTTCTCTGACCAGTCATTTAGTGTCTCTATTTGTCAATAGGTAGAAACTAAGCCAAATTAGCTCCTCCTGTACTTCTACCTTTTGGCAAGAATATCATCAGTAAACAAAGGCAGCTACACCTGTCCTCTAGCAAGTATTCATGTAATCATAGAATCCACCAGCAGCTGGGTAACTCAGGAGGCTAAAAAGCACTTCCTCAGCACACCAACAACCAATGTTCTAATTCATGTCCTCTAAAAACTGATCTCAGACTATTCACAGATGCTTTTCAATCTTTTTGATGTCAACCTTCAAATACAGCTGAATTCCACGTCATGCTTTCACTGGCTAGACTGTGCCACACAAACCTAAATGTTCAGTGACATGTTATTTTAACATATTACAGCAAAAAATAATTTGGGGAAAATAAAATAAGCAAAACCTCATGAGAGGAGTTACCATTGTTTCAGGCCAGCTTCAAAGTTGGAAGTGTTAGGATTAATCTATATTTCAACAGCTAGGGGGCATGGATTTAAAAAAATATTTATTCTAACAGTGATTTTGCCAAGCATTGTAAAAATTATGCTTATATATCTCCTTCCACTTTAATTTTGAATCTCCCAATTTAAGGCAGTAAATGGAGCTTCCGAGAGGGTTCAGTGGGAAATGGTTTCAATAAGATCGCTTCTCAGATATCCTAATTAAGTAGAAATTAATTAAATAGAAACTAAAATAAATATTTTCAACTTAAGATAATATAAGACATTGTCTTGATTATATCCATACAAATATTTTCTGGCCGGGCGCAGTGGCTCATGCCTGTGATCCCAGCACTTTGGGAGGCCGAGGCAGGCGGATCACGAGGTCAGGAGGTGAAACCCCATCTCTACTAAAAATACAAAAAAATTAGCCGGGTGTGGTGGCTGGCACATGTAGTCCCAGCTACTTGGGAGGCTGAGGTGGGAGAATGGTGTGAACCCGGGAGGCGGAGCTTGCAGTGAGCCGAGATAGTGCCACTGCACTCCAGCCTAGGTGAAAGAACGAGACCCTGTCTCAAAAAAAACAAAAAATATTTTTTCTACCAGTATGTTAGTAGTTTGTATTCACTGAAGGATGAGATTATTTTCATGTTCTCATAATCATGACCTTGTAATAAAGATATACTAAGCATTTGAGAAGTGAGGCAATTAATAGGAGTTGACTTTAATCATAATTGTACTAAGCTAATCAGATACACTCTACTAGATTCAGTAATAAACACAATTCCTCCACTCAGATGGAATTGTTGCATGCTGTACATGCACATCAGCAAATATTTACGGACTGCCTGCTATCTGTAGCCTTATAAACCCTGTATAAGGTGGTAGGTTCGTTGGCATGTTAATATTGAACAACACTTTCATACAACACTCATTGCTAGTGGCCAGGGGACATGCCACCTTCTCCAATTACCACGGCAAGTAATGACTTCCCCCTTGGGACACCCCGCACTTTCACCCAACACGTATGTGGCACTGACATTTTCCTGCTTTGCATAGTAATGAAGAGTGGTCTGCCTCTTCTCTCCTTGCTAGATTATGAGCATCTGATACCTTTCTTTTTTTTTTTTCATACAGAGTCTAGAACTTCACCTTAATAAAAATTTGGTTAACTAATGAACTAATTAATTGATTTTTGAGGTAATCATTTGGAAAGCTAGGCCAAGTAATTCAAAATAGCAAGTGCTAATATCTCCATTAATCATCCCACTATCTCTTGAGGTCAAACTACCTCACTTTCTCTACACTCCTAAACACACGATATACACACACTCCCAACCTTACCACTGGCACCAATAACAGTTTTTAAATGCATATCAGAGCAAAGTGACTGCAACTGGATGATCATTTCAGCAGCAACTGTCATAGTGGTAGATGTGCTCCATGCATTTAGCACAGGCCCAGGCAACACTGAGAACACAAAGCCTATTAATATCAATTGGTTTCTGCCTTCACCACTCCCCCCCACACCTGCCAAATGACCTAGCCTAAGTTACTCATCATTTCATTTTAGATTGACAGATGAAAAAACTATGCCCCAGTTTAACCTGAGATACTCGGGATAACCTGAGTTCCTACAGATAAAGCACCTGGCCATGGTGAACACATCATTAAGTGATGACTCTTGTTACATTTTAAGTCTCAACTTTTGTGACCTACACCCACATATCCCATAACCAGAACCCAGATGAAGCTCCCATCTACTTAAAGTCCTTAAACGTAACTCCAACCAAGCCTTTTTGCCAGAGTGCCCGTCAACTCGATGTATTAAAATATATTCATCAGATCAACAAACACTTACTGAGCACTTACTGTGTGGCAGGCACTGTGCTAGGCGCTGAGCAAACAATGCTAATGAGATCCACACAGTGCCTCTTCCCAAGCCTCAGAGCCCGGGAGCCTAAGAGCCTCTGGAGCTCCTAGGCTAGAAAAGGTTACAGACTGTCAACCTTAAAAAAGACACTAGAGAAAATTATCTGTAGGTATGTCGAATTTACTCTGGAATAGAAGTAAGGATTATAATCCGGAATGCATGGAATGGCAAGCTACCAGTGCATTCAGCGAGGAAAGGGTGAGGGGGGCTTTTATTAGCAAACCGAGATCGACATGAACTTCTTAGAAACAGAGTTTGTTGGTTCCAGAGGTTCAAAGTCAGAGTTGCTTTCCGTTCATTGGTGGAGATGCCATCAGTGGGCAAGTGTTCTTCCAAGAACGTCTCATCTGAGTTACTGTAGTCCTAAACAATGTCTAGTGATAAACCTTATCAGAACAGGGGATGCATAAAGGACATGAAAGGATTTTAGAAAGTCCTCAGAAGCAGTTCTCATCTCAGACATGTCAGCCTGAGCCTCCTCTCCTATGGGCCTTTCTGGCCCTCTTCTGTCGGGGTATGGCAAAAGCGATTTCATTTTGGTATCTGCAACTTTCACAGGACAAAAGACCCTGCAGTGTGAAGAGTGCAGTAAGAGGCTGTCGTTGGAGGGCCCAGGAAAGGACCTGGAGGAAGAGCTATAGGCACCAAAGGATGGGTGGGAATCAGACAGTTACAAAGTGGAAAGTCTACTCCCGGAAGATGGAACAGCATATGCAAAGGCCCAAAGCATAGGCAGATGACTGTGTGGGGGAATTCATAGACATGTGGAATACATGATGGAAAGTGGCTAGAGAGGGAAGGGAGCAGAAAGCACAGCCATACGGTGAGCAGCCTTGTAAATTTCATGAAAGTGTTTGAGCCTGGGGATACCTACCATTCAGGGTGGTGAAACAGGGTCATGAGGAATACGATCAGATCGGAACCATCCCTCGGGCCACAAGGGGAGAATGGATGTTTGAGATGAGCAGAGCAGGGCAGGAGGATTAGATGGCTACTGCAATGAGCCAGGCAGGAGCGAAGGGCGGCTCCAAGGCATAGTGGCAGTGGGAGGGAGAGTGGCCATAGATGGAACTGGCAGGTACTAAGGAGGAAAAGTCATGGGTTTTCGCATATAAGAAGGTGTTAAGGATAACTCCCAGATTTCTGACTTGAGAAACTGGATGAATTGTTTTAGATGGAGATAACAAGAAAAAGAGTAAATTTGGTGGAAAAGTTCACAAGTTCTGTTTCGGACCTGGTGATGCGGAGGTGCCGGTAGGACGCTCGAGTGTATTTAAGTGCTAGATCGCTGAGAGGGTCAGTCTAGCACCTGGAAGCCAGGCCTGGGTGAAGGATTGCGTTTGGTGTGCTAGCGCATTGCTAGTACCAGGCTCGTGGCATGAAGAAGGGCACAGGGAAGGCACAAGAAGTGAGGAGAGGGCCCCAGCCAGGGTCTGTGGTGCATTAATGAAAAGATGGTCGGGTTCCATGTTGAGTAAGTGGGCACCTGGGACATTATCAAAACAGGAACAAAAAGAAAGGCTTGGGAAAGAATTCCATGTTTTCTATTTCAAAAAATACAAGAAGTGATTTTCCCTTGTGGGGAAAGCCCGCACATGGTTAAGCCACCATTATGTTCATTTTAGAACTAAGTTGAATTTTTTTTTCTTATGGCCGAGGAAGAAGAAGAGCAGCTAATGCTGTCCACCGTTAAGGCTCCTGGAGGTCCCCGTCCAATCCTGATGTAAATATCACCATGGGCTCAACCCTTCAGATGAGGTGAGCTTGTGGGGGTGCGGTGCCGGGATCTCGGGTCAGAGACAGGCTGTCGTACAGGGAGGGTTAAGAAGGGTCCCTCACCCAGGCCTTCAGGATCCTGCAGGTGACGTCTGTTTGGTGAACTCATTAATTCATGGTATGTGGCCTGGGTGCTAATATGTTAATAAATTCTTCTTTTAAGTTGACTTTTTGCATTTTAAAGGAGAGGCCTTGGAGTCCAAGCCCAAACTGAAATGTAGAAATCTCTCCATCTAAAATTCAGATTCAGAGGTAAATCTTTGAGGAGAGAGGCCTATTTCTCTGTCAGGGGGCTGCCTTTCTGGCAACTTCTGAATCACACTACTTAGGTGGCCCAGCTCCTCCGCCTGCTGTGTGGACACAGCCCTGGTGTGCTCATCGCTTCTCAGCTCTCTCCACAGCCAAGGTCCGGATGGTGTTCAAACCTCAACCCACCACTGAGTCCCAAAACCACGTCTGGCTCTTGAGATTCCAGCCATTTATAAAACTTCCGAAACCTCAAAGTTGGCCAATTTCCATGTAAATTTCAGATTTGTACTCAAGGAACAGCCCCCTGTTGCTGAAGTCCTGGTGTTGGCAGGAGAATGCCCCCAGGCCCACCAGCCACCCTCCCATAACCGTGTTCTCACAGGGCCCTTGTAAACACTCTGTCCTCCACACGTGTAAATATTCTCAAGGTGTCTTAAAGAAACTGAACTGCTTCCAGTTCAGCACATTATTAATAGCTGTTGATGATTTTCTCCCAAGTTCTCATGTACAAAGAGGGAGGTGTGGTGGAGAATTCTGTTTACTTGCATAGTGAGAGTTACTGCTTAACCAAGCCGTGCTCAGCATGTTTGATAAGAGACCAGAAAGTAAGAAATGGTATTTTTTTCCTTTGGAAGTTAGCAATTAACTTATGAAAAGCATGGAGATGGGCCAGACTGATTCGACAAAGGTTCTAGAAGGTAGTATTCACCTGATACTCACCCCATGTCAGCAACTTGCTGTGTTTTAAACACAAAGACAGAGGAAACCTTACTGAAATAATTTCAGGATGGGCTGCAGATCAACTCAAGTAAAACTGGTTCAGCTGTTGGAATGAAAGAGCATGTGAAAACCCGGAGTAAACTGGCAATAATTCCCTCACTGTGCTCAGTGCACCAAAAGGCCGCTGCCTTTTTCTGCATTAACAACTACTGCTTGACCAAACTTAAGCCAGGCTCTCGAACCCAGACCAGCAAAGTCCATCTGTGCACTTCCTTGCAGAATCCAGTTTTAGCAAGAACCCTACTAAGGCAGCTTAGCCGAAACCTCTTGCCCTCAATACCTAATCAGTTTCCTCAACCCTCACCATCTCCCAGGTGACGTCTGGTCACCTGGCCTGTCTTCAGCAATCATCCTGTGAGGTCAGTTTAGCCAGAATCCCCCTCACTGCTGACGGTTCCTCTTCGTCATTTTCCATCCGCCAAACCCACCCTGCTCCTTAGCTATGAACCCCCACTTGCCCATGCGGTATTCAGAGTTGAGCCCAGTTTTACACAGAGGTCTCTTTTTCTGTATTGCAGCAATGCTGAATAAACTGTGTTTACCCCGTTAACTGCTGTCGGGCTCTGCTCTTGCCTTGGCACTCCCCGCTGTCGCACGTGGAGGTCTACAGAGAAATTCACAATAAACCGAGGCACCACCCGCTACCAAAGGAAGGTGGGGGGAGGAAGGCCCACTCTGGCTGTTCCAACCTTTATTTGTTCTTCCTATGAGAAACCGGGGAACTCGGTGCAAGGACACTCTCTTTAAAGTTTCCCTCTGGGGATGTACAAGGAAACAGTTTCCTGGCATTTTTCTTCTAAGCTACTTTGGAGGTCTGAACTTTAGGTACTATGATGTCAGGTGACATAATACCCAAAAGAGCAATAGACAGCGAGATAGATGGTTATAACCACACCTCTCAAAGGTCTACACATCCACTCACAACCAAGTAAGTCCCGTGGAAAATGCCAAGAATACATTTTAAGAAACAAAGCCAATGGCCAATTGTGCAAAATGTGTTCCCTGGCGCTTGCTGGCACTAAGTTGGCATGCTTTGGGGGGTGTGTCTTCAGGGGGCTATGAACTGTTCTTGGCGTGCAGCATTGCAAGCTGGACTCTGTTTCAAATACTCCTTGTATATTTTTCTTTCCTCCTAGGTTTAAAATTGCTTTTTAAAATCTGTTATGTTATCAGAGGGGGTTGTGAACTCTTAAAATGTCACCATCATCTCTCGATCTATTTTCTCTACGTTAAGCGCTAGACCTTAATACATAACGTATTCATTGAGAAAACCGCTCCATCAACCTGCTTATGGGCCTCTGTTACAGCATTTGTATTTCTCTGTTTATCTAGGTGTGTTTCTTTGTTTCCACATTTGTAAAAAGGAGGATGTTTTTAAAGGGAGTTTTAGCAACTTGATGTGAAGTCTGGGAAAGTCCCCTACTCCAATCTAGAATATTGTCAATGTGCTATGGATAAGAATTCATAAATCCATAAAAAGCCAGATGAAGAAAGAATTGTGATGTCAATGTACAACCCAGCTCTGCTGATCTGATTGCTAAGACTGCTAAGCACCTGTTACCTAGGTCACTTCCCTGTGTGTGTCCTCATCCTCTCTCTCCTTCTTCTCCCACTTCTCCTCCTTCTCTCCAGTGTGATCTGAGGAGAAACTACGATATTTGAGAATATGAAGAAGACATATTTGTGGAATTTATTTTGAAAATTCAACCAGCCAATCTTCTATATGAAGGACACACACACACTTCAACTTCCAGGCTCAGCAGCCCCCAAGTTTCTCTAAGCTTCTCTGGCCAGGGATATTCACCAGCACACTCAGGCTGGCACTGATTCCTGTGGTTTCCAAGGTCCCAATCCACTGTGTCATTCCCAACTGCACTCACCTTGGCTCAAGACAGTGCCTTCTTCCTTGGGCCACAGGTCTAAGTTGATTTCCAGTGCTAAAGCCTGGCTTGCATTTTTCTACCAAATATATCATTCTTGTCTCTTTTTTTCTGAGTTTTTGGGTTACATAGTCACATCCACAATTTTCATCAACTTCCTGTCCATCAGTGTCCCTCTGTGGCTTCCCCAATATAAATGGGTACCTAAATGCACAATGCACTCACAAATACAACCTGGGCTTCCCAGGCCAGCCCACCCCAGCCCACAGGCAAGTCTGGGGTCTCTGGATGGTCAGACACAGACATTCTCAACCTTTGCCCACACTCACCATCACAGGACCCCCAATTTCTCTTCCAATTGTCCCCTTTCAAAAAGTGTCAATTCCTCCTCAGTGACCCCACGGTATCTGTCCTTTCCATGAGATCTGCTGAGGGCTGTGGAGCCCACAGAGCAGCTGGTGCCATGGGAGCTAGGAAGACACTGCCCTGCTGGGGCACTGCAAGCATAATAGGTTAGTTGCCTGATGTGCACAGCAAGTCAGTGTGCCAAGACACCAGGTTGCAGCAAAAAACCAGTTTAATCGTAGGGTCAATGAACAAGGTGATGAGAGGGAACCTCAAATCCATCTCCCTGAGGAATTTGGGGTTAGGGTTTGTATGGGTTTTGAATGGGGCCAAAGTGTGGAGATTCTTGACTGGTCGAAGAGTGCAGGGTGAAGTCAGGGGGCAGGGAGAGAGGAAGGCGTTGTATCCTCATGCTGATCCCATTCCTCCGTGGAGGTCCTCAAATTGGTTCCTGGAATTTGAGGTCTGAAAAACCTCTTAAGTGATCCTTAAACAAAAGCCTTATGATTCCAACGTCAGAGCCGCTGTCTGAAGGAACAATGGGAACACAAATGGTCAGACTTGTGGACACAAGGAAGTGGGCCACGGTGCAACCTGGCTCATGCTGAATTATAACTTTATTTCCATCCAGACAGAACCCAGCATGCAGTTCCTGTCAACCCTGTAGAGGTGGTTTCAGCACTACAGACCTCACCACGGGGGAGATGGGCCTGCTGTGTGTACAAAAGCTGTCCCTTGTGAGGGCAGTGAAGTCCCCATCAAGGGGTCACCCTCCAAGGCTACCAAGTGGCTGAGATCCATCATCTCTTATGTCAGGAGAAGCCACCGGACCTGCTGGCAGGGAATAAAGGCACACTCTGCTCCCTGACCCCCCACCCCCGCCACCTGGTGCACACTAGGAATAACACATCCCTGCATGGATGTGAAGTCAGCTTCCCTTTCACAGCGGCACGCATGCTTTCCACATGTCCTCTGGAAAACAGCTCCCAACAGACCCACCACAGCCCCCGCAGGCCAGCCCAGCCACACCTGAGTCCCTGAGTGAACAATGTGCTCCAACTGCAATCCTTGCCACACATGAAATACAGTGCCCTGCATGCCCTGGCTCGGAGGTGGGAGGAAGCTCTGGATCCTTCCATGTTTTTATGTGTGTCTATTGTTGGTGAAGGGAAGCAAACTCTGTAAAATATCTAAAGAGGTTTATTCAGAGCCAGTATGAGTGACCATGGCCCAGGGAACAGTCTCAAGAGCTCCTGAGAAAGCATGCCTGAGGTAGTTGGGTTAGAGTATGGTTTTACACATTTTAGGGAGATAGAGGTTATAAGCAAAGACATAAATCAATACATGTAAGATATACATTGGTTCAACCTGATGAGACAGGACATCTCAAAGTGGGGGCTTGCAGGTGGAGGTGGATTCAAAGATTTTCTGTTTGGAAATTGGTTGAAAGAGTTAAGCTTTGTATAAAGACTTGAAGTCAGTAGAAAGAAATGGTTTAATTAAGATAAGGGAGTGTGGAAGCCAAGATTCTTGTTATGTAGATGAAGCCTCCAGGTAGCAGCCTTCAGAGAGAATAAATGGAAAAGATTTCTTTTCAGGCTTTAAAAGGCGTCAGACTCAGTTAATCTCTCCTAGATCTGGGAAAGGCCTAGTTGCATTAATAGAGATTCTCTACAGATGCAAATTTCCCCCACACAAAAGACAACTTTGCAGAACCATTTTAAAATACATCAAAGAAATATATTTTGGGAAAAATATTTGTATATCCTTCAGGGTCTGCCATCTGTCATATGACACTATACAAGTCAGGTAGGAATTTGGTACCTTATTGCCAAAAAGAGTCTGTTTTCTCTGTCTTATGATTTCCATTTTAATGTTAATGCTGGTCAGTTGTGCCTAAACTCCAAAAAGGAGGAGGTATGAGGAGGCACGTCCAACCTGCCTTCCCTTATGGCCCGGAATTCAGTTTTTTGGGTTTCTCTGGGATCCCCTTGGTCAATTGGGGGTCCGTTCCATTGGGGTGCTTAGGATTTTATTTGTGGTTTACACAATGACTACATTTTAAAATATGTTTTTCGTCTTTAAAGCAACAATTTTTTAAGGGAAAGGGGGCTGGGTTAAAAGGTCAGTGAACTAATGAGGGGAAAGAGGCAGCATTTGGGAAGGAAAGGAATGCTCTCGTGCCATTCCTGGACTGTGGTCACTGGGCACCTCTCCTCAGCCACTCTTTTTCTCTGTGGCTGAGAAAAAGGCCTCAAAGGAAGGAGATCAGCTCCTCCTCACTGGCCTCCCCCTGGGGGTCTGCGCCAGAGCTCTCAGGTCACAAGAGAGCACTGGGGGGCACTGCCAGGCAAGTGGCGGAGGAGCCTGCGTGCTTATTAAACACCACTGAGCACGGGGTACCACGCACACCCCAGCTACTTCATCCTCTAAACTACCCTGGGTGTCCACATTCTCAGTGCATTTTACAGATGAAGACACTGATACCCAGGAAGGACCATTTGCCCCAAATCACAGAGCAGATGGTAATGGTGACAAGGTCACCCTGATTCCAAACCCCGTGCTTTTTTATTTAACTGAAGCTTTCCTGAAGACCAAAATGTATAGACTGGCCCAGGAGAATGGACAAGACCCAGAAAAACCTCAGAGATCATGAAGAATATGAGGTAAATGGTGAATGTAACATTACGGCATCATAGCTTTCCTACATGAAGACTGCGTGCCTCTTGCTGGAGCTGTAAGGAGCATCCATCACTATTAGGTGCTGGAAAATTCCCCTCCCAAGGGAATTCATCAGTTCTCTACTTCAACTTGGTCATGTTGCTACGTCTCCAGACCACCTGGGATCGAGTGACATATGGACGAGCTCTAAAGTCCTTTACAAATTCATACAACATGAGGAGTGAGCCTCTGAGAGTCACAGCAGCGGCATTTCCCAAGTACCCAACCTAAAGGGAAGTCCAAGCTAATTTTAAAAACCCTGCTCTCAAATGGGATCTAAATGAAAATCTCACTGCTCCTGGCCCTTCTTGCTTTGGCGGGTACACATGGGCCAGATGCTTGGGCCAAGTCCTAACCCAGGTGATTAGAATCTGACTCTTTCGCTTCTGGTCCCACATTCAAAAGCCCTAACGAAAGTACATCTAGATTTTGTACTAAAGGGTTGATTTGATTAGTTCCACCCTAAAATTGTGTGCCAGCTCTCCAGTTCTAATGCCCTAACCAAATGGAATAATAATCAGTGGCTTGCACGACTCTAATAAAGAGGAATATCCAAAGTTTAAAAATGTGCATAGTTTTTTCTCTATTTTAAGTATTTAATTCACATCATTAACTAACATGTTAATAATTAGTAATTTTAAACAATGCCCCTCTCTGTTTAATATTTTATCACATGTACTGTGTATCTCTACAACTAAATTTCTGGACATATGCAGGGAAAATTGCATATACTTTTCAGGTTCACTTTACTAAAAAAAAAAAAAAAACAGAGTTGTTTCACGTAAGTTTTGATACTATGATTCTAGTGCTTAGGTGCTAGATGAAAAATACTACAGTTCTCCATGAATATTTCTGGATTTAAAATGAACTCTATGCTCCACATACAAACTTAATTTAGCATTTGTTTTAATCCTCCTTTTCCAATCCTGAACCCTGTCTCTGTGAGTTATGCAATCTGTGTAACCTCATTCAAAGCAGGATGCTGCCAGTATCAGATACGACACTTCACAGACTCCTGGTTTTCTCATATTAGTCCAATTTCTAATCCCCACTCAACCAGAGAGAGATGGAAAGAGAGATAGAAGGCACTGAAGAAAGACTCTATTAATTTTATAGCCATTCAACTAAACGATTACTTCTGCAACTTCTAAGTTCTCATTTAGCCATCTGGGAAAGTATGCCAAGACATAACACTAAGACAAACAAGTACAAAGCTTGTTTGCATTTTACAAAGAGCTGGAAATCAAATACACGTTTACTGTAAGCTAAACTCCATGAGTGTTCTAATTAAACATTATATAAGTCTACACATCTATTCCAGCCCTGATTTGAGAGTAGGAAGGAGGAGAAAATGTTCTTCCTTCTCCTCCCTCCATGACATTAAAATTCTGTTCAATTTAAAGCATTAAAACAGAAATTGTTGAAATCTAACAGTATTTTTGGTTAAGAGCACAGATTCTGAGCCAGATCTCCTAGGTCAGAATCCTGGCCATGTAACAAATTGTGTGACCTTGTGCAAATTACTTAATGTCTCTACACCTCACTTTCCTCATCTGCAAAATGGAAATATTACAGGATACCTAACTCATAAGAAGCTATGAGGATTCAATGATTTAACATTTATAAAATGTTAATATTTAAAAATATTTGATAAATAAAAAAGAAAACACTAAATCCCACCACTGAGCATGAGCCAGCTCCAGCCTTTAAGGAAATCAACAACTAGTTAGGAACAAGCAACAAAAGTAAACAGCAGTACAAAGAGACATAAAACAACTATTAAACCGTTACTGGCTTTTGATAGTGGCTCTGGGTGTTCAGTGACTAGAATATTTGCCTGAAAACAGACAACAGTTCTGAAGTCCTTTGAATAGATAAGGTAATCCAATATTTACACTGAAAGTCATAAAGCCAAAAGTCACTCTATTTATCACAATGGCTAGGTTTAAAGCTATGGTCAAGAAGAAAAATTATCCATTATCTTGGAGCTTGTCATCCTTGGGTCCAAATCTGGGCTATTAGTTTTGCTGCTCCATTTTTTTCACAAAATGGAGTTAAGCGTAAATAAGATGCCCTCAGTGTTTCTGGCCTGAAAGAAACAAATTCCAATGTATGCTACAACATCATTAAAAATGCTAAACAATGATAAGGGTAATACATAAAAATTTTCTCACCTTGAACATTTAAATAAGTGTCAAATTTGGAGATTCAACATAAAAAAAGTCATTAGCTTCTTTATTTTTCTAACTTAAAAATTTTTTTTTTATTTTTGCTTTGTGTGGGCACATAGTAGGTGTATATATTTATGGGGTACATGAGATATTTTGGTACAGGATACAATAATAATCACATCAGGATGACTGGGGTATCCACCACCTCAAGCATTTATCCTTTCTGTTACAACAATGTAATTACACTGTTAGTTACTTTTAAATGTACGACTAAATTGTAATTGATCATCCTATTGTGTTATCAAATAGTAGATCTGATTCATTTCTATTTGTTGCACTCATCAACCACCCTCCCTTCAACATTTTAATAAAAATGGAAGTCTATTTTAAAGTATCCATTCTTCCTGTGTGGCTAAAACATGACCTTATTCCACAATGAATAAAAAAAGAGATTGGGGGAAAAAATGCCTGTTCTAGAGGACTTTACCATCTCGCTGGAGAGACAAAGCACACTGATGCTTCTGAGACAACCATAAAATCCTATCAGGATCACGCATAGGGAAGTGCCCAGGAGGGTGAGCCCTCACTATGGAGGCAAGCCTTAAACTGAGTCTTAAGAAGGTGAATTTTCTGGTAGAGGTATGCATAACATGGAGCTGCAGACAGCCTTTGAAGACAATTTAGTGGTAAGTAAGGAATTATAATCCATGCCACAGGGCTGTAAGGCAGGGGTAGCCCTCCGCTGGATGGGCCAAGCTGCACTAGAGCATTCCATACTGGCGCACTGCTAGGATGAGCATTAGTGACAGGGATGCACTCTCGCCTTTCTCATGACTTACTAGATGCAGACACTAGTGGATGTTCTGATTTTGGAAAGTGGGAGCATGTATTTTTTGATAGACCATGAAAAATAACAGAAAAATAGGAAATCGCATGCATTTGCTTTGGGCTACATTGGCAATGGAATAAAATGAACAGGCTGGGAAGCTAGCACCAGTGACACAGAGGAGTCAACATCGGACAAATCTGCAGTGGCTCTTGCAGAAGGATTTGGAATTGGTACCACCTGCTCAAAGGCCTTTGGGGGCCAGAAAAGTAACTGTGTGAAGCTGAGCAGGATAAGGGAGAGGAGAGACAGGAGCAGTTGTGGAGAAGTTGGGGAGCCTGGCCCAAGGCATTAAAACACACTCACCTGGCCCCAAGAAACCTCTGCAGGCAAGATTTGACACTCTGGCTGTGTGATGCCGGGCAAGTTACTGAGCCTTTCTGAAGCCCTTTTTTATTTACAAACTGGAGATAACCATGCTTGCCTTGAAGAACTGTGGTGACATGTAGGTTAATAAATAACTTCCATTTTCAGCAAAATTATGGATTTAATAACTGGAAACTTTCCCACTACAATACACTTAGATATGCCAAATTAAATATGGGATTTATTTTAAATGCATAGCTACGTGACTGGAAGGAACTCCCCAAAGCCCATAAATAAAGAGGAAACCAAAAACCACAGTGAGGATGGTGGTTGAGTGCAGTGGCTCGCACCTGTAATCCCAACACTTCGGGATTAGATCTCAGAAATTTGAGACCAGCCTGGGCAACACGGTGAGACCCCACCTCCCTCCCCACCCCGGTCTCTACAAAAAATACAAAAAACAAAAAATTAGCTGGCACAGCTACTTGGGAGGCTGAGGTGGGAGGATCACTTGAGCTCAGGAGGTCAAGGCTGCAGTAAGCCATGATCGCATCACTGCACACCAGCCTGGGCAACAACGCAAGACTCTGACTCAAAAAAAAAAAAAAAAAAGTGAAGATGATGTGAGCCCACACTGTGGCAGCATGGAGCTGGTTTAGAGGGTATGGCAGGGATTGATCTCAGTTACCCAGAGGAGCCAGGAGATGGAACTGAATCTCCAGTATACAGACAAGACTCTTGAAGATAACTCAGGAGAACAGTGAACCCACCAGCACAGGCAGAGAAAGAGAAAGCCTTTCTGTCTCTGACTGGGTGGGCATTTTTAAAGTTCCCTCTGGAAATTCAAAACTTTAGGTTAGATCTCACACACATTTAGATATCAAACTTGCTACCCAAGATGATGCAAAAGTAACACAAAAATGTATCCATGGACTGTGGTAGCCTTAAATAGAAAACCAATGCATGACTCTCAAACATGAGTTCACACACAGCACACAAAGAAAGAAACTACCATGAGTGAGAGCCAGCAGACAAAACAAGCAGTAGGACTCAGTAAGAGCTTCTGAGAATAGAACACTTGTATAAGACTAAAATACTAAAATTATTAATGATTTAAGAAAAGGATAATCAAATATGTAAGAAACAAGATGAATGATGATAAAAATATAATAATAAGATGAAAAATGAATAGGCAGACTTAAAAATATAGAACTTATAAAAATAGCATTAGGGTTAATGTGTTAAAAGCATCACAGTGCATGCGTTGAACAGATAATTAGACAAAACTGAAGAAAGAATTAGCAAACTGAACATAAACCTGAGAGTACTACACAGAATCTAGCAAAGAAAGAGAAAGAGATTGAAATAGGTGGAGGACAAAATGGAAGTATCCAGCAAATATCTAACTGGAATTCCAGAAGGAATAAACAGACTGGTATTAAAAGAGACATTGTCTAGAAATGAGGCATATAACATGCTTAGTAAGTTTGTTTCTGTTGGTTATATTCATGTAACTCTGAAGTTCAAACACCATTAACCACAAGAGCTCTGTGATTACCACAGGCCTTCTACATTGTGGTATAGTCATGGCATTTTATGCATGGAAAGAATTTTTAAGGTAACCTAATGATGTAACCTGATGAACAAACCTGAGTTTTCCTCCTAGCTCTGTCACTTATTAGGCAACAATATTGCTTAAACTCTCTAAGCTCTAGTTTCTTCAACCACAAAATGGGAATAAAAACATTAATCTCTAATAAAGATTTCTGTGAAAATCAAAAGAAAAATGCATGTAGAACACTTAATGTAGAGTCTGGCACAGAATGAGATTCAACAAATGGGAACTATCATTACTTCTTTTCATTAACTTTCACTTAGGATGAGAAAACAGAAGCCCAGAGAAGCTAAGTAACTGCTCTGGTGTACTAGCAATAGAACCAGGATTAGATTCCAGCTCTCCCAAACCGTATTCCTGTGTTTTTTCTGCCATGCTTCACTGCCTTCCAAACAGAAATTAGGAGCTTCAGGCTGCCTTTGAACAGCCACATGAAACTTAGTAGCCATGGCCTAAGATGCTTCCCTCTTGGTTTAAGATGACTTAATATATTGTGTGAAGACACAACGAGCCATCATCCACGCAAACAAACAGGCCCGGTGTGGTGGCTCATGCCTGTAATCCCAGCACTTTGGGAGGCCCAGGCAGGAGGCTTGCTAGAGGCCAGTAATTTGATACCAGCCTGGGCAGTGAGATCTTGTCTCTACAAAAAGAAAAAAAAAATTTTAATTAGCCAGTCATGGTGGCATGTGCTTATAGTCCTAGCTACTCAGGAGGCTGAGGCGGAAGGATAGCTTGAGCCCAGGAGTTCAAGACTGCAGTGAGCTATGATTGTGCCACTGCACTCCAGCCTGGGTGACAGAGCAAGGTCCTGCCTCTAAAAAAATAAAAATATAAAAAGACATGAAAAAATGAATATTCTGATTAAATTATAGGCCTGTGGAGAAGGAATTTCAAGCAGAGAAATCAGGAAGCAAATCCAGTACCTCAAGGCATTTCAAGGGTCAATGGCAACTCTGCCTCTCAGATGTGCAGGTGTGCAGAGGCATCAGTCCTTGCTGTGACCATCCCAGTGAACAAGGGTGCTCAGGTATTCCAGGGGGATGCCTCCTCCATGGTATTTGGCAAATAGCCTCTGGAGCTCAGCTGGAAAAAATCAGTCAGTATCAACCTCACAGAGATTTATGTGCTTCAGTAGCACACAAAGAAAATTTGTAATCGTCTCTTTTCAGAGATGGAGTTCATTGCTGCCCCTGAGGGAATCTGCAAATGTGGCATCCTATGTTCTGTCAGGAATCTAGTCACTCCCTTCCCCTACAGCTTTGGAACTAGTCCCTTGTTTATTCAGTAAGTATTCACCAGGAAACTGTGATGTCTTTATGAGCCTAATATTTTAAACATCATAAGAGAGAGATTATACTCTGTTTTCATGTGTTTCCTGGATGGCAGAATTCTAAGTACTTAATGAGGTACTTAAAACCCTCACTGTGAACCTTATGGATTGAAGAAAGTCTTCCTCACTGTCTTAAACAGGATCAAGCACTTTGCTGATAGAATGCCATATTACTATGTGTGAGGAGAGTAATTATTAATAATTAATGCTAATGAGACTCCCACTACTGGCTAACGTAGACTAAAAGGGACCAGATTAACCCTCCCACAAGAAACACTAAAAACCAGAAGAAGAAGTAAAAATAAAAAAGAACTTTCACAAATTAGATTTCAGGCAACACAGTACAGTGATTTCTAGGAGAGATGAAATATGTGAGATGGGCTTTACAATTGTCCTAGCTTACTGCCGAGAGAGAGTTTCCAGGCCTGGGTGCAGCAAAGGGGAATGTAGGTGATGGAGTCCACTCTCTCTCAGCTGAAGAAATGGAGCTGTAAGTCTGCAGAAGCCAAGACAGTTACAGTTTGCAGCGCAAAGTACTTATCGTTAGCTAAGTACTGATAAGGACATGCATGTGAGAAAACTACCCAAAGCTTGGGAAGGACCACATAGAAGGAGCAGAGGAAATAATCCCTGGAGCTTACACAGAATCATAAGTAGTTCATATTCCCATCAGCCAGAGTGGAAAGCCACATAATTCATGGAGTATCAGGAACGGTACTTAACAAGGTACCTTAGCATGGTAACACAGCAGCAAGGAAAAATTAACTCTAGACTAAAGGTTGTACTGGTAACACCCAAAAAAAAAACTTAAAAGCAAACCTTAAAATCATCAAAGCATTTCTACATATTCTGCTTCTCAGAACAAGCCTCAAGACTATTTCTAAGAATACAAATATAGCAATCATCCAAATAAATAAAATATATAATGTCTGATATCTAATCAAAAATTACCAGGCATGTTGCATACCCACTTCATAGCAGCAGTATTCACAGTAGCCAAAAGGCAGAAGCATTGCAAGTGTCCCTTAATGGACTAATGGAAAAGCAAAATGTGGTACATACATACAACGGAATAGCATTTAGCCTTAAAAAGGAAGTAAATCTTGTCATGCTACAATGTGGATGAGCCTTGAGGATGTTATGCTAAGTGAAATAAGACAGTCACAAAAAGGCAAATACTATATTAGTTCACTTATCTGAAGTATCTAAAGTAGTCAAATTCATAACAACAGAAAGTAGAATGATAGCTGCCCAGGGTTGAGAGTAAAAAGATATAATGGAGAGATGCTATTAATGGATATAGAGTTTCAATTTTGCAAGATGAACAGGGTCTGGAGATCTGTTGCACAACAATGTAAATATACTTAACACTACTGAACTGTAAAATATATATATATATATATATAAAATCAAGCATGCGAAGAATTCATACTGAGGAGAAGAAACAATCAATAGAAACAAACTTGAAAGTGGTAGAATTACCAGACAAAGACATCTAAACAGTAACTTAATTGTATTCTATATGTTTAGGAAGCAAAAGAAAATAAGCGTGTTAAATAGCAACTTGAGAGCTATTAAAAATAAAAGATCCAAATCAAACTTCTACAGTTGAAAATACAATGTGTGAGATGAGAAACACACTGGACTGGATTAGCAGCAAACTGTACCCTGTAAAGAAATAAAAACATTAATGAACTGGAAGACATGGCAATATAAATTACCTAATATGAAAGAAACACAAAAGGAAAAAAGTCAAAAAAAATTTCAGAAAAATATCATGAGTGAGCTGTGGGGCAATTTCAGAGGCTTAATATATGTTTGACTTTCCAAAGAAGTAGACAGAGGAAAGGAGACAGAGAAAAGGATTTGAAGAAATGACAGCCAAAGCCATAGTTCAATGAAAACTATAAACGCACACATTCAAGATGCTCAACAAGTCCCACCCACAAAATAAAAAATGAGGAAAACTACACCAAGGCAATCAATTTGAGCAACAAATTTCTCAGAACCAGTGACAAAGAAAAAATATTTAAAACAGCTTCACACACACACACACACACACACACAAAACATATAGATGCAGAGGCACCAAGATAAGAATGTCAGTAGATTTCTCATTGGAAACAATGCAAACCAGAAGACAGTGGAGCTAAATCTTTAGAGAAAAGAAGACTGCCAACTCAGAATGTTTATATCCAACAAAAATGAGAGAAAATAAAGACATTTTCAGACATACAAAATGCTAAATAATTCATCACCAGCAGACTCAAACTACAAGAAATATTAAAGGAAATTCTTCAAGCAGGAAGAAAATGACACAAGATAGAAATATAAATGTACACAAAGAAAAGAACATTTAAATATAAAAGAAAGTAATAAAGTAAGAATTTTAAAATGTGTATAAATAAATGTAATGTGAGTACAATATGATAAATGCTAAAAGTAATGAGTAAACAAGTGTTCTAGGACACACACACAAGAGAATGATTAATTTTAACCAGTAAGAATATTGAATGAAAATGAGTGAAGATTTAGCCAGGAAATGATATTTGAATTGAGTTTTGAAAGACAGGTAGGGTTTCAACATATGGAAATGAAGGGAAGGACATACTAGACAGATGGAAGAGCATGAGATAAAAGTACAGAGTGTGTATTGGCAAAGATAAGTGATCGTAGATGACTAGGTCATAAAATTCCAGACTGCACTGGAGCCAGGAGGCTCCAGTGTGTGTGAGTAGACAGAGCTGGAAACATAGATAAGACCTTGATCATCAGAGCCATGATGCTTTGTGCAAGAGCTTGGTCTTTCTATGGGAAATGGGGAGGTGCTGAAGTCTTTTGAGCTGAGATATTTTATGTTTCAATCTGCTTTAGGAAAATAACTTTTATCAAATGTGAAGGATAGATCAAAGGAGAGAAGGAGGGAAGGCCAAAAAATAAATTCAGAAGTTAATAAAGCAATCACAAGGAGTGGTTGAGGAAGCCCAACATAAAAAATAGAAAGGTAGGAATGTATATGAGAATATCTCAGAGGTAGAATCTAAGGACATCTTAATTGAGAGAATGTAGGATATGAGAATTAGGGAAGAACCAGGTTTACCCTAAAGACACTAACCTGGGTGATTGAAGAAGAAATGGAGGCAACAAAAGAGAAAGAGTAGATTTGAAGAGGAGAAGAACAATGATTTGTTTCTGGAAATACTGAGTTGAAGATAATGTCCAAGTGGAAGGAATTCACAAGTTGCTGAGATACTGAACTAATTATCTGAGGGAAATGTCAGGAATAAAGATTGAGATTTGGAAGTATTTGCATAGGGCTAATGACTGAATCCCAAGTGTCTGCAATAGCCCTAGACAGAAGTATGTGGCCATCTCATAGAAAAGGACATCAGGAATGTCTGTATACAAAGTTTCAAAGTGAGGGCTAGGACCCAGAAAGGGATCAGAAGTCATCAGAAGTCGGAGGGGAGCTGGAAAGTCACCATTTTCCATGAACCAAGGAAGAAAGTAGGATCCAGGCTCTGAGCATTGTTACCATTCCCTGCCATGTCTGCCAGGTAAGCACCTTTCTCCACTAAGGACCAACTAAGGCATCACCTTCTGTGATGCTCTCCTTGACTCCCTCACATAGACTGAATCCCTGACTCCCTTGGGCTCCCGTTACACATTGTACACACCTTTATTGTGGCACTTATAACATTATTATAATGTTTATGTTTATATTATAATGTAATGTGTATGTGTGTCCTTCCCTACTAGACTGTGAGCTCCTCAACTTGCCCAACACATAGGAGGATTCCAATAATATTTGTTGAATGCATGCATGCATTCAGCTCTGTCAACTTGCACGCACAGGAGCCTCCTGGCCCCAGTGCAGTCTGACATTTTATGACCTATCCATCTAAGATCACTTATCTCTGCCAATACACACTCTGTACTTTTATCTCATGCTCTCCCATCTGTCTAGAATGTCCTTCCCTTCATGCATGCATTGAACAAATATTTAGCATGTGCTACTATATGTGCTAGACACTGTACAGGTCGTAGAGATGCAGTGATGAAGAAGACAGACAAGGACACCACTCTTGCAAAGCTTATATTCTAGCATTGAGGATAGGGATAGGAAACAGATAAAAAGCAAACGAATTAGTGAAAAAGAAAATTTTATTTTATTTTGTAATAAGTGCTGTGAATGAAAGAGCACTGGCTGGTGTTATGGAATGTGCTGGGACAGAGGCTAGGTGCAAATTTAGGTTGTGTGGTCAAGGGAGGACTCACTGAGTAAGTGGTGTTTGAGCCAAGGCATGAATGAGAAGAAGGCAGCCATGCAGAGTGCAGGAGCAGTTGTCCAGGCAAAGGAGCAGATAGTGTACATTTTTCTAAAGAGAAGATGCTCAAGAAACAGAAAGAAGACCAGTGTGGCTGAAGCATATGGACAAGGGCATATATGGAGGAAATGAAGTCAGGGAAGTGAGCAAGAGCCAGATCATGGGATGCTGACATGATCTTGAAGGTAGTAGTGAAGAAGGAGTGTAGATTTTCTCTTAAGTGCCTTGCAAAGCTCCTGGATAATTTTAAGCAGTGAAATGAACTAATTTTAATCTGTATTTTTAAAATACCATATTGAATGCTCTGTAGAGAGTTGAAAGAATGAATGGGTGGGTGAATGGATGGATGGATGGATGGGATGGATGGATGGGATGAATGGGTGGGTGGATGGGTGGATGGATGGATGATGGGAGGGAGGGAGGGAGGGAGGGAGGGATGGATGGATGGATGGATGGATGGATGGATGGATGGATGAATGGATGGATGGATGGATGGATGGATGGATGGATGGATGGATGGATGGTTGGATGGATGGGATGGATGGATGAATGGGATGGATGGATGGATGAATGGGATGGATGGACGGATGGATGGATGGGATGGATGGATGGATTTTTGTGGGAATTTGAGGAGAAAGCATTATGTGGAAATAAAAGTTTTAAGAAAGGTCAGAACGAAGCATGGTACAAGTTGAGGAGAAGGAGAATTTGGAGAGAAAAAGCTCAAAGTTAAAATAAATTATAGCTAAAACAAAGTGACAGAGGGGACCACAGAAGATGCAATCAAAGGAATGGAAGAGAGGTTGTCCTTAGAGAGACAACAAGGAGGAACTAGGAGAGGCGATTGAAGCCTTCTCAGATGGCCAGCGTCTCTATGAGAAGTGGTTGAGATGGAATGTCAGCACTGCTGCAGTGAGGAGCACATCGGTACCATGAAGCATGAATGAGAGCAATTTGGGAAGCGCAGAGGTTAGGATGGTGAGGCTGGAATGAGTTCAGTCATCACAGTTGTATGATATTGCTTTTTATAAACCTAAGCACAAGAGCTGAGAGAAAAGAAGTTAACCTCTGAGGCTTACCCAGGGGCCAGAACTGAAGACTAAGTGGTGGAGCTGAGAACATTTGTTTCAGAACGATCAACTCAAAACATATCTACTGAGCATCTTTTGTGTGTCCTACAATGTGTCAGGTGCTAAGGATACAACACCAAGTAAAACATTTTCCTCGTCCTTGGAGAACACACAGACTGGGGAGAGGTGACAGAGGTAATCATCCCTCCAGTGTGACACAGGCTGCAATGAGGGTAAACAGGGGTTCTGCAGTGCACATAGGAGGACCCCTAGCCAAGCCTTGAGAGTTAAGAAACTTTCCCCAATGAAGTGACCTCTAAACTAAGAGACCAAGCAAGAGAGTCAGCCAGTAAACTGGCTGGAGGTGGAGGGCACATGGGGAACAGCTAGTGAGCGGCTGGGGAGATGAGGCTGGAGAGGTGAATAGGGCCCATTACAAAGAGCCTCTTGCCATGCAGCAATGTTGGACTTTATGGAAGAGGGTTAAGCAGAGTGGAGTCAGACTTGTGCATAGAGACATCCTTCTGGCTACAGAGTGGACTGCAGCAGAGGAAACGCAGGAGACAAGATGGAAGTTGGTATAAACATTCCTAACTTCATTGAGTTACAGCCTTAAATTCAAAACAATGTCCCCCTTCCCCCACTGGGTCAACATTAGAATGTTAAAGATAAAGAAGGCAATAAAGATAAGACGGGGTGTGAACCTGAATGCAGGCCTCAGAGCCCAGACAGGTGTGCAAGATACAAGAACGCTTATCTAAGACACTGGCTTAACCCACTTTCCTTGTACACCCTCTCTTATAAATCAGTAGCATGGATTTCTTTCTTTTTTTAATTTATCATTTACAGGGACAACTAAGCATATTTTGATATATGAAATCAGTTTACAAAACATTCCATAGTCTTGATGCTGAGGGCAATGGATGTGATGACCTTGGATTTATTCCACTCCCTGAGTCCCATATAAGCATCGCCTGGCTTTTTGTAAGCCCTGCCCGTGAGTCAGAATCTATGAGTGTGGGGTCCAGAAATCTACGTTTTAAACAAGCTTCTTCTAGTCATTTCCCAGGACTGCTGTAACAATCACCACTAACCGAGTGACTTAACATGACATAAATTTATTGTCTCTCAGTTCTAGAGTCCAAAGGTCTGAAATCAAGGTGTCAACAGGATCATGCTCCTCTGGAGGCTCTGGGGGGGACATCTTCTTGCCTCTCTCCTACCTTCTGGTGGTGGCCACAGATCCTTGGCATTGCTTGGCTTGTAGACAACTCCCTTCAGTCTCTGCCTCTGCCTTCACAGGGGGCTCTCCCTGCAAGTCTCTGTGTCCATATCTTCCTTTTCTTGTAAGGACACCAGGCATTGGATTAGGGCCCACCATAATCCACTTTGACCTCATCTTGGTTAGATCTGTGAAGACCCTATCTCCAAATAAGGTCACATTCATAGGTGGTGGAGTTAGGAGTTCAACATGTCTTTGGGAAGACACAATTCAACCCACAGCAGTTCCCAAGTGAGTTTCATGGCACTTGAAGTTTACAACATTGTCACTGCTCTGGGAACTTCGATGAGATCCCGTTTATGGCCCACGAAGGCAGGAGTTCACACAGTCACATAGCATCCCCAGTAGGCTGGGGTCCCGCCTCCTGTTCTGATCTGGGGGAGAACGGGGAGTGGGCAGGAAGAACACTCTAGAACGCACTCTGTGGGACACAGGCAAGGGCCCTGGACCCCATATTTTCAGCAGGATGCACAGCTCGCTTTTCCAGAGGCAGCATCACGATCCACATAGCAAACAACAAACATAAAATTTTTACCTGAAGCTTGAAACCAGAGGTGGGGATCTTTTTCATCACGATGCAGGCTGCCTGTACTATCAACCTTCCTCTACAGTTCTGCCTGATTTAAGTGGACCCCAGCCGTAAGCGGTCACGATGACATTTTCAGGGAGTAGCTGTTCTTGCACCTTCTGGGATCAGGCAGCCTGATTCAAACCCTGGCTCTGCCACGTACTGAGCGATCTTAGACAATGTACATAAGCCTCAGTTTCTTTATCTCTAAAATGGGCCTAATAATTGCAACTACCTGGGAGAGTTAAATGAGATGACACAAGGAGGGTTCTTGCCACATAATCAGCGTTTAATACATGTAAGCCGTTCTGTATATAGCCCTCACCACTGCCATTGTTGCTGACACACTTATAGCTGATGGGACTTGACTTCTGGGGCTCCTGCGTGCAGCCTCATTCCCCCATAGGACTATGTAACTTGCAATCTGACTAACTGATAAACCAAAACTTTCCTCTGATATTGATGAATCAGGTAAAAACAATCTTGAGGCAATGCAGTGTGTTTTTTAGAAAAGACTTCTTCCTAAACCAAAGCACCAGATGTTCCCTTGGGAACTACAGAGAAATGGCCCGGCCTTGGCAGAAATGTCCGTTTTGCTCTCAGTCGCCTACTTAACATTGTTATTTATTGAGAAGCTTTATTAAATGCCCCATGAAATGTAATAAGTAATATGATTTACTCACACATATTTTTTAAATAACTGTGTGGCTTTTTAAAAAGAGATGACTCCTAGAGGATTCTGTCTTCTCCCCAAACCCAAAAGAATCCAATCAGCACATTCCCAGGTCAAAAAAATAGAAGCCGGGTTGAAACAGAAAATTGCCGTTACGATCTGGAAACATCAGGTTGCAAAGGCTTGGGGTTTGTTTGTTTGCTTATTTAAAATCACGTGGGTCAGACATTTGTGAAATTTATATAGAATGAAAGCAGAATGGCCCCTCAGCACCATTTCCACATGGGCTGCTGTGGGTGTTATTATTCTGTTGACTCGCTGCATCATCAATCATAAAAATCAAAACTGACACGTCAGACAAAGGGCCAAGGTCTCCCAGAAGGCCTGCATCTCGGTCCTTTTAACATTGCCGTCCACGTCACAGCAACGTGGCCTCTGCTATCAGAACAACACGAGAGGACCTAAATCATCTTTTTGCAAACAGAGGAATCACCTACTCTGTTTTCTACCCACATTTCAATGACCCACTTTCTGTTGGGGGCAAGATGAAAGCCGAGTTACACAACGCCGCAGTTGTTTATTTCCCTTGTTGATGTAAGCTCAAAATAATGCACCCTTACGGAAACAGGGCTACCTATAGATGCCAATGCTCTACAACCAGAGATCTCAGCTCTCAGCCAGCACACACGTGAGCCCCTGGAATTGTCAGGGTGTTTGTGAAGTTCTTCTTGTCCATGGCACTGTGCTGGGCACCAGGCAAGGCAAACGGGGTCTGTGAGTCCTCTGCACTTCAGGGGCTTATAATAGAATGCTGCGTATACTCACGTACACAGTCAGCTGCCAGGCATGTGGCCCCAGGGATAAAATGGTGACATGGGTGTTACGTGCATTCTTTGTCATTTCATCCTACTATCGTCACGTATATGCACACACTGCTCCTTGTGCACGCCCCCTGCCCCCACCCTTGCTTCAATTCAGTGATCCCTAAGGAGAGCTGTTGAAGCCAGGTAGCAGTTTGCTATGATTCATGCAAACATGCAAAAGGTGAATAATTCGTTAGAGCAAATCCACTGAAGAGATTTTACTCAAGGCAATAATCAAGTTTTCACTAAAGAAAATTCCTTGGAGGGTGAATGGCAAACCAGAGGAGAGCAAGAACAGAAGTAAAAGGACCCCAGGACGAGCTGTCGGCCTGATCCCAAGGAGACATCACAAAGCACTAGACTGAGGGGCGGCAAGGGTGGAGAGGCGGGCTGAATCCTGGAGACACGCAGATGGGCTTTTGGGGATAGTTTGGATGTGGAGTGAGTGTTTTGCTGGTTGAAAGATTACTAGGCAGTATGTAAGCAAGAGATGACCGCATCCACATCACTGCCTGTTCTAAGAAGCTCCTGGGCATGGTGTGTGAGAGAGAGGGAGAAGTGGCTTAAAAATTTGAGTGTACAACTCACAGCGCTTCCCACATGGTGCACATATAAATATTGTTCCCTGATGTGCAGCTGCAGCTGCTCCTTCCAGCACCTGGCTCTGTTTGTCACCATGCCCCAAACTCGCTCTTGCAGGCTGGCTCCCAGGGCCACCCTCCACCTCTGCTTGCTTCAGGCCTCTCTAGGGCCACATCACCAACTGGGTTTCAGGTGGTCCAAGGGCTTGTCCTCTCCCTGCCTGGCCTTTCGTCCCTTGTTCCCGTCCCAGCCCTGCCCTGCATGGAAGGACTTGTGCCCCAGTCCGTAGGATTTCAGATGATGATTCCCTGTGCAGACAGGCTCATGGGGTCCTTGTGCTTTGCTGCAGGGCAAAGCCTCAGTCAGTAGAGCAGTGGGAATGAGTCCTGATGGTCAGCTCTGATTGGTCACCATTTACTGAATGCCCACCATGCTCAACTCCTCACACTGGCACAACACATACAGGACACACTGAGGCATGAGAGTACAAAACAAGGCAGGAGAGAGGCACCGACTGGACAGGGGCGAGAAATGCGAGACCAGCGTGTGGCATAGACACTGGCTCACAACGTGAAGCACACTTCTCATTGCTCACATGCAATTTTCAGTGTTCAAATTTTCAGAAACTTTTGAAGCCCATGGTTAAGCCAGGGGTAGTTTGACGTCAGTCACGATGACAGCATTTACTCTATGGAAATGAGCAAATCTTACACATCAGGCCCCTCCAATCCCATCATTTCCACCTCCTGGACAGCTGCAGTTGAGACTCAACTGTTCTCACCCCTTCTCCTCCTATTTCTGGGACCCCTTGTGGAGAATATAGGACACCAGTCCACATTATCATGGACTTGGGTAAATGCTGTGCTAAATCTTGGGTTAGATTTGGAGCTTGATGCTGTGAACAGCAGAGGGATTGGAATATGGGGGTCCTAGCTTCCTGCTTGCCTACTCTCAGCCATACAGGTATGGGGGAAGGTCAGCTCTATAGCTACAGATGGTGAATAAGACATGGCTGGGGCCAGGCACGGTGGCTCACGTCTGTAATCTCAACACTGTAGGCTGAGGTGGGTGGATCACCTGAGGTCAGTAGTCTGAGACCAGCCTGGCCAACATGGTGAAACCCCGTCTCTACTAAAAATACAAACATTAGCTGGGCACGGTGGCAGGTGCCTGTAATCCCAGCTACTCAGGAGGCTGAGGCAGGAGAATCACTTGAACCTAGGAGGCGGAGGTTGCAGTGAGCCAAGATCGTACCACTGCACTCCAGCCTGGGTGACAAAAGCAAAACTCCATCTCAAAATAAATAAATAAATAAATAAAAGACATGGCTGGGACATGAGAGCCCAAGAGGAAACTGAGGCAAGGCAGGACAGAGTGCCTGGAGCCCGGGTGTCCACTGGCTTCCAGCACACAGCTACACATCTTGGACATGGAATGGGATGGCTCCATGCCTTGGTTTCCTAATTTATAAAATGAGGATCCTAATACCGGCTCACAGATTGTCAGGACTAAGGCTGTGATGCGAGGAACATTATGACAGAGTGGGTTCCTGCCGCAGCCACTGCCCATCCATTTTGTCACTTGACGTTCCCAACACCCTCACAAAAGAAGCAAGAGAAAGGAGCAAGGACTCACCTGAGTCAACTCCTCCTTTTCCTCTTCTCTGAAAATCCCAGTCATTTTCATCCCATGACTAGATTGGGCTTCCAAAAGCTCTCAGCCAGGAGTTCCCAAACCTGATCAGTCATTGGAATCCTCTGGAAACTCCTCAGAACACAGATTCAGGCTCACCAGATAAGAATACCTTGTTGGGGCCCAGGAATGTGCATTTTTAAAGCTCCCTGGGGAAATTGCTGCTGACCTGGAGTGGGGAAGCCCCCGCCCCTCAGCGTGCAGGCTCCAGGTGCAAGTCACCAGGACACTCAAGGTGGTCGGTGTCTGGAGATCTCAGATAGGGATAATCCCTTTATTTAGAGGGGGTTTTTAAAATCTTGAAATCAGGAGATCTTTGCAATAAACAATGTGCGTGCCTCCTTGCAAAGTAATGTAAACCAATAACAGGCTCCAATAACGCTATTTTTAAAAGGCTTTAAATAACTATTTCAATGCAAAACAACCCACTTAACCAGACTTAATTCATTTTATGGCCAGTTCTAAAGCTGAACCACTAGTGTTCCGAGATCATCACTGAACCAAACGGAGCCATTTCATGTCACCACCACACAGGCAACTTGCTCTGTGACGTTAAACCAATAGATTCCACATGGGTGCAGGCCAGAAAGAGTACTATTTGTGGGGCTCCCTTCACTCCCTCAGTGGCGGGCACTGCCCTAATAGAATTCCCAGTGTTCTTGACTGTGCCTGTTTCATGCACCAAAAGGGGGAAAAAAAAAAAAAGTTCTTCATCTGAGCCTCTGGCTCCTGGCGAACCTGGAGATAAGTTCAGCTGATGTGTTTTTCATGATAAGTTAGTGTTACAGGCTTCACAATGGTGACCTCAAATCCACATTGCGATGGACAGCAGTTCAGCCAACGCACCGAGCTCGATAGCCCACTGCCTGCCTTTTAATTAAAATTCCAAGTTGGTGTTTTTGTTTTCAAAGGAAGGATGGAGCCCATCAAGGTCACTCAGTGCAGCCAGGCGCTGCTGGGAAGAATGCCTCGCTGCATATTTACACTTCAGCAGCTCCTGGGAGGGCAGCACGCTGCCGCAGGAAGGATTTCTAACAACTTTCAGAATGGTTTCCAGATATAAATAGCCGCTATGGCATGATATATTCTAGCAAGAAAGACTGGAACAAAAGTAGGTTATTGACTGGCAGAAGCCTGCCTGCCAGTGGGCACTGGAGCCTCCGGGACTGGGCTCTTTCCAGCTATATTTAGCATCCACATTAATGTACTGCCTGCCGAACAATGCCCTCTAGAAGAGCCACATAAATCAGAGGAGGAAAGATTACTCAAATTTATGAAGCAATCACGGGAGAAACCCCTGGGCACAATCACTGTGATAAATACCTTGTTAAGCCCCCTGCCCATCCCCACCTTATGCTTCCTGTTAACAGGAGGGGTCCATTACTGAGTGCTGCTACTTCCCAAAGGAGAAGCCATCTGCATTGAGGAGCTGTGCGGCAATCTGGGCCCAATCCAACCTGGCAAAGCCATTCTTAGAATTAAAGAGATGGAAGAGCCCGCTAAACAAGCACGCTCCCTCCCTGGATTTTTCAGGGTGATCATTTTGTTCTTTTCAATCGCAAAATCTTTTTTTTTTTTTTGGTCATTTTGTTCAATTGCAAAATCATTAAATACAGAAGCAAAGAGGTTTTCATGTTTGTTCCTTGACACGATTTTTTATGTAAAGAATTGTCAGGGAGCAATCCTGGCCGGGTGCGGTGGCTCACACCTATAATCCCAGCACTTTGGGAGGCCAAGGCGGGTGGATCACCTGAGGTCAGGAGTTCAAGACCAGCCTGACCAACATGGCAAAACCCCCTCTGTACTAAAAATAGAAAAATTAGCTGGGTGTGGTGGTGTGCGCCTGTAGTCCCAGCTACTAGGGAGGCTGAGACAGGAGAATTGCTTGAACCCGGGAGACGGAGGTTGCAGTGAGCTGAAATCGTGCCACTGGAATCCAGTCTGGGTGACAGAACGAGACTCTGTCTCAAAAGAAAAAAAGAGTTGTCAGGGAGCAATCATTTGTTGGACTGTGTTCCCTGGTTCTGGGGTCAAAGACGATGAGCCCTTGCGTGCTTTGAACTCCCCATTTTGAAAATGCAAGTGAAAGGACACCTCCCCCACAGAAGAGCAAGCTGGGCCACATGAGAGTCAGTGTTGGGTCTTGCATCAAGAGATGGCACCAAGGGCAGCATGCTGCCTGGACAGGAAACTGGATCATTACCTCATTGATTCTGGCTCCTGGTGGGACAGCTGATTCCATGGTGGGTACACAGTGTCATGGCTAAGAATAAATCTAGTATCAGCTCCATCACTTACTGACTCCATGATCTTGGGCAAAATCCTCCAGTTCTCCCAGCCTCTGCTTCCTCATCTGCAAAATAGGCGTAAGAAGAGACCCCATCAGGAGGAGCTACTGCAAAAATAAAATGAGAAAATGCAAGTTGTAAGGCACCTATCGCAGTACCTGGCACATAGTGAGTGCTCAAGGAATATTAGCCATTATTTTGACAGCTGTTGATGATTCCTCAAACTCTGCCTGCATCTCCCCCAAGCCAAAGAGGATGCAGGGTAGACAGGTGGGGTCAGGGCTATCCTGCCAGTTTGCCACTGGGAGTGCCATTCATTCATTCAAATATGAATTGAGTCCCTACTGTGCAGTAAGTATTCTATGAGTGGGCATCATGTCTGTGCCTTTGTCTTCCCTTGTATGAAGTAGAATTAGGTATCTGACTATGTTCAAAGATTATAATTACATAAATCCAATCCACTAATTGGCTGATTACATTCACACAGATCATTTTCCTTTTTCATGGTGATAATGTGAATATCATTCATGGCACACAATTTTCAGAAATAAACTGAGCCTGAGAAACGTTGACGTAATTGGACAAAGCAAAGACCTTTCATGTATTAAGCAATATAGACAGACTAGAGATAAGTTATTTTTCCCTTAAAACTACAGTGTCTTTTAACCACTTGGAGCAAGATGTCACTATTGAATGGAACAGTGCTAAAAAGTGGTGAGAAAGGATCTTTTGCTGATGTAAGTATTACTGTAACCTAATGTGCTAGATCTAAATAATAGAGAACAAAGGGGTGCCTCCACACTCCCCGAAGACAATGGAACTGGCTCCCAACTCTTCAGCTTCGTCAGGGTGTGAGTCACTCCGAACAAATCACTTCACCTCTGCAGGCTTTCATTTCTTCATCTGTAAAAAATGCAAATAATGACACCTAACTCCAAGGGTTTGGTGAAGCTTAACTGAGGGAACCTGGTGCTTAGTGATGTGGGACACAGGAAGGAGAGACCCTCCTATCCCTGGGGAATACCCCTCCCCCATCCAGTCTCTACCTGGGGCTCTCAACAGGAGAGTGAGAAGTTTCGAGCAAGGCCAGTCACAGGTGGCCCCTACCCTCCTGTATACCCCAATGTCTCTACATAGATGGACTCGGATTGCTAGGAACATTAAAGCAGGGTTTGAATTTTACTTCTGCCCTCACCACTCTACTGAAACTCAGCAAGACCTTCTAATCTCTGAAGCTAATGACCTTTGGCCAGGATTCATTTTCCTCCCTCTTTTTGCAGCATTTGACACTGGCCGATTTCCATCTTGAAGTCCTTTTCTCTTTTGGTTTCTATGATATGACGCTGCTCGAAGTTTCCTTCTATCTCTCTAATTCTTTCCCTCAAACTCCTCATTATAGGCTCCATTTGTCGCTCTGATTCATAAATATGCAGCACCCCAACATTTTTAGACCTCTTCTTCTCCTTCTAGATTCTTTCCTTCCATCAATTTTATTCATTTCCATGGCTTCAACTCTCTCTTCACATCTCTCTTTCTAAAACCAAATCTTTATCTGTGGTCCTGACATCTTTTCCTAATCCTACAACAGGTAGTTGAGCACTCAAATACCTACAGGGGTCAGGCAGGTAATATGGTAATAAAAATAACAAGAACAGCCTGGACCAGAGAGGATTATAGGGAGCAGTGGGGACTGCAGCAAAGTGGAGAGCGTGTAGTTCACTCACAATTCCACCCTTGTAGTTTTGTAGGAATGAGGGCCCAGTAACTCCAAAGTTTAACATTTTTCAAGAGAAATCATAAATGCAGTTATAATAAGCAATTAACTTTCAACAAATTCAATTTTTAGATGTTGTGCAGATCAACCCCATGCAGGGCAAATTGCACCTAAAAGCCAAATGTGGCCCATGAGCAACTAATTTACCTTATCTTTCTAGTCTCACAAGTTTAACTGCCCATTTTATGCCTTATTGCAAAGTCTTGCTGGAACTTCGAATTTCACATATTCAAACCCACCATAATCTTCCCTAGGCCAGCTCTTCTTACTCATGCCTATAATTCAGATATTGCCAAACCCATTCCCCCCAGCACACAGGTTTGAAACTTCCACATCATCTTTGACCTATTCACTTCTACTCTCTACTGGCCAGCTCTGCTACATCAACTTTGCAATGAGTCTTGAGTCTAAAAGCTCCATTATATGCTCACTGACACCATTAATTCTCCACTGCGATGTTACAGTAGGCTTCCTGGTCTCCCCATTTTCTCTTCTCCCCTTCTTAATCCATCTACATACTACTGACCACCTTCCTAAAATACTCCCTTTCATGTAACTCCTCTGCTCAGGAACTTTACAGCTTCCTATCAACCCATCATCATGAAGTTTAGTGTAGATCCTTGTCAACCTGGCATTCAAGATCCTGCAAACTCAGATACTACCAGTTGTTCTTTAATGTACATTCTCTCCTTCTGTGGTAACAGAACTCCCAGTGATTTGCCGGAAACATAGACATGTAAAACACAGAGTCTGTTTCCCAGCCTCTCTTGCAGCTAGGCACGGCTGTGTGACCATATTCTAGTCAATGGAATGGACATAAAGTTTTATATGGCTGTTTCTGTAAACCTTCTGTAATAGATAAGACACACACGCCACTTCCTCTGCTTCTTCTTTGTCCCTTTCTCCATTCTGATGTCTAAAATATGATTATATTAGTCAGGGTCCTTCAGAGAAGCAGAACCAGTTAAATATAGATATATATAAAAGGATATTTATTATAGGAATTGGCTCACGCCATTCTGGAGGCTAAGAAGTCCCAAAATCTGCCGTCTGCAAGCTGTAGAGACCTAGGAAAGCCGGTTGTGTAATTCAGCCCAAGTCCAAAGGCCTGAGAACCAGGGAGCCAATGGTGTGAGCCCCACTCCAAGGCAGAGGGGCTGAGAAGAAGGGTACAGGCCTTGATGTAAGTCTTAGGGTCCAATGGCCCAAGAACTAGGAGCTCCATTGCCCAATGGTGGGAGAAGAGGGATGTCTCAACTCCACCTTTCTGTTCTATTTGGGCCTTAACAGAACAGACCATGCCCAACAACATTGGTGAAGCAGATCTTCTGTCTTCAGTCCATGATTCAAATGCTAGTGTCTTCCAGAGACACACCCAGAGATGATGCTTTACCAGCTATCTGGGCATTCCTTAGCCCAGTCAAGTTGATGCCTAAAATTAACCATCACAATCTTGGACCGTCAATTAAAGACCCACACTGTAGAGCAACAAGGTAGAAGAAACCTAGGTCCCTGACACAAGGAGCACCATTCCAGCCTGGACCTGCTGGGCTTCACATATTTATGTCTTAAATCATGGGTGCTTTTGGTTTTCTGCCACTCAGCCAAACCTTATTCTCACTAATATAGATTCCCCCTAACCTACCTCTTCCCACTCCCCTAACCTTATCGTATCCATTATTCAAACTGTTCCCCGATATGCACCTGTTTTTCTGCCTCTCTGTCTTTTCTCATACTACATCTGGATTGCTTTTCTCTCATTGAAATTCTATCCTCTCAATATCCATCTCAAATCTCATTTTTCACTTTCATAAAAACTTCTTTCTTCCCTCTAATAGCACATGATCTCTCTCATTAACTCTCTCTCTCTCTCTTTCTCTTTCTCAATCCCTCTCCGTCTCCCCGAGAGGCATTTTGTCTGTTTCTCTTTCTTCTCCTTGCACATATGTATCCTAACACATGCTCGTACACACACAGCCAGCATGATGCCCCAACATTGCCGGCCTGTGTGTGTTGAACAGAATGGGTCCATGATACAATCTGTAGAACTGAATAGAGAAAAATCACCCACAAGGGAACAGCAAGCAGCTGAGGAATGGGTACAGAGGAAGTCCCTGCAGGTCTTAGAATGTCTGGGGACAAGGGCAGGTTGTGAATAGGCTTTCTGTATGTCTGTGAGCTGGAGCTGTTGGATGCACCCTCTGACAGAGCCATGTCTACATCCCTTCTTAGAGCAACAGCATGGAATCCTGCCTTGCCGCTGCTCTCCCTCGGCCTTGCTCCTTCCCAGTAAACCCTGGGCAAGGATAGTCTTGGCATTAACCACTTGATCATCAGACCATTTTGATTTTGTATTTGATCAGGCACACGTTTTACAACTATTCACTTGGGCAAACCTCTGCTGCACCCTAAGATCCACACACCCTTCCAGATTTTTCCTTTGGAAACTGCTCTGAATGACAATAAGAAGAGCTTGTCTTGGCAGAGGGTCCAGGTTAGGATTACATGACATATGGCCCTGTTGGATGCAAGCCACACTTCTTAGATTATCCAGGGGATTGGTCTCGGTGCCCATGAGCTACTTACCTAAGAACCTCTTTTACCTCTTCTCACCAGAGAACTTTGACAAAAGATGACATTTGAATATAAAAAGCAAAGAATGGAGTGGGAAAGAAGACAGAAATATCCTCTCCAGGCTCCAGGTTACTCTGGGGCTGAGCCTGCCAGGCAGTCAGATGATCTCCCCAATGTCTCTCCTGAGTGACATATGTTCTCTCAGGAACTGTGGGCTCTTCAGCAGTCTGGGCAGGAGGCTCGCACCATCTCTGAAAACATAGCTGCTTGCTCCTGCCTCTGTCCTCTCAAATGCACGCCTTTAGATTTCTAAACCTAGGTTAGTGCTGAGGATGACCACAGATAGGAAGAAAGGAGAGAGCATCCGTGTCACAGGCTGGGTGCATGGTGAGCACAGGAAGAACACGGCAGAAGAGGAAGGAGATGGGAAGGGGAGAATGGGGAGGAGCTGGCCTCCCTGTAAGACACTGAGTGTGGCCTGCCAAAGGCTTCTTCTCACTTCTTGAAGGCTCCGTTCCGAGCCATGGATCCCACCATCATCACAGACGCAGAGAGCATTTACCCAGGCATATTCAAAGGGATTAATTTAGACAAAGACCTTGGGTTGGACCTTGAGTTTATTGTTGTTTTTTTTTAATCCTTTGCTTTTACTATTTTTTCTATCCTTCTTTTCATGCACTACTTTTAACTGATTCTTTGTTTTTATTAACTTAACATTTCATCATTTACCTATATATTTTTTAAAGTGTCCAGCACCATCCTATGGTGCCTCTAAGATGTCTTAGATCTGGGGTCAGCAAACTTTTTCTGGAGAGGGCCACACAGTAAATATGTTTAGGCTTTGCAGGGTTTATGGTGTCTGTCGCAGTTACTCTGCTGTTGCTGTACGAAAGCAGCTATAGACAAGACGTAAACAAATAAGCGTGCTGGTGTTCCCATAAAACTTTATTTAGAAAAACAGGCAGCAAGCAGGTTTGGCCTGGAGGCTGTAATTCGTCAAGCCCGGCCTTAGATCCAGAACCGGAGCAGATATGAAGAACCCAAGAAAAACAGCTTCAGAAAGAGCCAAGTGAGTGAACAAATCTCACTGTCCTATCAACCAGACACCCACTCCTATTCCCAAGCTTCCAGTTCCTGGTGCTAGGATCATGGGGCCTCTTTGCTCACGTCTGAGTCTCTTAGTAACCGTATTTTTTGGTCTTCAGTAATCACCCAGAAACCCTGCTAGTCAGACTGTGGACTGAACCTTTCTCATTCTCACTCATTACTAGCACTGATCCTATACATAGTCTAGTTTTCATCTCCACATAACATCAGATTATGAGACTTCTTTCCAGACAAAATGCTAAAGAGAGCATAAGGCATCCAAAACGTATCCATGAGTCAGGTGAGGTGCCTCATGCCTGTAATCCCAGCACTTCGGGAGGATCACTTGAGCCCCGGAGTTCAACACCATCCTGGGTGATATAGCAAGGCCCCTTCTCTGCAAAAAAAATTAAAAATTAGCCAGGCATGTTGGTGCACACCTGTAGTTCCAGCTACTCGGGAGGCTTAGGCAGGAGGATCCCTTGAGCACAGGAGTTTGAGGTTATAGTAAGCTAATTGCACCACTGCCCTCCAGCCTGAGTGACACAGACAGACTGCAAAAGAGGGGAAAAAAATGTATCCACGGTCTTATGAAAGGCACCACAGAGGAGGTAGCATATGAGCTGAGTCTTTGCCGGGCAGAGAAGAGAAAAGTACATTTCAGGTAGAGGGGAAAAAATGACTAAATAGAAAACTGACATGATTAGATTTTAATTTTAGGAAGGTAAATGGCTTCAGTATGCAAGGGAAGAGTTGGGCAGGACCAGAGGCAAGGAGACAAAACAATAGGCTGTCACAAGAGCCCAGGCAAGCGAGGATAAAGATCCAATGAAGGCAGTGGTAACACAGCTGGGATGTCATCTCACACATCAACAGTTTCTACTATAATAATGAGAGAATTGAGTGATCCGCCGAATACGGGCAGTAGGAGAGGGGAGAGCAGGGTTAGGTAGTATTTGGGTTAGGATTAGAGAAGGGTTTGGGCTAGAATTAAGGTTAACGCTGGTTTACTCCCCATTTGAAAACATGATTCAAAAGATTCTCATAACCCGTCATAATTCGCCCCTTCTAAAACACATTCTTTTTCCCATTTTAATATCTCTAATTATAAGAGGTACGTTCGAACATTCTTTGTGTCTTAGTTTAATTGGCAGTATATTTTATCTCCTAGTGATAGCAGCACAATTAACCATTGTGGATCTTCAAATCGATGGCATCTTGGATTTTATGAAATGCAGTGAATGTGTTCAAAACACAATAGAAAATCAAATGATTCACATTAGGCCAGAGGGAGCAGAGCCATCACTGATGTGTATTGTTTGCTAATCATATTTTAAATCTTGTGTTTTAAACAGCAGATATTTTAAATCTTGTATTTTAAAGCTTGCAGAGACTATGAAGTGCTTCCTTGAAGAAAAGCTAATCAAACTCACTTATGGGTTCAGGAGAGACTACAGAGGGTCAGGTAGTTACCTTGGTGGTGTTCAGGCAACGACATGTAGGAACACATAAAAATTAAACAATAAAAACTAAGGTGGATTCTAAAAAAAAAAAAAAACCAAAATGGAGTTCCGAAAAAGAGAAGGTAAGAAATACAACAGAAAGTATAGGAGTAAATTACGACGCAAGAGTTATTATGGGAATTTTGTTCAGGAATATATCAAGCAAGTGAATTTGGTAAACAAAATAGCTATTTTTAAAATAACCTGTGACTCATTATCAACCTAATGTATGATTTGAGTTCATTCAAATGGGTCTTCTGTTGTTCAAACTGGACCGCGTGAGTATGTAATAAACAAAGTGTCATGTGAACATGTTAATTGCCTAAATCCGGAATAGGGCTAGAAATCCTAAAAGGTGCCTAAGGATAAGAAACTAAAGTCTCCCGAAAAAGAATTCTGTTTTCCTGCTTCTTGGCCGCACATGTAGATGAATATAACTGCCTCCCGTTTGGAATCCCTGACTCTGGTCTTATCTGATCCAATCTATGCCTCATGCCTCTACCACCCTGATTCTTCTTGATTACCATTTTCACATCGCTGTTGTACTCCAAAACCCTTAACAGCTTCCTAGTGCCTCCCAATTACCGTCTAAACATTTCTGCCTGACTTGTAAGGCCCCTGATCTGGTCTACGTAGCTGACCCAGATTCCCACTCTTTCTTCCTTGTGGCCTCCACTACCAACAGCTAATCTCAGTCTATCATCTGTACCTTTTCTAAGATATTTTTCTCCCAAACTGATATACCCCTTTAAAACTCCTGCCCATCAAAGTCCACTCTTTCAGGATCTTCCCCCAACGCAGTCAACAAGTCAGTCAGGATGGTCACAGTACCCAGAGCTCCCTGTGACACACACTTTTATAACCCAGCCCTGGAGCCACAGCAGTCCCAAGGGACTCCTTCTGCATAGGTGATCATGCTCCATATGACTGAGATCCTTTGGCCAGAGCTGATTGGATAAGGGTAGGCTCCTAACCTAGGTCAATAGTCAACAGGCTGGCCAGGGTCCCATGAGTTTGCCAGATGTGAAAGTTCTGCTTAAAAAAGGAAGATGAAGTTGCCTGGACCGATGGGATCCCCTCTCTTGGAAACCTCTGCAGAAGACACAGAGAGCAGGAGGCCTTCCAGGAGCAGGAGTGGAAACACCAGCGAGCAGTCAACACTCACAGTAGTGCCTGAGAGGGGAGTCCAGACCTGCTGCCCCAGGCCACAAGACCGACTTGTTACTAGAATGCTTTTGCATCTGGTACAGCCCCCCAAGTCTAGTTTCCATGGGGCCAGGTATAACACTGTTTTCATTTTCCCTAAGAACCCTGTCTGAAGGACCTTTTCTGGGATCTTGTGAAGCCTGATGACTGAGGTTCCTGTTTCCCATGCATGTCTATACAATACCTAAGGGAAACAGAATAAGTATTAATTCCATAAAACAAACAAACCTGATGCACACACTGACCTTCACTGGTCCCTGTTCTCTGAATGTCTACAGCATTTCCAGCCTGAGCCCATGCAATCTGGCACTTGTTTGTAACATCTTCTAAAAGTCTCTGACATTGCATATGCTTTAATTTTGCTTCCCAACAGATTATATACTTCCTTAAGGCAGGGTTCACAGTTTGTGTTTCTTTATTTCTCATCGCATAATGACCTTAAATAAGGTATTTAACCTCTCCAAGCATCAGTTTTCTCATTTTCAAAATTGGAATAACAATAGTACCTACTACTTAACAGGCTAAACTTGAAGAATAAATGAGAACACATCTATAAAGCAATTGACTTACTGCATGGCATACAATAGGTGCTCAATAAGTGCTGCTGGTGATAGTGATGGTAGTGGTAGTACTGGTAATGGTAGTGGTTGTGATGATGGTGGCGGTGGTAGTGATGGTGCTAGTGATGGTGGTGGTGGTGGTGATGGTGGTGGTGATGGTGATGGTGGTTGTGATGGTGGTGGTAGTGGTGATGGTGATGGTGGTGGTGGTGGTGGTGATGGTGGTTATGGTGATGGTGGTGATGGTGATGGTGGTGATGGTGGTGGTGGTGGTGGCAATGGTGGTGGTGGTGGTGGTGATGGTGATGGTGGTGATGGTGGTGATGGTGGTGGTGATGGTGGTGATGGTGGTTATTGTGATGGTGGTGGTGGTGATGGTGATGGTGGTGGTGGTGGTGATAGTGGTGGCAATGGTGGTGGTGGTGGTGATGGTGATGGTGATGGTGGTGATGGTGGTGATGGTGATGGTGGTGGTGGTGATGGTGGTGGTGGTGGTGATGGTGGTGGTGATGGTGCTGGTGGTGGTGATGGTGGTGGTGGTGGTGGTGGTGATGGTGATGGTGGTGGTGGCGGTGATGGTGGTGGTTGTGATGGTGGTGATGGTGGTGGTGGTGGTGATGGTGGTGATGATGGTGGTGGTGGTGGTGATGATAGTGGTGGTGGTGATGATGGTGATGGTGGTGGTGTGGTGGTGATGGTGATGGTGGTGGTGATGGTGGTGTGGTGGTGATGGTGGTGGTGGTGGTGATGGTGGTGATGGTGATGGTGGTGGTGATGGTGGTGGTGGTGATGGTGGTGGTGATGGTGGTGGTGATGGTGGTGGTGGTGGTGGTGGTGATGGTGATGGTGGTGGTGGTGGTGGTGGTGATGGTGGTGGTGATGGTGGTGATGGTGGTGGTGGTGGTGGTGTGGTGATGGTGGTGGTGGTGGTGGTGATGGTGGTGGTGATGGTGATGGTGGTGGTGGTGATGGTGGTGATGGTGGTGGTGGTGGTGATGGTGGTGGTGATGGTGATGGTGGTGGTGATGGTGGTGATGATGGTGGTGGTGGTGGTCGTGGTGACGGTGATGGTGGTGGTGATGGTGGTGGTGATGGTGGTGGTGGTGATGGTGGTGATGATTGTGGTGGTGGTGGTCGTGGTGACGGTGATGGTGATGGTGGTGGTGATGGTGGTGGTGATGGTGGTGGTGGTGGTGATGGTGGTGGTGATGGTGGTGGTGGTGGTGATGGTGGTGGTGATGGTGGTGGTGGTGGTGGTGATGGTGGTGATGGTGGTGGTGATGGTGGTGGTGGTGGTGGTGATGGTGGTGGTGGTGGTGGTGATGGTGGTGGTGATGGTGGTGGTGATGGTGGTGTGGTGGTGGTGGTCGTGGTGATGGTGGTGATGGTGGTGGTGGTGATGGTGGTGGTGGTGGTTATGGTGGTGGTGATGGTGATGGTGGTGGTGATGGTAGTGGTGGTGGTGGTGATGGTGGTGGTGGTGGTGATGGTGGTGATGGTGGTAGTGATGGTGGTGGTGGTGATGATGGTGGTGATGGTGGTGGTGGTGGTGATGGTGGTGATGGTGGTGGTGATGGTGGTGGTGATGGTGGTGGTGGTGATGATGGTGGTGATGGTGGTGGTGGTGGTGATGGTGGTGATGATGGTGGTGGTGATGGTGGTGGTCGTGGTGATGGTGGTGATGGTGATGGTGGTGATGATGGTGGTGGTGGTGATGGTGGTGATGGTGGTGGTGGTGGTGATGGTGGTGATGGTGGTGGTGATGGTGGTGGTGGTGGTGATGGTGGTGGTGGTGATGGTGGTGGTGATGGTGGTGATGATGGTGGTGGTGGTGGTCGTGGTGACAGTGATGGTGATGGTGGTGGTGATGGTGATGGTGGTGGTGATGGTGGTGATGGTAGTGGTGGTGGTGATGGTGGTGGTGGTGGTGGTGATGTTGTTAGTATATGCATCATATACTTCTGAATACATAGTAGATAATTTGGGAATATTTTTTGATATGTGGCTTGTCTGGCAAACTATATACTACATGAGTTATAAAGGAGATAAGAAGTAGAGATAACTAGAAATGAAAACCAAATTTGTGAACCAACTGCTTGAATATCAAGCTCTGTGCAGGATATATTATCTCATCTATACCTCACAAAAACTGATCGGCAGAAATTCAAATTTAAAGATGAGAGAGGTTAGAATAAAATAAAGGTAATGACTGGCCTAATTTTACAATACTAAGCAATAGCAATGGCTGTGTTTGAGATCTGATGACTCTGGTAACAGCACCTTTCCCACTACTCCATGCTATTGCACAAATAAGCCTCTGGGTGATTAATGGCCAGGGAGAAGAGAAGCCCGCAATGTTTTTTCAAGACCATGATGGTTTCAAAGTATAAACTTCATAGTTTTTCTCTGAAAGGGCCACCTTTATGCATACTAACTATATCATTTGTATCCTGATCTCCCCGTCAAACTGCATTTTCCATTGACAACTGATCAAGGTTTATATAAGTGTTAGTGGTAATAAAATTGAATACTCAATTTCAACTTTGATGTAAAAAGAAGAGGAAACACGACAGTGAGGTGTCAAGAAGTGGCGCTGAGGCTGCGGGCTGGGAAGCTGCCATCAGGACGCACGTCAAGTGAAGCACCATTGAGAAACCTCTTCAGATATATCATCAGCGAATTCTGTTCCTCGGAATTCAAATGATGGAAAGAGCTGCTCTGCCGGGGTCTGTCTTACTGAGCAAGTGAGAGAAATTGGAATAAAATAAATGTAATGACTTGCCCAATTTTACAATACTAAGAATTTGGGTGACTCCTGAAGCTACTTTCTGGACAACTGGCGTTGAGGGAGGCAGGAGAGTGCTAACATTTACTGAGCATCTAGGAAAACTTGAACCTCCACTTGCTTATTTAAGGAGCTCAGTGGTCCTCTGAGGATCTACATTTTCTCAGGATGAAGAATGAGGCCCAGACAGTGCTTGCTGGGGTTCCTCGGTGTGCAAACGCCGAAGCTGAACATCACTGCCGCGTCTGTCATGGCCGCCTGCCTCTCACGTCCCCTCTGGAGAAGAGCAGAGGGTTTGGAGTCAAGCCGGCTTAGATTCCAACCCAGCTGAGCCACCTTCAGCTGAGTGACATCTGGACACTTACCTAAATGTCCCTGAGCCTCAGTTTCCTCAGTCGGCTAGAAAGAATTCTTAGGAATATTAAATAGGAGAATCCATAAATAAGCCTCAGCACATAACCTAACAAGTAGGCACTGGACACAAGCGGCGACTATTACTGTAATTAATTATATAGCTGGACCTGCTCCCTGGGTCTCTGTTCTCGATTTTTTCTTCCTCAGATTCTCGCTGCTGATCCCTAACAGCTAAAAGCTAGCAAAACCGTTGTAGAAGCACCAGAGCCAGCACTACACATCAAGCAGCCGCTCTGGCTGTGTGGAAGAGCTGCCAGGGTGATGGAGAAAAGAAAATGAGATATGAGTTAGTCAAGCCGATACAGCAGCAGAAGGGCTAATGCAGTTGTGGGCTTTGTTCCCAACGGTTTCATCAGCGGAGAACAGAGGTGAGAGGCCTTTCTAACAGCCTTTCTCCAACCCCACCTGGAAAATTACATTAAATTCCGGGCACTTCAATACCATAAAGATGTAGAAAAGCTGAAGGGAGTTCAGAGAAGAGTAATAAAAATGATGGGGAGGTTGGGAGACTTGATTTACTAGGAAAGATTAAAATAACTAACTATGTACAGCACGTCTGGGTGGTGATGCTTGGGAGCAGCGGGGGGAAAGCTCGCAGCCTATAAATAATGGGGCCGTGTAAACACCGGGGCAGAACTATCTACACGGTGCAAGGAGGCACAGCCCCCGGGGAGGAGGAGACGATGGGAAAGGACAATGTATGAAGAACGCTGGGAAAGTTGTGTCGCTGGGTTTTGGGTTTCAATGTTTTGTTTTGTTTTGTTTTGTTTTGTTTTAAGACAGCAAGAAAGGCAGAGAAATTAAAGACACCAAGGAGTAATGTTCCAATTCAGCAGAAGAAAAAAAATCCTTTTTTTTTTTTTTGAGATGGAGTTTCACTCTTGTCGCCCAGGCTGGAGTGCAACGATGCGGTCTCGGCTCACTGCAACCTCCGCCTCCAGGGTTCAAGCGATTCTCCTGCCTCAGCTTCCTGAGTAGCTGGGATTACAGGCGCCCGCCACCACACATGGCTAATTTTTTTGTATTTTTAGTAGAGAGGGGATTTCACCATGTTGGTCAGGCTGGTCTCGAACTCCTGACCTCAGGTGATCCACTTGCTTTGGCCTCCCAAAGTGCTGGGATTACAGGCGTGAGCCACCACGCCCGGCCGAAAATCCTATTTTTCTAAATCATACTGGTTTCCAGTCTCTGCAAATCTACTACCCCAACTTATATAATACTCAATTGCCATTCCTTCCCACTAGATTGTAAACCCGGCAACAGGGGAAATGCATCCGTTTTGCTCACTGTTGACTCCATAGCCCCTAATGCAGTACTCGGCTCATAGCCATTATTCCATGAATATTGGCTGAAAGGAAAACTGAATGAATGAACAGTTTTCAAAGAAATAGAATGAAATAATTGATTACCAAAAATGATATGTAGTATTGGTCATTTTAAAGCACCAAAGATCTCTCAGGATTGTTGCTATGGATTGTAAGATATAAAATTTGGGAATGAGAGGGACCATTAAAAGTCATATTTCAATGATTCCCAACTTTTTTTCCCAAACCATTATATGTACATACCTATATTAATGCACAGTTTTCAGGACATTAATACATTTCTGTTTCTTTCTTTCCGCCTCTGGAAATGTGTATCAGTCAACAGATGAATGGATAAAGAAAATGTGGTATATACATACAATGGAGTACTATTCAGCCTTTAAAAAAAAGAAGGGAATCCTGTCCTTCGTGACAACTCGGATGAAGCTAGACGACATGATGCTAAGTGAAATAAGCCAGACACAGAAAGACAAACACCACATGATCTCACTTATGTGTGGAATCTAAAATAGTCAAACTCATAGAAGCAGAGAGTAGAATCTGTGGTTGCCAGAGGTTGTGGGGAGAGGAAAATGAGGAGGTGTTGGTCAAAGGGTGCAAAGTTTGAGTTTGCGAGATGCCTCAGTTTTGCAGCTCTGCTATTGTACGGTGCCTATAGCTAACGACATTGGATTGTTTGCTTGAAATTTGCTGAGAGCGTAGATCTTCAGTGTTCTCACCACAAAAAAGAAGACGACAATGGTAACTATGTGAGGTGATGGATATGTTAATTACCTTGATTGAGGGGATCATTTCACAAGGTATCATATATCAAAACAGCAAGTTGTAAGCCTTAAATAGATACAATGTTTATTTGTCAATGATAGCCCAATAAAGTTGTTAAAACTATTTTTCTACAATGTGAAATAAAAGGAAAAGGAACAAAAAAACACTATCAGAACACAGCCAAATGAGAGTGGCATTATTACATGAATAACCTTGAAGGCACTCTTATCTGTTAAAAACAAATACGTAAATAATTCATGGGCTGTTTGTATTAGTCCTCCCTGACTGCCCCTGAGCATTGCTTACTTACAATCTGTGTCCCCTCCTGGGCCTTACCCTCCCTGCAGACAAGGGCTGCCTGGTTCTCTGCATGCCCTCAGCCCTGAAGCAGGGTCCAGCACATTCCTAAGTGCCTGAGAATATTTTTTGTTGTTGTTTTGAGTTTTGAATAACAACAGTATTTGCTCCATTAGTCATGTGACTGTGGCTTGTGTTTTGGGGTAAACAGAGGGCTGGAGACCACCATTCTAGCTCAACATCTTCCTTTTCAGATTAGGTGGCATGGCTCCCCAGACAACCCAGTTCACAGCACATTCAAAGCTACAGTGATCCCTCAGACTGACTGAGTTTACCAGCATGGTTCTTAGTATGCTGTTGTTATTTACAAATGAGGAGACTGAGGTTTAACAAGTTAAAGAGCTGCCTAGAGCGAGTGGTGAAGGCTGGCTCCAGCATCTGCAAAGCCCACCTGCACAATGCCCTGCCTTGCTTCCTTACAGAGCCTCACCCACTCCCCAGATTCCTCTGCACCAGGTCATCAAACAAGGCTACCAAGCGCAGGCTCATTGAGATTGCTGGTGAACAATTTTCTTTGTCAATCTATCCAATGCTTAGGACTTACAGTTATGAAATTTGGAGGCAAAGCCCAGGCAGCCCTTGATGCAAACATTTGTTTCTGCAAAAGCTAACTTTAAAGCCTAAAGTCCATCTATGGAACTCCAGCTCCCCCATTAACACCCACAAGAAAATGGCAAATACATCCCAGGCAGAAAGCTAGGAGAGAGAGCCCTTTCTTCAGTTTGCTCAGTACCCCTGCCTAGAGCCCCTCCAGCCTTTGGCCCTTTGAAGGCACTGGGAAGACAAAGATAAAGGAGACTGAGCCTTTCCCTCCACCAGCCTGGGGACAAAAACAAAGCGCACTGTACCACTGTGCTGCCAGGCTAGTGAGGGGAAAGCTGTGATCTTGTGGGAGCCCAGCGAGGGAGCAGGAGAGGTCCTAGGGGAAGGGGCTACATGAGCCAACGTGAGCAAAAGCATAAAGTCAAGAATCGCTGGGGCATGCAGGGGAGATGAAAGCATTTCAGGGACGCCGGGACAGAGAGAAAGAGGAGCAAATGTGGACCCTAAAGGAGTCCAGGGAGCCCGGGTGACGGCAGATGGGATGTTCTATTAGAATTTGTCCTGCAGGCTAATGGGAAGTTCCTAACGCAGATAGGGTGGCACAGGCACAGTGAAATTTAACTGAGGGTAGACAACTTGGAATCCGAAAAGTTCAGAACGTGAAGAATCAATTCCTAACACATTGGATGAAAAAATCAGACCCAATCTAAGCTTAGGACATAGGCAAAACCTGACGTGCCTTGGTCTGAAGCTATGTATAGACTTTATTTTATCCACTTAATGTGGTCAACTTTTCCATGCAGAAATATTAATGTGTTGGAACATAAGGTGCTACCTCAGAGCCTGCTGGGTGTTACATAATATATGGTGTGTATGCTACATCACCTTTCTGAAATCTGGACCATTCCAAAACACAGCAGGCCCCAGAGGTATGAAGTTGCAGCTCTGTACCGTCTTGGCATCTCTGTGAAGGATGGATGGGGGCCATGAACCTAGGCGGGGAGTCCAGCTCAGATGACTTGGGGGAGCCTAACTGTGACGTGGCAAGAGAGACAGAGGAAAGGAAATGATTTTGAAAAATAATTTGGAGATAAATCTACAGGATTTGATTATTGTGACATGCAAGTTTGGAGGGTTGGGGACAAGGACTCTCAAGTTTCTCCCTGACTGCCAGGGTAGATGGTGGTACATTGTTGAGATGCTTCTCCCAGAAGTAGGTTCAGGGAGTAACATCATATGTTCAGTTTGGGATACACTGAGTTGGAGGCACCAAAGAGACATCCAGATAGAGCTATCCAACAAGGAGCTGGATATACAAGTCATAAGCTAGCTCAGGGGAGATGTTTGGCAATGCATGGTGGTAAATTAAAATTTCATAAATTGATACTGAGCAAGAAAAGAGAGAGGAGAGAAGAGGCAATTCAGAGAACTCTTTTCCACCTACCAAGAAGAGAAGGCAGAGAAACTCCAGCCAGGCTCTCCAGCAATTCCCTAAAGATGATCAGCCATCTCTGCTGAGGCAGGTGCCAGAAGTCAGAGAAGAAGCTCTTGAATTGCCCCAACTTTCTGTTCCTCCTGCCTGCCCTGTGCTGGCTTGGTCGCATACAAAGCTGCTGACTCCCGTCAGCTCAGGTCGGCACCCAAACACCTCTCCTTGGACTAGACAGCCTCCACCGCCTCCCAAGGATTGTCACCCCGAAGGGCCTCTTTCATTAATTCCAGAGACAAGTTATCAGGTGAGCAACATGGTACCAATTCAAGCTCCATTATATAACTAAATAAAAACACATTGTTGGTATTTGTTTTTTTAGTTTCGCTTATTTGTTTTGAGTTACAGAGGTGGAAGAATGTGGGTTTGGGTATGTTTTAAAATTGGTGGAATAAGGAGTTACGCGACCTTCTGTGCCAGCTTTTTATTAAGTGTAGGTAGAGTGAATGACTCAACATTCCTGTCTCCTCCCACCTGCACTTCTCCTAGTGCTCGGTTCCATGTATACAGATTTGTGTACTCTTCTCTAGATATCTCTGAAGTGTTTTTAAAAGTCATTTATAAAACGCAGGCATGATCTTTAGAACAAACACCCAAATTCCAAACAGGAGTCAACACGTAACAGTATACCCAGCAAAGGGTCACTAATAAAGTGGTTTTATTCAAATGTGTAGGTCTAGAGAGAAAAACAAACAATGATTTACCCAAGCCTGCAAAGTCATTTTCTATGAAATGAATTATTCTCACTCAGTGAATGTAGATGGGCAGCAACTTTTATGAGCTATTTTTTGTTTTTGTCTTTGGGGTTTGTTACTCACTTAAAGTGGGTAAAACTTCATTGTGAAAGACCCAGCATAAAGCCAAGGTTAAGGCTAAGATAAAACAAAGAGAACCAATATTATAGTCTCAAATAATATGTACTTGTGGGTTTTTTCCTTTATTTATTTTTTAATTGATAAATAAAATTGTATATATGTTGTAAAACCTGATGTTTTGAAAAATGTATATATAGGCTGGGTGCAGTGGCTCATACCTGTAATCCCAGCACTTTGGGAGACCGAGGCAGGTGGATCACTTGAGGTCAGGAGTTCAAGACCAGCCTGGCCAACATGGTGAAACCCCGCCTCTACTAAAAATACAAAAATTAGCCAGGCGCAGTGGCACGTGCCTCTAATCCCAGCTACTTGGGAGGCTGAGGCAGGAGAATCACTTGAACCCGGGAGGCAGAGGTAGCAGTGAGCTGAGATCGCACCACTGCACTCCAGCCTGGGTGACAAAGCGAGACTCTGTCTCAAAAAAAGAAAAAAAAATGTGTATATTATAAATGTATATACTAATATTGCAAATGACTAAATCAAGCTAATGAACATAGGTATTACCTCACATTTATTTTGTGGTGAGAACACTTACTATCTACTCTCTTAGCAATATTTAAGTGTGCCATACATTATTTTTAACTATCATCATCATGATGTATAATAGATATCTTGAACTTATTTCTCCTATCAACCGAAACTGTTGTGTCCTTTAATCAATATCTTCCCAAGCCTCCCACCCCAGCCCCTTTCTACTCTGCTTCTATGATTGCAAATATGTCCTTGTGAATTTCTCTCTTCCATGAGGACATTTAGGGAAGTAAGGTCTTTTCTCTGTCGTACCTCCGTCATGCCACCAGCCGCTAGGCTGCAAGGTCAAAGCTGAGTCTCAAGGTCAGATGTGTTTCATGGGCCTGGCTACCCACCAGTTGAAAAAAAAAGACCCCACCTTATTGTACAGTCTGAGGTCTTCTGCCCTTGTGCCCAGTGATAAGTTTGGCCCAAGCCAGTGCTGCCTCTGGATCCCCTGACTACCTATGTGGCCCAATCTCCTCAGCATGGAGGAGGGAATAGAGGGATTTAGAAGATGTGACAGAAGGGAGACGGCATGTTATTGGGAGACATATGTGAGAACTGGACAATCAGGCTTCAAAGGTGGACTGCATCTCACTCCCAGTGGCAACCAAACCAAATCAAGTCACATCATTTCTCGAACTTCCATTTGTTTTCAATTTGGAAATAAAGGAGGCTCGCGCAGGGCCATTGCATCACCTCTCTGGAATGTGGTGAAGGTAAGTGAGATTGTGCCTGCCCACTGCTTTGCATTCCAAGAGGCACCACGGCTTGCAAAGAACATCATGGACTCCACATTTGAACTGCCAGAGCAGAGGCAGGAGGGGCACCCCGAAGGCCATTACAGTGCAAGAAAAATGCTAGGTGGAATTTTCTGGAAAGTACAAATCTTAGTGGGCAGCACCCCCCAGGTGCTATAATACAGTATAGAGAAGAGAGCTAAGACCAAGTCAGAAAGCCTAGGTCCAAGCACAGACATGATATGAACTACCTAGTTTGTTATCCATAAAACAGGGATAATCACAGCTCCTTCTTATGTTACTTTAAGGATTCCAGTGTGAGATACGCAAGGACAGCCAATACCTGATGAGTGCTTACTACATTCCAGACACTATTCAAAATGCTTCACAGACCTTCACTTAATCCTGACAAGTCCCTGCCGAGGCAGGGATAGAGGACTAAGCTAAGGCACAAAGAGGTAAGTAATTTTGTCCCAGGTCACAAAGTTAGAAGAAATGGTGAAGATGAGATTCAAATCTAAGTGACCTGATTACAGTGTCCATGCTTTTAAACACTGCTCAGCCGCCTGGTGGAGGGTGTTTAACAGATGTTGAAGAATGACACTATAATGTTACCTCCACTATCCTTAAAATACTGATGTCTCACTGATCTTCATCAGTCAGCATCCCACGAAAATTCAAATATTATTTATAAACTATTATTACCCAAGTGTGAATTCGTACCAGCACAAATGATTAATATTTTAATGGGCTCAAGTCTCCTTTTTAACTATTAATAGTTAAGCATCACAGTCAGAATGTGTAATTTTTAAGTCCAGAAGATTCCCCTTTAGTGTTGGGTGCAATGCTACATAATGAAAAGCAAAAAAATAAAAAATAAATAAAAATTTTTTAAGTCCCCATTTCCATTGAGACAAACCACAGCTGATTTATTTACTGCCCTCCTAATAAAAAGGTTTCATGTCCAGTTGTAGAAAGCAAAAATAAGGCTTTGATTGGATCTCCTCTTTTTTACACATAACTTGTTTTCAGACCATTCATCCATCATCCTACAGTCTTGACCTTTCTTTGCGTCATATTTTAAATATAAAGTCCTACAGCCCTAAAGATGGGTAATTCAGTCATCGTCATATGAATTTTTCCCTCATCTCTCGTGAACTTCACAGCATACGTCTGAACTCTGGCATTTGCTTCAAATGCTCAGCCTCTAATAGAGAGCAGTAACTGATCAAGTGGATTTGTAATGTGTTCCTACATTTGTCACATGGCCCTTAATATAGTTTCTTGAATGTGCTCAGAACCATCGGGCGTGGTTCCTAATTTAGCCTCCTGACAGTCACGTGTTTCTGTGATAAAAACAGCTAAACAGGAATTTTGCAACGTAACTGCTGTTCTGAACTAAAAATATAGAACTAATCATTCCAAGGCGCATCAAAAATATATTCCGTATGACATTAGATATATGACTTGATGTTCTTTTTTGATTTGCTTCCACATCTCCTTTACTGTATATTGTAAGTCAAGTCACTTTGTAACGGAAGGCTGGAGTTTCCTGTACGCAGGTTTGGTAGAACCCAGGTGGAAGTCTATTTGAACCTTCACCCTCTGTAATGCTCTCCCTTGTCCCCAGATTCATCCACCTGTCTCTGGCAGATCACTCCACCTCTTAGAGCTGAATTTTAGAAAATGGCGGTCAGGAGCAAATATCCCGATATTGTTTCTCTTTCTCTGAATTTTTTCTATCTTTGCTATTTAGCAATTTGAGGAGCATGTCCTTGATGGGAAAACATCAGTCTATAGTTGTAAGGAAAGGGGCTGACTGAGATTTGGACTCCCTGACATGCCAGGATAACGCCAGCATCCCTCATTTTAACTGCATGACAGCTCTGGAAGGTCATTATGGTTTGTAAGCATTTCATATTATATGTTTAAAATGTGTTATCATGGTACAATTGGCATACAATAATCTGCACACAAGTATATATTTTAACAAGTTTGACATATTCATACACCTGGTAAATCAAGATTGTTAACATATTCATCACCCCCAAAAGTTTTCCCATGCCTCTTGGTGATCCCTTCTCCCACCCCTGCCTGTCCTTGTCATCCCCAGGCAATCAATGATCTTTCTAGAACTCTATATTAGCTTTAACTTTCTAGAATTTTATGCGCATAGAAATGTACAATATGTACTATTTTTTTCTCTAGCATCTCTCCTTCAGCACAACTATTTTGAGATTCATCAATGCTGTGGTGTGATGCAGTAATTAATTCTCTATTACTGCTGAGCAGTATTTCACAGTATAGATACACTGTAGTTTATTTATTCATTCCCTTGTAGTGTTTTGCCCAGTTTTTGGCTATTACAAATAAAGCTGCATGTTTTTGTATGAACATATGCTTTTCGTTCTATTGGGTACAAACATAGGAGTTGAATGGCTGGATCATATGGTAGGCATATGTTTAACTTTTTAAGAAACTGGCAAAATGTTTTCCAAAAAGATTGTACAATTTTACATTCCTACCAGATGTGTATGAGAGTTCCAGTTCCTCCAAATCCTCACTGACACATAGTAAATTCCATTTTTTTAAATTTTAGGCCTTTTAATATGTGTGTTGTATGACTGTGGTTTTATTTTGCATTTCCCTAATGAGCAATGATGTTGAGCATCTTTCCATGTGCTTGTTTGCCATTCATATATTTTTTGGTGAACTGTTCAAATATTTGGCCATTTTTTTCACCTGAGTTGTTTATTTTCTTGAGTTTTGAGAGTTCTCTCTACATTCTGGATATAAGTTCTTATCAGATACATAATTTACAAATATCTTACTGTCTTAATTACTGCAGCTTTATATACAATGTTGAATTTATGTAGTGCCAGTCCTCCAACTTTGTTCCTTTTCAGAGCTGTTTCATCTATTCTAGATCCTCCACACTTCCATATGAATTTTAGAATCAGCTTGTTAATTTCTTAAACTAAAAAAATATAAATGCCTGTGAAATTTCGATTGGAATTGCCTTAAAGATATAGATCAATTTTCAGGAAATTGACACAATAACAACATATAAACATGATATATCGCTCCACTTATTAGACCTTTTTAAATTTATCTCAGCCATGTTTTGTAGTTTGCAGTACATTGGTCTTGAACATCTGTCATTTCTCATCTCTATTTCATTCTTATCCTATTAAATGGTACTTTTATTTCAATATCCAATTGTTTATTGATAATATGTAGAGATGCAGTTGTTTTTTGTACAATTGATTGTTCTTGCATCCAGAAGCCTTGCTAAACTCACTTTTTAATTCCAGTAGCAACTCTGTAGATTCTATCACATTTTCTACATACATGATCATGCCATCTGCAAAAAAAAACAAGACAGTTTTTCTTCTTAGTTTCTCATCTGGATGTCTTTTGTTTCTTTATCTTGCCTTATCACACTGTCTAGATCTTCAGTACAATGCTGAGTAGGAGTGATAAAAGTACACATGTCTGTCATCTCCGTGAGTTTTGCAGTAAAGCACTCATTCTTTCATAAGTATGCTGTTCACCGTAGGTTTCTCATAGACCCCTTTTATCAGGTTGAGAAAGTTTCTTTTTTTCTTTTTCTTTTTTTTTTTTTTGAAACAAGGTCTCACTCTATCACCCAGACTGGAGCACAGTTGTGCGATCTCAGCTCACAGCAACCTCTGCCTCCTGGGTTCAAATGATTCTTTGCTTCGGCCTCCGAAGTAGCTGGGATTACAGGCACCCACCATCACGCCCGGCTAATTTTTGTATTTTTAGTAGAAACGGGGTTTCACCATATTGGCCAGGCCGATCTCAATCTCCTGACCTCAAATGATCCTCTCGCCTCGGTCTCCCAAAGTGCTGGGATTACAGGAGTGAGATACCATGCCCGTAACAAATTACTAATAGAAAGAAACTTTCTTTTACTGGAAAGTTGGTATCCATATTCATGAGGGATATTGGTCTGTACTTTAGCAGTGGTCTAGAATTTTTGATATATTTTATTTCAATTTTTATTCAATTCAAATGACTTTATACTTTCACTGTTGATTTCTTCTTTGACCCTTGGGTAAAAGGATATCATTTAGTTTCCAGTATTTGGGGATCATCCACAGATCTGTCCAGTAATTGAATTCCATTGCCAGAGAACATACTTCTGTGAATTCTTCTAAATGTATTGAGATACGGTTTTTGTTGTTGTTGTTGTTGTTGTTGTTTTTTAATTATACTTTAAGTTCTAGTGTATATGTGCACAGCGTGCAGGGTTGTTACATATGTATACATGTGCCACGTTGGTGTGCTGCACCCATTAACTCATGATTTACATTAGGTATATCTCCTAATGCTATCCCTCCCCCCTCCCCCAACCCCATGACAGGCCCCGGTGTGTGATGTTCCCCACCCTGTGTCCAAGTGTTCTCACTGTTCAATTCCCACCTATGAGTGAGAACATGTGGTGTTTGGTTTTCTGTCCTCGCGATAGTTTGATCAGAATGATGGTTTCCAGCTTCATCCATGTCCCTACAAAGGACATGAACTCATCCATTCGGGACATAGGCGTGGGCAAGGACTTCATGACTAAAACACCAAAAGCAATGGCAACAAAAGCCAAAATTGACAAATGGGATCTAATTAAACAAAAGAGCTTCTGCACAGCAAAAGAAACTACCACCAGAGTGAACAAGCAACCTACTGAATGGGAGAAAATTTTTACAATATACCCATCTGACAAAGGGCTAATATCCTGAATCTACAAAGAACTTAAACAAATTTACAAGAGATATGTTTTATGGCTCAGAATACCTTGGTAAATGTTCCTTGTGTGCTTGAAAAGACTATGTAATACACTATTGTTGGATGGAGTCTTCTATAAATATCAATTAGATCATATTGTTTGATAGTATTGTATAAACATTCTGTATTCACAATAATGTGTTGTTTACTTGTTCTATCAATTATTGGAAGAAGGTTATTGAAATCTGAAATTATAATTGTGAATTTGTCTATTTCTCCTTGAGGTTTTATCACATGTTGCTTCATGTACATTAAAGCTCTGTTTATTAGGTACACAAACATTTTGGATTTTTATGTTTTATTGATGAATTGACCCCTTTATTATTTTGACATGATCTTCTTTATCCCTGATAATATTCTCTTCTGTGAGATCATCTTGTCTGGTATTAACATAGCCATTCCTGCTTTCTTTTAATTATTGTTAGCATGGTGTATATTTTTTCATTCTTTTACTTTTATCCTATCTGTGTCTTTATGTTTAACATGTCTGTCTTGTAGGCAGCATATAGTTGGGTCTTGCTTTTGAAAATCTGACAATCTCTGCCTTTGGGTGTTTAGGCTATTTGCATTTAATGTGATTATCAGTATGGGTAGGTTTAACTATAGCATCTTGTTATAACTCTTTATTATTTTAGTGATTGATTTAGGATTGATACCACACATCTTTTAACTTATTGTAATATACCACTTCAGGTGTAATATGAGAACCTTACAATAATAAGTTTTCATTTACACCCTCCCAGGTTTGTACTATTGCTGTCATCTATTTTACTTTTACATAGGCAATAAATTTCACACCACATTGTTATTATTTTTAAACAATCAATTATCTTTTTAAATGATTTGAATAAAAAGAAAAAATATTATACATTTATTCACATAGTTATCATTCCTGGTGTTCTTCAGTCCTTTGTATAGATCTATATTTTCATGTGGTATTTTTGTCCTTCTTCCTGAAGGATTTTAACATTTTAACATTTTTAACATCAACAATTAACGTTAAAAAAAAATTTTTTTTTTTTTTTGAGACAGAGTCTCACTCTGTCACCCAGGCTGGAGTGCAGTGGCGTGATCTCGGCTCATTGCAAGCTCTGCCTTCTGGGTTCACACCATTCTCCTGCCTCAGCCTCCTGAGTAGCTTGGACCACAGGCGCCCACCACCATGCCCAGCTAATTTTTTGTACTTTTAGTAGAGACGGGGTTTTACCGTGTTAGCCAGGATGGTCTCGATCTCCTGACCTCATGATCTGCCCGCCTCAGCCTCCCAAAGTGCTGGGATTACAGGTGTGAGCCACCACGCCTGGCCAACATTTACAATTTTAACATTTCTTACAGCATGTCAGGGTCAGCTGATGAATTCTTTCCGTTTTTGTAGGTCAGAAAAAATCTTCACCTTTGTTTTTAAAATATATCGTTGCTACGTATATAATTCTAGTTTCACAGCTTTGTTCTTTCAGTACTTTTAAGATATTTCTCCTGGCTAACACAGTAAAACCCCGTCTCTACTAAAAATACAAAAAAATTAGCCAGGCATGGTGGTGGGTGCCTGTAGTCCCAGCTACTCGGGAGGCTGAGGCAGGAGAATGGCATGAACCCGGGAGGTGGAGCTTGCAGTGAGCCGAGATCACGCCACTGCACTCCAGCCTGGGTGACAGAGCGAGATGCTGTCTCAAAAAAAAAAAAAGATATTACTCCTTTAATAAAGATATTAAAGTTATTACTCTGTTTTCTTTCTTATATTGTCTCTGATAATAAATCATCTCTCATCCTTAACTTTGTTCCTCTGTAAGCAGTGTGTTTTTTAAGGGGCTGCTTTTCAGATTTTCTCTTATCAATGGTTGTCAGCAGTTTGATTATTATGTGCGTTGGTATAGTTGGATTTTTTTATTTTCCTTATACATGAGGTTTATTGAGCATTCCAGATCTGTATGTCTACAGTTTTTATCAAACTTAGAAATTTTCTGACCATTATTTATCCAAATTTTTTTTTCCTCCTCTTCTCCATCTCCTCTCTTTTGGAGACTCCAATTACATACATATTGAGCTACTTGAAGTTGTCCCACAGTTCAATATTTTTAAATTCTCTTTTCTCTGCTTTTCATTTTAGTCTCTATTGCTGTAATTTCAAGAGAATTTATCTTTTCTTTGGCCTAAATTTGTCTAAATTGCCATTTTTAAAATACATTCATTCTAGTGTATTTTTCATCTCACACATTGTAGTTTTCGTCTCTAGAAGTCAAATCTTAATCTGTTCTTGTATCTTCCATGTCTCTTTTTGAAAATGTAGAACACAGTTATAAAAACTGTTTCCATGTATTTTTCTACTCATTCTAACATCTTTCTATTTCTAGGTCAGTGATATAATTTGGTTTGTTCCCCCAAATCTGATGTTGAAATGTAGTCCCCAGCGTTGGAGATTGGGCCTGGTGGGAGGTGTTTGGGTCACGGGGGTGGATCCCTCATGACTTGGTGCTGTCCTCGTGATAGTGAGTACTCATGAGATCTGGTTGTTTAAAAGTGTGTAGCACCTCCCCTCCCCACTTTCTCTCTCTTGCTCCCGCTCTCACCATGTGAGACGCCCACTCCCCCTTCACCTTCTGCCATGACTGTCAGCTTCCTGAGGCCCTCACCAGAAGCCAAGCAGATGCCAGCACCATGCTTCTTGTATAGCCTGCGGAACCGTGAGCCAAATAAGCCTCTTTTCTTCATAAGTTACCCAGTCTTAGGTATTTCTTTATAGCCATACAAGAATGACCTAATACAGTCAGGTTGAATTGATTGATTCTTTTTCTCCTTAGTATGAGTTACATTTTCTTGCCTCTTTGCATGTCTGGTGGCTTTTGGTTGGATGCCAGGCATTGTTTATCTTCTTGGGTGCTGGATTTTTTTAATTCTATACATATTATTGAGCTTCGCTCTGGGATGAGCTTCTTGAATATAGTTTTATCCTTTTTGGTGTTGCTTTTAAAATATGTTAGGTGGGGCTGGAAAAGTGTTTAGAACTAATTGTTCTCCATAACCGAGGCAAAACCCTTCTCTGTACTCTACCCAGGTCTCTGTAAATCTTGACGTTTTCTAGTCTGGCTGTAGGAACAAGCACTATTCCTGGCCCTTTTTAAGTGCCAAGCACTGTTACCTCTCGTATTTTAGGGTGGTTCTTTCCCTGTCCTTAAGAAGTTTCCTGAAACTCATGCACTAGTCAGTTCACAGCCCCTTTCTAGAGAGTAGTGGCTAATCAAATATATTTATAAATTGTTCATACATTTGCCACATGCTCCTTAATATAGTTCCTTGAGCGTTCTCAGAACTACTGGGTGTGGTTCCCAAATAAGATAGCGTCATGACAAGCTGTCACATGTTTCTGAGATAAAAACAGTCACATAGGAATTTTGAATCTTAACTACTGTCCTGAACCAAAAATATAGAACTAATCATTATAAAACATGCCAAAAAGTTATGTTAAATTACCACATATTGACTTTATGTATGTTTTATTTTTCAGAAGCACAATTCAAAATCAAACCAAGAAGGAATTCTTTTGGGAACAATTTTAAGCACCCAGATGAATGAGAAACAAAATATTTCCAAATGGCCTAGGTCTGTTATTTAAAGTACTTACTTTAAAGAGATAGTCTCTACTTTAAGTCATATCCCAGTCGCTTTCCCCACCAAGAAGTGGTATTTTCCATAAGGAAGACAAGAAAAAAAAGCTCATGAAAATTAGTTCACTTCACTTCTACAAGAGGCATGCAAAAACCATACGGATCAATATACATTCATATTGTACATGAAAACAGATTTTAATAATTGTTTTTACTTTAATCTTAGAACATAGTATTTATCAATAATTGCTTGCTGAATATATTAATAAGTTTCGATGAGAAGTTCCCTTCACTTGAATTTTGGTCAGATTCTAAGCTATATGGGAATTATAGACATGTTGAAAAATCGTGGGTTTACCTAAGACTAAACCTCAACTGTTGGCCAGTTTTTAAAGGTTTGTTGTTGTTGTTGTTTTTTAGAAAGGCACCAAATATGATTCATGACTACAAAAATAACCTTTATTATTCATACTATAATATTTGCTATTTATATTTTAATTCTCCTATAAGCTGACATTTTGATATTTGAAAAAATATATACAACCCAAGTGTCTATTAAAATCAGTTCATTAGGACATAAAACAACTCATCGGAGATGTAATTTGGCCATTTCAAGGTACTGATACTTTTGAAACACATTTAGGACCACATGGAATACAGAATGGGGCCAAAACACAGAAATCTGCTTTTGGGCTGATGGATATGGACTAGAGGTGACTAGACTATATTTTCAGGCAGGTGAATTTATCCACTTCAACAAAAAGCATTGTTAATTCAATACAACTCTTCCACCCAATAATCTATATTTTAAAAGAAATAAGCATTTTGCATCTGGAACAAAATGAATGCTCTGAGATGAAAATAGTAGAATTCAGCCTGCTTGCATAGGAAATATGCCAAGAGGAAGAAAGAGGAAGCATACATTAGGCACTTTAGAGTCACTACAAATTTTAAGTTCCTTCTTTGAAGCAAATAATCAGAAGAAATGGCCTGATTTCTAATTTTGTGCCCACTTACCAAGAGTCATTCATAACCCCCATCTATTTCCAGATGGCACTTCAGATGCTAGGTGAATGGCAGCATCGTGGAAATGTTTAGGCTTTACTCAGCCAGTGTCAGTCATGAAGTATCTCCTGAAGAATGGAGAGTTTCTTTGCTTGCCAAGATGCCCTGCTTTGAATACTGCTCTGATTCAATTCGCTCTTATTTCCTAAGCCAAATTTAAGATCGTAAGACTCTTCCGAGAAAATTCTAAAGACCATCCATCACACTGTCCATTCTACTTATTCTGTAATATGAACCTAAACATTTCTACTCTTTAAACATGGGATAGGGAGAGGGAGACCCAAGAGAGTAGGAATTCATGGTCCACCCTCTCAACTAGGAAAGGAAATCAAAGCAAGCCACAAGGAATCCAGAGACAGATTAATTACAGATTTGTCATTTGGTGAAGATGAGCAAAATGAAAGGTTTCATCTCTCTAATCAAGATGTACAATTTCACCTCTCTGGCATTAAACTTATGACTATATATTAGATGCCCACTGATATTCCAATGAGAAGGGTTTAATGGGAGGAGAGGAGGCATTTTCCAAGCTCCATCAGTCCTTTCAGCCCACTAAGTGATGTCTTCACTGAGCTCTCATACCCTTAAAAGACATCACAAATCTACAACTGAAAAACTTGGAATTCCATTGCCTTTTCCTCTGAATTTTCCCAAGGAGGGGAGGTCAGGGAACAGGCTGGCCTACATTCTGTTTATTTCAAAAGAAACTCATTTTCTGCCAAGCAGTCGCTCATCTACCGAAACAATCTGTATCATCAAATTTGAGGACATTCTTTCCATGCCATCCTACTTAAACCAACAGAACTTGAATAGCGCTGCTTTGAACTGAGTTCTTACATATTAAGGTAAATTAAATACATAGTTGAAGAAGAGCAAAGTTCATGAAAAATTGCCGAGGTGTCCTAATTTCCTTTGGATGTGGGCATCCCAGTCCTACAGTTTCTTGAGCAGGTATCATGTGTCTATAGATTCATTGACATAGAACTCAGCTTGGTATTTAAGTAACAAGATCAGAATGTTGTCTTATTTTTTACTACTGTATCCCCAGCCCTGTTTCATATCATATAGCAGTTGCTCAATAAAAATTTATTGAAAGAATGAACTGGATATTTTAAAGATTATGTTTTTGCCTCTTTTATTTTCCTGTATTTTAATTATTTTTACACTGCAGATATTGCCTGTGACATGAGGTAAATGTGAGAGGGATAGTTAAAATAAGTAACGCTAATAAAAACAGGTAGGGGCGCAGTGGCACATGTTTGTGATCCCAGCACTTTGGAAGGCTAAGGCAGCCAGATCGCTTGAGCCCAGGAGTTCAAGACCAGCCTAGCCAACATGGTGAAACCCCATCTCTACTAAAAACACACACACAAAATTAGCCGGGTGTGGTGGTGCGTGCCTGTAATCCCAGCTATTCATGATGCTGAGGTGGGAGAATCGCTTAAGCCTGGGAGAGGGAAACTGCAGCAAGTGGCGATCGTGCCACTGCACTCCAGCCTGGGTGACAGAGTGAGACCCTGCCTTAAAAAATTAAATTAAATTAAATTAAAACAAAAATGAGTAGGATAACCTCTCTCTGGAAAGAAACCAAGAACAACACAAGAGCATTCTGAAGGAGGCCACAGGTGAGCCCAGGGCAACAAAGCTGATATGACGCAAAGACTGTGTTCTGATTGTCTCCATGAACCAACACCCCCACACAAGGCTTAGGAAACCCTGCAAGACCAAAGCTGGCCCATCAGCCAGCACTTTTTACCTCAGGCTTTCTATGTCAGGCTCAGCCACGGTTATCTGGGAAACATCAAAGATAGAATAAGCCCCAGTTCACAGGGGAGAAAGCACTTTCTTGACACATCTAGAACGCCAGAGAATCTATAGCTGTCTTTTCCATAACCCTTCTCATTCTTTGCATTTCACCATAAACATCACACCCCTGGGCCCTTGTAAGTACGGATTGCGCGCAACTTACTTTCCACAGCCCCCAGTACCTTCCTTAACCCAGTATTCATCACGATGCACCACGATGTCATTTGTCTAAACTGTGTGTGTGCCACCAGTGACATGTCTGTCTTCTTCATCCTGACTCCAGCTCCACATAATGAAATTAAGGAAGGAGGGAAGGGACTGAGAAGAAAAATAGACAGGAAAGAGGGGGGACAAGTGTGGTCAATCACAGAGCAAGGGGACATCTGGAGTATTGCTTCCCTCTGAAACAGGAGTCGTAATTCTAATATCTTCACAGACTAGGAAAAGCCCTCTTATTATTGAGTGGTAAGAAACAGAAATCTCACCAGACTGCAACCCTGTGCCTGTGCATACACTAGGAGCTAGAGGCAACAGCTAGGAGGAACTTAGAGAATGTTTTGCAACATCCCACAAAATGGTAACGAAAAAGCCTGCATGAGTGTTTCCAAACATAAGTTTCTCCAAGCTGGGCCGTGAACGTCATCAATAATGCTTGCCCTTCCCCAGTGTAAGGAGGGCAGCACTGGTTGTTCAGCTCTGAATGCTCTCATACACAACTTTTTCTTTTAACTCCTTTTAATTCCAGATTTTCCTAAGTCTACTACTATCAATGGGAATAATAACCAAAACAGCATAGCTAGAAGGACCTTCAGAAAGGGACAGAAAAAAAAAAAATAGCAAGAGCACAGCTTGCCAAAAGCTATTCAGATATCCAGTTATGCCTATTTTTTTTTTTTTTTTTTTTTTGAGATGGAGTCTTGCTCAGTCACCCAGGCTGGAGTGCAGTGGTGCCATCTCGGCTCACTGCAAGCTCCGCCTCCCAGGTTCATGCCATTCTCCTGCCTCGGCCTCCCAAGTAGCTGGGACTACAGGCACCTGCCACCACGCCCGGCTAATTTTTTTTTTTTTGTATTTTTGGCAGAGACAGGGTTTCACCCTGTTAGCCAGGATGGTCTTGATCTCCTGACCTCATGATCCACCCACCTCAGCCTCCCAAAGTGCTGGGATTACAGGCGTGAGCCACCGCACCTGGCCCAAATTTTTTAATTAAAATTAAATTTAAAAAATATTTTCCAATATATAAGCTGGAATATGGTTGGAGAATAAGTAAGAATTTTCTTTTCCTATGAACCCAAACAGCAAAGAGGCCTCATAACTGGCTGACCTAAGAGCCAGATGTCTGTCTAGGAACCTGGTGACTAAGCTGGTGGAGAATACACATTAAGAATATTCATTTTCAATTTCTTCCAAAAGAAAATTACAGAAGTGTCTATTTCTTATTTCTGCATGTTCCTCTCTAATGAAGGGTACTTCAAAAATTTTTTCTAAAGACCTCAGGGCAATGATAGAAGCATGCTGCAAGTAAAAGGTACAAATCACACTTTGAGCCGTTTATTCACACATTTGTGGCCAAACATTCTGTGGCCAGGGTCCATCCTACAAACCTGAAGCCCTGAATTTTGGACTGTGTCCTAAAGAAGTAAACACAATTTATTGTTATAATTCCTCCCCATTCCACTTTTAATAAAATATAAGTTTTAAAATGTGAAATGTCTATGGATACATGTGGGTATCATAGAGCATGTAGGCCACATGTATACACACGTACACTTGAGAGGGCCTTGGTGGCTAATATTTCTTTCTAATTCATCTAGCATACTCCCCCACCCCCACCATTTCATTGCTTTTTCGTGCAAAGTGACCACAGTGGATCTAAATTTGGCACATTTCAAGGTCAAGTGATGCAGCAAAACAGAATCTGACCTCAAACAATATGCCTTTGTCCATTCACCCGTCCACGTAAATGTGCACACACACTTAGCTTCGCTTGCTCCAAGTTCATAAATCTTCATCCCAGAACATTACTTGCTTCTTCATCGAACACTTACAGAGAGAACACATCTGGATATGTTTGTTCCTTCCCCTCCATCCCCCATAACCCTCCACCCCTCAACACATAGCACAGCTGTAAGAGCAAGGAGAATATGCTTTTTAAATTCCATTGGCTCATGTAGGCACAGAATCTGAAGCAGCTCCAAAATGGACATCAAGTAAAAAATACCAGTTTTCAAAACTCTGTAATTATGTATTTACACAAATTACATAATCCTGTATGTATTTACATACAATTACAGATTATCAAGTAAATAACACAAGGTTGTAGTGTTAATGAGATGAAATAGAATAAAAACACCAGAAGGCAGCCATTTGTTTATCTACAAAACAGGACCTGGCAGGGCAGGTTCCCCAACACTGACCTGGCATGTCCTTCACCACTGCTTGGGGACATTCGCATGACAGACGGGAAGGTTGTTCAGCCCATGCTCGGTAAGTCTTCGACCACAGAGCAAGTGTTGGCACCAACAAGACAGTGGTTTGGCTATCTAAGCATCTGTTTGTGAATCCAGAACCCCCATTCCACAGTGGCTCAGGGCTGCCATTCACCAGGCTTTGGGTCTCATAAGACAAGAACTGGATGCAAACCCGTGAGCTGGGGGTGACTCACTCTACCGCCCAACAGACAATGCCCACGTCGAAACCCTGAGCCATCCACTCTCCCAGTTCGACTATTTACATAAATCGCATGAGTCAATATTTATTTATTTACAGACCATTACAGTTTATTGTATCAATTGCCAAAAGCATATAACAATTTGCTTGTCTTAAAAAAAAAAAAAGTACCAAAACAAAATTAACTCCAAAAGTAGACCTTAAAGTAGCATTTTACAGGAATGCATGAAGATTTTAGTCTTTTTCACAATTTTCTTTCTTTTAGGTCGATTATCTAAGGTCTCATGCTACTTTAAGACTACTTTTGGCTGTCACCTAAAATCAATTTTTTCAGTGCTACATAGTATACCTATGACATCCTAGAAACTTGATTCTTCCCTGTGGTCAAATGTTTAATATTTTTCAGCCAAAAAAAAATGCCGTTTGGAAAAACTAAAGCCTGAATATGTGCACATTTTAGCAGCAGCAAAGGGTTAAATAATAAATAAGAATACTAGTTTTTGGAATTAAATGCAGTTTCTGTTTAGAAAGGAAAATAAAACAAGAAAATAAATGAAGAGGACATTCTGAGTTTTATCATAAATCAACTATTTTACATTGCTTCTGTCCCCTCCCCCTAAAATATCTCTTAATTCCAAATATTAGACTTAGATTTTCCTTAATGCACATCAGCAGGAGGGCATTGCCATGTACTCCAACTTGGACCACAGAAAGGCAAGACGTCGTCACAACAATAAGTCATGCGCTTCTAGCTCCTAACAGCTGTCACTCACCAGTGACACACTTTTATTTTTCATAGAGAATGTGCATCAGAGCAAAACAAAGTTTGAATAGTAAATTTTAAAATTAGTTCCATAAATCCCAACACATGTTTAAACTGTCACTTTCTACTTCTCAACACAACTGGCTAGAAAGTGTCATCTGTAGATGAGAATTTGTTATAAATTCCTTTTTTTTTAAATATTGCTTTAAGAATTTGGCTCTTTTCTCCTTAGTATATAGTAAGAAATAGTCTCACTTGCCCAAGGGCAAGTTCCAAAATTATTGCTACTAAAGAAATACGTATTCTTATGCTTTTCAGCATAAAATGTTATAAAAGCCTTGTAAAAGATATTCTACATAGTAACATCACCTCTAAAAAAATTGAGCGCTTGTGGAGACCATTTTAAAAAACAAAACACAGTCAACAAGTATAATACTTTCCCCCTCATTGTCATTACTGATAACGATTTATTAGTTTCATTTTGCAAGTTTTACTAAGGGTGCTATTACCACGTAATTATGACAGTTCACACTGATAGCCATTTTCTCTAAAAGATGTTACAATGACCCCATGATACTTCTATAATTTCATATTTGATAGCCAAGTGAACCAAAAAAAGTTTACAAGTATGATCCTGTTAATCTGATTCTTACGTCTTTAAAAAAAATAGTCTGTGCTACGTACTTTTTTTTCCTTTTTTGAGAATTCTAAATCAATACAATGTTTGATGTTAATACTGTCATTCTGGAGATCGGCTAAAATAAAAGCATAGTTATTCTTTAGCTTTGGTATATTCTGCGATAGATTTAAACAAGTAAGACATATACCAACCCTCATATTTTCCAACCATGAAGTTACAATAGTGGAGTCACTTATGAGAGAGGAAATATTGCAGACACAGAATCAAAGTTTGAGACCCAGTTTATCTTTAATCCTCTGGGATAAGCTATGAAACAAGCAGTCTGAAGAGTGAATACTCAGTGTCATGAGCAATGTGCATAAGTTTACAATAATATGGGCACAAAAGAGATTGTCACCTTTAGTACATTAGGGTCATTAGAATTTCTCATATCCATGCACCGTTATATCTACTTGCATGAATTTACCACAGGTTCATAGCGGACTTTGCCATTTAATGCTTACAGAGCCTAAAGCTTCCAAAATGCCTATCTGGCCTGTACATGTTTCATTAAAAATAAACTCTATATAATAAATAAATATATAAAATAAATAAAATGTTGCCTTTGGAATTTCTATAAATAAATTTAACTTTTTTTTATTTTTATTTTTTATTTTTTTTTATTTTTTACTAAGAGGTCTTTGCTTTAAGTTCACTGGGATGATACCAGTGAGAATTAACTGAAAGTCTTTTAAGTAAGACTGCACCCTCGCGCAGGCCACCAGCCAGAATCCTGATAAGTCGAAGTATGGCAGCTGTGCTGATATAGGATGAAGTACAACTGATCAGAAATGTAAAAGCGTGTCTATTTCCAGCATGCATCAGGCCGCAGTCCTTTTGCTCTCGCTCCGCCCGCATCTCCCGCTACACACACACACACACACACACACACACTCCTAGCGCTCAGTCTCTCTCTCTCTCTCCTCTTCTCTCATGATAAATCAAGCAAGTGGCCCTAGGCAGCCCTCCAGGAGGAGGAGCCTTTAAGTGCAGAACAAAATCAGCATATTCCCATCCAAGCCTCCATCATACATTATGCATGCGACAAAGTTTGGCAACAGTGGAGCTGATGTGATGACACAGCTAATCAATAAGAACCCACCGCGTGAAACCTTTATAGTGGTTACTTTTTTAAGGGCTCAAGTGAAGAAATTGTCTTTGTCAACTTTGGCTTAGAATATCCTTATACAGTTCAGGTACTTTGTCGGGGTCCACTGGTCTAGGTAAAAAATGTGTGAATTTCTGGTGCCGTTTAGTCCTAGTCCCTTCTCTTGGAGTCCCATCTTTATTTAATGCAACATAGTATCGCCTTCCAGTGTCCACGTGCTTATATAGGTTTGATGAGTACGTATTATACCAGTTTTCTTCGAACTGTTCTCTGAATACACACTCTTGGGTTAGTTTTTCCTGTAAAAAGAAAAAGAGGGAGAACATTAGGAAAAACAGCTAATGCATGCTGGGCTTAATACCTAGGTGATGGATTGATAGGTGCAGCAAACCACCTTGGCACACGTTTACCTATTTAACAAACCTGCACATCCTGCACATGTACCCCAGAACTAAAAATTAAAATTAAAATTTTTTAAAAAGGTAAATAAATATGTTGCAAAATTAGCTACATTCAATATTAAAAGTAACACAATATAACCTCCATGAGAAAATACTGATGTTTTAGTCCATTTTAACCATTTTAATGCATTTTGCAAAGACTGCCTAACCCTGCAAATTTAACTACATTCTAATCTCTAACTCATAATGACTAAAGCACAAAAGAGTCTAAACGTTTTCTAAACTCTTGCACATACCAATCATTTGAATGAGTCAAATGCAAGGAACACCTAATGTCATACGTTGTTGCCATTTTTCCTAGAGGAGCTATGTGGTGACCACACTGGGAGGGAGAGCCTGTGCCTTGGCAAGGCTCAGATAACAGCTTTAACACCAGTATATATTTTATAAAGTACCTGCTGCAGAGATCAACATTAGCAGCACGACCAGTGATGTCAGATATGTTCTGCCCTTTTTAGCGGCAGCATTTACTTACTGCTCTCTATGAGTGGTTTTTAAACTTCATTCCATGTGTAGCAGAATCACCTGAGATGCCTTTTCAAGATGCAGACTTCTGAGCCCCAAACCTTTAAAACTCTGATTCAGCAATTCTCAAAATATGCATTTTTAACAGGCCCCTGGGAGAATTCTAATGCAGAATCCTCTCAGTCTACATTTTAAAACATAATGCTTCTATCATGACTGAGTGAGTTTTCCTGAATCCAAAGTAAAAGCATATATTCTGGTCTTCCTTTTCCTTGAATTTAGATAGAACAAGAGACCCCTAACTGAAAAAGCTACATTCTCAGGTTCACAGATACCAAGAAGAAACGTGCACTGATCCAGATCAGAAAGGTTCTGCATCTTCCTAGATGAACTGCACTTCCTCTCCACTCGAGCTTTATGAAAGCTGGGGTTCAATTGAACCCCACAACCTAGGGCTCCTGAGGTTGCAATACTCATGGGCAGTAACAACAAAAATAACACACACACACACACACACACACACCACATCCCAAAGCCATGAACACGCCCCAGGTAAAAATGTGTGCATTGAAGCTGGCCCCTAGAGAAATAAGGTGACAGGACTTACTGGCCTTTTTGCTCTTCTCACTGTTCAACTGAAACTTTTAAAATCAATATCTTTAGTGTTTAAAACAGTAAACACGAAAATAACTTGTTAGAAATAGTTTCTTTTCTCTTACCTACCTGGCACCTTATATAAATAAGAAAACAAATAAGCAAATACAGATAAGGACATTCGTTTCTGTCATTCAGACCCAGGGGACAGACAGTAAACTTTATACATCACCAAAATACAGACAGTTCTCTTTCCATGTATGTAGTTAAGGACACAATTTAATAAAATGAATTCATAGATATCAGTTGGGTAGAATCCATCATCCCCAACTCCTTGCAGAGTAAGTCAGGAGAGCAAAGGAGAGGGGAAGGGGAGAGAATTTGACAAAATCAATCAATAGCCCATCATGAGGCCACCTTCTCTAGGTCCCCTCCCTAATCCAAAGGCTTAAACCACACTCAAGAGGTCATGAGGGCCGGCACTTCCTGACAGGTGCTCTTCTATGTGTTTGGAAGCACTGAGTAGGTTTTTAGCAAAATACTATCTCACTGGACAAGTTTTGCTAAGTGAGCTGAAATGCGGGGAAGCAGAAAGGAAAAACAATGCGTCAGGCAAGGACAAAAAGGATGGGAAAACTTTAGACCTCTGGTGCTGGGTTCATGGGGACAGAATGAATCGCAGAAACCAAGCCCCACCCCAAACTGGAATACTCTCATCTGAGGGTGGCCGGGAGAAGCAGCTCTACCCCGCAGGAGGGGTGCACAGGAGAGAGGCACTCCTGCACCCTCCTCTGCATGTGGGCCTAGAGGGGTGCTCTTCTGGGGAAACCCAACCTCCTCCTATGCTGGGGAGATTGGGCTGAATGTGACTTCCCTCTCATCTCTATTGAAACTGATAAAAGTTTAAGTGTGTTAAAGACATTAATGGCTATTTTAGTCCTTACTTCCATTTGCATAATAGTCTCCTCACAGGCAAGATTATTCCTGGCTAAAAATAGCTGGTTTCGGTTTGCTGCAATTAAGTGAAATTTCTAAACAAATATGTGCATTTATTTTATCATTAATACAATAGACCAAAAGATGGGATTGGATGAGCCTTTAGTTCTAGAAGGGACAAGAAAAACTAATTAAAAGTCAGCTTTCTTTTTTGCAGCAGGAAATCACATCACCTAAAAACACTATGAAATTAAACTTTATTTTAAATGTAGAACACTTCCTCCTCCTTTTTGAGCCATGAGTGAGGCGCTAGCTTATATTGCCTCTGCAGACATAGCACACCCATAGCACAATGCTTTTTCTTGGATCAGAAACAGATACACAAAAATCCCAGCAGAAGATAATGAGTTTATGTGACCGGAAAGCCTGACTTTGGAGTGAGAAGCCTGCTCCTATCCCAGCTTCACCCGTCACTAGCTGCAGGGCTTTACACCTGATTCTCTTACCTCTCCAAGTCTCAGTAACCTCATCTTTAAAACAGGTTAGTAATAAGTGTCTTGAGGCAGGGTTGTGGCAGAGATCCAATCAGAGAGCAGTGCTGAACACCGAGGAAGCTCCCAGTCAACAACAGTGTTGTTAATATCACATTAACATCTTAACATCTTAGAACCTGAATAAACCTTAGAAAACAGCAAATGCAACTTTTCCAGTTAAAATACATGGGACAGCAAGGCCCAGATGTGAAGCAATTTGCGCCTGGTCTGTGCCACAGGATCTTGTTATTATGTAATGAAGCCACCACAGCAAGAAGTTTCCAGGAGCCCTAGCACAGCCACCACACTCTTGGGACCAGGCCCTTCCACTTTTCACTTTTCACTAAGCATAGTAAAAAGAGTCCTACGTGGGGGCCGGGCGCGGTGGCTCACGCCTGTAATCCCAGCACTTTGGGAGGCCAAGGCGGGCGGATCACGAGGTCAGGAGATCCAGACCATCCTGGCTAACACGGTGAAACTCCGTCTCTACTAAAAATACAAAAATATTAGCTGTGCGAGTTGGCGGCCGCCTGTAGTCCCAGCTACTCGGGAGGCTGAGGCGGGAGAATGGCGTGAACCCGGGGGGCGGAGCTTGCAGTGAGCCAAGACAGCGCCACTGCACTCCAGCCTGGGCGACAGAGCGAGACTCCGTCTCAAAAAAAAAAAAAAAAAAAAAGAGTCCTATGTGTCTCTCTCTATTTCAAAATGTAATTTTTGAATAATTCTATTTATCTGCAGGAGGAATGAGTGGAGAGGGTAGGAAAATAGCAATCATGAACAAAATGCCACAGTGGTAGAGGTATCACTATCTAAGAATGAAACATGAAATTGTTTCCACTGCTTAAGAAAAGATTCTCATTTTATACTTTTTTAAAGAATAGAAAACCCCCCTTTTAAAAAAATAAATATGCTAAGAAATTGAACTGACCTTTTCACTGCCAGTTAACACTTCCCTATTTCCCTAGCAGGCTATTACAGCATCTTTCACGCACACACATAACTTAGAAAATAAAGCCAATTATTCAATTTAAAACAGTATAATTGGCCAGGCACAGCAGCTTATGCCTGTAACCCCAGCACTTTGGAAGGCCCAGGCAGAAATATCACTTGAGGCCAGGGGTTCAAGACCAGCCTGGAAAACATAGTGAGACCCCCATCTCTACAAAACAAAAAATTAGCTGGGCATGGTGGTGCACACCTGTAGTCCAAGCTACGCAGGAGGCTGAGGCAGGAGGGTCACTTGAGTCGAGGCTGCAGTGAGCCATGATTGTGACACTGCACTATAGCTTGGGCAACAGACTGAGACTCTGTCTCTAAAAATCAAAATCAAACAAAAGAAAAACAGTATAATCTACAGCTAGCATTTTTTGTGATGGCTGAGTCCAATTCCAATTGTCTCATACACAGGAGGGTTATATAACTTCAGTCAACAAGTTAAATGAGATTGTGCAAACATGACATTGCAAAATCACTGGTACATTTAAGCTCCTGCAATTACACCAATTATGCCACACAGATCAGCTTAGATCCCTTAAAAATTAAAATTATCATGAAAAGTTATAAAGACTGTGTTACTCATCTAAATCATACATATGCTTTTAAATAATTTCTTCCTCTTATTGGGGATTATGCCAATGTGTGATTTTTGTTTTAGACGGAGTAGCAAGATCTACAGAAATAATCTCTTTATGACCACACTTCAGTACTTAGTGATACAATATTTAGTTGAGGTGAAAATATTTATGTTATGTATTTCTACTCCAAAATCATTTCTCTAAATAAAAAATAAGTAAATGAATGCAAATCTGGATAGCAAAAAATATTAACCTGTATTCTTATATAGATGTGCGGATGAAGGGAAGGGGTGGGGGAGGGAGTGTCTGCCTTCAAATAAACTATACACTCCAGAGTTATAGAACTCAGATGTTTTAAAACTCACCACATGTTTCTAATGCAGACAGTTTATAGAGTATTCCACTATAAAGTGATCAATTCTTGTTTTATTGTATTTCCATGTTTTAATTTTTTTTTAGATTATTTAACTATAGCTGTTTATGGCATACCTATCTTTGAACTGTTGGATTATATCACTGGGCATGGGTGGAGAATGTGGATTTAATTCAAAAGTCTACTAAAGTCCATGCTTTGGAACAAAATCTGGTGAATGTTAGCAACGATGGAAACCTCTTTTCATTTTATATCATCAAATTCCAAGCGGTGGGAAAAATTGAAATTAAAACTTCAAAACTTTTACCAAATCCTATTAAAACCAAAGTATGAGATAATAATGTGAAAATTATAGTACAGCCCAGGGAATGCTTAGGAATGTTATAAGACATAAACTTATACTGACACTATTTAAAAATATTAGACAATTTGAAAATGTGTAATCCACATGGGCAACATTATGCTCAATTCATATCTATGCCCACTTAAAAAATGAAGCCAGAGTTGTTTCAAAAGTCAAGACTTAGTAATAGTTATTGAAAACGTATAGACTTATGCCATGCTGTTATTTTAAAACATAATTTTCATATTAATAAACATGTGGTGTCATTTTGTCCACATGGTTGCATTTATTCTACTCAATGGACCGCTTAGCCTACTTGCTGCTATGTTATAAACTAGTACAACACATCAACTTATGATCAGTGATTGCACAGACATTGAGTTCACTGTAGAGGTCCCAAACATTTCATAAGTTAATGACTTCAATGTAATCATTCATTCTCATATCTACTGTTTAATACAGTCATGATATTTTAAACCTCCCTTAACCACAATTACTCGTACAGATGTACTCTTCCTCATTAATAATCTAGCAGTAAAGCCTTAATGGGAGTTGTTGCAAGGATCAGGGTGATTAAATATAATGACTAAAGGACCATTAATAAGAAGCCAGGTCTTTTCACTCTCCTCTCATGGGAGAAGTCCCCAACTAGACAGAAAGCAACAAACACAGAGAGACGAGGCAAGAGGGCACTATTTATTTCATGAGAAGCTCCGACCCAGACCCAACCCAATATGGCTCACCTTAAGCCCTGTTTTCCAAAACCTCTAAATTCCCCAGTATTCCAGATGGGCCTGCTTTTATATCCACATTCCTGGCCATCAAAATTGCCACCAGAATTGTGGGAACAATTGAATCAGTTGTGTCTGGTCCACATAAACAAAATGAACCAAGTAGGCAGGCCATTTTTCATTTTGTCTCGTCAAAGTATATAGGAAACTAAGAATTCCTAAATTCTCTCCAATCCTCCTCCACCTAAAATAAAAAATGAAAAGAAAAACAGAAAAGACCCTTTCCCAGAAGCTGCTTACGTCAGTATTTGGGAACTCAATGATAGGGGTCCCAGGCTGAATCTTGTCACATACACACACACACACACACACACACGCATGCACACATCTTCAGTGTTGCATGCTCACCAACCATGTGGTACCCAGTTTGCTGCCAAGGACAGAACCTGCCAAATATACCACAGGACAAACTAGACAATTGAGAGGTCTTCCTTGGAAGCTGCCTATAAAAATGAATGTTTGTTTAGTAAATCATATTAGCTCATAAACTTTTAACACATGTTCAGAGGGGTACTCCCACAGAGGAAAGAAAGTCTTGCTCAGGGAATAATAGAATTCAAGTTTTCAAAGTTTAATATTTACTTTGAGAAGTATTTTTGCTTGTGTTAATGTTTAGTCAATGTACATTTAATCATTCCATAAACAAACCTACAGGAAAAATTCATCAAATTTAACATCTTACAACACCAAGTTGAAAAAAAAATCACATATAACATTTTTCCCCCATAGACTAGTGTCTGGTAAGAGTAGTAATATAATTCAATGATCACTTAAAATGCACATCAAAGATATGCAAAAGCTGAAAATACTTCAAATTAAATATTACTCAGTAAAAGCTGAGAGTAGAATGCTCTTGAAGGATCAGACTGGCAGACAACAGAGGAGAAATGGAAAGCTAAAAGGCTGAGAAGTAAAATTAAGGAAATAAGGATTCAAGAAAGACATTCTACAAAGACAACTGACTACATCTACTTTGTTCCCATGATAATCATGGGAGATATTGGAAAGGACAGAATTTTTTTTTAATGTACCACACTTTCTATGATAGAGAAAGCAGACTCAATTCAGCACATGATCTGTAGAAATAAAAGGACAGAAAATGAAAGATTAACAAATATAATGACAGTATAAGCTCAAAGACAGATTTTGAAAAACTAAAAGATGCACAGAGTGTCCCTAGTAGAGGCATGCTGACCTTCCAGCAACACACACACATAAACTGGTAACTGTGGGCGAGTCAATTAACATTCCCAGGGCTGCATTTTCTCCTCTGTAGAAATGAAGAAATGGCACTAAGATGTCCAAGGTCCCTGTAAGCCTAAGATTCTAGTGATTCAGTCTTGGAAATATCAAAATGTGGAAAGCAAAGTTATCCACAGTAACTCTGGAAGGACGTATTGAACAGGAAATGAAAAAAGGGACTCAGTGCAGTTGGAAAACAGGGAAAGAAACCAAATGAAACGGGCTGCATCACTTGCCCACGGCAGCAGGGAGGGGCAGAGGATGGAAAACACAGACTGTGTTCACGCTTCCAGAAGGCGGCAGAGAGTGAGATTGCTGTTTCAAGGAGGAAAGGACAGGGAAGAAGACAGCCACTTTGGCCCCAGGGGCTCTCCTTCTCTTCCCCGGGAGACCATTGGGAGGACACAGTCCTCGAAGGCATTGCTGCTTCCTTGCATTTTGGGGCCTGCCGCATCCTCTTCCCAATGTTGGCTTCAATAGACAGGGCTCATTCCTGAACTGTCTGCTTGACCAATAAACCCTACATCATGAACTGCCCAAAGAGAACTTACTGGGAAGAAAATCCAAATCCCGTAAGAAAACAAAAAGTTAGCAATGTCATAGGAGCAGCTGGACATGAGCACAAGGCAGAGAAAATGCACCCTGAAGATCAATGATGCCAGGGATCCCTGGGCACTATATGATATTTCCACGTGGCTCTTGAATTTCTCAGACACCCACAGCAGATGCCCATGTCCCCTCAGCAGCCCCATGTCCACCCGATACCCACAGAGAAGCCCTAAGCAAGAAGGCAAGGGAGATGAAGCTGTCCCCGGCACCCTCCCCGCTCCTTGGGCCCCAACTCCTAGCCCCCACTATACTCACGTCAGCCCCGATTTCTCAGGAACTCAACCCTTATGCTGACCCCACCTTTTGATAGATTAATAGAAATGGCCCTTCCCCTCCTCAATACTGTGGTGGGCTATGTCTAATTCTCTCAAGGATAAGGTGACCTGACCATCTGGTCATTCCATTCCTCCAAGACACCAAATGAATATGCTGACATGGATCTTTTTAAAAGTTGTGCCTTAACCCTGAGAGACCGTCTCTGATGACAGCATTTTGGGTGCTATGGCAGCCTGTAAGTTCACCATTTAAAAAATAATAAGTATAATCACAAAGTAAATTAAACCCCTCATAAAAGAAATTTCTTTAATTGAGCAGATAAAATAATCGTGAGCAGCACATGAGAATAAATATGTAAAATTAATCTTGGTAAATAAGGCTTTATTGTTGGCATTTTAATATATAATTTGAGGAATGTCATGTTTGGATCTGGAGGAAATTTTTTATTTATCTTCGGAGGCTGTGCCATGGGTCTTAATTTCAGAATTCAAACTCGCAGGAAACACAGTGTCAGTGTGTCTCTCATGTGAGTACAGCATTTCCGTCACCCCCACACGCTTGGGAGCACAAGCACGTGCTGAGCAGACACAAAAGTCAAGCACTACATGGGCCACTTTGTAGGCGTCATCTTCTCTAATCCTCACCGCCCAGCTATGAAGTGTCTATCGTTAGCCCGTTCTATAGCCTCAGCTCAGAAAGAGTGAGAAGACTGCCCATGGCTGCAGGGCCAGTGAGTGACAAAGTGGCGATTCTGGGGCCTGTGCTTCCACTAACCGTGCTTCATCTCCAAGTTACAACTGGTCAGCATGCAAGTATAGACTAGAGTCTCCCATCAAAACACAGCAAAATGAAAATCAGCTTGAAAGAGAGAGAGAGAAAAGGAAAAAGAATACAAGCCAGGTCAACACAACCAGAAGAAAAATATCTGAAACACAGAAATTCACACAGAAAACAAAAGAAGGGGGGAAAAGGAAGGGAGGAAGCAAAGTGGCGAGGGAGAAAGGAAGGAAGACAGCAGGAGAACCTAAAGCTGAGAGCGGACAGCTGATTATGTGTGAACACACAATGCAACATGGCAGCTAAATAGACAAAAATAATTCAGGGCTACAGCAAAACAATCACGCTATGTACCATGGGGACAGGGATGTCTTTGGTACGACCTTGGCAAGTCTGTTCTTAGAATACTGCATTAAGCTTTGGGCACTTCATTACAAAGAAGCAGCAAACTTCAACAGAGATTTCAATGAAGAATTACAAAAAAGACTAAAAGGGAATCAACTAATGTCAGGACTGTAAGCATTTACAGACAGCATGAAGAAAGACAGCTCTGAGTGTGGCTCTTACACCAAGCACCATAACTTTTTAGTCCTCGGGGGAAGCCCTCTGCAATAGGGGTGTCAGGGATGCAGACATTTTTCTCAGCTGGTTGTCACAGTGCCACTGAGGCACACCAGGCCAGCAGGCTGACAAATGATGTTTCTGAGCAAGTTCAAGTCAGTCCCTGGTGAGGGGGAGTCAGGAGGGGTGAGGCGACCAGGCTACTGCCAAAGCTGGCCCAGGATGGTGGTTCCCACTCCACTTTGTAAGAATGGAGGGCATCTCTCAGGCCAGGACGCTGAACAACAGCCCCAGAGGGGCTGCTGATGCTGACAGGGGAGGACTCTCCACATGTCAGCAAAGATGCCTCTGGCAGCAACTAGGATAAACAGAAGCAGAGACAAGATGAGGCAGATGAGGCAGGGACAGAGGAAAGACCACAGAATCCGGGGACATCCAGAAGCTCCATGTTTCTAAACCCTGCAGCAAAGTTGCCTTCTTGGCTGAAAAGCTCTCTCTACTGAGAACACCTGCCTGTTTTTCTCCATCTCCTCTGTGAATAATCCTGACATTCTCTCCTACTCCTAGAATTAAGCTCCCTCCTGCAAGCTCTCCAAGCCCCTTTTGTTTATAATTCTTTTATAACATTCATCACACCAAATTATAATTCTTGGTTTACATGTCTGACTCCCTCAACGAAGTTGCAAGTTCTTCCTGAATCAGCTCTAAGATCACCCACACGAGGAAGTACATTTGCATTTGTAGGTACAGCTGATTCTCCTTATTTGAGGTACTTAAGTTCTATAAAGTCTCCTAGAATACTGAACCATTGATCCTGGGGGAAATACAGGGTTGGGTTCCTGTGAGCCTCTGGTCATAACATTTTTGTCAGCCAACATACGTAACCTTGTTTTATGTGTGTTTCTGTTGAACGACACCTCATTTAATATCTGTTGCTGATTAATTAACATCAAACTCACAACCAGCGGCTTCTCTAACACACGTATTTGCTCCTTAAGCCGCATTACAGCCTTCTTGCGCTTAGCGACACTCGACCGCACTTCAGTATTCCACTGAGGATGTTTTCTACAGCAAAATCACCAATAAAAAGCACAAAACGTGACACATGGCACGAAACAGATCCCAAAAAGGACCCTTGCTTCCAGCAGAGCTGAGACAAGGAGAACAGCATCTTCTTCAACCTCAGCTGGGAGCGTGTGCATGGATGCCACTCAGGTTTTTTGCCCATGACCACAAATAACCATGAAAGTCAGACAAATATTGATTTGGGGGTTACAAGCAAGTTTTAGTAAGTAGGCAAATTCACAAAAACCGGAATCTGTGAACAATGAGGATCAACGTATTTCCAGCACCTAAAAAGCACCCAGCATGCATTATTAGTAGGTAATCAATAAGACTTGTTGACTTTGGGAAAGAAAACAAGAAAGAAGGGGTTGTGAGGTAGTGCATGAGTATGAGGGTGTGTGTGTTGTAGGTGAATGCTGGTGTGTGAGTGGGTGTGAGCAAGTGAGTGTGTAAGCACGTGGGTATGTCTGTGAATGGAAGAGTGAGCAAGTCAGTGTGAGTGTGAGTGAACTATGAAAAGAAGAATGTGTGTAAGCAAGTGAGCGTGTAAGCATGGGAGTACTTGTGTGAATGGGAGTGTGTGAACAGAAGAGTTAATGCGTACATGAGCATGTAAGCGTGTATGTGTGGATGGAAAGAGTGCGTGAGTGTGTGAGCGAGTGTGCGAATGATTAGAGAGCACTTCCAATTTGAGCCCTATTCTGAATCAGGCTGTGCAACGGTATTAACTCAGGGAACCCAGGGAGACTACGCTACCCTGGAGAGAAGCAGGAAGGTCTGCAATTCAGGAACTGTCCATGCCACTGAGGCTCTGGTTGAGGGGTTCTCCAGGGTTCCATGCCATGAACAATCCATCCTGAAAACAGGGGCAATGTGGGAGAGGTGAGAGCAAGGAATGCCAGGATTTAGGAGGCCAGGAGGTGGAAGAAGCAGGAAGAGCTTGGAGACGCTGAGCTTGTGCCTCGGTTGTCCCTGAAGCCACTGTCACCTGGTTATCCTTGCAGACCCTAACTTACAAGCTGATCAGACTTCTCCAGTGTGCCTCAAGGCTCAGGATGAGGGGAAGCAGGAGTCAGCACTGTCAGCAAGCCACAGACAAGAAAGACCCTCACACAGACTGCTCAGTGAGGAATTCATTTGAAAGTGTTAATGAATTCAGAGGAGTTGCTGTCATAAGGCATTCTTTCAATCATAAGACGCTTAGAATTGCAATTACTAGCATGTGGGGCTCCCTGACACTTTTTATCATAAAAGGAACCTTATACTCAAAATCAGGAACCACAGGTCTATATGTCAACTCCTCCAGCTCTCAAATACCTATTCATGACTCAAGTACTCATCAACTAGGGTCTGCCTAGTCAATTTTTTGTAGGAAAAAAAAAAAAAGATGATTTGGGATCCCACTGACGATACATTCATTCGTTCAACATTCATTAGGTGCCAAGTGCATGCAAGACTCAGTTTTAAGTACTGGCAGGACCATGGGAACCACAGTCACCAAGTCCCTGCCTTCAGAGAGCTCTGCTTTACAAAATGGGGCAGGTTTAATAGGCGTCTGACTCAGGGCTTCCCAAAACTACTCTCTCAGGCTCTCTTAGCAGGCTTCTCTGGCAGGGACCGAGGCATGGGGACTTCAGAAAATGCAGCAGTGTGAAGCAGGGAAGAGAGTAAAATCCAGCGTGGGAAAGAGGGGTGTTGGGCTCGTGTGTGAAAGTTGCAGCTGTCCTCAGGAAAACTCTGCTCTGGGATTCCTGAGCATGTTCCTGGGGACCCACGACAATGTTCCTCCAAACTCTCTTCCCAGACAGGGAATGTCTCTGCTGAGCAACTAATAATTTAAAATAATCCTTCCCCACACCTGGAAAATCTCCAGACCTGTGTTCTACACTAGCTTGGCATGTTGTAAGTATGCCTGAAACAATTAGTAAATGTAGCTACCATGCTCAACACCACAACTAAAATCAAATAGATACACGATTTTAAAAGATGATTGTCCACTAACTAATGGCCAGCAATATAGATGCTAAGGAAACAAATGAACCACTAAGTTAAAACTAGGCTACTGGAAAAAAAAAAAAAAAATCCCCCAAGATCACATCTGTGTAAGAAATATTAAAACCTTGCTCCACTATATGGTTAATTCCAGTTAAAAATATTCAAGTGATTAATTCTAGTAAATATATTTTTATTTACAAAAATGGATGGCCACTCTTAACATGCATATGTATCAGACAAGATTTACTCATTTACCTACATTCAAACACTGACTTGTCATCATCTATGTGACCTTCAACAAGTCACTAAGCCACTAAAATCTCACCTCCTCGTCTTTAAAACCAAGTTGATGTATGGACTCAGTCATACAGCAGAAGCTGCCCTCCATATCATCTAAGAATTATTATTCAATTCTTTGAAAATTGGTCACGCACATATGAAACACAGCATAAGGCAATGTTCAATTACTCAAAATATCTGTTGAAAACCACTCATCTCCAGAGCATGCCTGTTATCAGGTAGGTTACTAAGGAAATGAACCTATTCATCTCCTTTGCGTGAACTGCATTCTTTGTACAGGACGTGTCTGAACGTCTCCCATCAAAGCAATCGGAACTGAACCAGTACAGTGACAAATCAGAAGCTGAGTGGTCCTTGCTATGTGGTGTGGTATCCTGTTCCACAAACACACACAATTATTCTCCTTGTTCAAAAGTGGCTCCAAATTGCTCCTGCAGCGCACCTGATAGAGACGAGGGGGTCTCTGATGAATTACATGGGTTGGCCTCCGTCCCCAACTCCGACCCTGCCCTATGCAGTGTCCTCCAACACTGGCACTGCAGATACCTAGAAGGCAAACGGCATAATCTGCGGGGCCACGAGTTCTCTCCAAGGATGTTTTTACTTTGCCTTTCCATGTCAATGAAAAAGTACTAGAATTGTTTTAAGGGTATCCAGGAGCCCACAGATGACCATACCACAACCACATCACTGTCCCCCAAGAATGGACTGGGGCTTAAAATTACTGTCAGTGGTACACAGCGCTACAATACTTTCACCATCAAGACCCACAGAAAAAAGAAAAGGCACACTGAGTACATCGGTGGTGTGTCTGTTGAAATATATTTACAACAAAAGATCAGATGAGATCATTTGTTGTCCCGGGAACTCACATAGGAAGAAGTGGGGCAGGGGAACAAGTCATCCTGAGGTGCTCTGCAAACCAGGCACCCTGAGCTCACAGGAAGCTGCACCAAGCGCCAAGGCTGGATTTACAGTGAGGCAGCATCTTCGTCTCAGTCAGGGAGCATCTTCCTTCATATGAAATCCACTGTGTCAGTGTGCATTTTACTGATCTTGCCGTTTAACTTGAATTTGGGCATATAAACGTTTTGAATTACAGTTGTCAAAGAGGTATAAGGAATTTATGTCTAGTTATCTAGTTTAATGTGTGCATATATTCAAATAACATAATAAAAATAATCTAAGTCAATATAGGATTATAATGATCTGAGATACTTCATTGTCTCCTTTTAAAGAGGTGGATACGTCCCTCAATTCTGGGACAGAGAGACCTACAGGGCTTCTGCCACCTGCCCCACAATATGGAACACCATGCAAGAAACTTCTGTGACTCATATGTGTCTGCCCAGCAGAAAAAACTGCCCCAAATGAGGTATTTACTAAAGGAAACTTTCTGTGCTTTGGAAACAGAGTTGAAACCCATCACACCTTGGTTACTGATTACATGGAGTCATATAAACCAGGGCCCTGTTGTGTCCTTGGAAACATAACCAAACCTACTAGTAAACACCTGTTTTAAGAAGCACCTGTCAGGATGAGGCTAGGAATGGCTGCAAAGCACTGGTCTGAGGCAGTCAGCACGAGGCTGGTCCTCACTCTGCATCTATAAGTTTTGGGCCTTTGAGCAAGTCACTTAACCTCTCTCATTTTCAGTTTCAGTAGCTGACTAATTCCTGTGGAAACACCCGGACTCTACAAGTTCACAACCCTGTATCAGTGCTATCACTATTTGATGCTCATGTACAGTAGACACCGCATGTGCGTGTTCATGATGGAGTGAATAACTGGGTCAACAAACATTTACCACGTGCCAACTGCACATAAATTGCCCTGCCTGGCCTTCAAGAAATAGAAAAATTATAAAGCCAAAGACTCTGACTCCAAAAAATTTCATCTAACAAAGAGACCAGCAGGAATTACACAATTCTGGGCAAAATAATGTAAGTGCTACAAAGGGATACAAACCAGAAATGTTAGCACCTCCCCCATCTCTGCACCATCCTCCAGTCACTTTTGCAGAGTCCATGCTGTATGTTCCAACATCCTTACAATGTTAGTACCTGTGCCAGCTACCTTTTTTAATGAAAAGGTCCTTTTGTTAAATGCAAGCTTCTTGAAGGAGATTAATTTTTTCATGGCATTCTTTTTTAAGGAGGCATTTATTATGGTCAATTATTCTTGATGTTTTAAAGTATCTTGAAAGCCGGGCATGGTGGCTCACGCCGGTAATCCCGACACTTTGGAAGGGTGAGGCGGGCAGATCACTTGATGTCAGGAATTCAAGATCAGCCTAGTCAACATGGTGAAACCCTGTGTCTACTAAAAATACAAAAATTAGCCAGGCTTGGTGGTGTGCACTATAATCCCCGCTACTCGGGAGGCTGAGGCAGGAGGTTGCAGTGAGCTGAGATCATGCCACTACACTCCAGCCTGGGCCACAGAGTGAGACTCCATCAAAAAACTTTTTTAAGTATTTTTATAATACTCAAACAGTTTAGATTAAGACTCTAAAAGTAATTATCAGAGCCATGCCTCTAATCTTTTTGATAAGAACAAAAGTGACCAATGTTAATGAATACTCTAATCCCCTGGCCAAGTGTGTTGTGTATGTGTGTAACCTAACATCCTCTCGAAATTTCAACCTGGCAGCATACTTTAATCGTGGCATTTGAAGGGTCATGTGACCTAACTTGCCTGCCCTTCCTTTTCTGAGGCTCCTATTTATCCCTCAAGACCCATTTTAAATGCTACCACTCAACCTCCCCAAGCAGTTATTTAAACATTCCTCTGGGATGCCGAAACATCTGTCCATTCCTCTACTATGGGAAATTTCACACTGCCCTGAATTATTTACAAGCATAGCTATCTGTTTCATTGTTTTGCACTCATCACAGTGTTGGATGAGTCAAAGCTATAAATATGAAATAAATAAGCAAATGAATGAATGGATACATGGACAAATTATCATATGAATACAATAATCAAACACCATCCCCAAGTTAAAATTATTCATGTTCTCCTTCTAATCAAATCATTATACCCATTAGCAATATAGTTTTTCTTATTTCCACATTCTAATAGAGTATCAGAATCCTGTATATTTTTCTGAAGACATATTAACCCATTTACCTCTGACCTTTTAGATCTACTCTCAAAGTAAACCTGAAGACAAAAACAAACAAACAAAAACTACATAGATGAAAAGAGAAAATCCCAAAATAGGAAAATACACTTTAAATGAGTTTCACATTTACACATTTACTTTATAAAAGTGATTTCCCCAAATCTCCTATTCACCTTCTTTCATAATGAGATCAGTTTCTAACCATTTAGAAAAAAAAAAAAATCTCCAATTTAGTTTACTGAGCTTCATGCAACTTCACACAGATAAAGATTCCTGGAGGCTCCAAATGTAGTGTATTTAGTAACAAAACCATTGCCCGTTTCTTTCCTCCTCTCAGTCTCATCACCTCATTCTCACTGCCACACGAGGCATGATAACTGCAAACCCAATGGGAAATATGAGATTCCAGCCCCTGAGGAACAAGACTTTCACTCTCGCCTTCCCCCTCACCTGCAGAGGAACAGACCAAAGGGAAATAACCTGCTGCTCAGGAGCCTCCCCTCAAGCTCCTTACAAAAGAGACAAAAAGGTCTCACTGCACAAACATTTTGTGTGCACAGAGAACATCATGGGTCAGACAGAGAAGACTTGAGAAAGAAGGCTGAGAAATTCAAACTACAGAATTCTTGGGATCCATCCAGACTTCCAAGAGACATTCCAGATGTCTAACTCGAGCTCTTCATTTTACAGAAGAGGAGAAAGAGGGCCTGGTGCCTACTTCGTAGCAGATACAGAATGAGAGTTAACCATGCTCTTGACACTACATTATCTTTCCTCCAGCTTCAGCCTCATCCCCCTTGGGCCACACACACCAGAGACAACACAGGCACACACGGGCCAATTATGCATAGAAATGGAAGATGGTGATTCCTCCTTCAACTGGAGACCTAAATACACAGTAGCCATACAAGGGAGATACTGCAAGGCCACATCTATGCATCCAATGAGGGACAGAAATAATCATAATTTTTAATTCAGTTCAACCCAATGAGCGTTCGTCGAGCACCTACTATGTACAAGAGCCATTGCTGTGTGTTAGGAAACCTTCAAAAAAAAAAAAAAAATGTGGTCCATGCCCTTTAGATACATTAGGGAATAGAGAAATACAATTGACCACACTGTAAACTGTACTGTGACTTATGTAATAATGGGAACAAGGTATTCCTAGGGCCCAAAGGAAAACACAAGAAATGCTAACTAGAATAAATAGGATTAGAAATGGGGGTGTAATGAAGGTTTTGCAGAAGAAGTAATATTTCCATTGAATTTTAAATAAAGAGTCCCGCTTCTTCAGGTGGAGAAGGCAAAAGAAAGGCATCTGAGAGAGAAATCCACTTGACCACAAGTATAAATCAGACTGCATGATGTGTTTGGAAAACAGCAAATAGACAGACTCGGGTTGCATAGGCAAAGAGGCACACGGGGTGCTCCTGGCAAAGCAGATCCAAGCAGCGGTTCATCCTAAGCATTGGATGCCACATTAAAGAATGTGGGCAGTATCCTTCAAAAGCAAGTATTTGAAGGGATCTCTGCGCACAAGTGACACTCCTGTCTGGGTTTGGAAGGTACTTCTGCCATCAGTGTGGAGAATGGATTGGAGATAGAAGACTAGGGATGCAGGGAAACAGCTGAAGACGTTTCCACAAGGAAAGCATAATACGGAAAAGTGTCTATCGCAGCCACCTTTCCTCAGAGCAGTTTCCATGCCTGGGCACTCTTCACGAGAGAAGGTGTGCGCTTCTCAAGCACACGCGGAAGAAGAGCCATTTTACCCTTTCTTTCATTGCCCTTTGCCTGGCTGGGACTTCATGACTGGACTGTCGGCAAGATGTGCAGCTGTATGGCAGTGGTGACAAGTCTACTCCTGCCCACGCACTGTGTGTGTGCTCAAAAAGCCCAACGTGAGGCAGCCAGGAGCCACAAAAACCTAAGACGACAGCTGGGCTTCCCAGAAAAGGGGAAAGATGGTGTTCTCCAGCTGTCTACCTGGCTGCCGTTTCCCACCGTATTGTCACTGGCACTCCGTGGGTCTACACTCAGTGTCCCTCTCATGCTGCCCCAGGCACTGTGCTAGGAACTGGGGTGTGCCAGGCAGGAAGGCATGAGTAAGAAACCATTTAAATCATCCAGAAGGAGAGATGAGACTCAGCCCGGGCAACAATCCTACCAGCAGCTTTACTGAACACAAAATTAGACATGCCCTCCTTGTCAACCAATAAACCACAGGAGTCTGAATCATGCTGGTGATTTCATCTGAAAGACTGGTCAGCTCTCAACCGGGAAAAATTCAGAGGGGTGTGCAAGGTGATCCTTGGAGTGGGGCCCCTATTTAGGTTTCCTCATTCATTCTATTCTTTAAAATTGTTTACTTTCCTGTATCTCTTATAAAATAACATATATAAACTATACTTTGAGATTTACAATTTTAAAATAATTTAATATTTGAGATGCATACTCAAATTAAGTATATTTATTTGAAATGCATATGTTGAGGTGCATGTTCAAAAAAATCTTTTTGGTGGGGATACGTGATCAAAAAATTTGGAGGCCACTGTGATAAAGTTCCATCTACATACTAAAAATCAGAACTTCTCTTCTACACACACACAAAAAGCATTTTATTGAGTTCAACTGTGACCCAATCAAACCCACATTACATACCTAAAAGAAAAAAAAAAAAACACTGAAGTTGTGACAAAAAGGAACATCATTTTCTATTTTTTTAATCGAAGTTTCCTTTATCTTGTATCTGACCTTTCTTCACACTTAAAGGTATTCACAAAAGTTGTGTAGGGAGTTAATAATTTTGCCTAAACCATCCACTGTGTTTACAAAGCTAAAGTCAATCCTATACTTACAAATACATTTTAGCATTTTATATATATGTATGTGTGTATCTATAGATACATATTTTCACAAGCCTAATGGTAGAAAATTATATCTAGAAAAATTTTTGCCCCTCATTTCTGTGTATTGAGAACTCCAAAACTTTTCTCATTCTAAGCTTCTTTTCATTTTCAACTTTTTGTAAACTAAAGTTCCATATTTCAGAAAACATGGATTAAATTCTCATTTGACCACCAGTAACTGCAATGATAAATTACTTTGGGAGACCAAGGCAAGAGGATCACTTGAGGCCAGGAGTTCAAGACCAGCCTGAGCAACATAGTGCGACCTTGTCTCTACAAAAAAATTTTCATTAACCACATGTGGTGATGCACACCCATAGTCCCAGCTACACAGGAGGCTGAGGCAGGAGGATCTTCTGAGCCCATGAGTTCCAGGCTGCAGTGAGCAATGATTACACCACTGCACTCCAGCCTGGGCAACAGCAATACCCTATCTCAAAAAAAAAAGAAAAGAAAGAAAAGAAAAAGAGAGAAACACTTAAGATTAATTTCATTACAAGTTTGAATGTTGAAAACCCAAGTGAGTATATATTATTCATACTTATACATTCAGCAAAAATTTATTAAGTCCCTGCTGTGTACCACGCACTGTGTTTTAGGTACTGCATTAATAGGAGTAAAGTGATACCATGATGGAAAGTTAGTCCCCGCCACAGAGTGGAAGAGTAGACTTTGTCTCATTCACACCTCAGCACCTAGAACAGTGCCTGTCTGGCACCTGGCAGAGCACAATAAATACTTCTTCACTGTCTCCCATGAGGACCTTACAACCTAGTGGGGATGGTGAGTGGGAAAAAAAGAAATTCATAACATTTGCAAATAATTACAATAGCGTAATCTTCTTATTCACATACAAAAATATCTGACAACAATTTCCATCTCCCTTCTTCTCTGCATAATGAAAACCTTGGATGTAGCTCAGAGAGAGTTTAGATTCACTGCTTGGTCTATTTCTAGTTTTAATTACAATGCTTGGCAAAGTTTAGGAGGAGATCATTTCAATTCATTTCAAAAATAACACTCATTCAATACAAGGAGATGGGATTTTTCACACTTGTAAATTTTTTTATTTACTTGATAATTAAAATGGTTTGGCATATAAATAAAGCATTTTCTTAGCAACTTTGGTCTAGTGAGGATGCAGAGCTGTTTATCTATTAATAAAAATAAAATGGCTTTCCTCAAAAAGTAAAAACTTACACTCGCCTTCCAAACAGACTCAGTTGCATTTCTGGCCCTTTTTAATCCAGAGAAAAGACAGCTGTTCAAATCAAACATGGAGCATAAAGCTGGATGAAGTCCCTCCAGTACTTACTGATCCATACAGCTCCCCCTTCTCATTCATCCCGAGGTAGAGTCCGCTGTCCACGCCTCGAATGCTGACCAGGCCCACTGCTATACTGATAAATTCCAGAATGCCTGTAGACAAAGGGTAGAAGGCAGAGGACAGGTCAGATCACGGAGCATGTCCTCAGAGTCCCGGCATCCCTGGGGTTTTGGAGAGGACACTGAGCCCAGCTCCCCACTTGGATAACCCCATGCTAGTTAAAGAAGTGTCTTCTCTTTGAAAACCACTGTGTAAAAGAATTGATTTTCAACTAAATTCTATCTTATCATAATGACACAAAAATACTTACCAACATGACTTACACAATAAACAAAACATTTTAAAAATTAAAAAGTTAGTATCTACATAGATATGCTAAGAAGTAATAGGACAGAAAAACCAGTGTGTACATAATCTAATTAACTTAAAAGAGTAGAATTTAAGACAAAGACAATCTACACCCACTTTGTAAACATGAAGTTAAGCATCTGTGATTCTCTTATTTTGAGAGACATAAGACCATTCACTAAACAGAATACTTTTTTTAAAAAAGACAACCTATTTCCACTTTAGAAACATGAAGTATATGTGTGTGAGTATCTTGCTTTTGGACTTCCCAGCCTTTAGAACTGGGAGAAATAAATACCTGTTTAAGTAGCAAAAAAAAAAAAAAAAATACATATATATATATATATATATATATATATATATATATATATATTCTGTTTAGAGAATGGTCTTTCAAAATAAGAGAATGAAGTGCTAACTAAAGCCTTGATTGGTTTATACAGAAAATTATCCAGCTCTCTATTAACTTTTTTTTAACTCTATCTAGAAAACTAAAACTGCCCAAATACATCCCAAATATTTTTGCTTAAACAAAGTATTGGCTTTTGCTATATTTATCTAAACCTCAAAGAGATACTTAAGCAATTAAAATAATAATATTCTGAAGAAATAAATACTGCTCTTGATTTAAAGTAGGCATGGAATGCTGTATTCCAAAATCAAATCAACACAATGATCTTATTTTACTTCCTTCTTTCCCCTTGCTTACCTCACTAAGAATAACACCTAAGCTGGGCATAAATCCACAATTTTATGGCCACACAACAGCAGTTGCAATTTCTGTAACTATAGTGTGGTTATAAGATGATTAGCCCACAGTATATTTAGGACACTGCTAATTTTTTTTTTTTTTTTTTGAGATGGAGTCTCGCTCTGTTGTCCAGGCTGGAGGGCAGTGGCGTGATCTTGGCTCACTGCAAGCTCCGCCTCCCGGGTTCACGTCATTCTCCTGCCTCAGCCTCCCGAGTAGCTGGGACTTCAGGCTGGGACAGCCACCACGCTGGGCTAATTTTTTTTTTTATTTTTAGTAGAGACGGGGTTTCACCGTGTTAGCCAGGATGGTCTCGATCTCCTGACCTCGTGATCCACCCGCCTCAGCCTCCCAAAGTGCTAGGATTACAGGCGTGAGCCACCGTGCCCAGCCAGACACTGCTAATATTATTTGTACTCAGCCATTTTTTCCTTTTTATTGTAAATTAAAGTGCTACATTTTATGTAAACCTTACATTAATGCATATCAAATATTGAGTTCTTGTTTTAAAAATACTTTCAAATATTAAAAATTTTACTTACATTTAAGAGTTCAGAAAAAAACTTAGGGTAACAATGTGCTATAGTCAGTCTCATGTGACTAATAAAAAAGCACTTACATGAATTTTTCAACAATTAATTTTGCAACTCTCACAAAATACACTGGTACTGCAATCAAAAGAAGACATGAACAGCATAAATCTAATAAAGGATCAACCCAAGAGGAAACCATTCCAAGGTGATGTAAAAAAGAAGAGCTATTTCTTCTAAAGGGGTATTCCTAATTCTTTTATAAGGACAAAATGTAACAAATTTATTTTGTGCTTAATTTATTATTTTAATAGGATGTTAAACAGTATATTTAAAAAAGTCAAATTACAAACTGTGTTTTGAATCTGATAATCTAGGACTATGATGGAAAATACATCTAAAAGAAGCCAGTTTATTACTAGCCTTCCCTACTTTCAAAGCAAATGGGAATAAGGCAATATTTCCATGAGATTCATTTTTCATGAGATGCACTCCCTTTTTGATGCATTTTATTTCATTGTACTATTCTTCTGAGTCAAAATAATTAAAATTGTGGCTTTTTTTATTATTAGCAGTCACATGTATGTGAATCTCTTCTTAGTTACCTGAAAGCACACCAAAATGTGGGTCATACATATCCTGAAATTAATGTAAGGAGTTAATTAATGTTCAATTTTCATCATAAGATGAAATGCAGAAAACATTTGGCCCCTTTTGAGGTCTGAATGATTTAATTTACCAGGTCAATAACGGAAAGGTTTAATCATAAAACTAAAAAATATTTGCAGCTTCTAAGGGAGCATGTGATGATCTTTCTGTTTTCCCTGCACACGGAGTAGCTGAGGACTAATAATGAATATTAGCCAATGTTGCCCATGAGGTCCAACAAAGAAAAAGGTGTATGTGATTTCACAAAACCTTTTCACTGGCTGGTCTGCAGAACATCAAGAAAAAAAAAATAACAGCAACTGCAATGATAATTGTAATACTGAAAATTCTTGAGCATTTAGTCTATGCCAAATGAGAGGCCTTCTCTCATTTAATCCTCGGAACAACTCTAGGCATTACAATATTCTAATCCCCAGTGTACAAATGGGGAAATTGAGGTTTAAGGAGGTTAATAATTAGCCCCCAAGCAATTGGACTCCAAAACCTATTTCCTTAACTATTAGGCACATCTTACATCTGGTTTTACCTTTTTTAATGTTTCTGTGATTTCTGTACCATTTTCATATAGCTGAGTTCTGATAGTATTATTATTATATAATTTAGAAATGAAGATATTAAGATATCTATCTAGTTTCTTTTTCTGGCATTGACAAGACAGCTGTAATTCATATTCGTTCACTTTTTCATTCAAGAAGCTATTATTGAGGGATTATTATAAGCCATGCACCATGCCATTTATTGAGTATATAAAGATGAACCAGATATAGCCTAGGTCCTATTACCCTCAAATTTTTGCTCACCATCTGTTGGGAAGAAGGACACGTAAACAGATAAATATAACAACAGTGTGGCGAATGCAGTTGAGAGGGAGCTGTTCAGGGTATGGGCAGTCCAAAGACAGGCAGCTCATCTGGGTTTCTGAAGGCAAGTCAGAGGCTTCCCAAGAAAATAAATAACTGAGATAAGTCTCCAAAAAGCTATCCAAGCGAGGAGGAACTACCTAGTGACCCCAGGTGGAAAAGATTTCATCACCTCAAACCACCACCCATTTCTCTGCAGTTCCTTAAAAACAGAGACCTCAAAAGAACAGCCCAGCTTTTTATGGTCACCTCAGTGATGCAAGGACAAGCAGACCACCTGAACGTAGGAGTCACAGTCATTCTCCCCCATGCAAAGAATTCCACTGTTGTTAGGTCAGGAAGATTTGGCAACCCCGCAACAGGATCCCATCCCAACCAGACCAGAAACCTCATCATTCCTGGTACCCTCTTGTCCACAATAAATTCTATAACCTCAACCAGGTCCATTCACCTCTCTCTGGGGTGGAGCTGGTGCCAGGCAAGTGCTTCCAACTACACTCCCTGAGTACAACCCACTCCACATGTTATCTGCTCACATGACTGCGCAGCAGAGGGGGCTGGATCAATAACAGCCAGGAGAAGCCTTCTGTGCAGAGACATCTGAATGTTTAATGATCAAGGAGAGAGAAAGGAAAGAAGGAAAGAGCAAAGAAAAGAAGGAAGGAAGAGGGGAGGAGGAAGGGAGGGAATGATGAGATTGTGTCTAAAATTAGAACTGTGGCACACACATGTGTACCATGACAGCCTGTCGCTCATTTTGGGCAGACACAGCCTTGACATCCTTAGCTCAGAAGGCCCACAGTAATGGGTAGTGATAGGGTGATATGGGAAGCACAGGGTCGGTGACTGCTGTCATTTCTTTGTTCTCTTCCACAGCAGTCAACAGTTCCAAATGAGGACATGCTCATTGGGACCCCATTGGATTTGATGAGGTGTGAGATCATCCATGGTCCATGAGAGACCAGGTCAATGCCTGGACTATTTCAGGAAAATCACCACACCGGACCTTCCTCGTTGCCCCAGACTCACTATTAGTGACTATCCCCAGAGCTGATGGGCTGCCCCAGTTCTGTGCACATGGACCATTATCCCAAAGCTGGCACCGCCCCCTAGAGCCCATCTGTGCTGGGCCTCACCTCCAAGGCCATGCAAGGCCAGCAGCGGGAGGGCAAGGCAGTCAGAGCTGCTCCACTCTGGCCCTCATGACATGGTTCTCTGACCTAAGAGCCCCCAACGCATTACAGAACTGCACTCTTCAGACCACGCAAATGTATGCAGACTGTCGAGAGGGGCAGGGCATGAGGCTGCAGAAAATTCATGATTAAGCCTCTTCCGGAACTGCAGAGCTTCCTGCTCACCCAGAGAAGCTCGAACCAGGGCTGCCAGATCAACCATCTCAGATCCTGCACCGGGGTAAGTTCGGATCCGTAGCAACTTGAGCACATCTCATAGAGTTTATATAGGAAATGACTAACTGAATGGGAGTTATAACTCCACCAATTTTTCCAGAACCTGAAGCAATCCTAAAACCATCTCTTAAACACCCTGTGTTTTCCTGAGACACTGAAGAGTCAAATACATAGAACAGAATTAAAGTTCAAAACCCTGGAAATAAGTTTTAAACACCTGTTTAAAAAAATCATACTATCATATTTCTCCTCGCTAGTAAAACCTTCACCTGACCCACCTTTGAATGGAAGCCCCAGTTTGGGTGCTCATCTGAGGTCCTGATGAAGACCGGCCTTTCAGGGCTACCTAACCCCAGCCAAAAAGGGAACAGACTTAGGTTTCCCAAGCAAGTTAAATAGCAGATCAGGCCCAGCGTTCGTGTTTTTATTATTTTACATTACTATTTCCCCAAATGATTTTCTGCTCACATTTTTGTCCATCTAGCAAGGCTGGAGTGCTTTAAAAGTGAGCTATATATTATAGGTATATAGATATACAGATGAAACAAGACATCTCGCTCCCCCAGCCTACTGCACAGAGATACAATTGCCAAGTTCTTTTCTCCTTTTTCAATCTTATCTCCACACCACCAACCTGAGGGAAAAAAAAAAAGGCTCCTTCAAGGTCCCACCTAAGTTGTCACCTCTGCAGCTCCTGCTGGAACAGTAACACTCCCCCACCCCCACGTCCTCTGCACTGCCGCTGCTGTGTCACTGCCAAGCTTGCCAGCAGCTGCAGTCACCTGCGGCTGCATGGGGGCGGCAAAAGTCCTTCTTCCAGCACGTTTCCTTCTGCTGTTTGATTTCAGGTAGAAAATGCACCTTCTATTTTAATCAAGGTGTAAACCCACCCCACCCCCGACCTACAGTTACTCTTTTCTAGAGAAACTGAGTGTGAGGATGAAGTCCCCAGAGGGGAGCCGGGCTGCGGAGGAGAGGCTGCTGCCGGAGGAGGAGAAGGGCCGAAGGTGAGGCCGCCGCGGCGCGCGGGAGCGCCAGGTGTGCCACAGCCGGGGCGCCGCAGCCCCCTCGCCCCCTCCTGGCGCCTGTGCCCTCCCTCCGCCCTCCCCGCGCGCGCCGCGGGGTCCTAGCGCCGCCGCGGCCTCGTTCCGGGCGGGGCTGGGAAGGCGAGGGTAGGAGGCTGCCGGCACACGCACCACCGCTCTGCGGAGGTTGCTAATATTGGGACCTGCCGCAGCGGCAGCAGCAGGAGACCGCGGCACTGCTGTCACCCCCGGGGCCCGCTTCTCACTGCAACCGGATGAAAGACTTAAATAACCCTCCTGCCTCACCCTGCTTCCCCACCCCCACTGCGCACAGCCACCCACTCAACTCCATCCCAGCCAGAGTGAGTGGCACAGCGGAGGGCCAGGGCGCCCTTCCCCCTCGGCCGACGCCAGGCGGACGGGCTAGCTAGTGGCTCGGCGCCCCCTGTCCCCAACCTGGGCCGGGGCTTCCGCTCCCCTCCCATCCAACACTACCCCTCGCCCCTCCCTCCAGCCCCCATATACCCCCCAACACTGTACCGAGAGCGTCTACGGAGTGGAGATGCCACTTCCTTGACAACACCTTTCTCTGACCTCTAGGGGTGAGGGGTCTAGCTTTTTGTTTAACGGTCTCTATTGAGCCACTGTAGCCCGCCTCGGTCCTCATCCGCTCACCCTAGAATGCGCCTCTCCTGCCCTCCCCTCCCGCGTGGCCCCCGCCCTTGCATCCGCGCTCTCCCCAGTGGCAGAGTTACGGGATTTCTAATGACTCGATTGCATGTGGCAAACGTCCTATCCTAAAGGTGACTGCATCAAAAAAAAAAAAAAATGCTCATGGAGGGAAGGGGTACGTGGAGGAGCCCCAACTAGAACATCCCATAATCTCTGCACGCCAGGGCCCAGTCGTGCTGCACCGGAGTTCTAACAGGGTCTCTCAAAGACAGGCTCGGCTGATCCAGACAATAAAACCGGCTCGGGCCCACCGCGGCGCCCCTGCAGCCGTGCGCCCCCGCCGCGCTCCCGCGCACACCCCAGGCTCCCCCGGCTGTGAAGCCGGAGCGGAGGCGGGGGCGCGGGAAAGCCAGATCGCGATCGGCGAGCTCGCGAGCTCTGCTCTCGGAAAGCGGTTAACAATAGCACGCCGCCCCCTCCGCCCGCCTCCGCGGCCCTTTGTCCCCCCCACCCCCACTCCTTCCCCTGCGGCTCCGGCCAGGGGCCCCCGACCCACCTCCCGGGCACCACGGAGCCCTTCGAGTCTCCAAAACCCGGCTGCGTGCTTCAGAAGAACGACACGGAATGGGACAGGGGAGCTCAGGGGTCCGACCTCCAGCCCGTCCTCTGTCCCCGCCACCAACTCTCCTGCCGCTGCGCGCGCCTCCAGCCGTTCCCACACCGCAAACCACCGCGCAGCCCGGGGCGGCGGCTGTCAGCCCCGCCAGACCCACCCTTACACACAAAGAGAAAGCGAAGGGGCTCAACTTGGGCCAAAATGAAAAACCAGATTCCCTAAACGCGGCCAGAAGTGTGTCAGCCCCTGCCTGCCGCCCCCCGGCCCCCGTGGTCCCCGCAGTACTGAAGGGCGCACCCGAGCCAGGCGGAAAGGGAGCCGGAACGAGAGCGCGTTTAGGACCGCGCGGAGCCGGCCGGGCAGCCGCTAAGTGCGCCGCGGGGCCCGGGCGGCCGAGCGGGCACCTGCCGGCCGCGAGCGCGGGAGGGCTGGAGCTCCGGCCGCCTGGCACACCTAGGCCGGCCGCCCACGCCGCTCGCCTTGGTCGGCGCGGCCCCGACATCCTGCGGGTGGCCGCCGCGGCCCCGGACACACTCGCTCGCCCACCCAGGGCCGCCCACTGCCTGTTGTTCTGGTATCGAACGCTAGGCAGGGTGGCAGCCCTTAAAGAGGCCAGATGGAAACGGCACTTTTAGTAAAGTTTAGTCTTCTCTTTGCAACAACCAGAATCTACCTTTACTTCTGGGGTGGGGAGGGGATAGTTATATTTCAACTGAATAATTGCAAAGCAAAGAACTATAACTTTTTTTTTAACCAGCGAGTGGAGACGGCCAGAGCAATTTCACACTACTAGGCTCAGCTGTGGGCTTGGCCTCAGGGGTGAGCACGAGGAGCAAATCCTGGGCCTCGTGGATCTGGGACCATCCCCAGCCCAGGCCTAAGTCCTCCTCACCTTCTGGCATCATCCGCAGCCGCACGAAGCTAAACATACAGTTTAGATTGTGTTCAACATCTGGCACTAAAGCATGAGGAAGAAAAATCACCACAGGACTTTGTTTTTTACGACCTAGTTTAAGTGTTGTCAGGTGGGTTCACTCAGAAGTTAACTCCTTCCAACAGTCTAGTTGCCCAAACTGGCGCTTAATTTTTTTTTTTTTTTTTAAGTAAGGAAAAAACTCAAGAGTCTACCCAATTGGGACTGTGTAGTTGACTTCGTGCCGTTGGGCTCAGAGTGCCCCGGCAAGCACGTGTGTTTAGGCATAAAGTGGGCAGAGCCACCAGCCCTCGATTCTGCAGCCCTCAGTGCTGAGTCACAAATACCCTCCGCTGAAAAATGAAATCCTCGGAATGCCCTTTAAAATTAGCTCGCAGCGTTTGCACGCGCGCACACACTCACACCACAGAGCCACGCAGGAGACCTACACAGGGCTGCACACTATGGAAATTTAAAAGCAGAGGTTATCACTTGATAGCTGGAAAGACAAAAACCCCTGAGCGTCCTGCCTCTTCCCAAGTCATTTTCCCCAAGCCTCTGCCCCTGCTTTTCACGGAGCCTAAAATATGACTTTAGTCCTCCCAACAGGACAATCCGTCAGCAACCTTCGCCTATGGGGCTTTCAGACCCTCACAGGGGGGAATAAACAATGCGCTTAATATACAATTCAAGCAGTATACTTACTAGAGGAAAGGGGGAAAGGAAAAAAACCTTAATTTGGGCACAAGGTACCCACTGCCTTCAAGAAATTGCATTAAGTTCTTAGTAGTTAATGATTAAAGCTTTAAACTCGTGCAATCAGTCCATTCAAAAGAAACTTCGTAAACCCGTGTATCTGATGCAAAAGAACTGGAAGCTTGTATTATATTTATAAATTATGCCCCCCTTTAAATTAAAAGTAGGGGGCCTTTCAGTGTATACTTGCATCAGTGCCAACAGCAGATCTGCAATTCCGGAGGCATTTTTTTTTCGGAGCTGGCGAGAGAGAGAGAGACAGAGACACAGAGAAAGAGGGGAGGAGGGGAGAACCCTTTCCACGTCCCCCACCCGGCCACCACCTTCTTGGTAGTTATAATTTCAACATGTCATCTCATGGACACTAAAGGGTTAATGGTATACCTACCAAATCGGCTGTGGTCTTTCCTGGTTCCCTGGATAGTACCATTAGGGAAGATTTCTAAGTGAAATCCAGTCCTGCAGTATAGCTGCCTCCGCCTGAGAATCCCCTTTAAATGATCCAAGTCCGTGACTGCGGGTCCCCTGGGGAGCCCCCCTGCTTCGGACTGACCCAGGTGGTCACTTAACAAAACCGGGCTGTCCACCGGCAACACGGGCACATTCCCAAACGGTACCGCATCCTGCACACCGAAATAGTTCCCAACTTCACCTAAGGGAGCCATCAGAGGACTCGGCTTTTGGAGCACAAGAATAAACAATAATGATGGTGTCAACCCAGGAGATATTAGGCGAGGTATATCCAACTCCCCTCCCTTACTGCAGTTGCAGAGAGAGAGAGAGAAAAAAAGGTTCTTTTCTTCAATCCATTAAATGCATAAATAAAAGTAATCTGCTGTTTCACTGGCACAGGTTCAAGGTCAAACCACTGATAGTCTAAGAAACCACCACTTTATACTCACACACTGACATACTGATAAACATATCTATGTATCTCTATAGGTAGATCCCCAGCTCTTAGCAGGCAGGAAGGTCTTCATCCCATCCGACCGTAATAAGGAAAAAAAATCCGTAGTTTCTCCATTTGGTTTGAGATCAGAATGACCATAGCAACTTAAATGCCTAGGCGTTATTATAGGGATTTTTAAGATGCACGGGCTACGTCAGAATTTACGGATCCTGACTCCAGGAAGGCATGCGCTGTTTTTACTCTCTAACCGACTCTGCAGACATCAGCATGAATCCTTCAAGGGGAAAAAAAAATCTCACGTTGGTGGCGGCGACAAATCTCCCCTCCCGGTCCCCCCTCCAAAAAATGATAATAATAATAAAACAAAAAGAAAAAGAAACTTTAGGCGTCCAAAGCTAGTATCCAGGATTCTCCAGAGGCTCGGCAGATGTCCATTGGCTTAGAACGGGTGGCGAGCGGCGAGCGAGGAGAGCCGCGTCCGGGAGCTCGCGTGCCGCCCAGGCTGCCGCGAACAGGTGTTGCCGCGCCGGCTCGCGGAGCGTTGTAGCCGGGCGGAGCGCTCCTCCTGCGCAGCCCCCGCCGGCGCGCAGAGTGGCGCAGGCAGCGGCATTGGGCTGGGTTTAAGGTAGCGCCGCGGCCGCCCGGGCTCCCCGCGGTCCTAGCGCCCGGCCTACAGCCCGCGCCGCTCTGCGGCAGGCGAGGTGCGGCGCGCCAGAGCGCAGGACTTTCTGGGAGGCAGCCGAGGAGCCCTGGCTTTACAAAGAAAAGCAAATGAAAGATGCACTGAGAGAGGCGGGAGGAAGAAACCCTGAGTCTCCCGAGACTCAAAGTTCTCCTGCAGGATAGAAGCCGGTAACCTACAATCTAGCTGGCTACATTGATGGAGGGTCAGAGTGAAACTGGGAAACTAGTTTTCACTGGGGCTCTGTAACCTTGCGTTGTATTATGGAATATGACTGAGTTGAGAGAGGCGGAGGGAAGGGGAGTTGATTTAATGGGCTTGGATGGCCATAGCAGTTTCTGTTCCATTCTTCCGCCACACACACACAGAAGCGCAAACTATGTTGCAGGTAAGATCAACTCCTCTCCCCCGACACACACACACACACACACACACACACACCACACACACACACACACACACACACGCAGATGCGGGCACCGTTTCGGTTTTGTTTGGAGCGTTCTGCTGGGCATCTTTGGGTTGGGGCTATGTTTAGGTCCCGCCCCGCTGCTCGGGTCCCGGCGGCCGCAAAGCAGTCGGCAGGGGGGCGCCAGAGAACCTTCTCTGTTCCCGACTTCGACTCGGGCGCGCGTCTTCGGGAGTCTGGGTGGAGGGGAGCGCTCCTGTAGGCTTCCTCTCGCCCCCAAACCACTCTGCTTAGGACGAGCGGCGCCATCCCAAGCCCTGCATCGGCTCGGGAAAGCGAAAGGCGAGTTCTAGTGTCTCACTCCACCGTCCGAAGCCCGCCGCGGAGCTGGGAGGGCCGGGCACTGGATGCTTGCGGGGCGCCCCGGGGCCGCAGCCGCTCCTTCCTGCTCTGCCCTGCGGGGCCGCACGTGGAAGCCTGAGCTCCGTTGCGCGGGCTCGGGTTTCTGCTAGCCGCCGTCGGCCTTCGCGCCCAGCGGGAGTCAGGGACAAAGAAACCCGCCTCCGGGGGCCGCCAGGGGCCCTGCCGGGCCGGGCCCGCCCGAGAGACTGGAAGCGGCGCGCTTTGCGCCGGGGACAGCCTGCCTGTGCCCGGATCCCCAGTGGCGGCGGGCGCGGAGCGCGGCGCCCCCCAGCACACACACACACACACACACACACTCGCCCACAGCTCTCCCGCGGGCCCCCCCTTCCCTCCCCTTGCTCCTCTTTGTTCACATTGTCTTAGAAACGGCCCGACTCTCGGGTCAAGATGGTGAAAGTTGCCGAGACTTGAGCGCAGCTCCAGACTGCGGGGCGTGCAACTGAGAAGCAAAGTCGAAAGCAGAGACTGAACCCCTGCGGTGGGGAAGCGAATCAAAACCTGTCTATGGGGGAGAAGTCGGATCCGCCTTAGTAGTCAGCTAAAGGCTGGAGATGCATAACTGGGGCTGGCCCTACTCCGGACGGGAGGGCTTCGCCTGAAGACGAAAGGGAGCGATGAATTTGCAGATTTCGGGAGCGCTGGAGGTGCCAGCGAACTGGAGCGACCTTCCCCTGCCCTCCGGGGAGGAAGGCGTGCTCCGGCCCGAGCGAGGAGGAAGGAGAGAAGAGCGAGGTGGTCCTCCCCTCTTCCTTTCCCACCCCCCTTTGCCGCAGTCCAGGGTCATTGGGTGTCCGGGGCTGGCTCGGTGCGTCTTGCTTACGTGTTTCTGAAGCATGAGAGCCCTGCCCCGTGGTATTTACAGCAGTCACATCCGCGGTGGTACAGAGCGGGCTTTAACGTTAACTGCTCGGCGGCAGATACAAGCAGCTGGGTAGAAAGTGTCACTTCTCATAAACCACCCGAGTCGCTCGCATTAATCTCCGAGGCAGCCAGCAGCGATGGGTACAGCAGGGGCGTTCCTCGACCAGTTGGGTACAATGCGCCGGGATGGTTACTTAGTGGGGAAAAAAGCGATGGAAGAAACAGAGACAGGCCCAGAGACAGGGAGACGCTTCATAAGAAGAGAAACGAGCAGCACGTGGACATTGGACATTTCCAGTGAAGACAAGACTGGGACCATTTCCACCAGCTGTCTCCAACCACATTCTTTCGGTCTGAATTTAGATTGTCATCCAATGAGCAAAGACCATTTCCGCTTCCGAATCCTGCAGCGTGTGACTGTCGCTTTAAAAAGCGTTGCAGCAGTGGGAGAGAGGGCGAAGTAGCTGATGGAGCACTTTCCCAGGTTGAGCAGCCTCCCCCACTGCAGTTGGCTTGATCCACATTTCAGCCGCATCCCTAACTCCAGCTGCAAGAAGCTTTTGCTGCTTCCTCGCCCCTTTGCCTTCCCCATCAGATTTCTCTTGCTTGGTTTTGTTGGTTGATTTGGTCTGGTTGTTTTTCTCATTGTAGTAAGAGAAACAATGTCCTTCCTTGCACTGGCCACATCACATTTTTCCTGTACTCACCCCACTCGTTAGGGCTGACATCCTCAAGGTTCCTTCACAGCTCTGGCAAAACCATGAACTCCCATGTCCAGGACTATGAGTATGTTTTACAAGTCTTCTTCAGTGAGTATATAGATGTTAGTACTCAAAGAAGACTGAGGCCTTGCCTTCTAGAGACACTTGGTGTAATTGGGTTAATAACTCCTGCCTCCAACGACTGTTGTTAGGAGTAAAAGGAAAAAAAAATGCACACAAAACAAGCAGCACACCAATAGACCCTCAAGACATAGTCGCTATCATTACACTATTCCTTATATAGTTCCCCCATGGATCTCTCCCATGGGGGTATTCAGCAAATACTGTTATTGATTTTAATCCCAAAGCTCCCTGAGGCTCGCTCTTCTCAAAACGTTTTAACTCCTCTTACTTTCCTTTCTTCCCCTTTCCTGTGTTTTCTATCATGTTTGTCGTCTGTCTTTTCTGTTGTCAATTTAGTACTTAGGCCCAAATGGGAATAAATGACAAGAGAAGTAAAAGAGGGCTATGAAGAGGAATGAGCGCTGGAATGGGAGTCCGCAGATCTGAAACACATCATCTGACCCTCTGCCTACTCCATGTGTGGCTACGGACCCTCTCCTCACAGGTCCCAGCTCTTTGCTGTGAAGACTGGTTCGTGTAGGTTAAAGTGGCCTGTCAGCTATAAAGTCCTCTGCAAATTTGAAGTGGCCCTTTGGAAAAGGTCCACCTTCCCCGCTTTGTTCATTAGCTTGTCTTCCTTCAGTTTCCCTGGACCCCCAGATGCAAATCAGTACAGAGTCATTTCATTCCTTCTCTACAATAAAGGTGTCACTGGGCTTCTGCCCTTCCATCTGTTTCCTTCATTTTCCTCCTCCCCACTCCACAGCCCTTCAATCTACTTATGGGCTTTTGTTTAGGAGCTGTAAGGAGCATGGGATGGAGGGGAATGGCTTGGGAAGGTTGAAGTCTATTCCCAATGTGACCCCCAGGAACTAGGTTTGAGTTTCATGGTGAGAAGATAGAACCTTTGTAGCCACCATTTACTGATTGCTTACTGTGTTTCCAATACCCTGCTAAGTGCGTTTGTGCTTTATCTTCTTAATATTGAAAACTGTCCTATGAGGTATTATTTTATCTCATATTATAGATGAGGAAACTGTGGCTTATAGAAATTAAGTAGCATGCCTATTGCCACAGTGCCAATAAATGGTGGAGCCAAGTTCATAGAGATCAGACCCTCATTGTATAACACTGCCCTCAATTATAACAGGTATATACTTTTAAATTTTTTAATAGCATGTCTTCTCAAAATACACAAATAAATGATGGGCATATATACTTGTATATATCAACAACCAGTTACACTGAGTGTATATGAACAACAACCAGTTAGAAGACAAAATGAAGGAAGGAAAAGACCCCAGTTACAATAGATTTTTAAAAAAGGAAAGGAAAGTGAAGGAAGGAAGGAAAGGAGACATAAGATCCCCAGGAGTAGAATTAACAACAAAAAAAAAATGTACAAGGTCTATATGAAGAAAAAAAAATTTTTTTTTTTTTTTTGAGACAAGGTCTCACTATGTTGCTTAGGCTGGTCTCGAACTCCTGGGCTCAAGAGATCCTCCCACCTTGGCCTCCCAAAGTGCTTGGATTACAGGCATAAGCCACTGCTCCCGACCAAGAAATACATATATATATGTGGTTTTTTTGGTTTTTTTGTTTGTTTTTTTGTTTGAGACAGAGTCTCACTTTGTCGCCCAGGCTGGAGTGCAGTAGCCTGATTTTGGCTCACTGCAACCTCTGCCTCCCGGGTTCAAGTGATTCTCCTGTCTCGGCCTCTCCAGTAGCTAGGATTACAGGCATGTGCCACCAAGCCTGGCTAATTTTTGTATTTTTAGTAGAGATGGGGTTTGCCATTTTGGCCAGGCTGGTCTTGAACTCCTAACCTCAGGTGATCTGCCCGCCTCAGCCTCCTAAAGTTCTGGGATTACAGTCATGAGCCACCACGCTCGGCCTGATCAAGAAATATTTTAAGATATTTCTTGGAATACAAAAGATGCCCTGAACAAATTGAAAGGCATATCATGTTCTTAGAAAAATTCAATTTCATAAATATATAATCCTTCCTAAATTAATCTAAAAACAATAACAATAAAAATGCCAAGATGTTTAAAATTAGATACATTGATGCTACAGGTAATATGGAAAAATAAATTAAAATTGACAAGAAGTTTTTTAACAAGAAAAATTAAGGGGTAACTAGGCATACAATATTTTAAAATATTTTTAAAGCTATAATAATTAGAAGTGTCATATGAATTATTTATATTAGCCTATGAATAAACAGATAAAGCAATAACAGAATAGAAATTATATAGATCCAAATACATATTAGAATTTTATATATGATGATCAACTAATGGGGAAAAAGTGAACTCTGAGTAAATGGTTTTGAAACAAAAGAATAAACAACTAAAAAGCACAAAGTGTTTATTCTTCATACTTACATGAGGATAAAACCCAAATGCAAATATTTTAAATGTAAAAAATAAAACTATAACAAGTCCTAAAGGAAACAATGGAAGAATTTCCTTATGATCTGAATTGTGAAGTCCTTTTTAAATGTATCATAGAATCCAAATGCCTAAAAGAGAATATTGATAAATGCAACCACACACACAAAAAAATTTTTTAACTGCATGGGAGAAAAACATGAATTCAAAAGATAAATGATGAAATGGAAAAAATGCATCCCATATAAAGGACTCATTTTTCTAACATATAAAAAGCTGGCTGGCAGCCAGGTGCGATGGCTCATGCCTGTAATCTCAGCACTTTGGGAGGCCGAGGCGGGCGGATCATGTGGTCAGGAGATCAAAATCATCCTGGCTAACACGGTGAAACCCCATCTCTACTAAAAATACAAAAAATTAGCCAGGCATGGTGGCAGGCACCTGTAGTCTCAGCTACTTGGGAGGCTGAGGCAGGAGAATGGCATGAACCTGGGAGGCGGAGCTTGCAATAAGCTGAGATTGTGCCACTGGACTCCAGCTTGGGCAACACAGCAAGACTCTGTCTCAAAAAAGAAAAAAAAAAAGCTGGCTGGCACGATGGCTCATGCCTGTAATCCCAACACTTTGGGAGGCAGAGGCATGAGGATTACTTGAGTCCAGGAGTTTGAGACCAGCCTGGGCAACATAGCAAGACCCTGTCTCTACAAAAAAATTAAAAAATTAGCTGGGTGTGGTGGCACACACCTGTAGTCCCAGCTACTTGGGAAGCTGAAGTGGGAGGATTTCTTGAGCCCAGGAGGTCAAGGCTGCAATGAGCTGTGATCATGCCACTGCACTCCAGTTTGAGTGATGGGGATATGTGTGTGTGTATCTGTGTCTGTGTGTATGTGAGCGTATATACATTTTTATATGTGCACTCATCTGACCCTGTTTATATAAAGCTCCTACAAATCAATAAGAAAAGTTGGTGTCTGATCCAACAAGTTAAGTGCTTGGAAGTCATCATTCCCATGCACACAAGGAAAAAGATGAATGAACTGAAAATCAAGAACTCTTCTTAGATCCATCAAGAATTAAGGTCATAGGAAAAACTGCTGCCCTGAAAATTGGAAAGGCAGACAGGCAGATACAGAGAATCACAGCTTACCAGAGCAGAAGCAGAAGAGTAGGAGCCCACAGCTGGAGCTGGTATCAGTAGGAACACTTTAAACTGTAATTGCTGGAGGCTCATTGTGACAAGCTTGAGAGTTAAGAATTCATCGAAAAGCTCTCCTATGAATTGTCTTACAGAAGTCCCCACACTTTCCTGAGTTTTACTTTCAGGAACCCTACCAGGTTCTCCCTGTGAAGATCTGAGAAAAATCCTCTTCTACTTCCCTCAAGAAGAGAGGAAAAGTGACCATTTCGAAATATGCCCAGGGTTCTCTCTTCTTAGCAAGGCCTGCCCTCAAGGAAAACTATTTGAGCAGAGCCTAACCAACCTGGAGAAGGGGAAATACACCACCCCAGCCCCTTCTAGACTTCAGCATGGAGATAGGGAAACACCCAGCCCAGGCTCACTAACAGACTGCGCCCTAATCATAGTAATCTATAACACATCTCCCCACACCTTACCACTACATCACTAGAACTACACTACACTAGAACTAAAAGAACTGCAAGACTCAGACACCAGGAATCTCTAGGGAATCCCAAAGACAACAGGACAGACTGAAACAAGGACATCAGAGGACATTTTAGCCTCTGACACCTACAGCTACAGCAAAGAGTAAACACAGCCTAACCCCTAGCCAGATAAATATAAAACCTCACACTAAAGACCTATCTACCTCAGTCACTTTTATTCAATATATCATGTTTAGCTTTCAACAAAAAATTACAAGACATGCTAAACGGCTAAAAAGTACAGTCTGAAGAGACAAAACAAGAACTAGACTCAAAAACGGCATTGATTTTGGAATTATCACACTGAAAACTTAAATAACTGATTAATTTGCTAAAGTCTCTAATGGAAAAAGTGGACAATATGCAAGAAGAGATAGGTAAGGTCAACAGAGAGATGGAAACTAAAGGGAAGAATCTAAAAGAAGTGGTAGAAATCAAAATGACTATAACAGAAATGAAGAATGCCTTTGATGAGATTGTCAGTAAACTGGACACAGCTGAAGAAGTGATTAGGTGATTAGGGAGCCTGAAGATATGTCAACAGAAACTTCTCAAGCTAAAATCCAAAGTTTTTTTAAAGATTGAAAAAATAGATCAGAATATGAAAGAACTGTGAGACAATTATAAAAAGCATAAATATTCTAATGGGTATGCCAGAAAGAAAAGAAAAATAAATGGAAGAAAATTGGAAGTAATAATAGTTGAGAATTTTTCAAAAGTAATTATAGACTCCAAACCATCAACTAGGAAGCTCAGAGACCTCTAAGCAGGATAAATACCAAAAAAATCGACACCCAGGCATATATTCAAACTGCAGACAATCAAAAATAAAGAGAATATCTTGAAAGAAGCTAAGGTGGAGGAGGGGAGCAGGGGACACCTTTACTATTGCTACGGTTTGGATGTGGTTTGTCTCCACCAAAACTCATGTTGAAATTTAATTGCCAATGTCAACAGTATTGAGAGGTAATAGGACCTTTAAGAGGTGAGTCATAGGGACTTCGCCCTCACAAAGGGATTAATGCAGTTCTCATGGGACTGGGTTAGTTCTCTCAAGAGTAGGTTGTTATAAGATGGGTTGGCCCACTTCGTCTTTCTCTTTGCACGCACCTGCCTCCCCCTTCACTTTTCCACCACGTATGATGCAGCGTGTGGCCCACACCAGAAGGTGACCAAATTTAGCTGCCCAACCTCCAAAATTATAAACTAAAGAACCCTTTTTCCTTTGTAAAGTACTCAGTCTGTGGTATTCTGGTATGGCAACAGAAAACAAACTAAGACAGAAAATTGGTAGCAACATTGGGGTTGATGCTATTACAAATGCCTGGAAATGTAAAAGCAGCTTTGGAACCAGGTAATGGGTAGTGTCTAGAGTTTGAAGGAGTCGGCTAGAAAAACCCTATACTGTGAGCAGAGCATTGAGGGAGATTCTAGTGAGGGATCAGAAGAAGATAAAGACTAAGGAAAGCCTGGAACTTCTTAGAGATTAATTACTTAAGTGGTTGTGACCAGAATTCTGATAGAAATATGGACAGGAAGAACCATTCTGATGAGGTCTCAGATGGAAATGAGGAACAAGGTATTGGAACCTGGAATAAAGGCATCCTTGTTATTCAGTTGCAAAGAACTTGGCTGCATTGTGTTTATGCCCTAGGGCTTTATGGAAGGCGGAATTTAAGAGAGACAACTAGAATATCTGGTGGAAGAAATAGCTAAGCACGGAAGTGCTCAAGATACTGCACGGTTACTTCTGGCCACTTACAGTGACTTACAGGAGCAGCGGGAAGCAGAGGGTAAAGATTTGGAAAATTCAGTGTGGCCATGTAGGGAGCAAAAAGTCAGTACAAAGATGCAGCCAGACAATTGTTTGCTAAAGAGATTAGCACAGACAGAAAGAAGCTAGGTTTTGTTCATCAGGACAATGGGAGAATGGTCCTGAAGGCATTATAAAGATCTTTGAGGCTGCTCCTCTCATCGAGGACTCAGAACCTTAGGGCCTTGAGGGCAGAAAAGGCTTGCTGCCTAGGGCCACCTCCAGACTGTTCCCCACATCCCAGGGAAGCAGTCCTTGCCCTGGCAAGGCTCACGTGACCCCAGGTGTAATTCGAGCCACTGCTCAAGAGGGCACCCATTCAAGCCTTGGTGGTGTCCATGTGGTGCTAACTCTGCAGGTGTGCAGAATACAAGAGCTTTGGAGGCATGATTTTCTCCACCTAGATCTCAAAGGATGTCACCAAAAGCCTACGGGACCAGCAGAAACTTGCCACAGAGGTAGAGCTGCCACAGAGTCCCCACCATGTCAATGCCTAGTGGAACCATGGGAGTGGGGCTGCCACTGGGACCCCAGAACTGTTGAGCCATCAGCAGCATGCAACACCTGCCCGAGATAGTTACAGGCACTGGGAGAGTGGCCACATAGTCTGTACCCAGCGAAGCCATAGTGGTGGGGCTGCCTGAAGACTCAGGAGTTTACCCCAACCCCAGTGTGTCCAAGAGGTGACATATGGTGTGAAAGACTATTCTGGAGCTTTAAAAATTTAATGTCTTCCCTGCTGGATTTGGGGCTTGCTTGGGGCCTGTTACTCCCTTCTTCCTACCTACCTCTTCCTTTTAGAATGGGAATGTCTACCCCATGCCTATCTCTCACCATTGTAGTTTGGAAGTAGATCATTTGTTTTGTAAAAATTTGTTTTGTAAAATTTGTAAAATTTTTTGTAAAAAAAAAACAAAAAAAGATAATTTGTTTTGTAAAAACAGGCTCACAGCTGGAAGCAGTTTGCTTTAGTCTCAGATGAGACTTTGGACTTTTGAGTTAATGCTGGAACACATTAAGATTTATGGCACTATTGAGGTGGAATGATTGTATTTTGCATGTGAGAAGTATGTGAGTTTGGGGGGTCTAGGGGCAGAATACTATGGATGTGGTTTGTCCCCTCTAAAATTAATGCTGAAATTAAATTCCCAGCATAACAGTACTGAGAGGTAATGGAGCCATTAAGAGGTGTTTGAGTCATGGCAGCTCTGCCCTCATGAAGGGATTAATGCAGTTCTCAAGAGACTGGATTAGTTCTTTCAAGAGCAGGTTGTTACAAAGAAGGTCAGCTGGCTTCATCTTTCTCTTTGCATGCACCCATAGTCCACCATGTTATTACATAGAGCGTATGTAATAACACTCTGAAGCACGAAGCCCTCATCAGAAACTGACCAGATCTAGATGCCCAATCTTGGACCTCCCAGCCTCCAGAATCATGAGCTAAATAAACCCCTTTTCTTTATAAATTACTCAGTCTCAGGTATTCTGTTATAGCAACAGAAAGTGGACACCTATAGAAGAACAAGGGTAAGAATTACATCGGACTTATCTTCAGAAACCATGCAAGCAAGAAAAGAGTGGAATGAAATATTTAAAGTGTTGAAAGAAAAATATATCAACAATAGAATAGAATAATCAGTTTACAGAAATGGAAATGCAATGTTTCTTAAACATTAATATCTGTGCTTAACTCTGTTCATAATAAAAGAAATGCAAAATAAAATTATGTCAGTATACCATTTTTAGCCTATAAATTTGACAAATATTAAAAAGTTATATAAAACAATGTGTATTAGAGTTTGGGAAATCAGGCACTGTCATATATTACTAATGGAGATTAAATTGATGCAGTCTTTATGAAGGGCACTTTGGTAAAATCTATTAAAATTCCAAGTACATGGACCCTTGGACTCAGCAATTTCTCTTCTATAATTTACCTTATATATGTCTATGCATGCATATGCAGACTTTTGTGTGCCAAAGATTCCACACTGTGGCACTCTATGCAGTAGCAAAAGATTGCAAACCGCTGTGTGTCCATCCAGAATGACTGATTAAGTGAATTACAGTAAACCTATAAAATAGAATCTTATGTAGCTTGTTAAAAGAAAAAATAGGGAAGCTTTTTGGATACTGGTAGGGACTAATTGTCAAAGAATATTAAGGAAAAAATACATCCCAGAAGAGTGTATATGGCATGCCTTATTTGTGTCCTAAGGAGAAACTTTTTATATTTACATGTACCAGTAATATCTCCAGAAATATATACAAGAAACAATTACAACAGCATTGGCTACCTTTGGAAAAGAAAATTGCATAGCTGGGGGACAAGGGGTGGGAAGGAGAATTTTCACTAATACACTTTATTGAATGTGTTATTTATTTACAAAAATAATAAAGTTTAACTTTTCACTATAATTACATATTCCTGTCTGAAAGGCATGGAAGTACTGTGTCTGATGCAAAGATCTTGTGAGCAACTGCAGAAAACGACATAATTAGGGACCACTTTCCCCCACATACCCCAGATGTGTGCATGGATACATCTCCAAAAATGTGAAAAGACAGACTCATCAGGCCTTTGGGGAGCTTGGCAAGGTCTGCTGCTTTCCAGCTTTCCACTATAGCTCTTGTCTTTCCTTAGCCATGTCTGGCTTTTTTTCCTGGTCATTTTACTTTTCAGCCTCTCTCTATTTCTCCTGTCAAAAAAGATGGCTAACAAAGCCCTGGGATTTTCTTCACTTATCACTGTCCCCATATTACATCACATTGCTGGTTCAAACTGTCCCATCTCCCTCTCTGAGTCCAGCCTTATGGCCAGTAAATCTGCCCAGCTTCCTGATGTGACCTCCTCCTCTTCATTTCCATTGCACTTCACTCTTCTTTTGGTCTCACTCCAGCATAACCCATTTGAACTTTTCCTACTTTCATAATATAGACGGGGCATAAATAATAATATTAACAACAATTCAAATACACACTATGTAAAAGAACTTCACATATTTCATTTAACTTCATTACACTACAAGTTCAACATTGTTATCTCTATTAGTTAAAGTCGAGGGAACTGGGGCTTTGAGAGGTTAAGATGCTTGACCAAAGTCACACAGCTAGGAAGCAATGGGCAGCATTCTAACACAGACCTTTCAACACCATAGCCTGTGTTCTCTGCTACTTAGTCCACTGGAATGTAAGAATGAGTTAAAACAGTTTTTTTTTTAGTCTATTACATAGCTAGTTTCCATTGAACGTGTGAGCGGAGATGACTTTCTTACTTTTTTTCAAAGACATCTTTAACATTTGCTTCTTTCTTGAAGTTAGTGGGATGCTCCCAGTATTCTCCAAGAATGAGTAGGAACAAACTGCTTTTCACTGGTATTGCCATCATCTCCTGAAATTAACGTCCAACTACGTACATCCAGGGTCAGTTCTCAACCTACTCAATAGACCTCTCAGCAGAATTTGGCAGACTTAATCACTCTTTTGGCTTTCATATGCTTATTTTTTCGTCTGTCATCTATGACAGATGAACACATTCTAGGTTTTACTCCTACATCACAGATCATTTTTTCCGTTTCCTTGGCTGCATCTTCTTCTCAATATCCAGCATTTGGAGTATCCAACAGCTCTGTTCTCAGAGTTCTTCTTTTCCCTATGCTCACTTCCCAGATTTCATCTACTCCCAAAGCTTTACATGCCATCCACTCACTGAGGCTTCCCAAACTACATCTCTAGCCCTTCCCTACTCCAGTGTTTACCAGCTGCTTCCCTGGCACCTCCGCTCCATATTCTAGGAGACCTGCAAAACCCAACAATACATACCTGGAGCTCTTGCGTCTCCACAGCCTCTCTCCCCAGAAACCTGGGCTGCAGGTGTACCCTGTCTCAGCAAACAGCACTGCATCCACTCAGCCACCCATGCAAACCCTAACAGTTCTGCTTTCAAAGACGATCCAAAGTCCAACCATGTTCTGCCATCTTCTCTGATCCCATGGTGGCTCTAGCCACCAGCATCTCCCCTTGTGGATTACTGCAGCGACTTCCTCACAGTCTCCCTGGATAGGCGTTAAACCCATGTGCCACACAACATAAGCCCAGTCGCGTCGCTCTGTTACCCTCATACCAGATTACCTACAAGAGCATTCACTAGCTGACTCCACCTCCCGCTATCATTCCATCGCCTACCACCATCTCACGTGTTCACACTACTCCTGCAAAATGGTTCTCCCTGTTTTTTCTCAAGATCTGGCACGTTCCCATCTGCTAGCAGACCTACTGGGGGATTGCTTCTCCCTCAACTGTCCATGCCTTGTTCCCTGGCTTCAGTAAGCTCTCTATGGAATTGTGACTGCTCAGAGAAGTTTGCTTTGATCACTCTAAAATAATCCTTCACCTATCACCTACTATCACTATTTTCCTTCATAATATTATAATTATTATATATTTAATTAATTGTAATATAATGATTATATATTTAATTAGTTATAACGATTTTTACTGGCTGACATATTTACAATGATAAGACAGGCAAGGACCTCGCTGTTGTGGAGCTTACATTCTGTGGAGAGAAACAATAAGCAAGTCAACAGGATAATTCTAGATAGTACTGAGTGCTATTAGGAAAATAAAACAGTGCTGTGGAAGGGGCTGGAGCTCTGCTTTCTAGGGCTTTCTAAGAAGATGACACTTAAATTGAGACTTGAATGACAAAAAGGAGCTGGCCTTGCTAAGATTTCGGTATAGTCATCCACCCTTATCCCAGGTTTCACTTTCTGCAGTTTCCACCACCCACTGACATCTGAAGTCTGAAAATATTAAATGGAAAAATCCAGAAATAAACAATTCATGAGTTTTAAATTGCATGCACCATTCTGAGTAGCATGATGAACTCTTGTGCTGTCCTGCTCCATTCTGCCCGAGACATGAGTCATCCCCTTGCCCAGCAGATGCATGCTGTATACACTCCCCACCCATTAGTCACTCGTAGCCATCTTGGTTATCAGAAAACATGAGTATATGTAGGGTTTGGTACTATCCACGGGGTCAGGCATCCACTGGGGGTCTTGAAACGTATAGCCCATGGATAACGGAAGAAACTTTGTAAAGGGAATTCTAGTGGAGGGATTACTGAGCACAACGACCATGAGGCAGGAATGAGCTTGAAATGATCGTAGAAAGAAATAGCAGTGGCAGAATAAGTGAGGAGCCCAGACGTGTGAAATGAGTCGGAGATAGACATGGACCATATCTCACAGTGCCATATAAGCCTTGCTCAGGAGTTGAGTGTTACTCTAAGCATGGTGAGCAACCCTTGTGATGGATAACGATTCCCTTAAAAGAATCCATAGGCTGCACAATGCAGTTTCTTCACTTTTCAAACAGAACAAATGCTAAGCAGTGCTGAATAACAGTTATGAAATCCTCTGCCTGGAACTTGAGTAACTCTCATTAGAATCACAGTCTTTACCTTTCCCAATACTTTCTATCACTAATTATCCTTTTCCAAAACCCTATCTCCCCACATACACACCTTGTTCCTCTGCTTCTACTTCTCTCCAACTTAAACCTAATTTATACTCCGACTCTCACTGAGTTATCTGCCTATATTCTCTTCTCCATTTGTTTCCAACTCCTGCCTTTGTTATCCTCATTAATGAGGATACTAAGAATAATGGAACATTGGTCTGCTTTACTTCTTATAGTTCTATGTTTTTTTGTGATTCAATGAATAATTAGCAAGTTACCATTTTTGTAGTAAGTATGACCTTAAAACATAAGACATAGGAAGAACAGGAAAACTATAAAAGTATAAATTATATTGATATGGTTTGGCTGTGCCCCACCCAAGTCTCATCTTGAATTGTAGCTCCCATAATCCCCATATATTATGACAGGGACCCAGCAGGAGGTAATTGAATCATGGGGGCAGTTTTTTCCCATGCTATTCTCATAATAGTGAATAAGTCTCATGAGATCTGATGGTTTTATAAAGGTTTTATAAATGTGCAGTTCCCCGGCACATGCTCTCTTGCCTGCCGCCATGTAAGATGTGCCTTTGCTTCTCCTTCACCTTCCACCGTGATTGTGAGGCCTCTCCAGCCATGTGGAACTGTGACTCCATTAAGCCTCCTTTTCTTTATTAATTATCCAATCTCAGGTATTTCTTCATAGCAGTATGAAAATGGACTAATACAATGGATATTAAGAATAAAATAATATCAGATGTGACTTAAATAGAAGTCATATATCAAATATGGATGAAGGATGAGTGAAAAAGAAAGAAAAATGGTAAAAAGAAAATTATTAAAGAAGAGCATCTAACTCCTATTATCTCTCTGCCAACAAAAATTTCATATCATTAAATAATTGCCTTTATAATTAGATCAGAATTTCTTTAGGAGAAAATATCCAGAAAAAATTTTCTGAGCACATACTTTGTATAAGACACTGTGCTAGAGTTTGTTTGGGACATGCATACTACATATAAAACATGGTTCCGAACCTCAACTTTTATTTGTTATGGCCCGTATTTACTTACATTTGTGCTTTCTTTTATTCTATCCTGAATTTCCCTATTTTCATCTGGAATCATTTTTTTTTCTTCTGTTTAAAAAACTCTTTGTGGTTTTTCTTTTGGTGAGGCCTACCAGCCACAAATTCCCTCCATTTTTGCTAGTCTGAAATGTGTTCATTTCACCTTTTAAGGACATTTTCACCAGGAATAGAATTCTTCGTTGACAGTTATTTTACTTTACCATTTTAAAGTTGTCATCTTATTGTCTTTAACTTCTGTATCTTTGGATGAGATGTCAGCTGCAAGTCTTATTGTTGTACTTTGCAGGTGATGTGTCTTTTATCTCTGGATGGTTTTAAGATTTTTCTTTTTTAGTATTTAACTTTTCAGCAGGTTTAATGTGTTGTCCCTAGATAAAATTTGTGTTTACTTTCCTAGGAGTTTTCTGAGCTTCTTAAATCTATAATTAACGTCCTCTCAATTTGGAAAATTTTAATCATGTTTTTAAATATTGCTTCTTCCTTATTCTCTCTCTTCTCTTTTTCTGGGACTGTAATTATGTATATGTTTGACCTTTTTTTCTATTAGTTTTTCTCACTGTGCTTCAGTTTGGACTTCAGTTTGTGTATTTTCTATTGACCTGTCTTCCAATTCACTAACCTTAGTCTCTACTTTGTCCCTTCTGCTGTTAAACCAATTCACTTAGCTCTTAATTTCAGATATTGGCTTTTTTCAATTCTAGACTATTTGAATTTTTAATAGATTCTCATTCTCTGGTGAAATTTTCCATATTTTCATCTGTTGTTTCCATCTCTCTCTTTCTTTTCTTGAACATTATTTTAAAAGTTCCTGTCTACTAATTCTAATAGTTTTATCACGTGGTCTAATTCTGCTGTCTTTTTGTCTCTTTGTTATCATTCACATTTTCTTGTCCTTTTGTATGTCTATATATTGTTAATTGTTATGCCAGACATTGTGCATAAAAGTGGAGCCACCAAACCATGTTATATTCCACCAGAGAATGTCTTTTTTTTCCTTCTTTTAGACAGACTGAGTGAGAGGCTGTGCACCTTAATCCAATCAGGAATTGAATTGAGGTGGGGCTTGGTTACAGTTTTAGTAAGACTTCATAGATCTTTGGTTCATCCCTGTCCCTTGGGTATACCCCTCTCAGACCTTTGATGGAGAGTCTGGTGGGTATCAAGTTCCTCAATCATGAAAGATTGTGAGAAATCTATCTCTACCCTTCAGAGGTTTTCAAACAAGCTCACCAGTCTCCTGGCCCTAGAAAATTTCAACATCTGGCAAAGACCTTAATGGGGAAAACAGTCGTTGCTTATAGCAGGCTCTACCCTCTAGATGCTTCTTGTTTCTTAAGAGCATAAGCCTGTGGGAGGTTTCATTTTACTTTAGACATTTTCAGACTCACTGCTCGGCATCCTGTAAAGTCTAAGAACTCAGCAAATATCTTGTGAAGAAAATCAGTTCTGAGTTTGAACCACTCCAAGTTTCCAACTCATCACACTAGCCTCATGTTGGTTAAAGCTTTGCTGGTTTGTCTTTCCTTCACAAGGACCCTCTGCCTGAACCAAGTCCAATCCTCATCCTGTGTCCAGAATCAACAAATGCCCCTAGGGCCAAAGAAAACTGTCAATCATCAGCTTACCTTGGAACAGTTTACCCCCTCTGTAATTTTAGCTCATCTAGTACTCATTTCTTTCACAACTCTCAGGTTTTAAAAAATATGATTTTTGTAATTTCTCCAGTTTTTTCTAGTTGCTGCAGTAGGACCAGCTATATTCTGTCCAAAAGTAGTAGTCTCATATTTTATTTTTGAAAATGAGAAAATTATTATATCAAGTATTCTACCCTATATTTCATAGTGTCTTATAGTTTTCAAAGGTCTTGCACCTTCACTATCTCAACAAAACCTTTTACTAAGTCTGTGATGTTGGTAAACCAGGGTATGTGAGTCAGCAGGGAGTCTCTGAAGTCACACCACCTGAGCACAACTGTCCACGTGAAAGGCAAGGAGGGTTTTTCCAGGTTCTTCTGAGGCCTAGCTTGTCTACACTCTCTCTAATTTAAGGACACACACATAAACGGAAGAAATGCACTAGGCCAAAATCTTCAACAGAGTTGTTTTTTTTTTTTTTTTTTGAGACGGAGTCTCGCTCTGTCGCCCAGGCTGGAGTGCAGTGGTGCAATCTCGACTCACTGCCAGCTCCGCCTCCCAGGTTCACGTCATTCTCTTGCCTCAGCCTCCTGAGCAGCTGGGACTACAGGCGCCCGCCACCACGCCCGGCTAATTTTTTTTGTATTTTTAGTAGAGACGGGGTTTCACCATGGTCTCGATCTCCTGACCGCGTGATCTGTCCGCCTCAGCCTCCCAAAGTGCTGGGATTACAGGCATGAGCCACCGTGCCCGGCCCAGAGTTGCACTTATTAGTCTTTGTTTATAAGACTGCATGAATGCAGATTCAAGCTGAGATTTAAACTTACTCCTGAATCATTCTCCTAGATCTTGGTAAAGGCAAGTTCATAATATTTATGAAACCATCACCTCAGGCAGCATTTTCCACTTGGTTGCTGACTGGAGAGAACAGGAAATCAAAAATAGCATTCCAGATTTTTCTAAGGCTACAATTGTACCCTATATGAACCTTCTGGCACATTAACTCTGTGACTTATGCTGGTGTGTAGGCTCACCTCTTAACATCTATCCTGGCTTCTCAATATTGCATAGAACTCAGAGGATCTGTTTGTGCTTACTACCTCTCCAGAGAGCCTTTCCAAGCTGATGTTTCAAAGAAGTGGAATGGAAAACATCCTTACGTATCTTCTAGATAGCTTTTGTAATCCAGCAAAGCTCCTTTCGTTGTGCAGGGTAGTTGCTACTCAGCTGAGCTAGTCTTTGGCATAGCGATCAGCAGCGCTTATGTATTGTCCTCTGAAGGAGTGCCAGAACGTCTCAATGCTCAAAACTTCTCCATCAGCACTAGCACAATTTTTTAAAAAATCAGAGGGGAGAGGAGAGCAAATCTTGTTCACGAACTAGCCAGACCCAGAAGACACACAGTTAATTTCAAGTTGTATATAAGCCTTTAAAGAATCATTGAATAGCATGGGTACCAAGCAAAATAGGAAAATATGGCCACTCTTGCCATACACAGGAGCTACTTGAGGACAAAGGAAGTGAAACTGTGTTTAAAAATGCCAGTAATGGTAATCCTTCCTTCTCTGCAGTGCTATAATCTGATCATGTACATATTTTATTTATCGCCCATATTTGGGATTGTTGACTTTAGTGTTTGTTTGTTTCAATGTGTTGAACACACAGTGAAAAGACAATGAAAATTTCTTAGTATTTCTAAGCAGAACCAAACAGGGAGGGAAATCTGTATTTTGAATCACTTCTCACCTAAACATAAGAACTCCCCTGATGGTGCCCAATACTAATCTTTGAACATTTCCTTAACAATAACCAAAATGTATGTATTCATTGATTTTGCATCCTTCCACTTGGATTACATAACCCTGTAGTACTTTTTCTGTTGGCTTCAAATATGTACCTGATTATGTGGATTTCAAATGGTATAATTACCAGTGACTGACTCCAAGCCTACAGACTCCATGCCTTTATCCTCAGTAAAAATTATTGAAATGTGAACTAAATTTGAAAACATGAATAGAAGTGAAACATCAGTAGTCATGCACCTAAAAGAAAAAAGGTATGGTTCACTTTGCTCAGTTTAAGAAACACACATAAACTAGATGGTAAAAGATGAAGCCAGATGTTGAGTCTTGGCACATATTTTTTTTCACAGAACAAGATGAAAAGGAATGCTCTCCCATAGTTCATATATCCCTTCATCCACAAAAGAAAACAACGTAAGGCCGGGCGCGGTGGCTCACGCCTGTAATCCCAGCACTTTGGGAGGCGGAAGCGGGTGGATCACGAAGTCAGGAAATCAAGACCATCCTGGCTAACACGGTGAAACCCCGTCTCTATTAAAAATACAAAAAATTAACCGGGCGAGGTGGCGGGTGCCTGTAGTCCCAGCTACACGGGAGGCTGAGGCAGGGGAATGGCGTGAACCCCGGGGGGCGGAGCCTGCAGTGAGCCGAGATCGCGCCACTGCACTCCAGCCTGGGTGAAAGAGCGAGACTCCTTCTCAAAAAAAAAAAAAAAAAAGAAAATGTAACGTAAAATTAGCAAAAAGAGACAGTACAGCAAGGTGGAAGGGGCGGAGCGTATTCTTCAGAGGTTCTCCCATCCGGCAGATTGAGGGAGCTCTTTAATCGTTCCGAGACCAATTTCCTCATCTGCACACTGGGGATGGCAGTAACGCTCACCACATACTTGTTTTGAGGATAAAAAGAGATAGACCATGTGAAATGCATAGTTCAGCGTATGGCATCCAAACACAGCTCAATACGCCTACATCTTTTTTTTGGTTTGTTTTGTTTTGTTTTGTTTCAGGCAGAGTTTCGATCTTGTCGCCCAGGCTGCAGTGCAATGCCATGATCTCGGCTCACTGCAACCTCCGCCTCTCGGGTTCAAGCAATTATCCTGCCTCAGCCTCCTGAGTAGCTGGGACTACAGGCACCCACCACCATGCCCGGCTAATTTTTGTATTTTTAGTAGAGACGGGGTTTCACCATATTAGCCAGGCTGGTCTCGAACTCCTGACCTCAGATGATCTGCTCCCCCCCGGCCTAGCTACATCTTATTAATAAGCATAAACTAATTTTATCTAAACAGTAAATATATTTTCAACAGGAAAAAAAAAAGAGAGAAAAAATGATGTATATGAAGACTAATAACGAGGGGGAAAAGCAGGGAAAAAATATAAGTATAGTATGATTACCACTATACAAAAATAAATGCATAATAAGGTAGGGGTTCAGGAGGGAAACCTGAAGGAAATACCCCAAAATACTGGCACTAGTGATGTCAGGATCATGAATTTACTAGTGTTTTTGCTTTGTTTTCCAGAGTTTCACCTGTGTGATTCTATTACTCAAATAATGAAATACGCATATATATTTACACACATATTCAATACATATATACATATATTCAATACATACATATGAAATACAAATATATGTGTATATATGTGTGTATTTCATTATTTAAGTAATAGAATCATTTAAGTAATAGAATCACACTACTGAAACTCTGGAAAACAGGGCAAAATAGAACAGAATCACAGGACTTTATATATAGAGATATATATATATATATGTCTATACACATATATGAAGCTAAATAATGCCTTTTTAAAACAAATTACCTACTTTCTAGCAGATAGTGTTTTATATGCTCCAGAGCTGTTTGCAATTATTGCTAACAATGATTTCATTCAATCCATCACTTATTGAGAGCCATACGCCAGCCTCCAGGGGGAAACAAAATAAATGAGATAAAGTCCTGTCCTCATTATGTCCCTTGATAATAACAATGGTGGTGGTTCTCCCACTGTAAATCAGTGTGAGCATTAAGGGTCACTGTATCAGTCAGGATGCCACCAGGGAAACAGAGAAAGAGGAAGAAGGAGGGGTCTGGGGAGGAGGAGGGAGAGAGAGAGGGGAAAAGGAGAAGAAAGGAGAGGGAGAGGGAGGTTTATTACAAGAAATTAATTGGCTTACCGAAATCTGTAGGGCAGGCTGCAGGCTGGCAGTTCTGGGACAGAAGCTAACCCTGCAGTCCACAGGCGGAATTTTTCCTTCCTCAGGGAAACCTTGATTCTGTTTTTAAGGTCTTTCAACTGATTTGATGAAGCTCACCCAGTTTATCTAGGATCATCTCCCTTACTAAAGTCAAACGAACACTCATCTCTATCTCGGCAGATGCGATCAACATTTACAATCAGTTGACTTTGCATCATTAGCTCTGAGGTTGAGACACCCTAGTCTACACCATCCTAGTAGGAGTTCTGCCACAAATTTCAGTCTCGTTCCTCAAAAAACAGGTCTGTAAAGAAAATAAACTAGCCTGGCGCGGTGGCTCACGCTTGTAATCCCAGCACTTTGGGAGGCCGAGGCAGGTGGATCACGCGGTCAGGAGATCGAGACCATGGTGAAACCCCGTCTCTACTAAAAATACAAAAAAAATTAGCCGGGCGTGGTGGCGGGCGCCTGTAGTCCCAGCTACCCGGAGAGGCTGAGGCAGGAGAATGGTGTGAACCCGGGAGGCGGAGCTTGCAGTGAGCCGAGATTGCGCCACTGCACTCCAGCCTGGGCGACAGAGCAAGACTCCGTCTCAAAAAAAAAAAAAAAGAAAAGAAAAGAAACTTGTTGGCCAGGCGCAGTGGCTCACGCCTGTAATCCCAGCACTTTGGGAGGCCAAGGCGGGCAGATCACGAGGTCGGGAAATCGAGACCATCCTGGCTAGCAGCAAAATGGCGTGAACCCGGGAGGCGGAGCTTGCAGTGAGCCAAGATCGCGCCACTGGACTCCCGCCTGGGTGACAGAGCGAGACTCCGTCTCAAAAAAAAAAAAAAGAAAAAAGAAAAAGAAAATAAACTTGTTAAATTTTCTTAACCTTTAGTTTGCTGGCTTTGCTGAAAGTGCCTTTTGTGTCAAAGTTTTGAGTGATTTTGGAAGGATAAGAGGAAGAAAATGTGTCCTTTTTTAAAACAGGTGAAAATACTAATTTCCTGAATTAGTGAAAGTTATTGTTACTGCCTATAGTAAAACTATTAAAACTTTAAATACAATCACATGTATAACATGTCTACCAACCTGCCATTAATTAGTTTATCAGGAAACATAACTTATGTTATTAATTTTTTTTTTTTTTTTTGAGATGGAGTCTCCATCTGTCGCCCAGGCTGGAGTGCAGTGGCGTGATCTCGGCTCACTGCAAACTCCGCCTCCTGGGTTCACGCCATTCTCCTGCCTCAGCCTCCCGAGTAGCTGGGATTACAGGCGCCCACCACCACACCGAGCTAATTGTTTTTGTATTTTTAGTAGAGACGGGGTTTCACCGTGTTAGCCAGTATGGCCTTGATCTTCTGACCTCGTGATCCACCGGCCTCGGCCTCCCAAAGAGCTGGGATTACAGGCGTCAGCCACCACTCCCGGCCTATGTTATTAATTTTTAAAGTTACATATATCCGGAGATTTATTCAATTTTCACTTAACATTTTTGAATTGAACTTACACATTAAACACCATTTGCTCATTTCAAAATCTATTTTGTCTCAAAAGAAGAATAAGAGGAAGTTTTTTTAGATTGTAACAGTAGCATCCTCACGCCCCATGTATCCAATGTACAATGAACACAGCACATATTTTCTGCTAACAATACGTTTGTTGCTTGAGAGAAAATACACTGAAAAGCACATGTGTTTTTCATTGCCCATGATATTAGTCAGAATTCTCCACAGAAACAGAATCAATAGGAGATATATAAAGATATATATAAAGCTAGAGAGATTTTCTTATAAAGAATTGGTTCACATGATTATGCAGACTGGCAAGTCCAAGATCTGCAGAACAGATTTCCCACTTCAAGGCCAAAGGCCAGAAGCTGCTGTAGAACCAGGAAGTGGCCATGTCTCAATCCAAAGGCCATCAGGCCTGCAATTCGGCCACACAGATATATTATAAATGATTGCATTTTAGTGTGGTAGAAGATTGTTTAGTGCCATGGAAATGTTTCTTAAATACTATTGACCAGGTCTCTGCAATCATAGACATGAATGTTTATAGTACCTTGAGATATAATTCATCCCAGCCTATAAATTTGAACCCAGTTAGAGTGCTCAGGTCCTCACTTACTAAACCATAAAATAGAATCATATGACTGGAAGGAAACTTTGTGATCATCTCATCCAAATCCCCCCTAAGAGTGACTTGAGGAACAGTAAGGCAGTGCTTTCAATTAATCTTAAATTATTGATGGAAACTTGATTCCAGACACTTTTAAACTAATAAGCATTTAAATATGAAATCAGGATCTGATGCTGACCACAAAATGAATAGGGAAAGTACAGACCTGTGTTGGTAAATAATGTTCCACTATTGCTATTTTTTCTGGAAGTCAAGATGGCATAGGGAGACCAGTTGACACTCCGTAGAGACTGTTGCTAGCATCCAAAGGGAATTCCAGGAGTAGGTCTTACGCCTGGCTGTACCTCAGGACTATGTGTGGAGTGACATAACATTACAGTTGCGTGGGACTCATGTCAGACTTACTGCTGGGATTTCCCTCCCCTTCAGTAGAGAATGCTAATTGAGAATTCACTCAAACTTTTGGCTTGCTTTATTTAGATCTGCCAAAGCAAAAAGCAGAAAAAAATAACACTGGACCTGCAAATTACGATTTTTTTAAAGGCCTACAAGTTCAAAAGCCATGTTTTCAGAACTACTTTTCTCCACCTGTAAAATAAAGTTTTGATCAGAGAAAGTCTTATAAAGTCACTTCTGAAGATAATCACCAAAAAGTAAAAATACAGAGTATTGATTTTAAGTTTATCCATGTCTGGGACCAACCTTTCAGAATTCAGTTATAAACCTAGAATACATCTATCTGTTCACAATACTTATATGTCTAAATGCCACCCCATTGGAGTCTAAAGCTCTGATATTGACAAAAATATTCTTCCTGTACCATGTGGTATGCACGAACTGCAACAAACTCCAAGGAAACACTGGTTCTTATTGCCAAGATATGACTTTTAATTATGAATCTGAAGAAAATGTGGCACATATACACCATGGAATACTATGCAGCCATAAAAAAGGATGACTTCATGTCCTCTGTAGGGACATGGATGAAGCTGGAAACCATCATTCCGAGCAAACTATCCCAAGGACAGAAAACCAAACATTGCATATTCTCACTCATAGGTGGGAATTGAACAATGAGAACACTTGGACACAGGTGTTCACACCGGGGCCTGTCGTGGGGTGGGGGGAGGGGGAAGGGATAAGAACTTCTCCTACTGGTGTAAATGTAAATGACGAGTTAATGGGCGTAGCAGCACACCAGCATGGCACTTGTATACAAATGTAAAAAACCTGCACATTGTGCACATGTACCCTAGAACTTAAAGTATACTAAATAAATAAATAAATACAGAATAAAAAAATTATGAATCTGTTACTTTTGTACTGAGAAGTGAGGACAGTACAAACTCCAACAGAACCATTGTAAGAAGAATGACTATAAAACACATTAAGATCATTAGATAAAAGGTGCCACATAAAGACAAACTCTGAAGCCACAGCATTATTACAACTGCAGTAACCAACATAATCAGAAAATTTTTCTTTCGTTTTGCAAAATCAGTTACTGAAATAAGTTTCCTCTATTGAAAAAGTTGATGAACTAATTATTCTTAAGCTTAATTCAATAATTTATCAAACACCCTCTTTCTCACAGTCAACAGCCTTCTATAACTAATTGGCTGCCAAATGAGGATGCTGCTACTGAACCACTCTCTGGGGACAGAGCACTCTAGAGCTTTACCTGGAAATCACATGGGATCCTTGTTTAAATGCATGTTCCTAAGATCAACCTCGCAGAGATTCCAATTCAACATCTCTGGGCGGGGTCGGGGGTAGGGGGAGCGAAACAGCTGCATTTTTAATGCATACCCTAAGTGATTCGGAATGGTGATTAGGAAACGCATACTTGGAGAGACTGTGCTATACAGTGTAGCCTTTGACTTGCTTCACCTGTTGTGATTTTTGCTGATTGACTTGCATTCTCTTACTTGGCTTCCTTCTTAACCTAGTGGTTCAAAAACTTGGCTGAGTGTTGGAATCATGTGGGAGCCAGACCTCACCCTCAAAGATCCTGAGTAAATTGGTCCAGGGGGACCCCACCTCCATGAATTTTTGTAAAGCTCCCCAGGTGTCAGTCCAGTTTGAGAACGTCATCAGTAGTCTGCAAACCAGCTGTAACTGGCCCCCTGGCACACTCTGCCAGCCTCATCACCAAGTTGTAAGTACCTGAGCCAACTGCATGTTAGGGTGCCCAGGGCCAAGACCCTAACTTTAGGGGACAACAAAATCACAGACATTACAGACCTTCGTGCTAAACAGAGAGTGGCCCTTCTGAACTGAAGCCTCCCCATCCTGGACACAATCCCAGAGAGGCCCTTTGGGGACACTGCTCTTTACTCTCTACCAAAAGAAATCCAAGCCTAGTCAAATAAGAGGGCTTTCAGTCAGAGAAAATAGGATTTTTCCACTAGTGAACGAGGGTGCTGCTCCCTCATGAGAACTCTTCTGCTTTAGCCAAAAGCAAAGAAAGAAATAATAAATACTTAAGTATTTATTTATTAAATTATATATATTACTAAATATTTATTAAATATTTAATAAATGCTTAAGATATTTATGTACATATTTATTCTTGGCTACTCAAATAGAAGTTTTCATAAGGCTGAGGGACCCTCCTTATCTAGGAATATATACATATTTGTGTATATATATATAATACACACACAAAATATATAGGGTATTGCAAAAGTAATGCAAGCTTGTTTTAAAACACTCAACTCAGAAGTGTGGGAAGTAAAATTAAACAACCCCTCCCATTGTCTCAAAGGCACTCACTAGTACTTGGTGCAGATCCTCCCAGAACTTTTTTGAAGTACTGACATATATACATAGGGTTGCTCCTTTAACTAGGAACAAAGTGTACATATTGATATTCAGCATGATCTTTAAAAATTAATACTATTCCCTGGATATCCTCCTCCGTCAGAACCTTCAGGCTTGTCTCATTCTTTGTTAATGGCCACTTCATTCTCCATAGTATCCACGTACCATGATTTAAGAACTTCTCCTACTGGTGGATTTCTGGATTGTCAACAGTTTTTCAGTCTTCCAGACAATGCCGTGATGAACATCCTTAAAAACTGAGCACAGTTCCCTCCTGAAGTGAACACCCCTCTTTTCACGACTGCAGGGAGTGGGGCTTGGAGAAGACAAAAGATATGCCGTGGAGTTGAGCTGAAAGGCCTGCCCCAAATGACGGCTCCTTTAGCATAGTTCTTGGTCTTACAGTTCTCCTTGAGGAGGCTTTCCTTGCCACTTTGTAGAATTCGGCTCAGACCAATAAACCTGGACTGAGCGCCCATTAAGTGCTCAGCCCCGTGCTAGATGCTAGGGATCCAACACTATGTGGGACGTGGTCTCTGCCCTCAAGAAGCTCTGCCATAATGCCAGGTGTCAAGTTCCAATCTAGTAATAGAAACAGCTGCAAAGGGAGAGGCAAAGTGGGCAGAATGGCCTCACCAGCCCCTGATCTGAACCTCTGCTCAAACGTTTACTAATTATGCTCCCAGAATAACCCAGCTGCTATCTCAATACCTGTCTAACTTTCAAGAGATGGCATCACTGTAAGAACATCTCAAACATTTCTCCTGTGGGAGATATGTTGACTGTACATCTTGCAAAAACCAATAAATTATATCACACTCACACATATATACATTATGTGTGTGCATACAACACACTAGAAGTGATAAACCAGCCTCGTGCATGGATGTTACAGTACTCATTACCTCAGACGGAAAAAACTTTTCCCTCTGCATAATCCCATTCATCTACCTACAAGTTAGACACAAAATGTATTTGTTCTCTAGATGCACAGAACTATGTATGGTTTACTACTTTGTATGTATCTCTCTGAAACAATGATTCAGTATTAATTTATGTTCAATAAGCTTACAGCTGTTTCAAGTTTTTAAGATAGAATAAATAAAGCTTAAATATTCTTCATGGGCTTGGTGCAGTGGCTCACGCCTGTAACCCTAGCACTTTGGGAGGCTGAGGCAGGCAGATTACCTGAGGTTGAGAGTTCAAGACCAGCCTGGCCAACATGGGGAAACCCCATCTCTACTAAACATACAAAAAATTAGCCGAGTGCAGTGGCACACACCTGTAATCCCAGCTACTTGGGAGGCTGAGGCAGGCGAATCACTTGAACCCAGGAGGCAGAGGTTGTGGTGAGCAGAGATCGCACCACTGCACTCCAGCCTGGGCTACAGAGCAAGACTTTGTTTCAAAAAAAAGATTCTTCATGACTGTGATGATTAATCTAATGTGTCAACTTGACTGGGCCACAAGGTGCCCAGATATTCGATCAAATATTATGAATGAGTATGTCTGTGGGGATGTTTCTGGATGAGCTTAGCATTTGAATGAGTGAACTGAGTAAAGCAGATGGCCCTCCCTAATGCAGCCTCATCCAATTCATTGAAGGCCTGAATAGAATACCAAGGTCGAGGAAGAAAGAATTCTCTGTCTGCCTGACTGCCTACGAGTTGGGACATTGGTCTTCTCCTTAGGACTCAGACATGGACACCATCACTTTTCTTGGTCCTCAGGCCTTCAAACTCAGAATGGAACTATATCTCAGTCTCTCCTGGGTCTCCAGCTTGCCAACTGCAGATCTTGGGGCTTATGGGCCTCCATGATCAAATGAGCCAATTCACTACAGCAAATGTCTTTATATATATTTCTGTTTCTCTGGAGAACCCAGACCTCTTCCAGTTTCAGGAAGACTACATATAATTTAGCTCTTGTTTTTCCTTGCATCAACGTTGCATGCTAGTTCTCATTGTTGCTCTTCCCCATCTTCGAGTTTAGATTTCTTTCCTAGCATTTGGCCTGGTTCATTCTGTACTATCCTCCAAGGGAGATGGTCACCAAGATAACAATTCTTCCTATATGTGAATACCATCAATAAGTCTCATTCTAACTGTGTCTTCCCAAACTGAGTAACACTGATCTCATTTCATTTTCATTTTCCTCACCTTCCAACCTTACACTATATATTAGAGTTCCTCGAACTCTCTATTCAGTAGAATATGTTTCCCCATGCCCACCCAAGTGTAACTCTTTGTCCTATTTGCTGATGTATCCAAGTCTTAAGAAAGTGGGCTGGTCCATATTAAGCACTCAATGACGATTTGTTGTCTGGCTAAATGAATCTCCCTGTCTCTCCCTTCTACGTCCCAGGTCTGATGGTATCTGACAAGTGTACCAATTAAGGTTATGTGCCAAAAAATTAAGTTCTCCCCTCCTGATCATGATTGTACTGGTTATCAGGATGTTTGATTAGACCTTAAAGCCATCTGCTTGAATATAAGGGGAGAAGTTTTTAAGTTCTATAAAATTATTTTTGTGACCTATAATGCCAAATAGTATGTCTATCTGGAAGATAGACATACTATTGGAAAGTGACTACTTTCCAAACTTCTATCACTCACTCAAGGCATTTTATATTCTTCAGCCTTGATGTTACAGCATTAACTTGCTTTCACCCATGTTTCATTTCTGGTTTCTAAAAAGCAAAGAGGTGTTTCTGTGCCAAGTTCCAGCTGTGCAATTATTGATAAGAATGCATACTGTTTGGCATTATAGGTCAATGAATATTGAGACTGGGAGTAGAAACCAATTTTGGAACAAAAGGCTAATGCTAACATTTTTCTTTTCCTTTGTGGGTGATTATTTTCTGTTCAACTTTTGCTATAGAGCACTGTGATTTCTCTAAGAAGCTCCTTGGCTTGGAAAAGCTGGGGTAGATTGACTCTCAGATAAACTAAAAACTACCTTCTTCACTTCTTTATGCTAAGGAGTTTTGCTGTTTTTCCTTAGACTATGCAAAAAGGAGAGAAAAACTTAAAAAGAGGAATCTGAGAAACTATGAAGGCTCCATTAGACCTTGGCAGAGGCCCAAAGAGACCACCAAGCTTGCTCATAAATGCACAGTGTCTAATAAAAATGCAATGATTATTATTATTATACATTTATTGAGCAGCAAAAATGCACTAAATTAAAAAATATATGCACTGTGTTTTTCATATCTCCTGATGGGTATGTAGAGACTGCGGCTGTTTGTTTTCCTCAGTAATTGGCACGTCATCCTCACAGTCCTGTGGCTGCCAGGGGTCACCATTCTGCTCACGTGCTTGAGGTTTTCTGTGGACCAAAAACTGCACCTAACGCCATCACCTCACCTTGGTACCCCTAAATTATGGATCAGTTCCATTCTATGGATGGAGTCAGTGTGGGACAAGAAGGTTTATGAAGCCTATTGGATTTTTTTTCTATTTCTCCAAAGGAAAGGATTCAGTTGAGCTTTTGAAGTTGAGGAATTTGCTTCTTAACCCAAAGATCACGTGCAAACGTGACTTCCTGTGCTACCCCTACTTCTGATTTAGGAATCAGCGCAGGTAACCACTGCTGTCTTAAGCAAATTCCCATTCTGTTTGGAGAATAACAACAAAAAATTGGCTCCTTGGGGAATTTAAAAACTCCCTCAATAACCATTACTTTATAAGCACATTATGAACTCTTAGGCAAAGTGTTGAAAAAATACATCAACTGTTTAACCAATGGGAAACCATACTTGTATTTCAAACCAGAAATAGCTGCTTCGTGAATTGCTTGCCATCTCTCAATTCTGCAATGAAAAGAGTAAAATTCAGTCCATAGAAAGCTCTTCTTTTAAACACCATTAGGTCTGCTGTTTCTCTTCGCACCTCCTCCTCTTTAAAGCTACAAGTCACTGAAATGACTCAAACCAAAGTTGAGAATGACTGTTGCAGGACCCAGCTTGCCTGGACATTATTACCACAGCACACCTAAGGCCAGTCGCTTGGAAGCTCCCCTCCCTTTTTGCACCTACAATTATTTTCATGCACAAATAATAGAAGTGAAGTTGGTCATTTGGGAGCTGAATTCAGCACTGGCTCCTCATTCTGACTGAATAAGGGATGATCTGGAGAAATCATATTCCATGAGCAATTTCTGTGTCTGCATGCTACAGCTGAGACAAATGCTTAACCCTAAAAATGCCAATCACAACTCTTTTAAAACTTAGTACACTAGACATATTTGTGATTTTATCTCATCCTTCATGCTCTCTTTTCTAAGATGATAAAGCAACAGCTATCATACATACACAAATCCAAACAAATCTAAACCACATCCCAACTTTCTCATTCTTCTTTTTCTGAACAAAAGTAACCAGATGTGTCAGTCAATTATGCTCAAGGAAAGAAAATTATTACGGTGGGAAAGACCTAGCTTATCTTTGAGCCCACTTAGTTGTTGTCTTAAGTTTTGTTTTCTTATATTAAAAATATTTTGCAACTTGGCCAGGAGCGGTGGCTCACGCCTATAATCCCAGCACTTTGGGAAGCCAATGCAGGCAGATTACTTAAGGTCAGGAGTTCGAGAACAGCCTGGCCAACATGGCAAAACCCCATCTCCACCAAAAAAAATACAAAAATTAGCCAAACATAGTGGTGCACCCTGTAGTTCCAGCCACTCAGGAGGCTGAGGCAAGAGAATACCTTGAACCCAGGGAGGTGGAAGTTCCAGTGAGCCGAGATTGCGCCACTGTACTCCAGCCTGGGTGACAGAGAGAAACCTTGCCTCAAAAAAAAAAAAAAAAAAATACACACACACACACACATTTTGCAACTCATTCAATACTTGTATCTTTCTACACAGAAGATATAGTCTCTATATGTGTCCATATTATGTCAAATTTAGCAATGTATTAAATTTAGTAAAAATAAATTAATCACATCATTTAGAGAAAGGATTCCCACGACTAAAAATTCAGTGGTTCTTCTCAGGGCTAAGACCGGGGTGAGGCGAGCAAGGTGATTCTGCTGCAAAATTTGAGAGGCCCTCCCTCCCTCCCTCCCTCTCGGGAGCTGGACCTGCACTGGCATGACCCCGAGAGGCAGCACATGAGGTGCTTACATTTTGCATGTGGGGTGCCTCACTCTGGTCACACAAGTTCATTTCCTTCTGGGGTCCAGTCAATGCTGCCATGATCGGGCAAGGCTGGTTATTCTAACAGATGAGGCAAAGCCAACCGTATCCTCATGAGCCACCAGGAGCCATCCTGTGGCCTGAAGATGCAGGGCTCTCCTGGGCAAGGACAGGCAGCACCCGTTTTTGTCACACTTGTGTTATTTAAACCTGTGATAGTAGCCTGGTTCAGTTATCCTAAATAGCATTTAACAGCTCCTGCCGCTAGAGTGAATCCAGCCTTCCTTATGGACTCGCGTCAGGTGAACGCCCTTCTGTCTTTTGCCCCTCCATTTTCCTTTCCGAAGTGCTGCAGTTTGTAAACGTGAAATCAGAGGTTGGGGGCTGGCAAATGGTTCTGTCTGTGACTTACTGCTCCATACCTGTTGAATGGAATACCTGAAATCAGCAAGGGGCTAGCTCTGCAGAAGATGGGTTTTGAGAGAAAGCATGGTTCTTTTTTCACTCGCTATTCCAACTTTGTTTTTGCAAATGGGAACAGGTTCATGTCGCATGAAACGTGTTTGGCTTTCTCAGGAGCTCCTCAACCTCCAGGAGACGTGAAAACCACTTCTAGCCAACAACGCAGAAGTGCTAGTCACTGAATGGACATTGTTGCAGGCCTGTTGTTGCTCAATGAGATTAGTCTCTAACTGATGCACACGGTTCTTATTGAAAAGGCTATGCTGTAATTGTTGCCATTAGCGAGGCTACCATTAGGCAGTTGCCTAAAACTTGCTGGAGGGGACTCACTGGAGGCTCCAGCAGCCGCGGTTCACTCATGTAGAACAGCAGGAGCTGTGCTAATTTCCACTCTCCCATCCATTAGGGGAGAGAAGCAGCTCATTAGAGGTCCTCCCCTCTCAACTCCAATTACCCTGGGATAATGACAAAACATGGAGCACAGTAGAAACTCTGAGAGCTCCACAGCCATTCCTCTCATTCATGATCTGTTGATTACAGCCACAGAAATAAACTCCAGACCCCCAAATCTTCGCACAGCCAAGCTTGTAGACATAATCAGCCATGTGAACGCCGGGTCACATTGATTTAAAGGCTGAGCATTTTAATCTACATATGAGACTTTTAGGGGAAATGCTTAACATAATAGCATAGCACAGAAAGTTGTTATGTTTTGTTTTTCCCACGTCTTCTTCCTCTCACAAGGAAAGAAACTCTCACAGCAAGGTGAAGCAAAATCATTAGTCTCAAAAGTTTTAATGTTATATTTCTAACCTTTGCAGAAAACTGTAGAGAACTTAAACGCTAACCCGGATATCCCCTCCCAAAGTCATATTAGTTCAGCAGCAAAAAGACTGTGGGGGTGGGAGTACAGGGGGAAAGGCTGGGTGAGAGAAAGAGAACTATTTCCCAGAAAAGCATAAAATTGCAAGAATCTCAAAAAATTGCATCCCTTTGCCAGTGTATCATACCACCAGGCATAACGGAACCCTGGGCCGCAGGGCCTGACTTTCCCACACTTTTGTTCAATGCCATTAAAATTTCACTTCTGCTTTTATGCTCTCTTATCTGCTTAGTTGATTATTTATGTTGCAATTCACACTAAGTTCAAAAGCCACCACTTTTTGATTTTCAGATGTCTTCATCCTTACTGGTGTCCACCTCATCCCCAGGCCTATCTCTGGGACAGACAGCCCTTTTCTTATTTCTGGATGGGATCTGAGAAACTGTCATGATACTTGTCTGAACTTGTTACTGGTAATGTCTCCGTAGTGCTGCAATAAGCAAATGTATCATTCAATTGTCTCACTATTTTAAGTGAAGCAACCAGTTGCTTTCTGTGTTATGTAAATATTCTTTCAAATATGCAGAAGCATATTTTGGAGGCGGCTATTTTACTGACATCTTTTTCATGGGCACTAATGAACGAGATATTTTTACAGATAATCTAAATAGCATAGGGCTCATGTATTATAAGGATACTGTTAAAAGAAACAGTGCTAACCACACATCCCAAAGTCCTGATGGAAAAAAACTATAACTGTTTGGAATGTAATAAAACTGTCAAAATTTTACACGAAGTCAGCTCTGCAAACAGCAAAACATAAGTCACTCTTCTGTTTATTCTGTGCCAGTATTAAACATAAATTGTTGCTTCCAGATAGAAAATAAAAACAAAGAATAGAGGCGCCCTCTTGTGGAAAGAACCAACACTACCACTTCAAAATTGCTAGCTTTATCCAATTCAGACCATGTCCCAAATCATGTTCATTTTTATTTTTATTTTTATTTTTATTTTTTTTTGAGACAGAGTCTCGGTCTGTCGCCCAGGCTAGAGTGCAGTGGCCCGATCTTGGCTCACTGCAAGCTCCGCCTCCCAGGTTCATGCCATTCTCCTGCCTCAGCCTCCCGAGTAGCTGGGACTAAAGGCGCCCGCCACCATGCCCGGCTAATTTTCTGTATTTTTAGTAAAGACGGGGTTTCACCTTGTTAGCCAGGATGGTCTCGATCTCCTGACCTCGTGATCCGCCCGCCTCGGCCTCCCAAAGTGCTGGGATTACAGGCGTGAGCCACCGCGCCCAGCCATATGTTCATTTTTAAAGGCACTCGCCTTCCTAATTATTGCTCGTGAATAGTTGTGCTACTAAGCAAGGGATTCATAGTTTCATTTGCTCTGCAATCAGAGGCCTCTCCTCCCAAATTTTAGTTCTTGGGTTAACTCAGCTGACCCACCTGTGAGTTACCATAACCTCATGACCTTGCCAAGGGCCTATATACATACTACCTTCTTTACTGGAACTTCCTCAACTCCTGAGGCCAGCCTGGCCAGGGCAGTGACTCTTGAGGGTCTCACTTCAGGTTCTGCCCCTCTGGGGACATACTGACGCCTTGTTACTGCATGTCTGATGAACTGGTCTTTCTCTATATTGTATGTTAATTTTATCTTCATTATTTGAAAAAGAAAACCTGCTATCAATAAATCTTGCAGTCACTGTCCTAAGAGCAATAATTGTGCTGTTCTTATGTTTCCAGAACAAGCTAGAGCGAGCAGTGTTTCATAGCATTTATTATGGTTTTCCAAAATTGCTGCGCTATTTCTGTCTCTCCTCAGATGACAAGCACTGGAAAGGCAGAGACCCTTCCCTCCTTTGACTTCACACCGTCAGGGCCTTTCATGGTTTCTGGTATACAGTGCTTAATAACTAGGTGTTGCACAAATAAATCTCATTTCCACATCCAAATTTGGTTTGCTGAAAGCAGCAGCCAAGACAGCCACATAGGTAGTAACGCGTACGAGGGAGAGGCAATGCAAAGAGGAACTGTGGCTGAGGTGCCCAGAAGCTCCGCTTTGCAAACCGGGGACTGCAGGGGAGAGAGGACGGAAAGGCCATGGCGGCCGAACTTCTGAGGCTGAAGTATGACACATCCACCTCACTCTGCCGCACCCACACTTCAGTGGGATCAGGCTCCCTTGGAGGGCTTGTTAAATGCAGGGTGCTGGGCTCCACCCCAGAGGCTGTGAGTCAGTGGCTCTGGCGTGAAGCCCAGAATGTGCGTCTGTACCAAGTTTCCAGGTGATGCTGTTGGTCTGCAGAGCACACTTTGAAAACCACTGATGTAAAGCAGTGCTTGATTCACACTGTGACTGCAAATAAGGAACACCTGGAGACTTCTGAAAATGTGGGTCGGCCACACCACGTCCAAGACAACTGAAATCCCTATCGGGGAGACTCAGGCGGCTGTCATCTTCAACTCCACCCCCACCCCACCTGGCAGAAGACTATAGACAGAAAGTCTTGGCCAAAGTCCGGGGCTTTGTGTATATGTTATTAGTTTCATGGAAAGAAACATACAATAACATGTCACTTTACTGCGAAGATTTCTCCTAGATTATCTCATTTGCACCTCAAACAATCCTGGGGGGAAAGGAAAGCAAAAAATTTAGCTCAATTTTAGAGAAAAAGAATTGAAGTAATAAATGGCAGCCCTTGGACTTAAGTCAGATGATTTCTTTTAAAATACCACCTTTAGAGTCAAGTAAACTTGGAAAAGAGGTCAAGGTCCAGCTAGGGAACCAGAAGCCTCTCGGAGAATTTAATAAACAGCTTGGCTACAGAGGGGATGGAAGAGCTGAGCAAAGCAATTCAGGGATTAGCAACACCAGGAAACTGCCACCAACCTGAAGAAAGCACGGGAGGGGTGAGTGGCCTCCATGGTCACCTGGTGCAGCAGGACCCCTGATGGGCCTATCAAAGCCATGGAAGAGAGAGAATGAAAGGGAGAGATTCACTGGCTTCTCCCTTCCTGCCAAGCTCCAGCCAGTGTCTCCTATTAACCCAGCCAATGCAGAAGCCACCTGACCTGGAGCTTGGGAAATGCAGCCGGGCAGGCTCAGCAGAACTGTGAGGGTCCTAACACAATCAGGCCCAAAGCTGGCCACATGGACTTGAATCTCAGGTCTGCCCAGGTAAATTGGGTAACCTCGGACAAGTTACCTAACCTCTCAGAAATGGAATTCTTCACTCCATAAAATGGAGATTATATCTAGATTCAATACTTGACCTTAGCACGTCACTGGCCCTGAGCAGGTGCCTCATAAACATTAGTTTCCCTCTGTCCTCCCTGCTCCTCTGCTATCAAAGCTGTTGGTCTTCTCTCTATCCCACAATTAAGAAACCACTGGAAATGACGAGTCCACACTTCAGCGATTTCTATGCTACTTCCACAATGAGAGTTGAGCCTTTCCCGTGGGGCATGGCTGATATTGGTGCCTAACCATGGATGTCATCAAAGCCCAGAGCTGCTGTTGCTGTCACAGGAAAACTAGAACAGGACTACAGAAAGGTAGCTACCATAAGCTATAATAAGACAGCATCTGCTAGGGTGCTTATGATGGGGCAATGGTCAATTGAAAAACCTTCTTACAACACAGCCCAGAGAAGCGATGCCTCTGGTGAATAAATTGACACAGAAGTGTGAGGTACAGACTGGCCCTCAAAATATTGTTACCAGGCCAGGTTGGTGACCACAAGCTATGGAGCCAATCTCCCAAAGTCTTCCAACAGAATACCCAGGAGGTAAAACGTTTCCTAAAGACATTTTCAGGCACATGTAGGGCATTTATTTTTATATCACTGTTTATCATCAGTAAAAGCAGTAGACTCACCTTCTTGTCACTTTCCCATTTAAAGAAACTGGATGCACATTTTACAAGAATCAATTAGTAAAGACAGGTAAGAAAAAAAGTGTTGGAGGTAGGAAATGTAGCTTCATGGTTATTTGGTAAGAAGTAAACAAGACTTTCATCATTAACAATCTAACATGCTAGGCTTTGTTTTTATTAGTCTATCTTAGAGTATGCCAAATTATTAAAGCCTAACAACAATTGGCATTTAAAAAAAAAAAAAGTAAAATCTTCACTTAGAAGAAAGTGCGTAGCTAGGAGTCAGTAGATCTGGGTTCTATTGCTGGATCCAATGCAAAAACTTCAAGTCTCTGGGTTTGTTTTATTTCCTTTTTAAAAGTAAAGTTAATAAATACTCTCAAAGATTTCTCCCAGATCTAAAAGTATACAGTTCTTTTAAAATTGGAGAAGAAATTTCCAATTTCAAATGTTACCTATTATCCCACTGAAAATTCATTAGTTGGGGTGGGAGGTTAGTTTTAAAAAGAGCAATATATCAATAGTGTAGTTCAATGACTTTCTCCCTGAGAAGTAGCACAACACTGAGTTGAAAAGGAAGACTGAGCATAGCGTGGTGGCTCACGCCTGTAATCCCAGCACTTTGGGAGGCTGAGGCAGGCGAATCACCTGAGGTCGGGAGTTCGAGACCAGCCAGCCTGGCCAACATAGTGAAACCCCGTCTCTACTAAAAATACAAAAATTAGCCAGGCAAGGTGGCACACTCCTGTAATCCCTGCTACTCAGGAGGCCGAGGCAGGAGAATTGCCTGAACACAGGAGGTGGAGGTTGCAGTGAGCCAAGATCTCACCACTGCACTCCAGCCTGGGCGACAGAACTCACTTAACTTCTCCGAGCCTCCGTCCTCAGCAGTCAAACACGGTGACTTTCTCCTAGGGCTTTTGGATCAGTAAGTGAGCCCAAACATGTTGGACGCTGTATCAGAGCAAGGCATGAGGTATCGCTCATGTTACCTTTTATTATATCACAGTTAAGTGCCAACAAAAACCTTTTCCTTTTAGTGGGTCATTATTTAAGAAATCTGCACAATCCTATACCACAATTTACTTTGGGAAAGAATATCTTTAAAATTTGGGGTCAATTTTACTAAAAAATAAAATTAACTTCTAGAAAACTCAAACCTTCATATAAATGCATATAGTGAAAAAAAAACAAGTCTTTCTCTCTTGCAGTTAGTACAAATGTTAGAATAATCATAACTTTTCCTCTATTCAGATAGCATCTCTTTTCCCAAAGAATTTGATGTATTTTTCATAAGTATTTTCTTTAAAAATCTTGACTAGAGGATATAATCCCAGTTAAAATATGATGTGCTGGCTGGGCATGGTGGCTCACACCTGTAATCCCAGCACTTTGGAAGGCTGAGCCTGGTGGATCACCTGAGGTCAGGAGTTCCAGACCAGCCTGGCCAACGTGGCGAAACCCTATTTCTACTCACAATACAAAAATTAGCCGGGCATGGTGGCAGGCACCTGTAATCCCAGCTACTTGGGAGGCTGAGGCAGGAGAATCTCTTGAACCTGGGAGGCAGAAGTTGCAGTGAGCTGAGATCGCGCCACTGCACTCTAGCCTGGGAAACAAGAGTGAAACTCTGTCTCAAAAAAAAAAAAAATACGATATGCTTTGTTGGAAACAATAATTATGATGTAGTTTTACAATCTTAAACTTTATTGAGGGAGAAATATATACTTTGTCATCTTCAATATTATTTTTTAAAGCATCACATTTTAAGATAGACTTTACTATTAATTATTATTATTATTAACAATAATAATACTAATTATAATCATTAGCCCTTGGCAGCTGCTCAGACAAAGAAACTAGAGACTCAATAAGCTGCTTTGAGTTTAGCATTTTTATGCAACATATAATTTCAAAATACTGAAAATAGATTTAAACACTAGTAACTCTATATTTGCTTCCTTAATAGTGTTGTGACATAATACATTTCTTTCCTGTTTAAGTTGTTTCTTCCAGCTGCATACAGGGCAATTATTCAAAACTCTGTAACTCACATTAGACTCAGAGACAGAGATCCTAATAAGCCTTACTAGAGTTTGGAGTAAAATATATCAATTAACTTTGTTAATCGTGACGTGTTTTATTGTGCTTCTTAATTTAGCTTATTTCAGAGCCTAGGGAAAAACAGATATAAACTTCTATCACAACATGTTTTTTTAATCAATAAAAGAAGTAAAAAGATTAATCATCTTAATAAAAATTAAAAAGAACTAATTCCACTAATGTTGCACATCCTTAATGCTCTGGAATTAATTATTTCACCTGAGTACCACTAATGATACTTACCTGAGAGGAATCTGAAAATGCTGAAAGGATAGTGGTGAATTATAGCATGTGTGCCTTATACATTTTTCCAAAAATTGTTTACCTTTTCCAGTCCTGTTTAATCCACGTTTGTTTGCTTTTTTTTTTTTTTTTTTTTTTTTTTGAGATGGAGTCTCACTCTGTTGCACAGGCTGGAGTGCAGTGGTGCGATCTTGGCTCACTGCAAGCTCTGCCTCCAGGGTTCACGCCATTCTCCTGCCTCAGCCTCCCCAGTAGCTGGGACTACAGGCGCCCACGACCATGCCTGGCTAATTTTTTTTTCTATTTTTAATAGAGATGGATTTTCACCATGTTAGCCAGGATGGTCTCGATCTCCTGACCTCGTGATTCACCCACCTCGGTCTCCCGAAGTGCTGGGATTCTAGGCATGAGCCACGGCACCCAGCCTATTTAATCCACATTTAAAAAAAAAATCTTCCTTTATATTTATATGACCTACTCTATTCTGTCTCTGTCCAAACTCATATCTACTAAATTCCATTTATTAAATTTAAAGAGTACAAGTTTTTGCTCTTAGATAAATCAAATTAGATAGTATCTCCTAATTCCACACACCTCAGAAGAACTAGTCAATTAAATTTTTTAAAAATCAAAATAGGATGTGTGACACCTATTGCTTCTCAATCTTAGTGCCACATCAGAATAACCTAGAAATTTCCAATCCAGCAGAATGGTGGGCTAGATAGTCTGGTAGGCCCTCTCACTGTGAAACAAATAAATTCTGCATAATATACAATTTTTGCTGCATCACTAGGCTTACAGTAATTAAGATATGGCAGGCATTACTAGGGTTCCCTGACACCTGGTTCTTTATTCTTTCTTGGGCACATGGAAAACTGTACTTCTCAGGTCCCCTGCAGAGGGAAGCCACATAACTAGTTCTGTATGGTTAAAAATGAACAGATGGCAAACATCACTTTTGAGTTAACAGAGTAAAGGTTGCATGTATAATTCTCTACACTCTCTCTTCCCTAAATGCCATGAAGTTGAGGCCTCACCTTGAGATAGTGGAGCCAAAAGAACAAAGTAATCTGGGCAGTTAGATCATGGTATGGAGGACAGGTGTGCTGTAGATGCAGGTACTCTGACCTGGAGCAGACGTTGAATGGCTAAGAATTCAACTTGTATTGTTGTAAATCACTGAGATTTTTTTGAATTATTTATTAAAATCATGCAGACTATCCTACTCTAATTGATTCATAATAAAAACCCACAAGAATAAAAAATAAACGGTGAGCTACAAGAATAGGTAAAGGGCAGCGTTTCCCCAGGGATAAATGTTAACGTTAACCTAGCACGCACAAAGGGAGGGGAGTCCACTTAAGATACAATGGTTTGGCCAGAGAGTCTACAAGGGCCTAATGAAAACCCCGGCCTCCAGCAGAAACAAACAACCACAACTTAGGTCCCCAGGTTTTCCACACATTAAGATCAACCAAATATGAGCCCCCAATCAAAAAATCATGAAGCCAAAAAAGAAAAGATAAATCACCAAGATGGGAGTCAGCAGAAATAACAAACAACAGAATTGGATACTCAAGAATTTCAGATATTTACATTACCACCCATAGACTATAAAATATTATGCATATTGTGTTTAGATGGAATAAAAAAATCAAACTATAGGAAATAATCAAAAAGAAAAATTTATAGTTTATAAATAAAAAAATAGCAATTGTCAAAATAAAAAACAATCAACATATTAAACAGCAGAAAACATGGTGGAAGAAAAAATCAGTGAACTGGAAGTCTGATCTGAAGAAATTATTCAGAATACAGCATAGAGGGCAAGAAAATTTGAAGAAGGCATTAATAGATACAGGAGAATGAAAAATGAAAGTCTAATAGGAGGAGGAAATAAAATGGAGAAGAGACAGTAGTTGAAAAGATAGTCACAAAATTTTCAAGTACTAAAGAAAGACATGAATTCATAAACATTGGAAGCACCACACTATGTAAGAAGACAAGAAAAAATTTACATCTAGATACATCTTAGTAAACTACTGATCACTACAGAAAGACTTTTTAACAGAAGAAAGACAAATCACTAAGAATCAACACTTGGATAGTGAGTAGATATCTCAGAAGCAATAATGGAAGCAAGAATGCAGTCACATATCTTCAAAATCCTGAGGATAAGTAATTATCAATCTAGAATTACATGTCCAGAAACATTATCTTTCAAGAGTTCAAAATAAAGAAATATTCTGATAAATTAAAAACTGGGAGTGTTTACCACCAATAGACTATACTAGAGGAACTTCTAAAAGATGTATTCAGAAAAAAGAAAAAATTATCTCAGAAGGAGGAACTGAAATACAGGAAGAAATGGTGGGCAAATAACTTGTTTAAATTGTGAGAAAATCCAAGGAAGTATTTGTCTTTTGAATAAACAGCAGTGTCTGATTTGTAATGATAAGCAAAAGGATAGAATGAAATAATGGATGAAAATCACATGTAAGCTGGGAGAAAGTGGTCAGGGCTAAAGCATTCTAAGGACCTGAATTGTTCAAAAGGAGACGAAAATATTAATTGGAAGTGTTGATAAAGTCAGTACAGTCAGCCTTCTGTATCCACAGGCTTCACATTCATAGATTCAATCAACGACAGATAGAAAATAGACTTCAGCCTACAATGGTTCCATCTATATGGAACATGTACAGACTTTTTTTTCTTGTCTTTATCCCCTAAGCAATATAGTGTAACAACTATTTACATAGCATTAACATTGTAATAAGGATTATTTAAAGCATATGAGAGGATATGCATAACTTATATGCAAATACTGTACTATTTCATATATAAGGGACTTGAGCATCCATGAATTTTGGCATCTTTAGGGGTCCTAGAACAAATCACCCATGGATAACAGGGGATAATTGCATGCATAGTAAGATTTCAAGCATGAAAATAGATGTAATGATTTTCTTTTCTTTTTTTTTGAATGTAATAATTTTCAACCAGTAGACAGGGAAATAATAAATTAAATGAATAAAATTTTTTAAATCAGTATTTAAAAGGCAAGAGGGAAGGGGTAAAAGCATAGGAAAAGCTAGACAAATAGAAAGTACTAAGTGAGATGATTGAAACAAAATGAAATATATCTATAATCCCAATAAAAGTGGGTCAAATTTTCCAATACAAAACAGGCAAAAACCAGCCATATGCAGCTCACAAAAATCAGACCTAAAACATCTGGACTATGGAAAATTTAAAAGTAAAGATACCGAAAAAGAAATTCCAAATCACTGTAATTCTAAAATTGATGTATCTCAAAGTGTATCAAGCAAATGTTGCTAGAACTGCAGGAAGAAATTGAGAAATTACCGTCATAAGGTGGGGAGCAGGGGAGTTCAACACATCCTTCTCAAACAAAGAGAAAAGCCAAGTCAAGGAAACAAACAATAAAAACCAGCAGCTGTAGCTCTAGAGAATTCAAACAACACAACGGCAAGCTTGACTTACTGAACATATTCAGAACACAGTCAATAATTAGAAAATATACGTTCTTCTCAAGCACAAATGAGATATTTACAGAAAGTAAAATAAAGCAAGTCTCTATATTTTAAAGAAATATCACACTGGCCACATTCTCTAAACTTGAGAAACGCAGTAACAAAAAGAAAAACCAAAGTCTGTATGTGGAATTTTTAAACCTTGAAAAAGGGGTAAAAGAAGATATTTTAATGGAAAATTTTGAGTATGTGTAATTGAATGCTAGAAATACTGTATCTGAAAACTTGTGAGGATACAGCAAAATCGGTACTTCACAAAAATTTTAAGACATATGCTTATATTAGAAAAGAATAAAGACTAGAATTTAGATGTGCCCTTAAGAAGTTAATAATAAATAAATAAATAAACAGAAAGTCAAAAGAAGGAAACAATAAAGAGAAGTACAAACATTCACTCAATATAAAAACAAAGAGGTTAGGCCGGGCGCGGTGGCTCACGCTTGTAATCCCAGACTTTGGGAGGCCGAGGCGGGCGGATCACGAGGTCAGGAGATCGAGACCACGGTGAAACCCCGTCTCTACTAAAAATACAAAAAATTAGCCGGGCGTGGTGGTGGGCACCTGTAGTCCCAGCTACTCGGAGAGGCTGAGGCAGGAGAATGGCGTGAACCCGGGAGGCGGAGCTTGCAGGGAGCCGAGATTGCGCCACTGCACGCTCTCCAGCCTGGGCGACAGAGCGAGACTCCGTCTCAAAAACAAAACAAAACAAAAAACAAAGAGGTTAACAAAGAATCGACGCGCTAAGAATGTCCAATTAAATTAGTGGCTCTCAAACTTTACCTTGCAATAGAATTACCTGGAGTGCCTCTTAAAGCAAGGACTGCTTGGCCCTATCCCTGAAATTCTGATTCAGCAGATCAAGGACAGGTCCAAGATTCTGCATTGCTAACAAACACCCAGGTGATGCTGATGCTGCTGTCCAAGGGCCACACTTTAAGAACCATCAATCTAAGTTAATGTTTTAAATTCTCACCCAAATAACCATAAAACTACTTTCAGTTCTAGTTAAAGAAGACGGATTGCACACACGCCTTTATCTTCTCTCTTTTCTGATACTCTGTTAAAATGCAAACTTCAGTAATAATGAGATCAGGAGAGACACATCAGCAGGTGAGAAATTACAAAATTCTGGAAGAAAGCAGTTGGAATAGTGGTAGCAGAAGTGCACAGTGAAGAAAAACACAGGTTTCTTATAGATAATAAGGATACTGAATTACTTCTGACAGAACCCCAGACAGGATCAGAATCCATCTAAGATGTGTGATATCAGACTAAGAAGGATTCAAGGATTGGGGAAGGCAGAAAAAGTAGTGCAAAAAATTATCAGTGAAATACTCAAGAAAGTAATTTGGCTTCAAGTACCTTAGCATCTACTTGGAGAGAGATATATACAAGTAAAGACAATTATCAAACTCAGGCAAGCTGGGTAATTAGGAATGTTGGGAGTCATTTTATGAAAAAAATATAATTTGACCTAATATTTAAAAACACCATATGTTATATGGGTAGTGTATGTTTCTTAAAGTTATTTTTCAATGCCTCACCTTCCAAAGTATTTTGTATCATTGATGGGTATTAAGGTTAGGTTACAAAACTTATTGAATTGCTAAGGAGAATTACTAATTTTAAGTATTTGATTTAAAAATTAGGATTTGAGGCCAGGCGCGGTGGCTCATGCCTGTAATCCCACCACTCTGGGAGGCCAACGCAGGTGGATCACGAGGTCAGGAGATCAAGACCATCCTGGCTAACAGGGTGAAACCCCATCTCTACTAAAAATACAGGAAAATTAGCCGGGTGTGGTGGCAGGGGCCTGTAGTCCCAGCTATTCGGGAGGCTGAGGCAGGAGAATGGCGTGAACCCGGGAGGTGCAGCTTGCAGTGAGCCGAGATCGCGCCACTGCACTCCAGCCTGGGCAACAGAGCGAGACTCTGTCTCAAAAAAAAAAAAAAATAGGATTTGAAATGTAATCATAGCTTCCATAGACAAGCAAGAAAAGTAGATAATAGAAGAAATATTTAATTAGCAAAAGATATTCAAGTAATGTGTATATATTCAAAGCAATGTATTTTTACTCCAAAGACCATAAAGTCCAAAAACCACCTGAGCCATACTATACCCCTGTAGATGTTTGGCATTAGGAAAGATTCAAAATAGGCCGGGCACGGTGGCTCACGCCTATAGTCCCAGCACTTTGGGAGGCCAAGGCGGCGGATCACCAGGTCAGGAGATAGAGACCATCCTGGCTAACATGGTGAAACCCTGTCTCTACTAAAAATACAAAAAATTAGCCGGGAGTGGTGGTGGGCGCCTGTAGTCCCAGCTACTCAGGAGGCTGAGGCAGGAGAATGGTGTGAACCCAGGAGGCGGAGCTTGCAGTGAGCCAAGATCGCGCCACTGCACTCCAGCCTGGGCGACAGAGCAAGACTCCTCTCAAAAAAAAAAAAAAAGATTCAAAATAAATTTGTCATCCTATAACTAGAAGGAAAAAATTTAAAGAATTAACTTTAAAGTATTCGTAATAAGATATTCAGTTGTACTTGGGTGTTGATATTTCCTTAATTCTTGCTCTAAATCATATATCATTCTTAATCAACAGTGGAAGAACATTTAAAATATTCCTCCCTTACATTTCACAAATAAATAAAGGAGACTCAGAGGTATTAAATTGATCCATTGATTGTTGTGCTCTTATTTCAATAAAGATTTTAGTTTAAAGAGAAAATTTAACAGCAATTAGATTTTTACAAGATGATATACAACTAAATTTAGCTTATTTTAAAAGAAACCTTTGTGTAGTGAAGGTTGGCACCACTCTGGTGATAAACACCCAAATTGCACTGCTTCTTAAGAAAACGTTAATAAAAGGGTGGGGCATGGTGGCTCACGCCTGTAATCCCAGCACTTTGGGAGGCCAAGGTAGGCGGATCACTTGAGGTCAGGAGTTTGAGACCAGCCTGGCCAACATGATGAAACCCTGTCTCCACTAAAAATACAATAAAATTAGCTGGGTATGGTGGCGGGTGCCTGTAACCCCAGCTACTCGGGAGGCTGAGGCAGGAGAATTGCTTGAACCCAGGAGGCAGAGATTGCAGTGAGCCAAGATTGCACCACTGCACTCCAGCCTAGGCGACAGAGGAAGACTCCATCTCAAAAAAAAAGAAAGAAAGAGAAAGAAAAAGAATAAGAAAAAATTAATAAAAGTAAATTTTCATGTATGCTAGTTTTTCAAATGCAAAACTGTAAGTGACGAGAAACGTTGCATGATAATTGTAATCAATTCTCCATCTTCATGGGTTTTTCTCTCCCCTGAGGACAATTTCTTAGTCGTCTACGTGATCAGCATGCTTTTTATACATTTTAGGAAAAAATAAGCAGAAAGTACATAACACTTTTTTTTTAAGTTTCAAAGTCTTGGGGCATTTGATTATCATCCTATTTCTACCCTTCTTGCTTTTTCTTCCCCACTCTCTCGTGCAGCTTCTACTTCTGTCAGTGTTGTAGTGGGACACACAGGTACAATCGTTGGTGTCTTCTATTCTTCAGAATTTATTTTGAGAAATCAGATAGATTTTCTGGTTAGACATTTCCCAAGACAGCTTGTTTTTCTTTCATTTTTCTCAACAAAAGACCAAACTACCTCACATATTTGGGCATTTATGTCCATAGTTTCAAGTGCCTACCCGCTGGAGCACAACTCTTATTTCACGTGGCTTCCCAACATATCTGTTCATCAGAATTGAATTCGTTGCCTTCGAGCATTTTGAGTATTTTCTATTTCCCTCCTATCTCTTGGTATTTCTGTTGGGTTGAATACAGATGAGATGCTTGTGTGCTGGTGCCACCTATTGTTAGCAAAGTAGATGTGACTATGATGCTTGCTAACGAGACTACACATTGAACTAATACTGACTCTAAGACTACAAAATGGCAAAACGATAGAACAAAAATCTTATTTTAAATCTATTATAAAAGCATTACTGGAGTAGAGGAAGATACTAAGTAGTTATATTTTACCTTTATTTTTATTTAATATTTACAAAGACTGGCTGTGTTTACATGGTGGCTCACACCTGTAATTCCAGCACTTTGGGAGGCCAAGGCAGCAGGATCACTTAAGCCCAGGAGTTTGAGACCAGCCTGGGCAACACAGCAAGACCTCGTCTCTATTAAAACAAAAAAAATTATTTAAAAAATGTTTTTAAAAAGATTTATGAAGACTATTTTCAGTTTTTCCATTTTCAGTTGGACTGATTATATGACAACAGTGAGCATGAACACATATTCCAAGCACAGAAAAGCAATTAAAATTCAAATAGGCCGGGCACGGTGGCTCAGGCCTGTAATCCCAGCACTTTGGGAGGCCGAGGCAGGCGGATCACAAGGTCAGGAGATCGAGACCATCCTGGTTAACACGGTGAAGCCCCGTCTCTACTAAAAGTACAAAAAAAATTAGCCGGGCGTGGTGGCGGGCGCCTGTAGTCCCAGCTACTTGGGAGGCTGAGGCAGGAGAATGGCTTGAACCCGGGAGGCAGAGTTTGCAGTGAGCCAAGATCACGCCACTGCACTCCAGCCTAGGCTGCAGAGTGAGACTCCGTCTCAAAAAAAAAAAAAAAGCTAAGTAATTAAGTGTATCATGTATGTATAGACAAAATTTTCAATGTTGTAGTCAATTCAAAAACATATAAGGCATTTTGTGTTGGTATCAAGTTGTCAACTATGATAACATACTTTGATAATTTTTTCATTTAAACTCATAAAGTTGGCTCAACATTTTTTTTTTAATTTATAAAGAAAAGAGGTTTATTTAGCTCACGGTTTTTCAGGCTGCAAAGTTCAAGGGGCATCGGCTCAGCTCTAGGGCTACTCACAGCAGGGTGGAAAGTTGAAGGCAAAGCAGACACATGCAAAGGGGGATATGCACTTTCAAAGATATTGTTTAAAAATAAATCTTCTCTTTATGGCCCCTTTCAAAATTTAAACAAAATAAAACATCCACTAAAACATGTTTTCATTCTTATTCTTCACACCCAGGAACTGAAAACGTTAAAAGGTTAGAAAATAAGAATTGGTGGGGCACGGTGGCTTACGCCTGTAATCCCAGCACTTTGGGAGGCCAAGGTGGGCAGATCACGAGGTCAAGAGATCAGGACCATCCTGGACAACATAGTGAAATCCCCATCTCTACTAAAAATACAAAAATTAGCTGAGCGTGCTGGCGTGTCCCTGTAGTCCCAGCTACTTGGGAGGCTGAGGCAAGAGAATGGCTTGAATCCAGGAGGCAGAGGTTGCAGTGAGCCAAGATCACACCACTACACTCCAGCCTGGGCGATGGAGCAAGACTCCGTCTCAAATTAAAAAAAAAAAAGGTTAGAAAATAAGAATCATGAGGAAAGATGAAAGGCACTAATTATTTACAATTTTCTGTGGTCCTTTCAACTTTGGGTTCTATGAGAATTAACAACAGGATTGTCAGAGGACAGTAACCAGCTTCTTACAGACAGTGCCTGTCACAGTCTGAGCTCCTAATCCTGGAAACAACATGGAAAGCTCTCACATTCAGGGTGTCATTGAGGCCAGCTTCCCACTCAAAGTAGGGATGCCTTTTGAAATATCCTCAACAAATGGCTGATCAGATTTTTCTTGAACATTTCCTGAGTGGAAAATGTAAGGCCTCCTAATGAAGCCCATTCCATTTTAGGCAACCATTGGGGAAATCATAGTCAAATTACATAAAACTAGAAATGTCTTTTACTTGATTAGAAGGACTTAAGTATAGCAGGTAAAAGTATCTTTCCAGTTCAATGGCTGCCTGGAAAGCCCTGTAATCGGTCCTATCCAAATTTTTGTGTAAATATATTATACAACATTTCAATGACCCATTAGAAAATTTTAAATCCCCCAATAATGAGACATCCTTCAATCAAATACTTCTTTCAATTAGGCCCTGAGGGTGATACACACTTCCTTCCCTAGAATCCTTAAGTCTTTTCTTACCCTATTAATGTTTTTCCTTTTTGTATACCTTTTCCTCTTTAGGCAGTTATGCTTAGTAAATGCTAATGCTTTTGTTTCTGTGTCTTTCCAATACAATAAATTAACTTCAAATGTGGATAATATAGTATTTTTTTATTTTTATTTTTATTTATTTATTTTTTTTTATGTTTTGAGACAGAGTCTTGCTCTGTCACCCAGGCTGGAGTGCAGTGGCACGATCTCGGCTCACTGCAAGCTCTACCTCCCGAGTTCAAGCCATTCTCCTGCCTCAGCCTCCCAAGTAGCTGGGACTACAGGCGCCCGCCACCACACCTGGCTAATTTTTTGTATTTTTTAGTACAGACGGGGTTTCACCATGTTAGCCAGGATGGTCTCGATCTCCTGACCTGGTGATCCACCCACCTCAGCCTCCCAAAGTGCAGGGATGACAGGTGTGAGCCACCGCACCCGGCTGCTAATATAGTATTTCTATAGTATAGAAAGAGCTTGTCATCCCCTTTCTTTGTAAAATTCATTCTTCAGTTAATATTCTTCATCTCTGAGCCTCAGAACCTAGCCCTGACTGCTCTTCAAAATTCCAAAAATGCATTTTCACTACCTGCTGGACTTCCCTACATCATTATTACAAAAATACTTCAGAGGCCAGGTGCAATGGCTCATGCCTGTTATCTCAACACTCTGGGAGGCTGAGGCAGGCAGATCATCTGAGGTCAGGAGTTTGAGACCAGCCTGGCCAACATGGTGAAACCCCATCTCTACTAAAAATACAAAAATTAGCCGGGCGTGGTGGAGGGCACCTGTAGTACTAGCTACTCAGGTGGCTGAGACAGGAGAATCACTTAAACCCGGGAGACAGAGGTGGCAGTGAGCCAAGATCACACCACTGCACTCCAGCCTGGGCCACAGAGCAAGACTCAGATTCAAAAAAAAAAAAAGCTTCAGATACCACTAGACCAAAATGAAGTTGTCCCTCTCCCTTCTTCACCCCATCTCTTCTCCCTTCATAAAGCTGCTCCTCCCTGGGCCCTTCCCCGTTCACGAAAATGCAATGCCAAGATTCTAATTGCTCCATGGTTTCCCTCATCTTCAACATCCCATCAGCTGCCAGGACCTTTTGATTCTACCTCTACCTTATGCCTCCAGGCTCCCCATTCACCACATCCTCTGCTCCTGTCCTCAGTCAGCTCTTCATTGTTGGACTCTTAGACCATTTCAACAGCCTTCTAACTGATCTCCTAATCCTCCAATTAGAAACTTTAGTGGTTCGCCTCTAGACATAGAATTCAAAGCACAATGCTTCACTCTTGGATCTTTAAACTTCTTTTCAGCCTTATTTTGCATGACACGTCTCTTGAACCACACTCAACAGTTGTTGGTGTTCTCCCAGAATATAGTCTATTCTGTCTTGCTTCAGCAGCTTTGCTCAAGTAGCTCTAGTGGTAATGTCTTTTGAGGAATGTCTACTATTGGTGTACTTGCCACTTCTGAACTCCCAACACAAACTCTATTACCTCTTCTAAGAACACTCCCAGTCATAATTAATCCCTTCTTTCTCAAATACACCCCAAACACTTTGAACCTTTCTTGCAGCATTTATCCCATTTTACCTTATGTAAGAGTTGTTTATGTATATCTTTCTCCCAAAACTGCAAACTTCTTGAAAGCAGGGACTGTCTTATTTATTTCTGTATCATCCACTCATGGTAGCAAAATCCTTTTTCCATAGTGGGCACATTATAAATATTTGTAATAGGAATGACCAAAAGTCTCATTGAAATCAGGGTAGATTAACCAATAACATGAGCCAACTCTTTAAGAAATGTTAAGAGATGTCCTTCCTGTTTTCTTAATTTGTTTCTATGTCTATATATTGGTTAATAAGATACTGTACATTGCTACCATGTACTCTGGAAATGAGTAAGACAGGATGAAAGATTTAAGAAAACTGGCTCAAGCAAACCTTGGTTGACGTCAGGCACAAAGAACTTTACAAACCTGCTCTACAGTTTGTCCTCAAAATGCTGCATTCAAGTTGTTTTGTTCATAAACGATGAAATTTCATAAAGTACTGATAATCAAATGGGGAAACGTAAATGTCCTTTGGAAGTTCTTTGATCACATAATGTATTTCTTCCCTGCTTTGCGGCTCAAAGAATGAGGATGACAGAGAGACTGAATGGAAAATGGAATGGTGAGGGCAGAGAGAGAAGAAGCAAGTGGTAGGAAAGAGCGGAGGGAGAAAATAAAAGGCACAAAAAGCAACTTAAAAGGACCAGAAGTGATTTATGACCCGTTTGGTGTCTAGTGTGCTCATCACTCTGCCCTCTGGTCCCAGACTGTCTTTGATCTTCCTCACGGCTCATCCCATCTGCTGCCTGGAGGAGCTGGAAGGACCAAGGGTCAGAGTAATGTTATTTCTTCTCTTGTTAAACTTCACGCTCTCCTCTCTCTGCTGTCCTGCTTCCTTACTACTTGTATCAGGGCTGGAATCAATGACCTGCATGTATAGTCTGTGTATATATATTTGAGGGAACTGTTGTGGATTGAACTGTGTCCTCCAAAAACATATGCTCAAGTTATAACCCCTGGTACCAGTGAATGTGACCTTATTTGGAAATGAGTCAGATGTAATCCAGTTTGCTGATGCAATCAAGCCAAGATAAGGTCCTACTGGATTAAAATGGACCTTAATCCAGCGATTGGCATTTTTTTTAATCTTTTTTTTAGAATCTTTTTCTTTTTTTAATTTCAACTTATATGTTAGATACAGGGGGTCCATGTGCAGGTTTGTTACATGTGTATTTTGCACTCAGGTAGTGATGATAGTACCCGATAGGTAGTTTTTCAACCCACACCTCCCTCCCTCCTGTCTGGTGGTCTACAGTGTCTGTCGTTCCCATGTTTATGTCCATGTGCCCTAAATGTTTAGCTCCCACTTATAAGTGAGAACATGTGGTATTTGGTTTTCTGTTCCTGTGTTAATTCGCTTACAATTATAGCCTCCAGCTTCATCCAGTGATGGGTATCTTTTTAAGAGAAAGGAGAAGGAGATTGGGCACAGACACACAGAGAAGGCAGCCCTGTGGTGAGGGAGGCAGGGATTGGAGCGATGCAGCTCAGGCCAGGTGAGAGCCAACGAGGGCCAGTAACCTGCAGAGCTGGGAAGAGGCAGGGAGGTACGTGTCCCTCGAGCCCTCAGAGAGCCCTGCTGACACTTTGACTTCAAACTTCTGGCCTCCAGCACTGTGAGACAATATATACCTGTTGCTTTAAGCCACCCAGTGTGTGGTGATTTGTATGGTAATTCCAAGAAACTGATACAGGGACTTAAAGATGTTGAGTAATCAAAGGAGATCTTAGACCAGAGCATAAAGCTATAAAAGTTTCTCAGCTCCTGAGATAGATGTTAATCCATTTGGCCCAGATTTCTAAACAATGTGGTTTGCTCTACTTAGAACATATTTTGTAATATTAAGTTCTGGCTTTGCAATTTCATTTGATTAATGTTTAAATCTCAACCAGAACAATGAAGCTGTCACTGAAGAAGAGAAGAAAATAGAAGAGTCAGCAAATGTCTGGTATCTAGTAGGTGTTTAGTAAAAATACTTGTTGAATGAATGAATGGAAACAATTATCAGAAAATGTCATAAGACATAAAAGCAGAACGTCTGATCCTGATCCCTGAGCACCAAAGTAAGATTTCACAGGCTGAGCTGAGTAACTGAAGAGCAGATGTCTACCACAGGCGGAGCCACAAAATCTAAGAGTAGAGCACCACCATAAAAGGTATATAAAGAAGTAGACTAGACTACAGCACCACAGAAAGCACTATATGCTCAGGTGGATAGAACATTTTCCTGAGCGGCTGGGTTCTAGGAAGGACTGGTGGGGTAAGGTGGTGTGTACCCGCCGCTCATAGAAAATGTGAGTCAAAAATATGGGTTATAATGTGAACAAGTAATGTTTCATCTTTCTTTGTTTTTTCCCATACTTTACCTTTTCACCGTTTGTGTGTTGCCTTTCTTTCAAGACAGAGTGTTTCTCTGTTGCCCAGATTGGAGTAGAGTGGCGTGATCTCCAGCCTCAGCCTCCCAAGCAGCTGGGATTACAGGTGTGCAGCACCAAGCCCAGCTAATTTTTTTGTATTTTTAGTAGATACAGGGTTTCACCATGTTGCCCAAGCTGGTCTTGAACTCCAGAGCTCAAAGTAACCCGCCCACTTTGGCCTTCCAAAGTGCTGGGATTACAGGTGTGAGCCACCGCGCCCAGCCGTTAAGTTGCCTTTCAATAGACAGAAGATGTATTAATTGTCAGAGGCTCTGAGGTATTGAACCATTCATTATCCCTGGCCAACCATGAGAATCTCTCCCTCTCCTGTACACAAAGACCCATACTGCCCAGTCTAAACCTGCCCATTCCATTAGCTTCCTACTCCAGTTTACATGCTGTCATGAGAGCAACTACTGCCTAGTTAAACATTCTTCAGAACTTCCAGCCACCACTTGAATCAAGCTTTCATCCTTTCTATCTCCCTGAGTAGCGGCGCTGTCCAGTAGAACTTTCTGTGGTGATGGAAATGTTCTGTATCTGTGCCATCCAATGCAGTAGGCACTGGCCACATGTGGTCATTGATCACTTAAAATGTAGCTAGTGAGACTATTGAACTTGATTTAAGCTTTCTATTTAATTTTAATGAATTGGAATTTAAAAAGCCACAAGTGGCTAGTGCCTACTATACTGGACAGCGCAGCTTTTAACTATTTTTGAGGAAACCCCAGTCTTTTTCATCACTTCCTTACCCTCAGACTCTGGTCTAACCAGAGACAGTTCACAGCCATTTATCTACAGACACTCTGTCCATTGGCCTTGAAATCTGCAGAATCTCCCAGGCATCAAAGAGATTGCCTGCCTCTATGCTGCTTCTGAAGTGGCAAATACTTGGGGAATTAATGAAGTTGCAAAGAAACCCACAACCCAGTCGTTTGGATAATCCATTGCTGAAAGGAATTTTATCACAAGAATGAATTAACCAGGCTCCACCTGGAATTTTCATCTGATATTTCCAGTGATCTATGATCACATCAGTCAGGTGGCATTTCTTAACTGTGGTTTTCTAGACACCCTGTAAAAAGTGAAAAATGTATTGACCTAGAGGGGCTTCCATCTAATTGGGAAAAAATCCATCATTCACAAAGAAATAATTTACATGTAAAAATCAGATGTTTAGGATATATTTATGTGTCATCTTACTTTTGCTTGTTTCATCTCCTACGGTATATGTCACCTGCCTAAGGCGAAAACCACTCACACCTCCTCCATTCTCAGTCTAAACTCTTCCTACTTGAAGTGGTCCTCAGACTAGCAGCATCCGAAACTCTCGAGAGCTTCTTAGAAATGCCAGCTCTACTTTATTCCTACAGAATCTGAAATTACATTTGAACATGGTGCCCAAGTTATTTTGTTTGCACATTACAGTATTGAAAAGCACTGATCTAAACTAGTCAGAATTCTCCACACTGATTCCAGTAAATATCTGTGCTTATTAGAAAGATAGTAATAGGCTGGTCTTCAGCTGTACTGTATTTAATGGAAAGTTTTCGTTATTTGTAAAAAGCTCATCAACTAGCTAATTAGGTGTAACTTGAATTTGAAAAGTAGTATGTTGTTATGGGAAGGGTGTTAAACTGATATGAGGAAACCTGAATTTTCTGTTTTTGACTCTGTCATTGTGGATAAAAATTGGGCAAGCCATTATTTTTGTTCAGTTTCAGTTATTTTGGTTTTGTTTTTAATTATTATTCATTTAAATATATAAAATGAGGTTTTTCTACTAGTTGCTCCCAAACTGGGCTTCACAGCTCTTTAGAATTTTACAAAACAGGAATGATAAGACCTCAAACAACTTTTTGAATACAAAAAAAGCCTGACATTGGAATTCTGCCTTTAAGCATGATAAGGTTACCCAGAATTTGCACTTTAGCTACCACATCTTCCTTGCTGCCCCAGATTAAAGTCAAGATTTAAGCTGTCTCAGACATGTGAGAAGTTCTCTCATTTTTAAAGACTTCCAGAATTCACATGGAACTGATATTTAACAGTCTTGACTGTAAATGAACCTAAACCCCTCGATCTTTAAGCTGTCTTTTCAGCCTGTGTCCTTGCAGTCAGTGGAGGTTAGGGACCGCAAGTCACCCTTTTCTGAAAAGAGCCTTTTATATAGACCTTACCAGGGATTGGTTGTCAGCTCCAGGCCAGACCCTCCAGGAATGGTACACAGGCTACTTGTCGGGGGATGTCATGAAAGGAGGAAGTAAAATATGACAAAGGACAAAAGTATTCACTGCACAGTATTGCCTAGGGTCAAAGGCCTTTCCAGTCAAAGACAAACAAAAAAGATGGACACTTTTTTCCTTTGCTCACACTTTTGTTTGGCTTATTTCTTTCTTGGCCTTTACTTTCAATGTGAAGCCTTTTTTTCCTCTTTTTTTTTTTTTTTCCTTTTTGGTTTCATTGACTCCATACAGTCACTCTTTTATAAAATTGAAAGCAGATCTATCCCCAATAGGGATTCCTGAAAATTTTCCAGTCCCTCAATATTCTAGGGACATAGTAAAGGTTATATTTAGATGCCACACTGCATTTCAGGGAAAATGTGATTTTCCTTTAAGGGTTTGCTTCCACATCTCCCACTTACACCAAATACACTTTCAAGTTAATAAAAGCTCTACCTGCTGAGGCAGCAAATCAGGCTATAATTAAAAGGGAGGAAACATTTTACACAAGAAAATGTGTGGTTTGGTTTAAGCGTAAATATGAAAAAAGGCATGAAAGCTGATAACAAGATGTAATTTGTATTCATGGTTTCTATTTATTTAACAAACTGTTAGAAGAAAACTTGTTTTAACTATTAACTTACTATATTCTAATACGTCTTTAATGTTTCACACAGCTACTGCATTGGAGCTTGTAAAAATAACTTTAAATTCCAATGTCAAGTGGAGCATGAAGATTTGGTTTCATTTTCAAAACTGCTTTGCTGAGAAATATACCCTAAAAAGCAATTCTCATTTTACTTCCTTACAGCTCCAACAGCTGCAGGACGAATTATAAAATGTATTTAACCCAATATGAAAGTTAGAATTTTGATCTCTGAAGAAAGTATTTTTGAAGAGTCTCGCACATGCCAGAAAAAGGATTTAGAACTTTGATAAGGCTTCAGAAAGTAAGCAGCACTGTGAAATTTTGACAAAGAGCTACCTTCTTTTTTTTCTTTTTTTTTCCCAAGAATGCTTCAGATCTATACAATACGATCCAATACTGTATTACATATGGATGAGTAGTACTTTATCCTTGAATTTTTCATCCTTCTGGGCACATCGTATTACCATAGACAAAAAGGTATTTTATACAAACAAATTTAAATAAGCATTTATTTGTTCTTCAAATAAGCAAATGTTAGACACATACATACACACCAGCATATATATTTATGTTTTCTGAATATTCATTCAGAATGATTATGCTTTCAAACACTGTGTATCTTTCTGAAGCTGCAGACAGCCCTTTGAGGAGTGGCTGGTTAATAAAGACCCACAGCCATGGTGATTTGTCAAAGCCTGTCGCAGGGGAACATCACAAATCTCTAGGGAAGGATGAAAATGGTTTACAGCACCTTCTGTATGGACTGGTGGCCTTTAGGATGCAGAGCTGCCTTCCCATCCAATACTGGCAGCCTTAAGATAGGGCTAATGCCATGTCCTTATCTGCACTTACAGTGCTGTGTCATTCATCATTGCCATCATCTTTGGAAAAAAGTCACAATAGAGTGTGTCAGTATGTGTTTCTCCGCAGCTATGGTAATTTCGGTATTTGCACTAGGGGAAAATATACTTAGACAATTCTTATAATAAAAAATGTCGCATGTGCACATGTGCTATCTCACTGCTTTTCTCCTTTTACTTTATTAAAAGATTTTTAATGAAATTCATGAGCACCATGTTCTGCCTAAATAATATCTTATGTTATTATGCTTCTCAATCTATACATTTGAATGAGAAATTAAATGCTTCTTACAAAATGATTGCAATACATTCTGAGATCCTTTGAACTGAAATATAGAAAGTATGTAACAAAAGATGCGTGCACCATCTAAATATACCTACAAATTTGTTTCTGCTCTCTAATTGTTTAGTATCATAATGTCCCCTTTCCTAAGTTCTCCTGTTCCATTAGTCTCATCTGATTCCATTTTAAATTTAACACTTTAAATCAACACATATACTAATATCTTTATTCATCAATCAACCAATAAATACTTCTTAAAAATTATGAGGAGAGCTACCAAAAATCTAGAAAACATGTTGCAAACTCTCAAGAAGATAATATTCTAACTGAAAAATATGATAATCCAAAAATTATTGGCTGGGCGCGGTGGCTCACGCCTATAATCCCAGAACTTTGGGAGGCCGAGGCGGGTGGATCACCTGAGGTCAGGAGTTCAAGACCAGCCTGGCCAACATGGTGAAACCCTGTCTCTACTACAAATACAAAAAAGTATCCCAGCGTGGTGGCAGGCACCTGTAATCCCAGCTACTCAGGAGGCTGAGGCACGAGAATTGCTTGAACTGAGAAGACAACAGTTGCAGTGAGCCGAGATCCCCCCATTGCACTCCAGCCTGGGCAACAAGCACAGGACTCCATCTCGAAAAAATAAATAAATAAAATAAAATGGTAAACGTCTACATATTTTAAAATATCTTTATATCAGCTTCTTACCAAAAAATATTTGAGACATCTGAATAAAAGCCTAAAAAGGAATTGTTTTTATTTTTTAGCAAGAAATTGTGGTGTCGCAGGAAAACAAAGGTAGGAAATTAGAATAATGCAGATCAGAAAGCCCATACAATTACTAGACATGAGCCACAGAGTCAGAACTGAGGAAAACATGATCGCAACGAAGACGCAGAGTGTCCAAAAGAGCAGGCTGGGTACAAGGTGAGGGGTCTTTTATTATCACTACAACTAAGAGAAACTTCCCCTATTGATTCTTATCAGGGCATACAATATGGCTTACTGAGCAAAAGCCTCAACAACAGTCATTTAATAATATAATATTGGGTTTCATTTTGCTGTGTACAACGTTCTTCAAAGTAATGGCAATGATAGACAGTAAATAATTGAGAGCTGCATTGGAGAATTTACATAGGGAATATTAATAGATAGCCAGTGCATTAGTCAAGGTAATCCATGCCAGCTGCTGTAAAAACCAACCCCAAAAATCTCAGTCTCTTAACACAAGAAAGTCAGTGAAATGTAGATTGTGTGTTTCTCCTCAGCAGCTCTTCGTCAACAAGTGACCTACCCTAGCTATCCCTGCTGGCATGCATGGCCTCTAAGAGCCCTGCAGAAGACGAAGAGATGGGGCATGGAGGAAGGTACATTGGCTCTTAGCTACTTCGGCTGAGAATGGACACAGTCAGCTCTCCTCACATGCCATTGGCCAGAGTGTGAGAACATGGCCACACCTCACTGCAAGGGAAGCTGGGAAATATATCTTCCGTGTGCCCCAGAAAAAGAAAATAAAATGAGATTTGGTGAATGTATAACACTGTCTCTGCCACAACTGAGAATGCCAGGCTGAGGAGATTGGATGTGATGTAAAATGCACTAGCCTGGGGTTCTTAAAGGGGAGTGTGATACCACATGGGATAAACTAATGGTATGAGAACAAAATATTAAAACTTCTACGCATTGTTAATTTTAATCCAACAACAAATATGTACATTATATATTATATATAATAAATTACATATATTATATATATTATATTTTATATATATATATATATTTTAAGAACTATAGGCTGGGCGTGGTGGCTTATACCTGTAATCCCAGCACTTTGGGAGGCTAAGGTGGGTGGATGGCCTGAGGTCAGGAGTCTGAGACCAGCCTGGCCAACATGATGAAACCCTGTCTCTACTAAAAATACAAAAATTACCTGGGCGTGGTGGTAGGTGCCTGTAATCCCAGCTACTGGTGAGGCTGAGGCAGGAGAATCGCTTGAACCTGGGAGGCAGAGGTTGCAGTTAGCCAAGATCGAGGCATTGCACTCCAGCCTGGGTGACAAGAAGGAAACTCCACCTCAAAAACAAACAAACAAACAAAAAAACAACAACAAAAAAAACCATATCTATATATATTATATAGGCCCTAAGTAAGATGGCCTCATGTCATGATATGCAAGACAAAAGAGTATAAGTTCTGTGACTTGGATTCAAGAGAGGTGTCCTTACTTGACGGTGAGCTTTCAATAAATTGTTAAGGGTTGCAGTTTCTGTGCACCCAGTTAGGTGGTTTTTACCAGTTATATTATCTAGTGTTAACGAAAATAAGCCTGATGAAAATGGATACCTGAATTTTTTTTTTTTTCTTTTGAGACAGAGTTTCACTCTTGTTGCCCAGGCTGGAGTGCAATGGCATGATCTTGGCCCACTGCAACCTCCGCCACCCAGGTTCAAGCGATTCTCCTGCCTCAGCCTTCTGAGTAGCTGGGATTACAGGCACCTGCCACCATGCCCGGCTAATTTTTTGTGTTTTTAGTAGAGACAGGGTTCCACCACGTTGGCCAGGCTGGTCTTGAACCCTTGACCTCAGGTGATCCACCCGCCTCGGCCTCCCAAAGCGCCGGGATTACAGACGTGAGTCACCATCCCTGCCAATATCTGGCTTTAAAAGGGTCCTGTGAAAACTCTACAGACGGATGGTGCTAAAACATTAAAATGCCAGTGAACAAGAACAAACTAGCAGGGCTCATTCTTCTGCTCTCCAGCTTTATTGTAAGATAGAAACAACTATCTAATCAGACAAAATCAGTCCCCAAAAAAGGTAATTTGAAAAAAATGATTTATATCCACTATCATTAATAATGAACCTAATCCTAAATGTACATTAAGCCCTAAGATATTAACTATTAATGGTATGAAGCCAGAATAAGAACTCAATACTACTATCCAAAGCATGAAGACCAGCCTCTACAAATACATTTTCTTCAGGAATATTCAATCCAGTACTTGACAAAATTTTACTCAGCTTGCATATTCATAAGTCCCAAGTGAGAAATTCACAAACCCCATTGAGAAAACAGGAGTTTTATTACAACAGGTTTTTCCCTTTGTAATAAAAATCACTAAGATAATATTCATTCATTCAAGAAGTAATTACTAAGTGCCTACTGAGGGCTAGGCATTGTTGTAGGCTTCACAGATTTAGGGATGCACAGAATATCCAAAACTGACTGCCCTCCTGGAGCTGACATTCTAGGGCAGTGGTTCTCAGCTGAGGGTGATTTTGTTCCCTGGGGGATATTTGGCAACATCTGGAGACATGATATTTGCTTTTCACAGTTGAGACAGGTTGGAGTGGGGGTGCTACTGGCAGGTGTTACGTGGTGGATAGAAGCCAGGAATTCTACTAAACACCCTGCAGTTCACAGCACAGCCCCCTACCCCCCAACAAAAAAAGAATTCTCTGTGCCCACATGTCCATAGTGCTGAGATTGGGAAACCACCAATGTTTAATTTTGTAAGAACAGAATGGCTAACATATCTAGTCTTTACAGTACTCCGGAATAAGTCGGAATGTGGCTATGAAATGCTTTTTCATTTCATTCGATGGCGTCAAAGAGTCTTAAGACTTCAGAAGACAAACGTCCAAGTGGAGGACGGAAATGTCATAGGAATACCAACAGGATATTTCGGGCCTGCAGTCAGAAGTGCGCGGCACCCCAGCAGCACCCTCCCCACCATGCCCGGCCCCCACCAGGCCCCTGCGTGAGAGCAGATCACACCACCCATGCGCCCAAGAACACGCAGTGACCAGCAGCCCTGCAGCGACTGCCTCCTCACCCAGCGTGCGACTGTGTGCGGAATTGGTGGGTTCTTGGTCTCTCTGACTTCAAGAATGAAGCCACGGACCCTCGCAGTGAGTGTTAGTTCTTAAAGATCAGGAGTGAAGCTTCAGACCTTGGTGGTGAGTGCTACAGCTCTAAAGGTGACGCAGTGCTACAGCTCTAAAGGTGGCGCATCTGGAGTTGTTCCTTCCTCCCGGTGGGTTTGTGGGCTGGCTGATTTCAGGAGTGAAGCTGCAGACCTTCCCAGTGAGTGTTACAGCTCAGAAAGGCGGTGCACACCCAGAGTGAGCAGCAATCAGACTTATTCCTAACAAGGAAAGAACAAGGCTTCCACAGTGTAGAAGGTGAGTGGAGCTGGTTGCAGTGATGAGCTCCCAGGGGCCTGCTTTTATTCCCTAATTTCTCCCCGCCCACGTCCTGCTGATTGGTCCATTTTACAGAGTGCTGATTGGTTCATTTTACAGAGAGCTGATTGGTGCATTTACAAACCTTTAGAGAGACACAGAGCGCTGATTGGTGCATTTACAATCCTTTAGCTAGACGTAAAAGTTCTCCAAGTCCTCACCCGACCCAGAAGCCTGGAAGGCTTCACCTCTCACGACCGCCGCACCTGGGGCTGCACCTGCTCGACCCACTGGCCGGCCTGCTCCAGGGCCCAGTGCACACTCTTCCGGTCCTGGTGCTTCCTCATTGTGAACCCCGCCCAGGTTCTGGCACAGGTCCGCCGGTTGGGAAGTGGCCCAGCCCTGCCAGCCACCAGCCTGCAGGCCTCAGGCACCCCAGGAAGCCAGGGGACCTCTTGGGCCTGGCGCCCATCCTCAGAGGCTCTGGGTGGAAACAGATCACACCTCCCGTGCATCCTGTGGCCGCCTCCTGGAAGACAGACCTCCGTGGTCACCCCTTCCCCAAGCAGCCCAGAAGACCCTTTCACTCTACCCAGCTGCTGCTTCTGCCTAGGGAAGCCCCCAGGCTGAGGTGCCCCCAAACTAGGTATAGCTCTGCAGCAGTATAGCTCTGTCCCACAGTCCAGGTGTCTGGGCTCCACGTATGAAGCGCCCACCGATGGCAGGAGCTCCTGTGAGACAGCTCTTTGTCTCTGCCAAACATGTCCTGGCCCCTAGGTCTTTGCCCCCATCTGAAGCACTCCCGGGAAACTCTCAACACCGAAAGGTTGCCATGAAGTCCTCACAACTGGAAGAGGTCACTGTGGCTGTGGCCAGAGGAAGTGATGAGGCGAATGAATCAAAGCTGTGGTATCACCTGCCTGTAGGCCAAGCAGGTGGCAGCAGTCTGCTTGTGCGCAAGGCGCAGTCCTGCCCACCTGGGAGTTACCTGTCATACCTGGCTCCACCCTCCTTGCCAGGTCTCCACTGTCTCTAGCTGGAGACAAGACCACAAGGTCATTGTCTGTGAGAGCCACTGAATGGTGACCATCTCTGTATCCGAGTCTCGGAAGTGCAAAAGAAACTCAGGGCAACCCAGTCAATTGGAGAAAGAAGCTCTGGAGAAAAGCCAGATCCTGCTGCCAGATGCCCAGCCTCCTGCCCTACTGATGGCCTCTGGGTGGTGGTGCCGACACCACGTGTTCACACCATGCTGTAGACTAAAGACAGCTAACCAGCAGACTGGCTTTGGGGAAAAGGAATGAATGATGAAATTGAAATTTTTATTTGGGTTTTTAAGAAACAATAAAAATGTCAAAGCATTTGCATTTATTTAGTGGCTTGGTCTTCTGCACAGTTAAGGACAGGCTATTAAATTCTGGATGTCTCAATGCACAAGAATACATATCACAGACTTGAAAATTTCTGCAGAAATCTTGGGATCATGGAACATTTCATGAAATTATTTAGATCTTGTCCCTTGCTCCTCTGGATGTGCTGTCTTTCTTAACTCTTCTCTGTCACCATCTTTGATGTGCTTGAGATGTACATTTTACAGCTGAAAAGGAGCAAAGGAAAGAAAGTGTGAATTGTCTCCTTTGGTGGGCTACAATGAACTTTGGAGATATTATAACGGATTTTAAAATACCAATCAAATTCTTCTGACATACACAATCTGTTCCATAAATGTGTTTCCAGAAAAAATATTTTTTTGCAACCTCAACTGTTGTGCTGTCACTAATTTTCGTAAGTGTACTTTATGACAACACAGATCCCTCTCCCTGAAATGTGGAAGTGTTACACAACACTCATACAACAGACTTTTTAATCTTCTGTTATGGTCCCCCCAGCCTCCTAGCATTTTCAGCAATTCACACAACTTTTTTTCTTCAGTAAATGTTTGTGTCCATTGGATTATAAGCATTATTAAGAAATACAAAAACAAAATATTGGTGTGTGGGTTTTCTTTTAATGAGCACTCATCTTTTAAAAATACATAATGAGCTGGGCACAGTGACTCATGTCTGTAACCCCAGCACTTTGGGAGGCCGAAGAGGGAGGATCACTTGAGGCCAGGAGTTTGAGACCAGCCTGATCAACATGGTGAAACCTCATCTCTACAAAAAATACAAAAATTAACCAGGCATGGTGGCACATGCCTATAATCCCAGCTACTCGGGAGGCTGATGCATGAGAATTGCTTGAACCTCGGAAGCAGAGGTTGCAGTGAGCTGAGATTGCGCCACTACACTCCAGCCTGGACGACATAGTGAGACTCTGTCTCAAACACACACACACACACACACACACACACACACACACACACAAATAAAAATAAAAATAAAAATAAAAATACATAATAAAATATGTAGAATAAAATTATATGAGCCTGGGGGCTATGCCAACATAATCTAATTGAGGGAAAAGGAGACGGTGGAGATGAAATAAGACTGGCCATGAGTTTGTAATTGTGGAAGTCCAGCTCTACTCATCATTCTAGTCTCTCTAATTTTACATATATTTGAATTTTTCATAAGAAAAAGCTAAAAAAAGACAAGTATAATGGCTTCATTACCTCAACTAATAGTATAGTCACTCCTTCCATTCAAATTAATATATTTTTGTGAGGTACCTTTTTGAGCTATGACAGTCATCAAAAACTAATGTATAAATTAACTCAACATAACACCAGACCTTGTATCTCATAAAACCTAAATCAGCATTTTCCAAGTTAATGAAGCCAATTTAATCACATAGATCTCACTAAAATACTAACAGTTTTAGAATAAAACATTCATTGCATCTTTAATAATAAAAATACAATTTTATTTTGTAAATACTAGTTCATCTTTACATCACCATTTACATTCTTAATATGTGGCTTTTAACATTTAGTTGTAAATGTGTAGATTTAAGAAATAAACATACATAAATGGGGGGTTACATATTTTTAAAAGTCTTCAGCATAGAGGGCACAGGCCAATGTGTGAGAGCACAGCCCGTGCCCAGGAAGCTCTATCCTATTTGTCCTTGTTGTCTCCAACGTGTGGTCCCATGCCTGGCACATATTTCACATTCGATAGTTTGTCAACTGAGGAGAAAAAAAAGACACTTTGGAGTGAGTGGCATACAAAAAGAATTTTAGAAGTGTAAAAATAAACTGAAACCCATCTCCTCATTTTCCAACAGGGAGACAGAGGCTTAGGAAGGGTAAAGCACAGAGCTAATGGATGCATGGTGAAAGAAATGTTTTAGGAAGATTGATCTAACATAGATCTATGGGATGCTTCAGAGAAGAAAAAGACGAAGCAAAGGCACATGTTAAGAGATGGTCACAATCATCACAGCGCAAGGTAATGGGAGCTGCACTGGGAGGAAGGGAAGGTAATGAGATGCAGATGAGGATCTGAAAGACACACAAAACGCTCCTCTGGGCACTGCTTTCTCACTGTCAGTAAGATTTCATTTTAACCTATTTCTACACATGCTGGTATCAATCATGATACCCAGATATTTTTACTCATGGCCCCAAACTGCACAAAAAGACATAATTAGCAGTTCTTTTGACTCATTTAGGGCCTCTGAGAGTGATTCATACCCTCCGCTACACAATTATCCACCATAAATATAGTTCAACCTCTGACTATTCCAAGCAATGGTTCTTTATAATGTCCATGCATACGCTTTTTACTTCATTCCTATAGGAGTCCAACCTCTTTAATCTTTTGAGATCTCCCATATTTTTTCTCCTCCACCTAAGATAATCTGTCTTAGTGCACATTATTCTGGAATACAGCAGTAAACAATCTTTCAGAATCCAATAGCAATTTTTGTTTTTCTCCCTACACATGCTAAGATCAAAGATGTGTTCGAGTTAATAATTTCTTTTAAAATGGAAATACAAAGGAGTAGATATCTTCAGTAAGAATAACTAGTTGACCTCTTTTGTTCAAGACTAGTAACCCAGAGGGAATCGAAGTTTTGATTGTCAGTAAAAAGGAAAATAATTTGAAGAAGCGTGTGGATAGTGGCTAAGAAAGGCCAGGATAAAGTCTGGGCAAGCAGAAGAAATACACTGGTAGAGCATCTGAAATTCAGAAGAGGAGCTCAGCCTCAAGGTGGGTGGGGATGCTGAAAGGGAAGCATGAATAACGCCAGTGACAATGTGCAGAGGGACAAGGGGGCTGACAACTGTTCCATAGACTGGAGATCATTGTGTGGCCCCTGCCTGGCCCTCAGGACGCTCCAAGCCAGTCCCCAGCTAGCCCTTCTGCTCCAAGCCTGTCAGCACACACTGTATGCGGCCTCCCCCAGGCTCTCACCCTGCCTCAGACCCCAGCAAGTTCCAGATCAAGTCTTCTGTCTTCCCTAGATGCTTTTCTGCCTGTGCCAGCCCACCACACCGTTGCCTCTCTGCACAGTATAAAAGTCAGAGACGATTGTTTTGAAATTCAAGCCTAGCCTCTCCAGTGAAAATAAAGCTCCTTAAGAGCAGTTTTTCTGACATACCACTTTCATTCTTCTTCAGAAAAAAAAGCAGGAGTAAGTGAATTAAGAATACTTTGAAACAATCAGTATTTCCATCCTGTTTTTGTCCAGTTATTTAAAACAGCATACAATGTATAGCTTTAGAAGCAGCTTCTTATTTGGGGGTTGGTTTATAAACTGCATGGTTGAAAATACATCCCAGCCCAGGACTTTACAGCTGATGATGAAGAAATGAACAAAGCTGGAACCCAAAAAGACCAATATAGTCAATGTGCTTAGACAAATGTCAGCAGCTGCCAAGGAAGATTTCATACTTAGAATGGTTATTCGACTAGAGATTGGTTCTATTATAAGAATTTGTTTCCTCTGCATAAGAAAAGTTTGAATACATTAAATTATAAGTGAGAGTTCTAGATGCCTGGGCACATAATGAAAATTTAAAAAATAACTAATTGCACTGTTTTCCAAGTGGGTTCAAAGGTTTTTGGCAAAATAAAAAGAAGCTTTTGTTTTGAAAATAAAGCACCCCAAAGGAATAATATACTCCTCTATTTCGGATGGAAAAAGCATAGAAATATGAACCCCAGAGTTTCATTTGTGCCATTTATTTATTCACTTATATACTCACTCATTGAATGTCTATTATGTGCTGGGCATTGTGCTAGGTGCTAGAGAAACAGGGAAAAGGAAGACATCTCACCCACAAGGATGTCAAATTGTGGGAGAAAGACAATGTTCTTAAATATGCCACATGTTTTAATAGGAATCTAAGCTTATCTTGGGCTTAAGGCAATAACTGAGTAATAGATGCCAGGTTTCATTAAATACCTAGAGGAACTGTGTGAATTAGGCAGTTAGAAGTATACAGGTAAAGACTGTGGTTTCTGGAAATCAAGAATAAGCTACAAGGTCAGACATCCAGCGTGTCCAAACATTTCCTAGAAGTCCTATAATCACCAGGAAACAAGCTAGATGTCAATAGTCCAGAAAAGCAGGACATGTGCCAAAGCCTACCAGAGTTAGCAGAGGTGAAAAAACAGTCCAGAGGTTGACAAAGTCAGGCTAGATACAAAAAAGCAGGAAAATCTCAGGTTAAGATGGGCTAGTGATCTGGAATCATGGACATTCTGTCAAGCTCATTTGTGTGCACCGGGCAGAAGTAAACCAAACCTTGACCACAGTAAACGCACATCTGTCATGAGCCTACCATGTGCCAGGCATTTGGCTAGTCACTTTATATAAAATATCTCATTTAGCTCCCCCACCCCAAACTGTTAAGAGGGTTGTTCACAGATGAGAAAATTGAGACTCAAAGAGATTAAATACCTTACCCCAAATAGCAGTGATCATCTACCAAATCGTGAGTTATTTACAAATGAGAAAATGGAGACTCAGAGAGATTAAATAATTTGCCCCGAACCACAGTGATCATCCTGGTAGAGCTAAGATTCAAACCTTGAGGTCTGGCTCACAAGTCTGTGAAGTGAAGCTCATCTCTCTACTTCCTACCTGGGAAGGCACACTGAAAAGTTAAGTCCAGAAGCTGAGGGAAAAGTGAGGAACCTCTGACTACAGATTAATTTAGACAAGCCGGCTAAGAGAAAGGGAGCAAGGATTAAGGGCAGATAATAACAAAGTGATCCACGGAACTTCCACTGAATGATCAAATTAGATTTCGTGTGACAGGTTTTTGTTTTTGTTTCTTGAAGTTTTGTTTTGTGCAAAACTTCAAGACAGCAGTGATTATGTGATTAGGAGTCTTGGTCCCTTTGATGTTGGCTCCGTTACTGCATGCCCAACTAAAGCTTCTAATAGCTGGGGACATTTCAGAGGCTGAACAAAGAATTTATTAAAGAGAGTTACTCAGGAAAAGTGAAGACCAAAGAATGGAGGATTGGAGGCTGTTAAATAAAACCAAGTAGTCTGCCTCAGCTACATCACTTATCACCAATGGAACAGCCAGGACTGAGGTATCGTTCTAAGCCTGCATTAGGGAAAACCTCTGGGTCCCTGATGATAGAGACATGGGGCTGGTGTGCTGCTGTCTCTGACTTTTAGTTCTAGGTAGGATAAGAGCTACTATCAAACCTTTTGTTGAAACTGAATTTAAATACATTATAAGCAAATAGTGAGTGACTGAAATAAACACAATGCCTTGTCTGAGAGTTCTTTTAGCAGAAATGAAAGAATAGTCAAGACTATGAGCATAGGAAGACATGAACAACACAGATGCAGCCAAGAGACTATTTCAAAAAACGTTTCACAGTTTTACAAGATGAAAAAATGAAAAGGAGAAACCTGCCCACACAACCGAGGGCACGATCTTGTTTTGGACTAGGAAGTCATATTATACTGTCTTGATACTCTTCCTGTCATCCCATCCCCACAGCCTTAGAAAGAAGCCCCGGAACCGAAGGCCACCTCTTGCGGCTGCGAGCGTCGCCTCAGCAACCGCACCCAAGGCGCCCGCCCGGTAGGCGGGGCGGAAGCCTGTCGGATGTCGCGAGAGTTCCCATGCGGTAGGCGGCGGCGCCGGGAGAAAAGCGCCGTGTAGCTGCGCTTCCGCAAAGATGGCGGCGGCTGCGGGGAGCTGCGCTCGGCTGGCGGCCTGGGGCGGAAGACTGCGGCGGGGGCTCGCTGTCAGCCGGCAGGCTTTGCGGAGTCCCGGCCCCTTGGCAGCGGCAGTGGCCGGCGCGGCCCTGGCAGGAGCAGGAGCGGCCTGGCACCACAGCCGCGTGAATGTCGCGGCGCGGGATGGCAGTCTCACAGTCTCGGCACAGGTACGGGACGAACTCCTTCTGCTAGACCCAGTCAAGCTCCTCCCTCCCCTGACGCCCTTTGGCGGGGAGTGGTTTGGCGCGGGGCGGTTCTCCCGGAGCCGTGGGTGGAGGTGCCGCTGCGGATCGGGGCGCCCTGCGACTGGTGGGACTCGCTCCTTCCTGGACCGGCCCCCTGCCTGAGCCCCCGAGGGCCTTCGAGGCTGGTGACTGGAGATTCTGCTTCCCTTGGGAGAACCCCGCGGACGCTGAACACCACGGCCCACAAACTGGCCGCACTAATTTAGTGGTGATGAGTGTGGGCGTGTCTTAATTCGAGGCTCCTAATTCAGAATCTCACTGCGCCTCGCCCCTTGCTCCCTCTCTGGTCAGTGAAGTGGCATTCACATCCGCAGGTGGTTTGCGTCCAGTTGCCCCTGTGGGATATACCTTTGTTAACTTTTGCAACTAAGTTTTACGATCTTTTCTTTGTATAGCATGATGAAGTTCTGTCGATTGCTTTTTTTTTTTTTTTTTTTTTTTTTGAGACGGAGTCTCGCTCTGTCGCCCAGGCTGGAGTGCAGTGGCGCAATCTCGGCTCACTGCAAGCTCCGCCTCCCAGGTTCACGCCATTCTCCTGCCTCAGCCTCTCCGAGTAGCTAGGACTACAGGCGCCCGCCACCACGCCCGGCTAATTTTTTGTATTTTTAGTAGAGACGGGGTTTCACCGTGGTCTCGATCTCCTGACCTCGTGATCCGCCCGCCTCGGCCTCCCAAAGTGCTGGGATTACAAGCGTGAGCCACCGCGCCCGGCCCAGTCGATTGCTTTTTTAAGTCACAAATGTGTCAGCCATAAAAATTAACCAGTTGATTTCCAGATTTTATTATCAACTTTAAGGAACATTATTGCATGATTATAAACCTTAATATCTTAGTGGACCATAAGTTCTAAGCAAAAATTGCTCCTAAAACCTCCATCTATTAAAGATAAGAGTCTGCCGGGCGCGGTTGCACACGCCTTTAATCCCAGGGCTTTGGGAGGCCGAGGCGGGTGGATCACCTGAGGTCAGGAGTTCGAGACCAGCCTGGCCAACATGGTGAAACCGCTCCCCACCCCAGCCCCCCCGTCTCTACTAAAAATATAAACAATTAGCTGGGCGTGGTGGCGGGAGGCCGAAGTAGGAGAACCGCTTGAACCTGGGAGGCGGAGGTTGCAGTGAGCCAAGATCGAGCCATTGCACTCCAGCCTGAGCTACAAGAGCGAAACTCCGTCTCAAAAAAAAAAAAAAAAAAAAAAAAAGATTCAGGTTCCCTATTTCAAGATAAATAATGTTGTAACGCATTTGAAAATTTGAATGCGTAGTACTGTAAAATTTTTGTAGACTTAGTAAGTTTTTACATATGAGCTTTTTTGAAAATTGAAAGTAGTATTTTATTTTCTTTTTTAGATTTACATTATGCCTTTTTAGCGAAAAACTCAAGGAACATTCAGATACAACAAAAAAGAGAGGAAAGAAGGCCTTGTGAATTAAAATTAAGTATTGACAAGTGATATTCCTTATTTGTATTAACACATAAATTATAATTATATTGTAAACATATAATGGAAAGATGTATCATCTAGTGTTTTTATAGCATTTTTGTGAATCTTGTGGCAAGAAGTTCAGTGTATTCATCATTAGTTTCTCTCCCCTTGATTCATCCTGGTTTTTTTGTTTGTTTGTTTGTTTGTTTTTGAGAGGATTCTCACTCTGTCGCCCAAGCTGGACTGCAGTGGCGCTACCTCGGCTTACTGCAAGCTCCGCCTCCCGGGTTCACGCCATTCTCCTGCCTCGGCCTCCCGAGTAGCTGAGACTACAGGCGCCCGCCATCGCGCCCAGCTAATTTTTTGTATTTTTAGTAGAGACGGGGTTTCACCGTGTTAGCCAGGATGGTCTCGATCTCCTGACCTCGTGATCCGCCCACCTCGGCCTCCCTAAGTGCTGGGACTACAGGCGTGAGCCACTGCGCCCGGCCGATTCATCCTGTTTTTAAGACCCTTAGGTTAATCTTCTCCGGAGTATCACTTTAACCACACAGTGTACCCTTCTTCAGAAACCAATAGTGTCTCATTTTGCCGAGAGTAAAATGCACTTTTTTTTTTTTTTTTTTTTTTTGAGACGGAGTCTCTCACTGTCGCCCAGGCTGGAGTGCAGTGGCGCGATCCTGGCTCACTACAACCTCTTAACTCCCCGGTTCAAGCGATTCTCCTCCCTCAGCCTCCTGAGTAGCTAGGATTACAGGCATACGCCACCACATCCAGCTAATTTTTTTTGTATTTTTAGTAGAGCCGGGGTTTCACCCTGTTGGCCAGGATGGTCTCGATCTTCTGACCTCGTGATCCGCCTGCCTTGGCTTCCCAAAGTGCAGGGATTACAGGCGTGAGCCACAGCGCCCGGCCAAAGTGCACATTTTAAAACTTTGTCATTCAGAGCCTTTTATACTCACACTCTGACCTGACACTACTCAGGCACCTTCCCACTAAAGTGATTCACTCACTATTCCTAGAACAAGCCTTAAATACCACTCACCCGCCAGCTGCAATTTGTAGACTCTTGATTTCACTTATCCATCTAATTGTTTTTTTTTGTGGCCCACTTCTAATCTTTCTCCTTTTAAATCTCTGACTTGACTCTAAAAGCTTCACACTAGTGTAGTTATTTTGGATTCTCTTCCCAACTCCCAACTCTCAGCTCTCTTTCCCTGCAGCTTTGTAAGTTTAATCTTAGCTAAAGTAATACAGAAACCATTTTATTATCAATTGTTTTATAAGGTCTGTTGGCATAGCATTTGCCTGATCTGCTGTTGGACTGAGACAGTGGTTCTCATCCTTGTGCCACCACGGTGGACATTCCTTTCATCATCAGTGGCTGAATACAGGAAGGATTGAGAGGACCTATAGCTTGAAAACTTTGCCTTCACCTCAGTGATTTTGATACATTTCCCTAAGAGGTGGGCCTGTTAATTCTCCTCTACCGCCACTACTTTAGGGACAGGTGTGCATAGTTGAGCTAGATATATACCAGAATTTTGGCTTGTGGTGAATCTTTCATTGCAATAGAATTTTATGCATTAATATAGTTACATTGGTATTCCAAGTTGGTAAACTCTTCCTGACGTGACCCTATAATAATAGTGAATATGTCCGGCCGGGCCTGGTGGCTCACGCCTGTAATCCCAGTACTTTGGGAGGCTGAGATGGGCAGATCACGAGGTCAGGAGATCAAGACCATCCTGGCTAACACAGTGAAACCCCGTCTCTACTAAAAATACAAAAAATTAGCTGAGCGTGGTGGCGGGCGCCTGTAGTCCCAGATACTCTGGGGCCTGAGGCAGGAGAATGGCGTGAACCTGGGAGGCGGAGCTTGCAGGGAGCCGAGATCCTGCCACTGCAGTCCAGCCTGAGTGACAGAGCAAGACTCTGTCTCAAAAAAAATAACAATAATAGTGAATATGGCCTTCATTTTCAGTCATTACACTTAAGTGCTTTTTTCCAATAAAAATATAAATTTATATTAATGGAGTCCTACACTTTTCTAGTTCCCATTGTGACCAACAGCTTGCATTTGTGAGGGTCAATCAGGAATTAAGGGTAGAGTTTCATGTCATGAAACAATAGATGAATTGGAACCTTCCTTTTTTCTTTACTTTCTTCCTTTCACAAGTATTGAAATCTTACTCTGTGCTAAACAATATGCCAGGAGCAGGGATTAGAGACACAGTTTATGTGCTTACAGTTTAATGGGGAAGGGCAGTTTTAATACAATGTGATAAATGCTGTGGTAGGGTTACATACTGGGTGCTGTGGAAGCATAGGGAAGAGTATTTCACACAGTCTTGGTTTCCTGAAGGAATTATGTGTAGGTTGACACCTGGAGGGTGATTGCAAGTTTGCTAGGCAAAGAGAAGGGGAAGAGTTTTGTAGGCAAAGGAAATAGCTTTACAGAGTTCTGGAAGTAAGAGTTTACTCAGCAGAGTAAGAGCTGCAGAAGATGGGGTTGAAAACTGGGTGTGAGCAATGGCTGGGAATCAGATCATTAAGTGTCCCATAAGCCATGTGACAGGAATTTTTATCTTGAGGACAGCAGGAAGCCATCGCAGGATTTCTTAACCCTCATGGACCCCCATATGTCCATGCATAGAATTTAGGGGATCCATGAACTTAGGAAAAAGATTACATTTTTGTTTTCATTGACAAAATTTCATTGACAAAAATTTTGTTTCATTGTTTTCATAAATTGTTTAATGTTTTTTCGTTTAATGAATGTAGGCAACAAGCTATAGTGGTATTAAAGTAACTGCCTTTGTCATCAACAGAAATCTCAGATATTTTGCTACTATATTAGAGTTGTTATAAGTATCTCCGAGTATCACTTCTTCAAAATGAAAGCACTTTTTAAACCTGCCACCATATCATGTTATTTAATGCATAAATAAGTCCATGTAATACTATATCACAAATTTGTTTCTGACCTTGGAAAGAGTATTGGGACTTGAGTAAAGGGAGTGAATTGAAAACTAGATTTAGGGAGCTGTTGCAGTAATTCAGGAGAGAGTTGATGATAGCTAAATTGGTGGATGAATTCAAAAGACATTTATAAGATAAATTAGTAAAGACTCTGAATTGCAAGTCTATGTATGGTATTGTTACACCTGGCCAACAAAGTAGTGCCTCCTACAAAGAAATTCTTAGTGGAACTTGTTTTAGATCATGTCAGCACATCAGTTATTTCTATGTAAATTGCTGCTTTTAAAAGAATATTTGAAAACTTTTCTAAGCTTTTAGTATTACTCCCATTGAAATGTTATATTTGATTCAGATATGTAAAATCAGAAATCATAGAAGGGAGGAGACAAACTTATTCTGTTGTTCCAGTCCATTCTGCTATAAAAGGATAGCTTCATTCTTAAGCCTTGATAAATTTTTTGAAGTTATAAAAAGTTATTTCCATGGAGAAGGGAGGTTTAGGAACTAGAGAGTTTTAGAGTTGCAAAGGTATAAGTGTACTTCTTTCCTGCAGGAATTTAAATAATAAAAGTGTTAAGGCAGTGGTCCCCAACCTTTTTGGCACCAGGGACTAGTTTCATGGAAGACAATTTCTCCACTGATGGAGGTGGGGGTGGTTTTGGGATGCAACTGTTGCACCTCAGATCATCAGGCATTAGTTAGATTCTCATAGGAGTGCAGTTCACAATAGGTTTTGCACTCCTATCAGAATCTAATGCTACTGATCTGACAGGAGGTGGAGCTCAGGTGGTAATGTTCTTTTCACCCACCACTCACCTCGTGTTGTGTGGTCTGGTTCCTAACAGACCACGGACACTTACTGGTCCATGGCCCATGGGTTAGGGACCTCTGTGTTGTGGGTACTATTGTATTTCATTATTATAAGCTAGAATCATATATTGGCAAATCCAAACTGATTAAAACAAACCTCCATTTCACTAAGTAGATACTCAACAGTAGATGATCAGACTAAAAGTAAAGCTTTCTGAACCATTACTTTTTTTTTTTCTTTTTTTGGAGATGGAGTCTTGCTCAGTCACTCAGGCTGGAGTGCAGTGGTGCAATCTTGGCTCACTGCAACCTCCGCCTCCCTGGTTCAAGCAATCTCTGGTCTCAGCCTCCCGAGTAGCTGGGACTACAGGTGCATGCCACCACGCCCAGCTAATTTTTGTATTTTTAGTAGAGACCGGGTTTCGCCATATTGGTCAGGCTGGTCTCGAACTCCTGACCTCAGGTGATCCGTCCGCCTCAGCCTCCTAAAGTGCTGAGATTACAGGTGTGAGCCACCACACCTGGCACCATTACTATTTTAAGTCATTGTAATAATGCCAAAAACGGGAAGAAAAGTAAAAACAGCAAAGCCAAAGTAAAATACAATATAGTTCACAGTTGACAACAGTGATATCAGTGATATTTTGTTATTGTTCACTCGTTAATTGCACGAATATTGCATTTACTCCCTAAATTTTCTTTCCAAATTATACGTAATATTGGATAATTCAGGTTTTTTTTAAATTCATAACAGGTTTTTGTTGTCGTTCGCTTTTCAGTAGAAAATTTTTCCACTACTGTTTGAAAAATAAAATTATTTTGCATGACATTGTCTATAATGCTGTATTTTTTATTCTAAATAAATACAAATTCCTTATTATACAAATTCATTGGTATTTTCTTTGATATGTTTATTTACATTCGTATTTATAAATACGTAAAAGTCTTCTCTATTATCAGTTTTTTTTTTTTCTTTCATAGTGCTTATCGCTCTTTGAAATTCTTTTTTTTTGAGATGGAGTCTCACTCTGTTGCCCAGGCTGGAGTGCAGTGGTGTGATCTCCACTCACTTCAAGCTCCACCTCCTGGGTTCACGCCATTCTCCTGCCTCAGCCTCCCAAGTAGCTGGGACTACAGGCACCTGCCATGACGCCTGGCTAATTTTTTGTATTTTTAGTAGAGATGGGGTTTCACCGTGTTAGCCAGGATGGTCTCAATCTCCTGACCTCGTGATCCACCCGCCTCAGCCTCCCAAAATCCTTGCCGGGATTACAGGTGTGAGGCACCACGCCCGGCCCTGAAATTATTTTATATACTTGTTTATTTTGTCTTCCCTTACTAGAATGGCCTCTTGTCTTTTTCATCTCTGTATTCTTAGTACCAGGATAATCGCAGTCACGTATTGGCACATCATAAATATTTATCTAGGGTGAATGAATGAACTGAAATGCATTAGATAACAAAGTGACCTTCTCTAACTTCGGTTTGATTGGCATTTATAGAAATATTAGACAACCAATATCTAAAAATGGTTAGAATCAGCTAAGTTACTAACTGTCCCAGATATATTAAATTACATACTTAGAGCCATAGAGACATGTCATCCCATATTCCCATTAGAAAACATAAGTAAATAAGAGACTTCGCTATTATCTGCTATGTCCCAAGGGCCTAGAAAAAAGTCTGGCACATAGTAGGTGCAGTAAATATTTATTGAATGGGTGAATTAATTGATGACATCTATAATGTTTTAATAATAGATATACCTTTGTCTCTGAAGTTTAAAGATGGGTCCATTTAACCTGTGACTACATATAAGATTGCATTTTTAATATATATTACTAACATTTATATTTGTCTTTATATAGCAAGGTTTTGTCCTTTGCTATCATATTAAAATATCAAATATTCATTTTAGAATTTAAATAAGATTAATTATATTTTCATTTCAATTATTGAGATGCTTCAACTGGTAAACCTCAAGCCAATTAAATTATTTTTAAATTTGGAAAATAATGCTGACATGGCAAAAACCAACTATATTAATAAACTATTTTTGCATTTTAGTCAAATGCATGTTACACATTTTACACCAACTGAAGATATAAATATAACAAGCTCTGTATCTTAACAATTGGCTGAAAATCCTCTTAGCAAGAGAATGGCTTTGGTTTACATACTATGTGTTTGAGGTAGAGAGTAAGCCCTATAAGAACCTGAATGTGAGGCCAGGCATAGTGGCTCACGCCGGTCATCCCAGCACTTTGGGAGGCCGAGGCGGTTGTATCGCTTGTGGTCAGGGGCTTGAGACCAGCCTGGCCAACATGGCGAAACCCCATCTTTACCAAAAATACAAAAATTAGCCAGGCACGGTGGTGCATGCCTGTAGTCCCAGTTACTTGGAAGGCTGAGGCAGGAGAATCACTTGAACCCCCGGAGGCGGAGGTTGCAGTGAGCCAGGATCGCACCACTGCACTCCAGCCTGGGTGACAGAGCCAGACTCCATCTCAAAAAAAAAAAAAAAAAAGAACCTGAATGTGGCTGACTTAGGCTTCAGGGGTGAGAGAAAGGTGCTTTGCATAATGCAAGCAGAAGAATTTGGAGCATATAAGGAAATGTGGGGGGAAGTGAGTACTGGGAGTGGAGATGGAGGGAGAAGGAAGGACAGGATTGGGAAGGCAACTCTGTAATCTTAAGATCTCCCCTTCTTTCAGCCCATCTTAAGTAAAGTCTAGCAAATGCACAAGTGCTTCGATAGAGTTGCACAAGGCTCCCATGGTTTTAAGCAGAAGTAGCACTGAATGGAAGTGATAATCAAAAGAGGAGACATGGAGAATGTAAGTACCTCCATTGCCCCAGTTCTTAGCAACACTCCTGGAAGGATTTTGAACATTCCTAGATTGTGAAATTAAAGGTAGGATTTATCTTTATCAGAGTCCAATAAGGAGACAGAAATCAAACCAGTAATTTGAAGAAGGAAATTTAATGTAAAAAAGTAGTAGAAGGTGATTGACTACTAAGGGAGTAATACTCACAGCGGTCCAGAAGTAGCAGGAGTCAGAAGGTAGCTACTGCCTATAGGCTGAAGGACAGTGGACCGTGAAGGAACTAAAGACTTAGGAGAGGTATCCTGCTCCACCCCAAAGCAGGGATTGAGCCTTTTTCAAGAGGCTGTGCCTATCACAAGAATATAAAGCCTGCTGCAGCTGAAGAAACTTGTCAGATGGCACAGGCCACAACTAGTCTGTAGAAGGAGCCTGCCATTGGTGGAAGGGGTGAGTGGGCTGGAACTAGTGTACAGTATTGACCTGCTGGGTGGGAGAATGTGGCCTGAGGGCCTGGCTTAGAGCTACCACAGAGGTGGTGCCCTGGAGCAGCTCATAGCTATAGCCTGGTGGGTTGTGTGTGGCCTAAGGGCCCCTGGAGCTTCCGTGGAAGCTGTTCATTAAAGCTGTTTGGAAGCCACCCACCAGTGTGTCCTGAAGGTGCAGCTGAAGTCACTATACCTGCCCACCAGAACTAATTGGAAGTGGTTCTGGCTGGTCTGTGAGGGCCTTTGGGCTCCAGTCCTGAATAACAAAAGGTGGACTGAGACCTGAGAGGAAAGTGCCTTTTTGGCTCTGCTGTCTTGCAGTGTCACTCCCATGCCCTCTATGGACAGAGTTATCCCAGCTGGCAAAGGAGAAGAGTTTACAGAGTCTGGCTCTAGTATCACCAAGCAAAGAAGTGTGGATTTTAGCTGAGAGACAATAAATTGATAACCGGTATACAGTTCTAGAGAGTTTCACCCAGGTTTCAAGAAGCAAGGAAACCCCCAGTTGACTACTTGTAATGGTACAGGGTAAAGATTTTCTTTTCTTTTTTCTTTTTAAGTTTCTGGTTTTTATTCTTAAAATAAAGTTTCTAATTTTGTCTTTAGTTGGTTTTTCTTTATTCTAAAAACCAAAACAAAACAAAAACAGGATACATGTGCAGAACATGCAAGTTTGTTACATCGGTATATGTGTGCCATGGTGGTTTGCTGCACCTGTTGACCCATCCTCTAAGTTCCCTCCCCTCAATCCCCACCCCCTAACAGGCCCAGGTGTGTGTTGTTCCCTTCTCTGCATCCATGGATTCTCAATGTTCAGCTCCCATTTATGAGTGAGAACATGTGGTGTTTGGTTTTCTGTTCCTGTGTTAGTTTGCTGAGGATGATGGCTTCCAGCTTCATCCATGTCCCTGCAAAGGACATGATCTCATTCCCTTTTATGGCTGCATAGTATTCTATGGTATACATGTACCACATTTTCTTCATTCAGTCTGTCATTGATGGGCATTTGGGTTCGTTCCATGTCTTTGCTATTGTAAATACTGCTGCAGTAAACATACGTGTGTATGTGTCTTCATAGTAGAATGATTTATATTCCTTTGGGTATATACCCAGTAATGGGATTGCTGGGTCAAATGGTATTTCTGGTTCTAGATCCTTGAGGTCACCACATTGTCTTCCACAATAGTTGAACTAATTTACAGTCCCACCAACAGTGTAAAAGTGTTCCTGTTTCTCCACAGCCTCGCCAGTATCTATTGTTTCCTAACTTTTTAATAATCACCATTCTGACTGGCATGAGATGGTATCTCATTGTGGTTTTGATTTGCATTTCTCTAATGACCAGTGATGATGAGCTTTTTTTCATGTTTGTTGGCCATGTAAATGTCTTCTTTTGAGAAATGTCTATTCATATCCTTTGCCCACTTTTTGGTGGGGTTGTTTCTTTTTTTCTTATAAATATGTTTAAGTTTCTTTTAAATTCTGGATATTAGACCTTTGTCAGATGGGTAGATTGCAAAAATTTTCTCCCATTCTGTAAGTTGCCTGTTCACCCTGATGATAGTTTCCTTTGCTGTGCAGAAGCTCTTCACTTTAATTAGATCCCATTCGTCAATTTTGGCTTTTGTTGCAATTACTTTTGGCGTTTTTGTCATGAAGTCTTTGCCCATGCCTGTGTCCTGAATGGTATTGCCTAGGTTTTCTATTAGGGTTTTTATGGTTTTGGATTTTACATTGAAGTCTTAATCCATCTTGAGTTAATTTTTGTATAAGGTGTAAGGAAGGCATCCAGTTTCTGTTTTCTGCATATGGCTAGCCAGTTTTCCCAGCACCACTTATTAAATAGGCAGTCCTTTCCCCATTGCTTGTTTTTGTCAGGTTTGTCGAAGATCAGATGGATGTAGATGTGTGGTGTTATTTCTGAGGTCTCTGTTCTGCTCCATTGGTCTATATGTCTGTTTTGGTACTGGTACCATGCTGTTTTGGTTATATAGCCTTGTAGCATAGTTTGAAGTCAGGTAGCATGATGCCTCCAGCTTTGTTGTTTTTTTTTTTTTTTTGCTTAGGATTGTCTTTGCTATATGGGTCTTCTCTGATTGCAAATGAAATAGTTTTTTTTTTTTTTTTTAATTCTGGGAAGAGTGTCAATGATAGTTTGATGGGAATAGCATTGAATCTATAAATTACTTTTGACAATCTGGCCATTTTCACAATACTGATTCTTCCTGTCGATGAGCATGGAATGTTTTTCCATTTGTTAGTGTCCTCTTTTATTTCATTGAGCAGTGGTTTGTAGTTCTCCTTGAAGAGGTCCTTCACATCCCTTGTTAGCTGTATTCCTAGGTATTTTTATTCTCTTGGTAGCAGTTGTGAATGGGTGTTCATTCATGATTTGGCTCTCTGCTTGCCTATTGTTGTAAAGGAGTGCTTGTGATTTTTGCACATTGATTTTGTGTCCTGAGACTTTGCTGAAGTTGCTTATCAGCTCAAGAAGTTTTTGGGCTGAGATGATGCGATTTTCTAAATATAAAATCATGTCGTCTGCAAACAGAGACAACTTGACTTCCTGTCTTCCTATTCGAATACCCTTTATTTCTTTCTCTTGCCTGATTGCCCTGGCCAGAACTTCCAGTACTCTGTTGAATACGAGTGGTGAGACAGGGCATCCTCATCTTGTACTGGTTTTCAAAGGGAATGCTTCCAACATTTGCCTATTGAATATGATATTGGCTGTTGGTTTGTCATAAATAGCTCTTATTATTTTGAGATATGTTCCATCAATACCTAGTTTATTGAGAGTTTTTAAACATGAAGGGATGTTGAATTTTATCAAAGGCCTTTTCTGTATCTATTGAGATAATCATGTGGTTTTTGTCTTTGGCTCTGTTTATGTGATGGATTATGTTTATTGATTTATGTATGTTGAACCACTCTTGCATCCCAGGGATGAAGCCGACTTGATCGTGGTGGGTAAACTTTTTGATGTGCTGATGGATTGGTTGGGTTTGCCAGTGTTTTATTGAGGATTTTTGCATCGATGTTCATCAGGGATATTGGCCTTATGTTTTCTTTTTTTGTTGTGTCTTTTCCTGGTCTTGGTATCAGGATGATGCTGTCTTCATAAAATGAGTTTGAGAGGAGTCCCTCGTTTTCAGTTACTTGGAATAGTTTCAGAAGGAATGGCACCAACTCCTCTTCGTATTTCTGGTAGAATTCAGCTGTGAATCCATCTGGTCCTGGGCTTTTTTGGTTGGTAGGCTATTAATTACTGCCTCAGTTTCCCAGCTTATTATTGGTCTATTCAAGGATTCGACTTTTTCTTGATTTAGTCTTGGTAAGGTGTATGCGTCCAGGAATTTATCCATTTCTTCTAGATTTTCTAGTTTATTTGCCTAGAGGTGTTTATAGTATTTTCTGATGGTAGTTTGTATTTCTGTGGGGTCAGTGGTGATATCCCCTTTATCATTTTTCATTGTGTCTATTTGATTCTTCTCTCCCTTCTTTATTCTAGCTAGCGGTCTATCTATTTTCTTAATTTTTTTCAAAAAACCAGCTCCAGGATTTGTTATTGTTTTTTTTTTTTTTTTGGAGGATTTTCTTTATCTCCTTCAACTCTTCTCTGATCTTAGTTACTTCTTGTCATCTGCTAACTTTTGAATTAATTTGCCCTTGCCTCTCTAGCTCTTTTAATTCTGATGTTAGGGTGTTGATTTGAGATTTTTCTAGCTTTCTGATGTGGGCATTTAGTGCTATAAATTTCCCCTTTAACATTGCCTTAGCTGTGTCCCAGAGATATCTCTTTGTTCTCATTGGTTTCAAAGAACTTGTTGATTTCTCCCATAATTTCTTTATTTACCCAGGAGGCATTCAGGAGCAGGTTGTTCAATTTCCATGAAATTGTGTGGTTTTGAGTGAGTTTCTTAATCCTGAGTTCTAATTTGATTGCACTGTGGTCTGAGAGACTGCTGTGATTTCAGTTCTTTTGCATTTCCTGAGGAGTGTTTTACTTCCAATTATGTGATCAATTTTAGAATAAGTGCCATGTGGCTCTGAGAAGAACGTATATTCTGTTGATTTGGGGTAGAGAGTTCTGTAGATGTCTACTAGGTCCACTTGATCCAGAGCAGAGTTCAAGTCTGGAATATCCATGTTAATTTTTTGTCTCATTGATCTGTCCAATACTAACAGTGGGGTGTTAAAAGTCCCCCACTAATATTGTGTGGTTGTCCAAGTCTCTTCTCTTTGTAGGTCTCTAAGAACTTGTTTTATGAATCTGGGTGCTCCTGTATTGGTGCCTATATATTTAGAATAGCTCTTGTTGAATTGTTCCCTTGACCATTATGTAATGCCCTTCTTTGTCTTTTTTTGTCTTTGTTGATTTAAGGTCTGTTTTGTCAGAGACTAGGATTGCAACCCCTGCTTTTTTTTTTTGCTTTCCCTTTGCTTGGTAAATTTTCCTCCATCCCTTTATTTTGAGCCTGTATGTGTTTTTGCACGTCTCCTAAATACAGCACACCGATGAGTCTTGACTCTATTCAATTTGCCAGTCTGTGTCTTTTTAGTGGGGCATTTAGCCCATTTACATTTAAGGTTACTATTGTTATGTGTGAATTTGATCCTATCATCATGATGCTATTTAGTTATTTTGCACACTAGTTGATGCAGTTTCTTCGTAGTGTCATTGGTCTTTATATTTTTGTGTGTTTTTGCACTGGCTGGTATCGGTTCTTCTTTTCCATATTTAGTGCTTCTTTTTGTTTGTTTTGTGTTTTTTGAGACAGAGTCTCGCTTTGTCTCCAGGCTAGAGTGCAGTGGCGCGATCTTGGCTCACTGCAACCTCCACCTCCTGGGTTCAAGCGATCCTCCTGCCTCAGCCTCCTGAGTAGCTGGGACTACGGGTGTGTGCCACCACACCTAGCTAATTTTTTATATTTTTAGTACAGACGGGGTTTCACTATGTTGGCCTCGATCTCTTGACCTCCCAAAGTGCTGGGATTACAGGCGTGAGCCACCACGCCCGACCAATTCTTATTTTCTAACCTTTTAACGTTTTCAGTTCCTGGGTGTGAAGAATAAGAATAGGAACATGTTGTCAGGCCTCTGAGCCCAAGCCAAGCCATCACATCCCGTGTGACTTGCATGTATACATCTAGATGGCCTGAAGTAACTGAAGATCCACAAAAGAAGTAAAAATAGCCTTAACTGATGACATTCCACCATTGTGATTTGTTTCTGCCCCACCCTAACTGATCAATGTACTTTGTAATCTCCCCCACCCTTAAGAAAGTTCTTTGTAATTCTCCCTACCCCTGAGAATGTACTTTGCGAGATCCACCCCCTGCCCCCAAAACATTGCTCCTAACTCCACCGCCTATCCCAAAACTTATAAGAACTAATGATAATCCACCACCCGTTGCTGACTCTCTTTTCGGACTCAGCCCGCCTGCACCCAGGTGAAATAAACAGCCATGTTGCTCACACAAAGCCTGTTTGGTGGTCTCTTCACACGGACGCACATGAAACATGTTTTAATGGATGTTTTATTTTGTTTAAATTTTGAAAGTGGCCACAAAAAGAAGATTTATTTTTAAGCAAGGTATTTGATACCGTGCTTCTTTTAGGAGCTCTTGCAGGGCACGCCTGGTGGTAATGAAATCACTCAGCATTTGCTTGTCTGGAAAGGATTTTATTTCTCCTTTGCTTATGGAGCTTACTTTGGCTGAATAAGGAATTCTGGCTTGAAAATTATTTTCTTTAAGAATGTTGAATATTGGCCCTTAGTCTCTTCTGGCTTGTAGAGTTTCTGCTGAGAGTTCCACTGTTAGTCTGATGGGCTTCCCTTTGTAGGTGACTTGGCCTTTCTTTCTGGCTGCCCTTAGCAGTTTTTCCTTCATTTTGACCTTGTAGAATCTGATTATGTGTCTTGGGGTTGGTTGATCTTCTCATGGAGTATCTTAATGGTGTTCTCTGTATTTCCTGAATCTGCATGCTGGCCTGTCTTGCTAGTGTTATATATAAAGTTTTGGTGCTGCAAAAGAAATAGCACTCGAATATAAAATTTTCTTTTAATTCTCAGCAAGGCAAGGTACTTCTATAGAAGGGTGCGCCCTTACAGACGGAACAATAGTGAGCGCACACTTGGACAAGGGAGGGGAAGAGGTTCTTATCCCTGACGCACGTGACCCTTGCTGCTGTATTGTTCCCCTATTGGCTAGGGTTAGACTGCACAGGCTAAACTAATTTCAATTGGCTAATTTAAAGAGAGTGACGGGGTGAGTGGTTTGGTGGGAAAAATGGTAATGACAGAGCAGGTGATCAGAATCATGAAGTCAGGGTGGAGTGGGTAATCAGAAGGAGTCAGGGTGGAGCAGGTAATCTGAATGAGTCAGGGTGGAGCAGGTAATCGAAAAAGGTTGCTTTATGAGGAAGTTAAGTTTAAAAGTAGAAGGCAAAGAATTGAACATACTGACATATTGATTCTTGGAAAAGAAATTTAGAACTCATATCTAACAACCCCTCCTCTTGTGTTTCCTTAACAGCTTTCTTTTCAAACTTTTTTAACATGTCTTGGCTTAGTTGTTTTGCTTGATTTTCCAAAAGAAGAAGCTTCTCTGGATTAGGTGGAGGATAGTTAAGGGAGGTTTTAGTAAGTGTCGTATTTATGAGCCTCTGCATCAACCTGCGGATGTATGGTATGACACAGCACCTGACAAGAATAAGTACACCCATTACAGCTGTGAGGGAAGTAAGAATTGAGGCTATTATTCCTTTCCATTTACCAAACCACTTTTCTAGCCATCCTGTAAAGGGGTCATTTACCCCTGAGTTGCAGGCTAACTCATTGGACAGAGAAGTCAAACCTTGCAGTGCCTTTGTTATACTTCCATTAGGGGCAGTGTTGTTTACGATGAAGGTGGAACATTGAGTTTTAATTATGATGCAAACTCCTCCTCTTTCTGCTAATATCGTGTCTAAGGCTATCTTATTTTCCCAAGCCATCTGGCTAGTAGCCCTTAATTGTTCAGCTATTCCTTTAATAGCATTTTTAGCGTAGTTAATAAGTCACTGTTGGTTGTAGTAGATGTGGTTTATCTAATCTACATTTTTATTGTTACCTATCAAAATATTGACTTAAATGCTGCAGCTATTTGATTTTGGGCTTTAAATTGATCTGCTATTCCCCATGAGATTCTAATTGTGTCTAAATAGACCTGAGAGTCGAAAGATCCAAGGGGCTTCTCTTGCTTTACGATGTCTTTATTTTTCCTTCCTCTGGTTGATGAAATGCCAGGGTGAAAGGGATAGCCAGTTGGACTAAAGCACAAGTGCCACTCTAGTTATTTGGCAGAGTGTCCAGTAAAGGTCCACCACAATACCACCACACATCCGCTCAGGGATGAACAAGGGCTGACTCATTGATAAGCTCTTGAAAATTCTTAAGCTCACTGCATCCTTCAGGTCTCCAAGGAGCGCTAAATTTCCTCCCTGTCATGAGAAACACGAAGTGAACTTAGTGTTGGGAGATGGAAGCTGGATGGCCCTTGGGGGCTGACCCGCAGGGTGCTAGACTTCGGGATATAGCAGAGAGAGCTTGGCACGACTTATTACTCCAGGCTGTAGAATCCTGGAAAAGAACTACCATGCAGCCCACGCCTGGTCGACTGGAGGACCACCTTAGTGGAAGCGGGACAATTTGGGCCTCTGGCCTGCCATGCACACAAGCATAACAATTGCTTTTGTTTAACGTGTGGATGGAATATTTGATCCATTCCAACCAGGCATTTGCATCTTGGTGTGCTGTCTTAATTGCCAAAGTTTGTTTTAAGTCTTTAACTTCTATGATCCTCTAGTAAAATGAATGTAGGATTTTAGGAAATTACAAAAACCGGTTGGGGCAGGCCATCCTTGCTCTTTAGTGGTCCACAGAACGTTGGACCGACTATGGCATAAAAGCTCTACATCGGGGGGCAAGACTCCTGGTTGACACTGGGGTCTGTATTGAAATGCTGAACTTGATATTATTTACTTAATAAAATTTAAGTTGGATGTCTTTATGTTCAGAGAAAGCAGAATGCCTCCACCTATGCAGTTCAAAGTCTGACTTCTTTGAATCTATCAAAAAAGAAAAATCAAGATTCAGTATTCACTGAAATGTCATCTACTTAAAGTGCACATTTAGTTTTTAGTATCTTTCTAAACTACCATTCTAAAGTACTTATACCTAACTATTCAGCTTTTATTCATCAATTTTACTAATACTTAGTATAGTCCCTAATTCATGATAGGTACTAATTAATGACTGTTAAGTGAGTGGTTGAATGAATGGTAAGAGTGTCCAGCTAAAGCTGTGCTTAAAGTGGCTAAATTCACTTCAAAATCAGCATGCTTTTCCTCCAATCTACAATCCATTCATATTGTTCCTATGCCTGCTTGCATTTGCAGTTTTAAAGCATTTTCACCTATCACTGAGTGGTGGCTATCTCCAGAATCTTCCTTAATTTAGGTTTGGTTGGTATTTCCTCATGATTCATGCACTTTTTTCACAAATACCACTAAAGCCATGCTGTGTCCTTTTCAACGCATCATATTAGGAGGTACACAAGTTAGATTTCTACTGGTGATAATTACAATTATTTTATCATTTGGTAAGAAGACATCTGTCAGGTTTCTTCATTAAAAATTTAATCAGTACTTTATACTTATTAATAAGTATTTTGTGGGGAGATAATTTTGTGGCTTCATAGTTCTTTGTCCTCTCCACTGTTTACTCATTTATTCATTTATATCTACGGACTCATGGATTCCCATTTTACTCAAAGAGTTTCCATTTATTTTGATACTCAATCGCCCCATATGTAACCAGTCTCCTGAAAGCCGGTGTCTTGAATACTTGGTTCTCTCCTCCCCTCGTCCCTGGCAAAGGGGAGGAAGGAAGAGAGGGTGCAGCCAAGTCTTGATTAACCCATCTGAGAGAGGAGAGCTTTTAGCTTTGATGTACAAAATGGCAGATAATTTTCCTAGGATATAGATTATACTCTCTGAAATGTCAGACAAATAATGTTAATAATGGGAAAGAAGGAAGAAGATGCCTGGGAGAGCAGCTTCTAGGAAAACAAAATTAAACATCTTCTCTTACCAACTTTAATGCATCATTTTTACATACTATATTTAAATGTTTGTATATTTATGCTGACCTTGATACTAGAAAGATTTAAAGTGACTTAGAAAAATGCTGCTGCAAGTTAGAATTTTTAAATGGAGAGAAAAATGAGAGTAATAAAATAAGCTTAAGCTATAAGGAAGACTAAAATATATGCTGTAACACACCAGGTGTGTTGGCTTCTGCCTATAATCCCAGTGCTTTGGAGGCCGAGGCAGGAGGATTACTTGAGGCCAGGAGTTTGAGGCCAGCCTGGGCAATACAGCAAGATCTTGTCTGTACAAAAATATAGAAAAAAAAATGGTCAGGATTGGTGGTGCACGTCTGTAGTCCCAGCTCTTTGGCAGGCTGAGGTGGAAGGATCTCCTGAGCCTGAGAGGCTGAGGCTGCAATGAACCATGATCACGCCATTACATTCCAGCCTGGATGGCAGAGCAAGACCCTATCTTTAAAAAAACAAACAAACAAAAAACACAAGTAGAAAAGTTGGATTTTCATAGCAGCAAGGATATTTTTTCTGTTGCAACAGTAATGAAAGCAGAGGGTATGGTAAATCCTAGAAGCTGATTATAGACTAATTCTACATTTTCCTTCTGTTAAAAAAGGCTTAAAGAAAAAAGTGATAGTGAACTGCTCTGAAAAAGAAGTAGATTCAGGGATCTGTAATCGTCAGAGGGATCTTAATCTGCTACTGGAGCGAGTAACCCAGATAGTTAGGGGGAGAGGGGATAATTTACAAAGCTGTGAAACTAAACCATGAGAGCTGAGATGCAACAATTATGATGAATATAGGACCAATTGCAACAAACTTCTAATGGCTTTCTTCTAGTGAGTTAGCTAATTGAGGTTTTTTAATGTTGCTGTAAAGTATTATCTAAAAAATGTTTTTTCATAAACCTTGGTATTTGAGTTTAATACAAGTAATATATTGGGCATTAAATTTAAAAGTTGTTAAAATTCTAAAATAGAGAATACTAGATGGTTGGCTTTTCTTTGATATTTAAATTCATATTTTGAACTCATTTTTTATTTTGTGAATACAGTCTGACTAAAAGATGATTACAAATTTTAAGTAAAAGCAAGAAATGTGAACCATTATGTTTAAACAAGCAGAACTATATTAGTAGGAAGTGAATTTGCAGTTGCATTAGTTGTAGAATCTCTTTGTCTATTGCATGTCAGTGAATATTTTAAACACTCAATGTAGTTAATAAGATGGATCTATTTTAATTTGCTATAAGAGCCCTAATCATAAAATTAAATTGGCATTGTTTTCTTTTATTTCAAGCTGTCTGACCATAGATTTGTAGTGATTATTTTTGTGAAAAAGAAAAAATATATATGCTAATAGGACATCAACAATAGGTAAAACTGGAACTTATTGGAGTGTACTGCTAGTATACTTGTGTGCAGTGCATTGGTTTAATGACTGTACATGTAAAATTGGTAGGCCAAGAGCAGTAAACTTTATAGCAACATGCAGAAGTTTAATAACCATGAAACATTGTAATCCCAGTGAAGACTAAAGCTTTCTTGCAACAGTAAAGGAAGAATGCAAAGAAGTTTTTATACCTTATTGCCTCAGGTAAAAATGTCTGTAGAAACAGGTGATGACAAAGCTATGATGTTAATAAACCCAAATGGAAGTCAAAAATCAAAGTTGTAAATGGCTAGATTATGAAAAGAGAGATGATAAAGTTATACCCTGTAATTAGATGTAATTTGTGCCTTTGGCATAGCTGTTTGTCCTGCATGAATGAGAGGTTGTCTTACTTTCCTTCATTGTATAATAGGACAGTAGTTAACGATCCTACTGTAAATCTGTACAGTGACTTTTCTGGGGGAAAGAACAACAAATTGTAATAGCAAAGTATATTTAACCTTTTCTTCTGCATTTATATTGTTTAGTGGAATCCAAGTAAATATTACTGTTTGTTCTTGTTCTATAAACCATGTGTTTTAGTAGCTAATATATAAAAATCATGCTTCTGTTACTGTGAATTTTGGAGTTCTATGAATTACGACAGTGCATAAACATACCATAAGCCACTAATAGTAGCAGTATATATGAATTTAAATGTTTTATTTATAATTTAAAAAGCAGTAAATATTTGGTAGAGTAAATTAGTAGTAAATATATTGTCTCAATAACTTCATAAATAACATTATTAACTGTTTTCAGATTATAATTTCAATATAAAAATAATACTTAATGAATCATATTTTTTAAGTATAGCCTGGACTTAAAATTTTCATAGACATCTATGAAAGTTCCATAGATATGTGGTTCCATAGATAGTTCATAGATATTTCTAAGGAAATAAGGTGTTATAAAATCTGAAATTTATCCACATGGATATTATTTGCTTTGTGTGTTGTGTACTAGAAACATGTATACCTTAAGATCGCAGGCATCTTTGTCCTCAGTCCCTCATCACTTAGCTGTATGGAACCTGGAAACGCAAACCTTTTTTTTTTTTTTTTTTTTTTTTTTTTTGAGACGGAGTCTTGCTCTGTCACCCAGGCTGGAGTGCAGTGGCGCGATCTCGGCTCACTGCAAGCTCTGCCTTCCAGGTTTACACCATTCTCCTGCCCCAGCCTCCCGAATAGCTGGGACTGCAGGTGCCCGCCACCACGCCGGGCTAATTTTTCATATTTTTAGTAGAGACGGGGTTTCACCCTATTAGCCAGGATGGTCTCGATCTCCTGACCTCGTGATCCACCCGCCTCGGCCTCCCAAAATTCTGGGATTACAGGCGTGAGCCACCGCGCCTGGCCAATGCAAACCATTTTTAAAATTAGGCAAAATGAACCTTAAATATGAAAGCACAATGTGTTTCCACAAACTGTTGCAGATATTTCAAAGGAAAATATGAATAATGCAGCACATCTACTGTTTGAAATTATGTCATTTTTCTTATTCACTAGTATATACAATTGGAAGATTATATACAGTGAGAAGCTGTAAATGGGTTGATTTCTATGTTTCTTAAATGTCAGGAGATTAAATCACACTGTGGAGTGTTTTAAGGACAAAAACTTTTTCAGTTTAACTTGGTCATAATTGCCCAATTAAGAAACCAGCTCAAATCAGCACATTTTCAATATGGCTGTGCCTCCATTCAGACCCAGTCCTGGGAAGTTCTGGAATGCTTGGAATGCTCCAGGATTGAATTCCAGGTCAGGGAACTGCTCTTTCGGTGATGGTAGTAGTACTGCTTTGACTGTTGCTTTAGCGGGAGCCCCATGGATGGAGCTGTGACTGCCCTACCGCAAAGGAAAAACAGGAGACAGCTGAGCACTTCCCAAAGGCTCATTTAATTATCAGATGATAACTGATCCAGCTGCCTACGTATGTTGAAGTATATATGAAAGACTTATCTGTCCTAGTAGTTCCTATTCTCAGACATACCAAGTGTAAGATACTTTAATGGCAAGCCAGAAAATAATGATTATGAGGAAGCATTGGGGTTTAACCAGGAAACTGTTGCAATACAAAGAAGGCAATCAGTAGTGTATGTTACAGAGACACACTTTTATTTTTTAAAAAACTTAACACTGACTGATCACTTTTTATCAGTGATTGAAGCATGTTTATTTCTTTAATACTGCAACTTTTTTCTTTTTGTTTTTGTTTTCTACTTATAGAGACAAGATCTCACTCTGTCGCCCAGGCCAGAGCATAGTGGTGCAATCATAGCTCAAGGCAAACTCCTAGACCCAAGCAGGCCTCCCTCGTCAGTCTCTCGAGTAGCTAGGACTACAGGCACGAGCTAGCCCAGCCGTTCTGTTTTTAAACTAGTACTTTGTATTTCATTAGTAGACTTGACCATTAGGCAGTACTTAAATCCATCTTAAATTATAGTTGTAAAAAGATTGCTTCCTGAAACACTGAAGAAATTGTTACAAATGAAGTTTCCATGCTGCAAAAGAAATAGCACTCGAATATAAATTTTTCTTTTTAATTCTCAGCAAGGCAATGTACTTCTACAGAAGAGTGCGCTCTTACAGATGGAGCAATGGTGAGCACACACTTGGACAAGGGAGGGGAAGGGGTTCTTATCCCTGACGCACATGGCCCCTGCTGCTGTGTCGTTCCCCTATTGGCTAGGGTTAGACCGCACAGGCTAAACTAATTCCAATTGGCTAAAGAGAGTGATGGAGTGAGTGGTTTGGTGGGAAAAATGCTTATGGCAGAGCAGGAAATTGGAATGAGTCAGTGTGGAGAATGAGCAGGTAATTGGAATGAGTCAGGGTGGAGCAGGTAGTTGGAATGAGTCAGGGTGGAGCAGGTAATCGAAAAAGGTTGCTTTAGAAGGAAGTTAAGTTTAAAAGTAGAAAGCAAATAATTGAACGCACGTATTGATTCTTTGAAGAGAAATTTAGAATTCATGTCTAACAAAATAATATTTTATTATGTTTACTGAAATTCTTTGATATATATCAGGAAGGGGGCTAGAGCTTTTGCTTGTTTCTCAATTCTTTTTTAAAAATTACTTATGTTGGCTTTTTTTCTTATTGAAATACGTCTATATTATGGAAAAATTAGGGGAAAAGTCAAAAGGAAACTTGTAAAAACCATCCTCTTCTTATGATGACTTGAGAAGAAGACTAGTTACTGTTAAAAGTTTTGGCTGTTGTATCTTCAGTAGGTAGAGTTTTTTATAGAAATAAAGCTATTAGTGCTGAAGCTAAGACATGATTATTGTAGTTCCACATTGTGTCATTAGAGGGAGAGTGAGCTGTCCAGGCCCTTTTGGAGACTAGCCCTTCTCCCTGTCTCCTTGCTCTCCAGTCTCTTGTCACCCATATTCTCTTCAGTTGTTTCTCTACTAAAAGCTATAAGTATTTATCATACTTAATGTGATGGCCACTTTCTTATATAGAGCAGGGGAAGGCACCCCGCAGTGGCTTTGTTGCCACATCCAGGAAAAGGTATAGTGAAAACAAAAATCAGAGTTATGCAGATATGCATGTAAGGTTTTGTTAAAGACCAAGCTTTTATTCAAAAATTTTGTGTAGCAATGATTTCCTGTAGTTCTTTGCTTTATTCGTGCTAGATAGCAGTTGTGTGTATTCTTTATTTTAATTAATCTGCTTTAGCTGGTGACATTTTTAGACGACCTGGAATTAATAGATTTTACATTTCATACTTAGTCATGTTGGGGAAGCTCTTTTCACTTAAATTTTAAAAGAGACCTTTACTACTAGATATCAAAAAGGGACTGAGTCAAATATTCATCTCAGCTGTTTAAACTTCATTAACTATATACATTATTCTAATATGTGCAGTAGTTAAAATTGAGACATTTTATTTTACTAATTATTGTATTTTACCATTTTATCATTCATCTTTGTCATTTTTCCTGATCTTTGAATAGGGTGTGAATCTGATTGTGTGGTAAAAGTTACATACTCTTTTCCAAAAAAATGCACAAACATGTTTCACACAGATTTCAGGGAGTTATGAACCTCAGAGGTATGATTATGTCATGTAAGGTTAAGAACCTCTGCTGTAGGCAGAGTAGTGGCTCACACCTGTTATCCCAGCACTTTGGGAGGCCGAAGTGGGTGGATCACTTGAGGCCAGGAGTTTGAGACCAGCCTGGTCAACACGGTGAAAACCCATCTCTACTAAAAATACAAAAATTAGCCTGGCGTAGTGGTGCATGCCTGTAATCCCAGCTACTCAAGAGGCTGAGGCACGAGAATTGCTTGAACCCAGGAAGTGGGGGTTGCAGAACCTCCGCTCTAAATTTTCAGGTTACATCCTTTTCTCTTCCTAGTTCTTAGTATTTATCCTTCACATTATAAAATGTTTCAAAGGCTAGATCTCAAATTATTTTCCACTTTACTGCTTTGATTATGTCACTATCTTACTGCTAACTTTTACCTGCTGCTACCTTCAGATCAGGTAATTGTTGATGTTTGCCTCTTGCTCTTCACCAGTTCATCTCTTTTGTTCTGACTTTGTACATTCTCTTTTCTAACCCAGTTAGCCCTGTTTTACTAGCTTATTCTGTTTACACCTTTATAAATGGAACAGACACCTTTGTCTGTTGCCGCTAACCTTCATTGTTCAAGGGAGCTTCTTCAAGTTTATTCATCCTCCAGCCTGTAAGTGAGTTGGGGTATTCAAGTTCTCACAGCCTAAGGAGTCTACCCATAATTTCAGGAATATTATTAATACTGGTAATAATATTTGTTACTTACATGAAGTTTTATAAAGTTATAAGTTAAGAGACTATCTAAACAATAGCCCATAAATATTTAGAAACTAATTTTAGACTAAACAAAGTGCCAAAATTCATTTGAGTTTTCAAATATTTAAGAGTTACTCTTTCGTACTTCACAAGCAATTCAAGTTTGGAGATTTAGGTTGCCTGGATCATCGTAGAATATCAGGCTCTGTCTATTCTAGTCTACAAATGTCTGCTCCCCTCTCTTCCCAAGATCTAACTAGGCTTATTCTTGATTATAAAGACACAGGAGTAGATTCGCCAATAAGTTTTAAAAGGGAAAGATTACCCAAATGGTAGCTCTGTCCATGCCTACCCTTAAAAGTATGTATGTAACAACTTATAAACTACAAGTTTTCACTGGTTTTGTTTCTCATATAGGATTCCAAAATTCTTGGGGATCAAGGTAAAGATTTTTCTTTAACCTACACCAGAGAACTTTATATTTGGTATAGACCTCACTGCTGCCTGGGCAAATGATAACAATTTTACTTAGTATATGATTCACTGGCATAATTTTATACTGCTTCCTGTGCTTGAGGTTAAGGTGTAGCACTCACATTTCCCCATTTGACACCAACTGTTGTAAAAGAAAAATGGGTAGAGGCGGTTGAAGGAGAAAAGTGACCCTGGTTCTAGTAGTGGTGGCAATTGAAATAGTAAAGTGAGAAATTGTTTTCTACATATTTAGTAGTAGTTTTACTTTAGTTATGCTTGGTGCTACTGTAAGGCAAAACAGAAAAATAACCAAAAAAAAACCACAAAACTTCTTTGGTTTCACTCGTTATACTGCAAATTCTGCAATGAAATTTTTTAGAATCTTCACTGTTAAAAGTATCCTTAGAAATTACTGAGAGCATGGATATCTTTTTTTTGTCAGTTAATGATGTATTTTATTGGATCATATATTTAATATATCTTTTTTTTTTGAGGCCATGGGTATCTTATGATATATTTCAAAAAGAATAAGGTAAAAGCAGAAAGGGAGACTTTGGCAAATTTGTGCTAGATCTTCAATGATTTGCTCTATATGTGTTCATAACTGATATAAAGCAGAGCTTTGAGCCGGGCACAGTGGCTCACACCTATAATCCCAGCACTTTGGGAGGCTGAGGTGGGTGGATCACCTGAGGTCAGGAGTTCAAGACCAGCCTGGCCAACATAGTGAAACCCCTTCCCTACTAAAAATACAAAAAATTAGCTCGACGTGGTGGTGGGAGCCTGTAATCCCAGCTACTCAGGAGGCTGAGGCAGGAGAATCTCTTGAACCCATGAGGCAGAGGTTGCAGTGAGCCAAGATTGCACCATTGCACTCCAGTCTGGGCAACAAGAATGAAACTCCATCTCAAAAAAAAAAAAAAAAAAAAGCAGAGCATTGCTTAAATAATACATTAATTTGCCAGAATATTATATAATCATATCTGTATTACTTTATTTTTGTATTGTGCAATTTACGTGTTTATTTACTGGTGATTTAATTTATAAACAAGAACAGAAATATGAATTGCATGTATCTTATTACCTTTGCTAGTAAACTACCTGTTTTGGTATAATACCTGGCTCATTCTCTGCTCATTTCCTATAAGTACATTTTATTAGCAGAATTTTACCTTAGAAATATCTCATTACAGTCTGTTAATGTACTCCAAGATGAAGCTGAAAAACTCCACTAAAACCTTAATCAACCATGGTATAAGGCCTGAAATCCATCAAGTCGTTCATTCAGATTTACAGAAGGAGAATGTGAAGCAGCTGGTGTAATCCAGTTTCAGAGCATTCTGTTTCTAAGATTCCATGATTTCTATGCTAAGCAAAAAATAAGGCAATATCCTTTGGTACAATTAACACTGCCACCACCTGTCAGTGGCTTTACCTCTTTCATCTTGTTACAAAGGCATTTTTAAAATCTAAAGTAATTAGCAATATGCAGTAATTTACAGTTAAAGGGAAACTAAAGGGCCCCTATTTGTGTATATCTTTAGTGAGGTTGCACATAGCAGAGTATATACCTGGTTATCTAAAGATATTTCAGTAAATTATTAATAAGGCTTTAAAATACGTCAGCATAACCCACTTTTGCATATTGGTTCACAGACTAAAATATATATATATTTTTTTGAGATGTGGTCTCACTCTGTCACCTAGACTGGAGTCCAGTGGCACAATCATGGCTCACTGGCTTACTGCAGTCTCAACCTCGCAGGCTCAAGTGACCCTCCCACTTCAGCCTCCTGAGTAGCTGGGACCACGGGCATGTGCTACCATGCCTGAGTTAATTTTTTAAATATTTTGTACAAATGGGGTCTCCCTGTGTTTCCTAGACTAGTCTCAAACTCCTGGGCTAGAGTAGTCTTCCTGCCTCAGCCTCCCAAAGTGCTGGGATTACAGGCATGGGCCACTAAGCCCAGCTCTAAAGTTATTTTTTAAGGACACACTTTGAGTTTAGAATTGATTCTCATTCATAAAAACCCATGAATGTTACCATGTTAGCCATGCACTAGGCACTGGGGATACAGAATAAAAAACATACTTTCTATTCTTGAGGACTTCAATGTAGTAAACAGGCAATTCCGGTGCAGGGTTACTACGGCTTTGATAAAAACTTACTCAGGGTTCTATATGCCCACAAGGGAGGACACCTAACCCAAAATGGGTACTTCTGGAAGGACTCCTAGAGGAGATAACTACTGGGATTTTTTTTCTTTTAATTTATTATTATTTTTATTTATTTTTTTTTTTTGAGACAAAATCTGTCACCCAGGCTGGAGTGCAGTGGCACAATTACAGCTCCTGGTTACCTTGAACTCATGAGCTCAAGTGATCCTCCTGCCTCAGCCTCCTCAGTAGCTAGAAGAACTATAGGTGTGTGCCACCACATCTGGGTAATTTTTTTTTTTTTTTGAGACGGAGTCTTGCTCTGTCACCCAGGCTGGAGTGCAATGGCATGATCCTGGCTCACTGCAACCTCTGTCTCCCAGGTTCAAGCAATTCTTCCGCCTCAGCCTCCCAAGTAGCTGGGATTACAGGTGCACGCCACCACACCTAGCTAATTTTTTTGTATTTTTGTAGAGACAGGGTTTCACCATCCTGGTCTTGAACTCCTCACCTTGTGATCCACCCACATCAGCCTCCCAAAGTGCTGGGATTACAGGCGTGAGCCACCACGCCCGGCCTCATCTGGGTAATTTTTGTATTTGTTAAATTTTTGTAGAAACAGTGTCTTGCTGTGTTGCCCAGGCTGGTCTACAACTCCTGGCCTGAAGTGATCCTTTTCCCTTAGCCTCCCAAAGTCCTGGGATTACAGACATGAGCCACCAAGCTCAGCCCAAAATTAATTCTTAACAAGTAAGTTAGCCAAATTAAAAAGGGGGGCTATATTATGTGCTTAGCTTTGTAAGGTGTTTTAATTAGAGGCAAGTAAGTGGTTACTTAATCTGTCTTTCAGAAAGGTTTACTCAAGTTAATATAAGTCAGTCAAGTGAATGCTGAAGCTCTAAGGACACCCCAGCAAGTCAAATCTGTTTTAGGAAAATCTTGTTAACAGTGATCAAAACTGAGATTGACATTGAAGAGAGCTAGTACTATATTTGTTTTACACATGTTTTGTTTTGTTTTCTGAATTGTACAAAGACCAATTCAGAAAAAATGTCAATGGAATTTTTTAAAAGAAGTATAACTTTTTAAGTAAGAAATTGCAAATCTGCTCCTGAATTCAAACCTTCGTTATTCCATTTACCTGAACGTTTTAAAATTTTTTGTTCTTTTTTTGTTTGGGATAAAATTTCTATTTGTAGGGCAAAACTCTGTCTCAAAAAAATCTATTTGTATGCAATCAACATACATTGCAGGGCTTTTTAAAAAATAATTCCAGTATTTAAGCAAATTTTGTATAGGGTTAGGGGTGGGGCATGAGAGATTTGATGCTATTAGTCAGTATTCAGCCATGAGCTTTAAGAATCCCCACTGTCAGTTTCCTGTAAGCTGGGGAAGCACATGGAGGTGACAGCTATTTGCTGAGGACTGGGGTATGGAAGTCTGAGTGGGTCACAGAAAATGGGGGAGCAGGGCAAAATACTATATGAATGAATCACTTTCCTACTGCAGTCACAAACTGTAAAATACAGCTACAGACTGCAGCTGTTCCCCAAGAAGGGATAGAAGAAGAGAGGGATCCTTTAATCCATCTCCTCTTTGCTTCATACTGTGTCATATATTATAGGATATAATATCCTAAATGTTGTTATCCCTAGTGGTAGCCTCTGTTTATGACTCAGCCCCCCTATAGCACCACTTACTTGAAGTTCTCAGTTTCCAGGAAGGCTTTTTGCATGGGTACATAAGATTCCTGAAATTAGAGCTTATATCACAGAAGTTCCTTGTTACTGCTCTGCATCTACTTCTTAGCTGCCCCCCCAAAAAAAAGATCACAGTCAAGATAAATCAAGATACCAGACCTGTTGCTAGTTTTCTATTCAAATTTAATTATATAACACTGAAAAATGTTAGTCTGTTGCATATCTCATTGTAAAAGTAAGAAATCAAAATATCATGGTTGAGAAATAATGTGTGAAAAATACTTAAATTTATCCTTGTGGAACATACACATTTGCTAAATGCTTGTTGTTCTTTTCATACTTCTGCTCTAACATCATCTTCTATTATGCCTTCCCCACTAGGGAGTGAGTGCCTCTTCACCCACCATTTTATCTCTGTAAGATGTTTGGTCATGGGAGACAGGTTTATTAAATAAATTGATAATGTTCAATAGTTGTAGAAAGAGTTCACAAGTAGTATTTTACCTTCTCCTGTGGAGGAAAATAAACTAAAGTAGCTCATTCAATTCTTAAGAAAAATGTTATTTAGTTATAGTTGCAGTAAATGATATTGATGATACCTTGGTGGGAGTACTGAGATTTTAAATTAAGGCTCTAGCCTTTTTTTTTTTTTTTTTTTTGAGACAGAGTCTCACTCTGTCGCTCAGGCTGGAGTGCAGTGGTGCGATCTCGGCTCACTGGAGCTTTGACCTCCAAGGCTCAAGGGATCCTCCCACCTCAGCCTCCCAAGTAGCTGGGACCACAGGTGTGAGCCACCATGCCTAGCTAATTTGTGTGTTTTTTTGTAGATACGATGTCTCGCCCTGTTGCCCAGGCTGGTCCCGAACTCTTGGGCTCAAGGGATTCTCCCGCTTTGGCCTCCCAACATGCTGGGATTACAGGCATGAGCCACCCTACTTGGCCTAGTCTTTTTTTTTTTTTTTTTTTAATCATTCGAAACCTAGTTTAAACTTTTTGTTTCAAACAGAAACAGAAATACATGTAGTTATGGCGTACCTCTTGGAAGGTAATTATGGAAGAAGCAAAAATGAGTATTCCGTTCAGTTATTTAATCAGGAAAGAGAAAGCACTGAAAGAGAAGATGCTTGTTTCTTTACTCATCAGCATCCCCTGACAGTGGCCACTGTTCTCCAGATAGAAATCTATGGGGTTAAAAAAAAAATTACGTGTGTCTGTGTATGTAAGCATATGCCATTTCATTTTACCATCCTCATCTAAAAAAAGCCATGCTAGCTTTCTTCCAGTCTCTGGGACAAAGTCTAGACTAGACCATCGTAGATCAGACGATATTTCAGAAGCCAGAGAGAATAGTTCCCAGAGCTTCCAGGTTTCCCAGGAATGACAGTTGTCTCATTGGCTGTCATTTTGTAGAATGTATTGTGAGGCATAGCTTATGCAGTGAATATTTTTAATTTAGTCTGGCAGTATTTTGTTTCGTATGTAATAAAATCTCCCTAATTCAGAACAAAATGGAAAAGTTGTGTCTAATGAAATAAAAATTTCTGATTGTAAAGGTTTCTTTAAGAAGGAAAGATAGTCATCCAGTTACACCACAGAAAGTTCAAAGACAACAGAGCAATTTTATATTTTATCCAGATTATTACAGATTCCAAAATAAGGGCCCCAAATGAATAGGTCACACTATATTTTGTCTAATACCATGTATATATATATTGAAAGCTATAGGGAAGGCCCTTTCTTTTCCCGCTTTCTTCCTGAGAAATGTGGAGACCAAAGAATGTTAAACAAAGAACAGAGAACTAACTTTTTCCAATATGTCACTTCATGGATAAAAAGTAGAGACAGAGTGGTGAAGCACCTGTTGCTTTAAAGGCAATAAACTAGTGAAATGTTTTAACAGAAGTCATCAGCTTTCAAAGATCTCTTTTATCCAGTTCACATCACTCATTGCTCTTAATTCCTTTGTCACATTTTTTACTGCATTACAAGTAATCCTTGAAATCCATGGAGCATTTTATATATAACTAGAACCATGTGGATGGTTCTCATGTGTTCAGTATAGCCCCAAATCCCAGCATTTCTTCTGCTCCTCTTTTTCCATATATTTAGTAGTAGATGCAGGTTTGAGAAGCAAATCATGGCAATAGAAGGAATCCATCCCTCCACTCCCACCACTTTCCACCTCAGAAGACTGTAAGTTGCATCTCGGGTAGGGATAGGATAACAGCCACCAACAGGCCCTCAGCAGCTCTTTGATCTCCACCACTGCATTCCATACCCTTCCTCTCTTCCTGACCAGCTAGTTCTTCAGGCAGCTGCTTCTCCTGCCAGTCCATTGGTTATTTATATGTAACTGTATACACTGCCAACCGAGTAGGCTTATAGAAGCAACATAGGAAATCTCTTTCAAATGAAGGTTAAGATTAATATTTTTTATTCCACTCCTTCTGGAATATTGTGTTTAACTACAATAAGAAGTTTGAGGTGAGGAGGGACAAAAAATTCTCTCCAGTTTTGCAGGTTGAATAGTAGCAGTGCTGTTACCCACCTTGTACTGCTTTTATTTCTCCACATAATATATGAAGGCAACGTGTCCCTTTTCAGAATAATCTTAATTATGTCTAATCCTCTACTGTGTCTTTTTTTTTTTTTTTAATTATTAACTCCTTGGACAACAGTTTTTAAAAGGTTTAATCCAGCAGTCAAAGCATTATGGTTCTAACCTTATTTACATTTTCTGAGAAACTGAAACGGATCAGTTTCCCCTGAGGTCCTCTAGGATTGTTCATACTTAGTATGCTTAAACATAAGATGGCAGCAGGCTGGGCGCAGTGGCTCATGCCTGTAATCCTAGCACTTTGGGAGGCCGAGGTGGGCAGATCATGAGCTCAGGAGATCAAGACCATCCTGGCTAAGACGGTGAAACCCCCTGCCTACTAAAAATCCAAAAAATGAGCCGGGCGTGGTGGCAGGCACCTGTAGTCCCAGCTACTTGGGAGGCTGAGGCAGGAGAATGGCGTGAACCCGGGAGGCGGAGCTTGCAGTGAGCCGAGATCACGCCACTGCACTCCAGCCTGGACGACAGAGAGAGACTCCGTCTCAAAAAAAAAAAAAAAAAAAAAAGTGTATGTTAACATTATTAGAAAGGTGAAAGCATTTGCATAATGTGGTATAATTTTACTTGACATGTAACAGTATTTGACAACCCCAAACTGTCTATCTTTATTTTTCTGAAAGACATTACGTTTCCACTCACAGCTCTATTTTCAGTTTATGTAGATATAGCCCGGTATTTTTATATAACATACATTCTACGAAGTACTGTGAATATATAGTAAAATCAGACAGTAATGTTGAATTTATATGGCATTAGTGGAGTATGAGGCGTGTAATGTATGTGAATCTTCCAGGTAACTAAAATTACCCATGTAAGCAGGAAAACATTTTTTTTGTATTATTCACATTAAAAACAGCTAAAATGTGTTTCATATTTTTCTACATTCTGATATTCCCTAATAATAAATTACTCTGGACAGAAAATCATCACCATGTATAGACCTCAGCCTGTCGATTGGTTGTAATAACATTGGTTGGTCAGGCAGTTGCAGCTATGTCTGCTATAAAGAACAATTTAAAATCCCAGGACCCCCAAACTTAAGCCTGGAGGCTGAATCATGCAACAGTATACTTCAGTGAGGTCCTCCTGCAAAGGAAAAAAGCCTTAGGCATGTGGGAAGGGCTACCCCACAGACTATTCATAAGTAAATTCTTTGCTAGCCTCCCATAAACAAGGACATGCCAATTATAACTTTAGGTGTACAGTCTAAGTCTAGCTCCTAAAACTAAAGTCTGTTAAATTCTACACTGATAATGTGAATTACAAATGTATCTCCCCAGGGGAAGTACAAAGAGAAAACGACTACTCCCTTTCTCTACGCTCACCTTATCTTCTGTAAAATGTAGATTCACTCGAAGTCTCACAGGAATGTAACCATTCGCCTTACCCCTACCTGCCTCTCTTCCTACATGCCCTCCCTCATTTTAAGGAAATGTATAAATACTAAAACTCCTGAAAACCTCCAGATAAACAGCCACAGATATGTTTGTAGCTTATGTTTTTCCCGGACATGGCCTACAGCTGGCTTAATAAACCTCAATGATTAAAACTTATGCCACAGTCACTCATTTCACTTGTCACTGTTTTGTATTATTTTTCTCTCCTGCCTTACTGTCAGGCTGCTAGATCTCCCTTCTACCATTAGTGTACTTTAATCTAGCACTTATAATTTAATGTTTTTAATATGGCAGGGTTTTGAAACTAACCGAGTTTATGAGATTGATAGGTAGATTAAGAGTGCTGAATCATGGTATCAGATATCCAATTCCAAATTTCCATATAGGCTCCAGTGTCTTACATACTTGGTGGCTATTTTATAGATTAACAAAAGAAAATGTCAAAATTCATGATGATCTTTGCAGTATTGTATGGCTGCTATTACTTTCCTCTGTCCATTTTTTGTCACATAGCTCAAAGACCCTCTACATCACGAATCTGGCTCCCCAACTGTCAGAGCCAACTTTAGTATAGCTTGCTCTACTATTGTTCCCTGTCTTGGCAAACTCCTGCTCATCCTTTAAGATCCAGTTTAAATATCTCCTACTCTGTAATGCCTTTCTTTTTTTCCCCTTTTGAGCCAGAGTCTTGCTCTGTCGCCCAAGCTGGAGTGCAGTGGCATGATCTTGGCTCACTGCAAGCTCCACCTCCTGGGTTCACGCCATTCTCCTGCCTCAGCCTCCGGAGTAGCTGCGACTACAGGCTCCTGCCACCACCCCTGGCTAATTTTTTTGTATTTTTTGTAGAGACGGGGTTTCACTGTGTTAGCCAGGATGGTCTCAATCTCCTGACCTCGTGATCCGCCCATCTCGGCCTCCCAAAGTGCTGGGATTACAGGCGTGAGCCACCGTGCCCAGCCTAATACTGATTTTTAAAAAAATTTTAATTTCTATTATTTTTATAGAGACAGGGTGTCACTACATTGCTCAGGCTGGTCTCAAATAACTTTGGTATCTTGACGTTTATTATACCTCCTTATCCTCCCCATCCAAACTGATATTCTAACTGTGCTTACTTAAGTCTACAAGCCATTTTCTTTGCCTTAGCTCAGTTTACCAAGCCTAACCTACCACGAATATACCACAGTGAAAAAGAGATAACAGAGATTAAAGTAAATGAGTACCCGAAGCAACATGGTTAGTTCAGGGAATATGAAAATAGCAGCAACAAAAAAAAAGCAACCTGAAACCTAAGAGGGAAGAGAAACAAAACTGAGAAAAGAGAGAGCGCGCACACATGTTACCAAGAAAAGCACACAGATGGAAGGAAGGAAGAAGTGAAGAAAGAAAGGAAAAGAACAGATTAAGAAATAGTTTACATTTTCTGCCAAAGGCTTATTGTAAACTATGTTTTTAGTTGTTCAGAGTTATTAATAAGGGATAATTTGGCATGCATTTCCCTAGGCTATAAATTTCCCTTAGCCACTTGTTCCCAACATTTATCTGAAGAAGTTAATAAGCAAACTAGTTAACCAAACATGGTGTGAAACTCAGAAGACATGACTTCTGGTCTTTTACACAGAAGTGTTGGACTAGATGATCTCTAAGTCCCTTTTAACTCTTAAAATTCTATGTCGTATGTCAGTTATAGTCCCAATATGTGTAAGGCACCAGGCCAAATGCTTTGCACACTACAGTGAAACAAAGATGAAATTTATGCTTCAAGAGTTTAGTTGACAAAATAGACAAAAAACAGACAACTTGTCTTTCATTACAGTGCATTCGTGGAAATGATATAATAAGGCACCTTTTTTCTTCTTGAGAACAATATTGTGGTTATTACATTCTTGACCATTAAATCTATCAAGTAAGTCTGAGATTTGAACAGAATTATTATAAAAATAAAGCAAGCTAAGCCTGACAGATGAATAAAAGGTTAAAAATGGCATTGGCAAATTAATCTTCCAAATTCTATGAAATAAGCATAAATATAGAATGCACATTGATTATATTAGTGATCGTTTAAAATGTACTTTTAAAATTCTACTACTGTATAATAAAGATGACCTAAAAAAACTATGTTGGTTCATCAACTTGGAATTAGAAAGGCTCTGGTAATTTCAGAACAATACATTTTTTTTCCTTTACATAAATTTTATTGTAGCAAAGAAACATTCAGTGCATCCTACTTACTTTAAATTTGATTGAACTAGAGAAGTAATACATACCATTTAGGAAATGGACAACAGTTAGCCCAGGGACTAAAGGATGACTAATTCTAGTTCTGTTCTTTGTTATTTATTCTCCAAAGTTTAGCTTAAATCCTATTCTTTTCATAAAAACTTTCCCAACTACCATTACCCACACTGCTTTTTCTATTTTCCTAATTTATATTATTCTAACAGGAGCTAGTATAGGATCGTGGTTGAGACAGTGGGGTTGAGGTCATACTGCCTGTGCTATCACTTACAATCTAGGCAAGCTGGTTAACTTTCACAAGCCGTAAGTGTTTTGTTGTTTTTTCTTTTGTAAAACAAAGATGACAAAAATGGTGTCTACTATTAAGGGCATTGTGGAGATTGAGTAAGAACATGTATGTAAAGATATTAGCACCCTGCTCTGCATATACTACATACTTAATAAACATTAGATACTATAATACAGAGTATTGTATATTAATATATAATACTACAGTATATTATAATACTACAGAGTTGTCCCCTTGATTCTTATGTGTTCTGTCTCTTCCTAGATTCTCCTCAAATTAGTAAACGCTCAATTCAGTGTTTTCTTCAGAGAAGGTGGGGCATAGGATGAACAGAAAGACCCTAATAGTAGGAGATGGTGACTTGGGGGCTTCCTCTGCATATTTCCTAAGGAAAATGGTAGGATTACAATCTGCCATGGTGATGACCTCCAGATGATAGTTTTGTACTCTATAAGCAGAGCATGAGAGGTAGTGGAAAGGATTAGGAAAAGGAGAGACATTATTAGTGCTGACAGTGGGAGTTGAAAGGTTTGGGGGTAGTAGAATAGGTTTATTTAGACTATGGAGTAGCAGGAAGGAAAAGCTACCATACCAAAATGAATTGGGGGGATGTTTATAGGATTGTTGGAAGGTTTTATACCTCACCATGTACTGGTAGAGTCATGGCAGTCGGACAAATTCAGAGGTCATTTTTATATAAGTGACCTTCTAAATTCATGGTCTGCAATTCAATGACAGCCTCAAGCTCAGAAATCAACCTCTGAAAGAAAGCGAGCTTTGGTTTCAATTCCTCTACCTTTTCTTGTTCACTACAGCAGATACTTACCCAAAATTCAAAGGAATGACAGTTCACTCAACCTTTCAACTCTGAATAACTGACTCAAGCCTCTTCAAAAATGTTACCCTGTATGAGTTATAGGCATGTATAAGCATATAAAAATGGTAACCATAAGATAGAGGAGTTTGTGGGGTCTAAACCTCCTAGAAGAAAAAAAAACAGAATTTCTTTGAACATAGTTTTCATGTCTTGCTGTAAGAGAGTGGGAGGTTACTGTTTTTACTTCTTGATGAGATTTGATATTAGTTAGGACCAGGAAAGAATAAGATTGCTACAAGATAAAGGACAATCAGAAGAAACATAGAGTTAATGGCCTATCTTGTTATGGGACCAGTAGAGGACAGGGATAAACGAGTAGCTGACCTTTTTTTAGTTGGTTGAAGTTTGGAAAGAAGAGTTTGTTTATTTTTACAACAAGGATTAAGTTGTTGGTTGAAAACATGTGTATTTGCCTCACGTTTAAAATGTTCAGAAAGTATGAATAAAATTTAGTTTTCTGATTACTGGGATGGTAAGTGTGGACTTAAGTAAAACATTCCCCTTGAGTTATTTTTGTAGTAGTCATTTAAGGGAAAAGAAAAGGAAAGGCATAGGGGAGGTGAGGGTACAGATCATTACGATATTATTGATATTCTCTACACATGCAATATTCTGGTAGACACTGACAACACAAAAGAGGTGTAAAACTAGCTCCTCAAGGAAGCCTGTTGTCTAATTAAGAGAGAATTAATACTGGTCAGAGAACTGAAATCAGCCAAAAGAAGGGGTTGACAGCTTTGAATTAAGAGAGATTTAAGCAACTGGAATTCATGTTTTTCCCATTTCAATTCAAGTCAGCAGTCACTGAACATTGCCTGTGTGTCAGAGAGTATTATAGAATCAGTATTAAGTGTGGAAAGAAGGTGATATGTCCAGGAAGGATACTGTGGTCCAGGTTAGAGCAGTGTCTCAGGAAAGCAATCCAGGATGAAAGCCTGCTATTGGATTTCACAGATAATATGTTCTTGTATCAAGATTCGTGCATTGACATAGGTGTCTGTTAACTGCTGTGTCATCTTCCTCCAGTCTCCCTAGTTCACAATGCCCAGTCATGTGTAGGAGGACAGTGTGCTAGTTAAGAGATTAAAACCCTTTCCGTCAGACCTAGCTTTTCAGCCTGCCTCTGCCATTTACTTTTCAGTTTCTGTATCTACTGCTCAAAGTTATTGTGAGGATTAACTAAATAATCTGTGTGAATACTTGATTAGTACAGTGCCTAATACATAGAAATGCTCAACGAAAAGTTCTTTGTAAAGATTTCAATACTCTCTTCATTAGCACATAGTCAAGGTCTAAGTCCTACTGCCTGAGGTGCAGACTCTTCCACTGTATTCCTATATATTCTGCAATATTTTACCCATCCTTCTTCTTCTAGCTCTTTCTATCCATGGTTCTCTCACATTTCTGAAAGCAAAGCTATTTATCTAATATGATATACTTTATCTTTATGAAAGCACAACTTTACATGTTCTACTGCCCTCCTGACTGTCTTCTGCCACTCTCTTCTTTCCTCAGTCACTCTGGTAACATGGCCTTTCTGCTGTTCTTGACCACACCAAGCTTGTTCCCACCTCATGGACTTTGTGCTTGCTTAGAATGCTTTTCTTCCAGAGACCCCCCCACCCCAGGACACACTAACTCCACCTCGTTTAGTCTCTCTAAATGTTACCTCTTTAGAAAGACCTTCTCTGACTATCTTAAGGTATTACCACCTTATCCCTTTCTTATCCTACTTTATATTTCTTTGTAGTACTTCTTACCGTTTTACATTATTTTATACATTTATTCATTAATTGCCATTCTCCCTTTTTGGAATGTCACTTCCCTCAAGTTAGTCTTATTCACTGTTGTATCTTCAGTGCAAAGTAGGCACTCAGTTAATATTTGTTAAATGAATGATTTTAAAAGTTTGGGGATTGTCAGATCCAAGCGTGAAAATTACTTTTTAAAGATTGTCCTAGAAGTGACTGGGAATAACACTGAAAAAATCTTAAATTGCAATTTATTTTTCTTTTAGAAAAATGTTGAACATGGAATAATATGTATTGGGAAACCGTCTCTTCGTAAGCAGCGCTTCATGCAGTTTTCTTCACTCGAACATGAAGGAGAATATTATATGACACCACGAGACTTCCTCTTCTCAGTGATGTTTGAGCAAATGGAACGTGAGTTGGGTCTTTTTTTTTTTAACTAAAAAAATCAAACTTTAGGGCTGAAAAACCTGTTTTTCAGGATTGATAACAGCTTCTCTTCATTTTAATTATCATCTTTGTACCATGCATTTGCTTATTTAGACTTTTCATTTCTTGTGACACTACTTATACTTTTATATTTATCTTAGAAATAGTTGTTTTGTATATATGTTTCTCTAAAGAGACAGGAAAAATAGTTTAAGTTTTAATTGCTACTAAATATGTCATTAGTAATTACTTTGTCCATGTTATAAATTGGGCCAAAAAAAAAAAAAAGAAACTAGATTTGAGAAGTTAGGAGAGCTGCTTAATGCAGTCATGATGTCACAGGTAGAAAATCCTGAAAATGAGAAACAAGAAGTTGAAAAACTATGATTACGTGATTTTATTTAATAAGCAGCCAACTTGCATTTGTTTCAGATTTCAGAAATTCTTAGTTTTATTATCTAAATTAGTCCTTACTTTGTGTAGAGTGGATTTGACCCCATCCTCTGTGCCCGTATTGAAGAAGTAGTCTGTGTAAACTTGTTGGCTTTCTGACGCCTTCCTAAGTGTACTGGGATACTCTATAAATATGCAGCAGCTGAAATGGGTGAGAGCAAGGTGAGCAGTCAGAGTAGTATAGATTGAATTCAGAAAGGCTGAGAGAACATGGGACAGCATTATAAACATTGAGGGATGACAAACAAAAACGAGTGATCATGGTGTATTCTAGGGACAATAAATTCAGTAATCACTGGAACGAAAGGATTACTTTAAGCAGTAGTGAGGGATGAAATTGAAAAACAGAAAAGGTCTGGATTATCCAGAAGACTTCAGTGGCCCTCTCCAGCCACCAGATGAATGGTATTTGGCAGGGATAAATGGCATTGAAGGTTTCTGAGCAGAAAAATAAGGTGGTAAAAATACGTTTAGGGTTTTATTTGTTTGTTTGAGACAGAGTCTCGCTCTGTCTCCCAGGCTGGAGTGCAATGGCACGATCTCAGCTCACTACAACTTCCACCTCCCAGGTTCAAGCAATTCTCCTGCCTCAGCCTCCCGAGTAGCTGGGATTACAGGTGCCCACCAGCATGCCTGGCTAATTTTTGTTTTTGTTTGTTTGTTTTTTGAGACGGAGTCTCACTCTGTCGCCCAGGCTGGAGTGCAGTGGCGCGATCTTGGCTCACTGCAACCTCTACCTCTGGGGTTCAAGTGATTCTCCTGCCTCAGCCTCCCAAGTATCTGGGATTACAGGCACACCACGCCCAGCTAATTTTTTATACTTTTTAATAGAGACGGTGTTTCACTGTGTTTGCCAGGATGGTCTCAATCTCCTAATCTCGTGATCCACCCTCCCCGGCCTCCCAAAGTGCTGGGATTACAGGCATGAGCCACCGCGCCCGGCCTTGTATTTTTAGTAGAGACGGAGTTTCACCATGTTGACCAGGCTGGTCTCAACCTCCTGACCTCAGGTAATCCACCCCCCTTGGCCTCCCAAAGTGCTGAGATTGCAGGCATGAGCCACCTCGCCCAGCCTAGGCTATTTTATTACAGCTTTTTTGCAGGGAAGTATGTGTATATTAGAAACCTTAAAGATATTTACCCACATTAATGCAGTAAGTTCATAATATAATCAAAGATATGCAAAAAAATTTCTCTTAAAAAGTAGTTTAGCCTCTGACATGTAAAGCACTTGGACGTTGTGAATTCCTGTTAGATTCATCAGAGAATTGAGGTCACACTTGAGCTGGAAACCGAAGGCAGGCAGATCCGTAGAGTCAGCTTACTGCCAACAGAAACCACTAAGAACCCACCACTGGAGCCAGCTTCAGGTAGGAATATTTAAAGGGTAATTAATTGCTGGAATCTGAGTGTGAACTAACTTGAGAGATAACAACTCCTGAAGAACCAGCCATGGAGAAGCCCATACGCTTTTGTGAGTTTTACCTTGTGGAACTCTGCCAGGTTCTCACAGTGAAGATCTAAGAAAAATGCTCTCCCCTTTCCCTCATTGGGAGCAAAAAGTAGCCATTTTTAGATACTCCCAGAGCATTTAATTCTCCTTAACAAAGGCCTGCACAGAAAGGAAACTTTTTTACTGGAGCCCAGCCAACCTAGGGGGATGGAAATTCCCAAATCTGGCCTCCTCTGGCCTTCTTGTCTCACCAAAGGGAGTGGTAAAACAAAAAAACTGAGAACCGCTTTTGAAGGGCACATCCCTTCACAGTCACACAGTCTGACTAAAAGACTGGCAGCTGATCATAGGACTGTACAATACCTACCTCCCTTTTCACCTCACCACCACATCGATAGAGCAGGCCCTTGTACAATAATAAGGCAGTACTGAAAGAACTTACCTCTTAGATTTTATTTAAGGAGAGAAAAGACAACGGGGGAGAAAAAGGCACCAGAGGAAATTTTAGCCTCTGTCACCTACAACTACAGCAAACAGTAAACACAACCGATTCCTACTCAGATAAACATAAAAGGCCAGTCTACCTCAGTAACTTTAAAATGCATCATGCCTGACTTAGAACAAAAAAGTCACAAGGCATGCTAAAAAGAAGCACAATCTGAAAAGAAAGCAAATATCAGTATAAGATTTACATATAGCAGATATTTGGAATTATCAGGCCAGGAATTTAAAATAACATTATTATGCTAAGGGCTCCAATGGAAAAAGTGCACAGCATTTAAAGTAATGTAAGCAGAGGCAGAGAAATTCTTAGAACAAACCAAAAGGAAATGCTCAAAATCAAAAATAGTATAACAGAAATGAAGAATGCCTTTGAAATTAGCCAGATATGGTGGCACCCACCTGTAGTCCTAGCTACTTCAGAGGCTGAGGATCACTTGAGCCCAGGAGTTTGAGACTACAGTGAACTATGATTGCACCACTGCACTCCAGCCTAGGTGACAGAACAAGACCCTGACTCAAAATAAAAAATGCATTTGTTGAGCCCATCAGTGTAACGGACCTGGCTGAGAAAAGAATCAGTGAGCTTGAAGATATGTCAATAGAAACTTCCCGACTTGAAAAACAAAGAGGAACAAAAAGACTGAGAAAAACACAATATTCAAAAACTGTGAGTCAGTTACAAAAGGTGTAACATATAAGCAGCAGGAACACTAGGAAAAAAAGAAAGAGGAAAAGAAATATTTGAAATAATAATGACTGAGAATTTTCCAAAATTATTAACAAATGTCAAGCCATAGATTCAAGGAGTTCACAAAAACACCAAGCAGAATAAATACCGATAAATGCCTAGGTATATCATATTCAAACTGCAGAAAATTTTTTTTTTTTTTGAGACAAAGTCTCACTCTATAGCCCAGGCTGGAGTGCAGTGGCACGATCTTGGCTCACTGTAAGCTCCACCTCCCGGGTTCACGCCGTTCTCCTGCCTCAGCCTCCCGAGTAGCTGGGACTACAGGCGCCTGCCACTACGCCAGACTAATTTTTTGTATTTTTAGTAGAGAAGGGGTTTCACCGTGTTAGCCAGGATGGTCTTGATCTCCTGACCTTGTGATCCACCCACCTTGGCCTCCCAAAGTGCTGGGATTACAGGCATGAGCCACCACACCCGGCCAGAAAAATTTTAGAGAACAAAAGAAAGAGAAGAAATTCTGGAAAGAAGCCAAAGAAAAAAAAAACACCTTATCTGTAGAAAAACAATGGTAAGAATTATATATTTCTTTTTAAGCAAGAAAGAGGGAGAATAAAATTTTGAAAGGAAAATTTACCAATGTAGAATTCTATATCCAGTGAAAATTATCCTTCAAAAGTGAAAAAGAAATACATTCTCAGACAAACCAAAATTTGAGAGAATTTGTCACCAGTAGATATGATTTACAAGAAATGTTCAAAGACGTTCTTCAGAAAGAAGGAAAATGATATATCAGGAACTTGGCATGAAGAAAGGAAGACAGTTAAGGTAGAAAAGGAATACATGAATATAAAATCACATTTTTAAAAATTGATATAACAGATAACAGTTTAATCAAAATAATAATAGCAACACAATATTGGATGATCAAATTGTATGGATAAATGAAATGTATAACAGCAATGGTATAAGGGACAGGAGGGAGGAATTGGGAATACTTTTGTTATAAGATACTTGTACCACCCATGAAGCGGTATAGTGTTATTTGAAAGTGGACTTAGATTAGTTGCAAATATATATTGCAAACTTTAGGACAACTACTAAAAAAAAAATATTTTTAATAAATAGAATTGACATTCTAAGAGAGGAGAGAAAATCAAGTTATATAAAATACTCAGCTAAAACCAGAGAAGGCAAAAAAAGAATGGAAGACAAAAAAATGAAACAATACTCAAGTGCAATAGTTAGATATGGTAGATATCAATCCAGATATATCAACAGTCACTGTAGATATGTATTTTATGCATGTGGTTTATAAGAAACCCACTTTAGGCCGGGCGCGGTGGCTCACGCTTGTAATCCCAGCACTTTGGGAGGCCGAGGCGGGCGGATCACGAGGTCAGGAGATCGAGACCACGGTGAAACCCCGTCTCTACTAAAAATACAAAAAAATTAGCCGGGCGTGGTGGCAGGCGCCTGTAGTCCCAGCTACTCGGAGAGGCTGAGGCAGGAGAATGGCGTGAACCCAGGAGGCGGAGCTTGCAGTGAGCCGAGATTGCACCACTGCACTCCAGCCTGGGTGACAGGGCAAGACTCCGTCTCAAAAAAAAAAAAAAAAAAAGAAACCCACTTTAAATGTAAAGATACAGATAGAGTAATTGCTAACACTAATCAAAAGAAGGCTGGAGTAGCTATACTGGTTTCAGATAAACCAAATTTCAAAATGAGGGAAATTATCAGGAATAAAAAGAGGCATTGCGTAATGATTTTGTTTTAATGGGTGAGTACTCCAGAAGACATAACTATCTATGATGTATGTATACCTAACAACAGGGCATCAAAGCACATGAGGCAAAAACTGATAGAACTGCAAGGAGAAACAGATGTGTTCTTGGAAACTATTATACTTGGAGATTTCAAGAGCCTTCTGTCATTGATTGACAGATTCAGCAGACAGAAAACCAATAAGGATATACCTGAATAAAACTGCACCACCAAGTAACTGGATCTAATTGCCACTTATAGGATATTTCACCTAACGGTAGCAGAATATACATTCTGAAGCTAACCTGGAAACACTCACCAAGATAGACCAGATTTGGGATCATAAAACACAGTTTAAAAAAATTTACAAGAATAGAAATCATACAAAGTATGGTCTTAGACGGCAGTAGATTTAAACTAGAAATCAGTAACCAAAAGATAGCTGAAACATCTCAAAATATTTGGAGACTAAATGACACACTTTTAAATAACACATGGGTCAAATAAGGAATCTCAAAAGAAATTTTAAAATATTTTCAGCCAATGAAAGTGAAGCTGGCATCTTCAGAAGAGTATTTGGTCCCTAGAAGAGAACTCTAGGCAAGAATGGTTTAGATGACCAAGTGGAAAATTTAAAACCTTATAGGACCAGTCAGAAAAAGAATAGTTTTGAATTGAGTCAATATAATGTAGTCGGTGGGACAAGCTATATAGCTAAGTAGAGTCTAGATGTTGTTACAGGCACTCAAATTGAAAATTTTTACAGAACATTCTGCTAGACATTTCTACAAGCATAATTGGGCCTGTCGGCCTAGTTTGTAATCCCTAATCTATAAATTCAGTGTAACTGCAATAATCCCAACGGGGTAGGTAAATGTGTGCTCACACATGGATGCACATGTGTGTGTGTGTGTTTTTTGACAAGCTGATTTGAAAATTTATATGGAAAAACAAGGGGCCTGAACTGGCAAAGACACTCTGAAAGAAGGAACAAAATGGAGAAGTTACTCTATCAAATAATGAGCTTTATTATAAAACCTCAGTAATTAAGATCAAATGGCATTGGCATAGGGATAGACAAACTGACCAGTGGAACAGAATAAAGAGCCCAGAAACACAAGGGAACTTTTATATATGAGAGAGGTGGCATTATAAATCAGTGGAAAAAGAGGAACTGTTCAACGAATGGTACTAGTAGAGTTGGATATGCATATGGAAAACAAGCAAACATTTTTCAAAGATAATTTTAAAATCCGTCTCCTTAGGTTAGAGAAATCTTCCTTAAATAAGCCACAAAAAGCGCTAACATAAATGATTGATAAAATTCAACCATATTAAAATTAGAACTTCTGTTGTTCAAAAGTTGCCTTAGAGAAATTGAAAAGGTAAGCCAAAAACTTCCAAAATTTAAGACAATACTTAGTATATGTAGAAAACTACAAATCACTAAGAAAAAGACAATTTTTTAACAAAAGGGACAGAAGTAGTAAATAGGCATTCACAGAAGAGGAAATGTATGTGAAAAAATGAACATAAATATGTTTACCCTTATTAGTGATTAAGATATAATTTTATATAAGATTAGCAACAATTAAGTTTGTTAAAGACAAAAGTTGAAGAGAATGTAGATCAGCAAAGGTTTTTATACACTGTTAGTTGGACATGCCAATTGAAACTACTACTTTGGGCTGGGCACGGTGGCTCACCCCTGTAATCCCAGCATCTTGGGAGGCCAAGGCAGGCGGATCACCTGAGGTCGGGAGTTCAAGACCAGCCTGGCCAACATGGAGAAACCCTGTCTCTACTAAAAATACAAAAATTAGCCAGGCATGGTGGCGTGCATCTGTAGTCCCAGCTACTCAGGATGCTGAAGCAGGAGAATCGCTTGAACCCAAGAGGTGGAGGTTGCCATGAGTCCAGATCGCACCACTGCACTTCAGCCTGGGCAACAAAGCAAGACTCTGTCTCAAAAAAAAAGAAAAGAAAGAAACTGCTACTTTGGAAAACAACTTAGAACTGTTTTATAAAATTAAACATTAGCATAACTTTTGACATACAAATCCCATTCCTATATATACACTCTATATGCAACAGGAATATTTGCCCCTGTGCAGTGGAATATATGTATAAGAATGCTTATAGTAGCAGTGTTATATTAGCAAAAAAAGCTGGAAACAACTGTCCATTAATAACAGACTGGATAAATAAACTGTGCTACAGTGTATTCACACAATGGAATTTTACTGAGTAAAAGTGAACAAACTTAGTCGACTTTCATCATGGCAGCATGAGTAACTCCATTGGCCCACTTCCCACTGAAACTGGTAAAAAAAATTTAAGACCTTCCTTTAAAGTCTCTGGAAGTGGTCTTGGAGTCATATAGCACATTAAAAAACATCCGTTTAAGAAAATCTGCTAAAATTGGATAAAAAAACTGAGAGTCTGGGATGCTTGAACTAAGAACTCCCTCCCTACCCTGTCCCAGTTTGTTGAATGGAAACTTATTCCAAACTGGTGCAGCCAAGAACAGAGGGTTTCCTCTCCCCTCAGTACTCATTCAGAGGGCTTTCTACCCAGAGAAACCGGATATCAGCATTTCTCATCTTGCCCCCAGCTACTTGTTGCTGAGGCTAGTTCTGGGGAGTGCAGCTGAGAAGTGGGAGCTCCATTCTCCCTGCCAGCCCTCACCTGTGAAATGGAGGCTCTGCCTTGGGCCTTGTGCCACTAAGAATACTGGGACCCTGATTGCTCTTGTCTCAACTTGTAAGACAGGTTCCACACTGAGAGAGGCAAGTCAAGAAGACCTGAAGTTACACCATTGGTCCCACTCCCAACCCCAGAGCCCTAGCCCACAGATTTTGTGGGGTGAGAAGTGGAGGGTGTGGGCAACAGGTAAAACAAATAGTTCCTTATCTCTTCCCAAAGAAACTGACTTCATCAACAGAAAATGGAGAAGTTCAAGCCTAAGAGCCACACTCAAAAACAGGTGGAGGTTGTGGTGAAAGGTAATTGGGAGGACATTGACAAATTCAGTTAAGATAACAGGCTAAACTGTAGGCTGGCTGCTTTGCGGAAGAGAACTAGGGAAAGAGACAGCTGTAAGGAGCCCTCCTGGGGTCATTACAAATATTAAACACTGACAATGGAAATTATTCCTTCAAAGGACCCCACATTAGTGGAGCTTAACATCTTGGTATGGTCAAGAAAAAGGAAACCAGAGTGCTGCCCAAATTACTCTCATCCCAGGGTGACTGAAGGCATACCCAAAACCGCCTCCCTGAGGAGCAGTGTCAGAGGCTTAACACTGGGGGTGGTCTTCATTAAAATAATCCAGCTTGGCACTAAACAAATAGCAAATAAGCAGATAGCAGTAACAACCCTGGGGGAGCAGGGAATTGTTAATAGTACTCAGAGTTGCTACAGTTTATTATCTGAAATGTGAGTTTTTATAACAAAATATTATGAAATATGCAAAGAAACAGGAATATATGACCCTACCGAATAAAAGCAGGTAACAGAAACTGCTTGTGATTGCAACCAGATATCAAATATACCAGAAAAAGACTTCAGAATAGCCATTGTAAATATATTCAAAGAACTAAAATAAACCATGATTAAAGATTATAATGTTTCCACTTTTATTATTCATTGGAATGCAATTAAACTATCAGAAGGCATTTAGCTAAATCCAGAATTCAGTAATTTTACAGGCCAAATAATACATCCTTTATGCATATGATGTACTTCATCTTCATTTTTCATCATGGATAAGAATAATAATAATCTTGGTTGCATTCCTACAGATCATTATGAACAGCAAAATAAGGAAAAACAGGGCCAACCCACTGACCCATGATCTCCATGAATAAACAGAAAGATACAAAACAGTCTAAGATTTATTAGATCCTAAACTGATTTTTACCTGGTATTTATCTTTTGGGATTTTTTGCAAATAATACACTTTATTAATAGTAGTTAATGAGGCTTCTGTAAACTATCTCCCCATGCTCCTTTCAAGTAGATACTCATTCTTCCTGGTTCCATGGTAGGCTTGAGGGAAATCAGTGTCATCCTCAGTCCTCCATCGTGCACTCTAAAAACCATCAGATGTGCTGCTTCGAGACCTAGCTTATCTAGCCAGAATACGATTTCCCTTCTTTACATTCTTTTCTACTGAATTTCTTTAGCCTTATAGTTCTTTAGTTTTCATTTCCAGTGACTTTCATTCTTATTCACTTCCCATGTCCATTACCTGGAATTGCTCCAGTTTTAAAATCTCAAATTGCAGAATCCCATTCTCTGGCAACAAGTTACTGTTGTCCCCACCCTGCCTACTTTCTAATACCCAATGCACCTATTCTCAGATTTAATAAAAGCTTCTAGTCTCAACTATCCCATTATTCCCAAGCTCTCTGCTCCTCCTGGATATTTTTCCTCCCCTGTAGCTACAGGTTTGTCATTTTGTTACTGTTTAATAACTACTTGCAAATATCTTTCCCCTTTATTGTTCTTGTCGGACTTAGCCTGCTGTCAACTTTGGGAGAAAATCATGTGATTGTGCAGGTCGGAGCCATTAATTTTGATAGTCTTCACCTTCACCTAGAGTTTTCAAATCATTTTACACATGAATTAGCTTTCTCCTATTTCCTTCGTCAGCTCTTCTCAATTCTTACTGATTTTTTCAGACTTTTTATTGCATCCTTTTTTCACATTCATGATATTATTTCACCTATTTTTAACTGAGCAAATTAAGGCCATAAGCTAGGGAGTTCTTCAGATCCCTCCCTTGCTGCCCGAGAACTTGCCTACATGCTTCCTGGCCTTTTAAACTGGAAGTAGTGCTCTTGCCTTGCTAAGGCTGATTCCTCTGCCCCCTTCTCTAGTTCCATCACTTCTTCTCTCCACTGTCTCATTCTTTAAAACTTCCAGATAGTCTCATGTCTTTGCTCTCCTGAAAACTCCCTAGACATAAGAGATGTAAATTTAAGGATCTTCAATATATACGTGCTATTTAAAGCTAAAATACTTGATGAGATCTCAAAAATGAGTTTAGGTAGAAAAGATAAGTCAAAGGACTGAGTGGTGAGTTATTCCAACATTTGGAGGTGAAGAGATAAGGAAAACCCAGAGAAGGAGCAGCTAAAAGGTAGGAAGAAAACCAGGAAAGCAGAGTGTTGTGAAATTTAAGTAAAGAAAGCATTTCAAGGAAGGAGTAATCAACTATGAAAAATGCTGTTGCGAAATCAAGTCAGATGAGGACTAAGAATTGACCATTAGATTTGGCAATATGAGGGTTATTGGTGACCTTTATAAGAACAGTTTTTGGTGCATTGGTGTAAACACGAAAGCCTGACTAGAGTGGGTTTAGGAAAAAATGGGGGAAAAAAAAGGCCCCAGGGTGGCTTGCCATAAAGAGAAAGAGAGAGATGAAGCAGTAGACAGAGGTGGAAATGCGATCAAGAGGATCTTTTAATATGTGTTGGTAGATGAGACAGGAAAACTTGGCAGTGCAGGAAGAAGGAAAAATTTCTAAAACACAGTCCTCTTGAAGACAAGAGGGAAAAGAGTTTGAGAGCACAATGGAAGCTTGGATTAGGTAGGAGCACAGAGTTCCTTCATAATACCAGGAGAAAAGGCATGCACACCACATGACATCTAATGGAAGCTGGTCAAGTTGTTTATTACCTTTCTTTCTTTTTTTTCTCAGTGAATTAGGAAGCCAGGTTATCAGCTGAGAGTGAAGAGGGGGGAAGGTATTGAGGTTTACAGAAATAGCCTTATAAAACAGTGAGAGAGTTGATGGATTGAGAAATACAATATGATCGCCAGTAACCTTATTAAAGTCCCCACTTGAGGTTATTAATTTTGAAGTTAAAATAAGTCTTTATTTTCAAAGGGAATGCTTCCAGTTTTTGTCCATTCAGTATGATATTGGCTGTGGGTGTGTCATAGATAGCTCTTATTATTTTGAGATACATCCCATCAATACCTAATTTATTGAGAGTTTTTAGCATGAAGGGTTGTTGAATTTTGTCGAAGGCCTTTTCTGCATCTATTGAGATAATCATGTGGTTTTTGTCTTTGGTTCTATTTATATGCTGGATTACGTTTATTGATTTTCGTATGTTGAACCAGCCTTGCATCCCAGGGATGAAGCCCACTTGATCATGGTGGATAAGCTTTTTGATGTGTTGCTAGATTTGGTTTGCCAGTATTTTATTGAGGATTTTTGCATCAGTGTTCATCAAGGATATTGGTCTAAAATTCTCTTTTTTGTTGTGTCTCTGCCAGGCTTTGGTATCAGGATGATGCTGGCCTCATAAAATGAGTTAGGGAGGATTCCCTCTTTTTCTATTGATTGGAATAGTTTCAGAAGGAATGGTACCAGCTCCTCCTTGTACCTCTGGTAGAATTCTGCGGTGAATCCATCTGGTCCTGGACTTTTTTTGGTTGGTAAGCTATTAATTATTGCCTCAATTTCAGAGCCTGTTATTGGTCTATTCAGAGATTCAACTTCTTCCTGGTTTAGTCTTGGGAGAGTGTATGTGTCGAGGAATTTATCCATTTCTTCTAGATTTTCTAGTTTATTTGCGTAGAGGTGTTTATAGTATTCTCTGATGGTAGTTTTTATTTCTGTGGAATCGGTGGTGATATCCCCTTTGTCATTTTTTATTGCATCTATTTGATTCTTCTCTTTTCTTCTTTATTAGTCTTGCTAGCGGTCTATCAATTTTGTTGATCTTTTCAAAAAACCAGCTCCTGGATTCATTAATTTTTTGAAGGATTTTTTGTGTCTCTATTTCCTTCAGTTCTGCTCTGATCTTAGTTATTTCTTGCCTTCTGCTAGCTTTTGAATGTGTTTGCTCTTGCTTCTCTAGTTCTTTTAATTGTGATGTTAGGGTGTCAATTTTAGATCTTTCCTGCTTTCTCTTGTGGGCATTTAGTGCTGTAAATTTCCCTCTACACACTGCTTTGAATGTGTCCCAGAGATTCTGGTATGTTGTGTCTTTGTTCTCGCTGGTTTCAAAGAACAACTTTATTTCTGCCTTCATTTCGTTATGTACCCAGTAGTCATTCAGGAGCAGGTTGTTCAGTTTCCATGTAGTTGAGTGGTTTTGAGTGAGTTTCTTAATCCTGAGTTCTAGTTTGATTGCACTGTGATCTGAGAGACAGTTTGTTATAATTTCTGTTCTTTTACATTTGCTGAGGAGTCCTTTACATCCAACTGTGTGGTCAATTTTGGAATAGATGTGGTGTGGTGCTGAAAAGAATGTATATTCTGTTGATTTGGGGTGGAGAGTTCTGTAGATGTCTATTAGGTCTGCTTGGTGCAGAGCTGAGTTCAATTCCTGGGTATTCTTGTTAACTTTCTGTCTTGTTGATCTGTCTAATGTTGACAGTGGGGTGTTACAGTCTCCCATTATTATTGTGTGGGAGTCTGAGTCTCTTCGTAGGTCACTAAGGACTTGCTTTATGAATCTGGGTGCTCCTGTATTGGATGCATATATATTTAGGATAGTTAGTACTTCTTGTTGAATTGATCCCTTTACCATTATGTAATGGCCTTCTTTGTCTCTTTTGATCTTTGTTGGTTTAAAGTCTGTTTTATCCGAGACTAGGATTGCAACCCCTGTCTTTTTTTGTTTTCCATTTGCTTGGTAGATCTTCCTCCATCCCTTTATTTTGAGCCTATGTGTGTCTCTGCACGTGAGTTGGGTTTCCTGAATACAGCACACTGATGGGTCTCGTCAGTCTGTGCCTTTTAATTGGAGCATTTAGTCCATTTACATTTAAGGTTAGTGTTGCTATGTGTAAATTTGATCCTGTCATTATGATGTTAGCTGGTTATTTGGCTTGTTAGTTGATGCAGTTTCTTCCTAGCCTTGATGGTCTTTACAATTTGGCATGTTTTTGCAGTGGCTGGTACCAGTTGTTCCTTTCCATGTTTAGTGCTTCCTTCAGGAGCTCTTTTAGGGCAGGCCTGGTGGGGATGCCCTCTCTCACCACTCCTATTCAACACAGTGTTGGAAGTTCTGGCCGGGGCAATCAGGCAGGAGAAGGAAATAAAGGGCATTCAATTAGGAAAAGAGGAAGTCAAATTGTCCATGTTTGCAGATGACATGATTGTATATCTAGAAAACCCCATCTTCTCAGCCCCAAATCTCCTCAAGCTGATAAGCAACTTCAGCAAAGTCTCAGGATACAAAATCAATGTGCAAAAATCACAAGCATTCTTATACACCAGTAACAGACAGAGAGCCAAATCATGAGTGAACTCCCATTCACAATTGCTTCGAAGAGAATAAAATACCTAGGAATCCAACTTACAAGGGATGTGAAGGACCTCTTCAAGGAGAACTACGAACCACTGCTCAATGAAATAAAAGAGGATACAAACAAATGGAAGAACATTCCATGCTCATGGGTAGGAAGAATCAATGTCATGAAAATGGCCATACTGCCCAAGGTAATTTATAGATTCAGTGCCATCCCCATCAAGCCACCAAAGACTTCACAGAATTGGAAAAAACTACTTTAAAGTTTATATGGAAACAAAAAAGAGCCCGCATCGCCAAGTCAATCCTAAGTCAAAAGAACAAAGCTGGAGGCATCACACTACCTGACTTCAAACTATACTACAAGGCTACAGTAACCAAAACAGCATGGTACTGGTACCAAAACAGAGATAGAGACCAATGGAACCGACCAGAGCCCTCAGAAATAATGCCGCATATGTACAACTATCTGATCTTTGACAAACCTGACAGAAACAAGCAATGGGGAAAGGATCCCCTATTTAATAAATCGTGCTGGGAAAACTGGCTAGCCATATGTAGAAAGCTGAAACTAGATCCCTTCCTTACACCTTATACAAAAATTAATTCAAGATGGATTAAAGACTTACATGTTAGACCTAAAACCATAGAAACCCTAGAAGAAAACCTAGGCAATACCATTCAGGACATAGGCATGGGCAAGGACTTCATGTCTAAAACACCAAAAGCAATGGCAACAAAAGCCAAAATTGACAAATGGGATCTAATTAAACTAAAGAGCTTCTGCACAGCAAAAGAAACCACCATCAGAGTGAACAGGCAACCTACAGAATGGGAGAAAATTTTTGCAACCTACTCATCTGACAAAGGGCTAATATCCAGAATCTACAATGAACTCAAACAAATTTACAAGAAAAAAACAACCCCATCAAAAAGTGGGCGAAGGATATGAACAGACACTTCTCAAAAGAAGACATTTATGCAGCCAAAAAACACATGAAAAAATGCTTATCATCACTGGCCATCAGAGAAATGCAAATCAAAACCACAATGAGATACCATCTCACACCAGTTAGAATGGCCATCATTAAAAAGTCAGGAAACAACAGGTGCTAGAGAGGATGTGGAGAAATAGGAACACTTTTACACTGTTGGTGGGACTGTAAACTAGTTCAACCATTGTGGAAGTCAGTGTGGTGATTCTTCAGGGATCTAGAACTAGAAATACCATTTGACCCAGCCATCCCATTACTGGGTATGTACCCAAAGGATTATAAATCATGCTGCTATAAAGACACATGCACACGTATGTTTATTGCAGCACTATTCACCATAGCAAAAGACTTGGAACCAAGCCAAATGTCCAACAATGATAGACTGGATTAAGAAAATGTGGCACATATACACCATGGAATACTATGCAGCCATAAAAAAGGATGAGTTCATGTCCTTTGTAGGGACATGGATGAAGCTGGAAACCATCATTCTCAGCAAACTATCGCAAGGACAAAAAAACAAACACTGCATGTTCTCACTCATAGGTGGGAATTGAACAATGAGAACACGTGGACACAGGAAGGGGAACATCACACACTGGGGCCTGTTGTGGGGTGGGGGGAGGGGGAAGGGACAGCATTAGGAGATATACCTAATGCTAAATGAGGAGTTAATGGGTGCAGCACACCAACATGGCACATGTATACATATGTAACAAACCTGCACATTGTGCACATGTACCCTAAAACTTAAAGTATAATAATAAGAAAATAAAAAATAAAAATAAAATAATTTTTAAAAAAAAGTCTGTGCTTGCTTTGGCAGCACGTATACTAAAATTGGAAAAATACAGAGAAGATTAGCATGGCCCCTATGCAAGGATGACACATAAATTCGTGAAGCATTCCATTTATTTTTTTAAATGTATAAAAGCAGTGTAAGTCTGTTTAGCATGATTGTGGTTCTTTTTCTCCACTGCGTTCAGCTGCAAAAGTGCTGGTATGGAATAGGCAGAGAGTTGGATATAGCCAGTGTTGGGATTAGCCAAGAGCATATGACAAAGTGAAAGAGATGCAAGGGAGTCAGTGTGTACACAAGGCAACAGGTCTGGTGGTTGACCATGGAAGCTAAGCCATGTTAGGACATGAGCAGGTGAGAAATAGTGAAAAGGTCGTAGATTCAAAAGATTGTAGGGCCCAGTGAGATCAAAGGATATTTGGAGTCCACACACATAAGTGAAGAACAAAAGAATGGGCATTATTGTATAGTTGATAGTACAGGTCCTGGAATAGGACAGAAAATGAGTTTGAATACTGGCTCCACCACTTAGTAGTATTGTGTCTGTGGGCAAAGTTATATAAGCTATTAGCCTAGGTTTCCTCATCAGTAAGATGGGAGTGCTAATAGTACCTACATCAAAGCGTTGTTGTAAAGATTCAATAATACAAGTAAAGAGCAGAGTACCTGGCACATAGGAGGCTCTGAAACTGTCACTCTTACTAAGGAAAATGCAAAAATATTGGCAGTTATTATAATTGAATTCTTCAACTATAGGTGATTTTAGATTTTTTAACATTTTCTGTATCTAGCTTTTAAACATTTTATAATGAGCGTTATTCCTGGAATTGGTAGACCCCTGCAAAAGTTTTTGTTTATTTTGCTTTGTTTTGTTTAAGAGATAGGGTCTTGCTCTGTGGTCCAGGCTGGGGCACAGTGGTGCAATCATAGCTCCCTGCAGCCTCAACCTCCTGGGTTCCAGGAATCCCCCCATCTCAGTCTCCGAAGTAGCTGGGACTACAGGCACATGCTGCTGTGCTCAGCTAATTTTTTAATTTTTCGTAGAGACAGAGGTTTTGCTTGGTTGCCCAGGCTGGTCTTGAACTCCTGGCTTCAAGTGATCCTCCCATGTTGGCCTCCCAAAGCACTGGATTATAGATGTGAGCCACCATACCTGGCAGTAAGTATTTTTAAGTGTAACTCAGCATAAGTTGAAACTGAAAACCAAAAGTTAATAAATTTGTGTAGCTTTGGAAAACCAAAAGTGTCTAGAATGAGATGATAGAGTGGATTTTGCCTTAAGTCTTTACTAAGTTAAAGCAAGCAGATATTTGTGGCTCCTGTGTGTGCAGCTAGACCTTACAATCATTGTTGGTAGTGATCTTTAAGGGAAAACTAAAACAGTGCTAGCCCTACCCTTTAAAAATATCTATTCTACCACCTGTTAGACCATAATTTTAGCTTAAGTTCCCTGAAGGTTTTTTTCATACATCCACGAACCTGAGGTCACAGCTTAAACCTCTGTTAACTTCTTAATAATTAGCCAAGTGTAAGCAAAAATGGGTCACAGAACAGATGCCACTATTAAAGTCCCACTTGAGGTTATTATTATAAAGTTAAAGTAAGTCTGTTTGGCATACTTGTGGTTATATTTCTCCACCATGTTCACTTGCACAGTTGCTGAACTGGGAAGAGAGAAATAAGGCCTTTAGAAAGACACCAAAGGAATTTTGCCCTATGCTAGTTTTGACTGTTCCTTATACCAGTATATAGTATGCCCTTATTTAAACTTACAACATGAGATTTTTTTGCAAATAAATATGTAAATAATAAACAAATGAAAGCCAACCCAGACAGCCAAATTCAGATTAACCAGTTGATTACTCTGAAAGGGTTGTAATTAGGGTGACCACAGAATTTATTATGGTGCACATGCCAGAGTTGCTCATGTGACCCCATATCTTTGCGAATTTATCTTGGACTTTGAAATTCCACAAATGAATCTTAAATTTGAAAATTAATTGCATTTGAACTACGTAGTTCTTGTCTTTGCCACCATATCCTGTAGCTTAATCTCATTTGGGGCTCATCTTCCTGCTCTGTAAAACTGAGTATCAATTATCTAATGTGATAATAGAATTTCACAAACTTGCCTGACAGTAAATTTGCTTGGGGCCCTTGTTTAAAAGCTCTCAAGCTTGTCAGCCGGGCACAGTGGCTCACGCCTGTAATCCCAGCACTTTGGGAGGCCAAGGCGGGCGGATCACGAGGTCAGGAGATCGAGACCATCCTGGCTAACACGGTGAAACCCCATCTCTACTAAAAATGCAAAAAAAAAAAATGAGCCGGGTGTGGTGGCGGGCACCTGTAGTCCCAGCTACTTGGGAGGCTGAGGCAGGAGAATGGTGTAACCCGGGAGGTGGAGCTTGCAGTGAACCAAGATTGTGCCACTGCACTCCAGCCTGGGTGACAGAAGGAGACTCCGTCCCAAAAAAAAAAAAAAACTCTGCAACTTGTCTTCTCTCCTCCCCCACTCTGGGAAGTTTTTATTCAGAAGGTCTGATATACGGCGATAGAATCCTTGTATAACCCTCCCACTTTCTATCTACCTCCCTCTCTTAGATTCCTGTATGCTTAGCAAGCACCCTCCGGGTGATTGTTTCGATCAGACAAGTTTGAGAAATATTTATAACCTATACGAAGGTGTCTTGGGATGCCAGGTGTCAATTGTGGTAAAGGGTGGCTTATTGGAGTGAAACAGGACCTGGAGACAGTCCTCTTTCCACAGCTTCACTAGCCCTCTTGTAACCTTGGGTAAACTACCTGACCTGGCCTGTTTCCAGATCTATAAAATAATAGCGTCTACCATATAGTGTTGTTGGGATGATTAAATTAGAGAATGTGAGAAGACCTGTAGCTGCTATAGGTTAAAATTAATATTCTCAATTAAAAGTCTAAAATTTTAAAAGATTAAAGCCTTCTGTCCACAAAATCTGTGTTAAGATCTTAACCACACTCATCAGGTAAACATTAGCAGCTACATATTTTGGATAAAGAAATAACACTTTTTTGTAATAAAACCTATGTTCATGTTAGAAACTAAGACTTTACAAAGTATAGAGCAGAAAATAAAGTCAACCAGATTGTCACCACCATTCAGAAATAACCAACATTAACACATTTCTTTTTATAAAGTTGAGACCATGCGTTATATGCTGTTTTTATAACCTAACTTTTTCTGTATAATGGATCATGAGTTATTTTCTTTGTCAACAAATACTTTTTCTAAAATACTGTTTCTGTGACTGCACAATACTATTTTATTAATATGCCATAATTTATTTAATTGGTTCCCTAGTGGTAGAACATTTGTCTATAATTTTTTCAGTTATAAATAATGCTATAGTGAATATACTTTTGCATATATCTTTGACTCTTCTTCCTTGATGATCTTATCCACATCAGTGATTGACTTGTTCCCTGAACACTGATTTTCATACCTGTATCTCCAGATCAGACCTCTCACCTGACCACGAGACCCATAATATTCCTTGTTTCTTGAACATCTCTAAGAAGTACCAGAGGCATCTCAGGTAAACAACTCTGTATGCACTGCAGATGCTCTACCCCCACCCCCACCCCCAAGTACACATAGACACCTGTGCCTACCCCATCCACAGTTCCTCTGTTAACCGCATCAGGGTCTGTCTTTTTTTTTTCTTTTTTTGAGACGGAGTCTCGCTCTGTCGCCCAGGCTGGAGTGCAGTGGCGCAATCTCGGCTCACTGCAAGCTCCGCCTCCCGGGTTCACGCCATTCTCCTGCCTCAGCCTCTCCGGGTAGCTGGGACTACAGGCGCCCGCCACCGCGCCCGGCTAATTTTTTGTATTTTTTAGTAGAGACGGGGTTTCACCGTGGTCTCGATCTCCTGACCTCGTGATCCGCCCGCCTTGGCCTCCCAAAGTGCTGGGATTACAAGCGTGAGCCACCGTGCCCGGCCAGGTCTGTCTTACTTGACATCATATTCCCAACCTAGCACAGTGCCTGGCACAGATGTTAGTCAGATAGATTTGTAAATACATCAATCAGTACAAACTCTTACATAATGAAATAATGAGTTATAATCCATACATTTCTTTACATTTTTATTTGATTTACCCTATGTAACAGGTACTGTGTTAGGCCTTGGGGATATAATGGTGAATAAAACATACCATTATTACATTAATAGAATTCATGATATAGTGTAAGAGTTTCAGTAATCGACTAAAGTCTGATAACATTTCAGCAGAGAGATCAATGACGGCTGGAATAATCAGAGATTTCACAGAGGATATGCGAAGAATGGATAGAATTTCCCTAGGTAAAGCAGGAAAAGGGACAATATGCCATATGAGGAGATAAATCATTAAGATGCTGTAGCATTTGTATTTTCAAAATTGAAAAGACTATTTCTGGTCCCACATGCTCATCCAGAACCTTATCACTCCCCATCAAAAATGGAGCCTTTGTCCCTCCCCTTGAACCTTTGTGACTGCCTCAACTCATAGAGCATGTGCAGTAGAGACTTCTGAGACTAGGCAATACAAGGCAGTAAGTACATAAAGCCAGTTGCTAATATTCTTAATGATGAAAGATTTAATACTCTTCCCCTAAGATCAGGAACTAGGCAAGGCTGTCCATTTTCACTGCTTGTCTTCAACATTGTACTGGAAGATCTAGCCAATGCAAAAAGGGAAGAAAAAGAAATGAGACCTACACATTTAAAAGGGAGAAATAAAGCTTTCTTTGTTTATGTACAGGATGATGACCTATGTAGAACATGCCAAAGAATCAATATTAAAGCTATTAGAACTAATAGTAAGTTTATCAGGGTCACAGGATTGAGCAGCACTATATAAAAATCAGTTGTATTTTTTTTAAATTAGCAATCTCAGATGTATCATGCTGAGTTTCTGCAAGCCTCTAGCTATCCTTAACACCTTCCCCTACACACTCTATCAAATTACCCGACCACCTAGCTACAGAGAAAATAGAAATCATTAGATAGGAGCCACCTCAGCCTCCTCTGCCAAAACTACTAGCCTTGGCACTTAGCTTCTCCTGCCTTCGCATCACAATAGAGGAGACTGGCAGGACCTGCCATCTGGTCCTAGAACATTACAACACATACCCATCTCAGAACTTATACATAGCATGTGTGTAATGCTTTTAACCTCACTTTTCTGAGCGAATTCATACACTTAAGATCTTAGCTTAAGCAGTTCATATTTGGAGAAACTTTCCCTTACCTCTCCCTCCCCCACATTATATAATCTCTTAGCTGCTGTATTTCCCCTTTAGATCATGTTTAAACTAATTAAATAATTTGTTGTGTATAATGCTCTTATTATTTCACAATGCTTGAGGTTGCAAAAAAAAATGTCTTTTTATCCCTTCCCAGACAAATGTATTTGAAGACCATACTTTGGAAATTGGCAAGGAAGCCAGTTTTAGGCATTTTAGGAAATAACCATTTGTCTCCCTTTAGAAAAAATACAACCAGAGACTATCTTTGTATCCACTATTTAAATATTCCAGCAAACATAAACAGGCCATATACTTAGTTGAAGGAAAATAGCACCACTGAATTTGTCCTCTTTTTTTCTTCAATTACCACTTAAAATGTTTTATTTATTGATTTTTATTTTTTTAATTGACCCATAATAATTGTACATACTTTGGGGTACATAGTGATGTTGCAATACATGTAGTGTGTAGTGATCATATCAGGGTAATTAGTATGTGCATCTCAAACATTTATCATTTCTTTGTGTTGAGAACATTCAGATCTTTGAAACTATGTAATGTATTATTGCTAACTGTAGTCATCTTACGGTGGTATATAGAACACTAGAACTTTGCCCTCCAGTCTTGCAGTAATTTTGTATCCTTTAACAAATCTCTTCCTATCCCTCTCTTCCTCCCGCCCTTCCCAGCCTCTAGTCTACTCTGTCCTACTTTCTACTTCTATGAGATCAGCTCTTTTTTTAGATGGAGTTTTCTCCCTTGCTGGAGTGCAGTGGTGTGGTCTCGGCTCACGGCAACCTCTGCCTCCCGGGTTCAAGTGATTCTCCTGCCTCAGCCTCCAGAGTACCTGGGATTACAGGCGCCCACCACCATACCTATCAATTTTTGTATTTTTTGGTAGAGATGGAGTTTCACCATGTTGGTCAGGCTGGTCTCGAACTACTTACCTCAGGTGATCTGTCCGCCTCGGCCTCCCAAAGTTCTGTGATTACAGGCATGAGCCACTGCACCCAGCTGAGAGAAACTTTTTTTAGCTTCCACATATCAGTGAGAATATTGGGTGTTTAACTTTCGGTTCTTGGCTTGATTTCCCTTAGCATAATGCCCTCCAGTTCCATCCATGTTGCTGTTAATGACTGGATTTCATTTTTTTAATGGCTGAATAGTATTCCATTGTATGCATATACCACATTTTCATTATCTGTTCTTCATCTGTTGTTGGACACTTAGGTTGATTCCATGTCTTGGCTGTTGTGAATAGTGCTGCAGTAAACATGCTGGGGAGATGCAGATGCCTCTTTGATATATTGATTGTTTTTTCCTTTGGATGAATGCCCTGTAGTGGGGTTGCTGGATCATATGGTAATTCTGTTTTTAGTTTTGTGAGGAACTTCATACTGTTGTCCATAGTAGTATATGTTCTAGTTTATATTCTCACCAACAGTGTGTAAGAGTTCCTTTCCTGTCCGGTGCAGTGGCTCACAAGTGTAATCCTAGCACTTTGGGAGGCTGAGGTGGGAGGATTGCTTGAGTTCAGGAATTTGAAACCAGCCTGGACAACATAGCAAGACCTCATCTCTACTAAAAATCAAAAAATTAGCCAGGCCTGGTGGTACATATCCATAGTCCCAGCTAGTTGGGAGGTTGAGCAAGAAGATTACTTGAGCCCAGGAAGTTGAGGACTCAGTGAGCTATGACCGTGCCACTGCATTCTAGCCTGGGCAACAGAGCAAGACTCTGTCTCAAAAAAGAACTCCTTTTCTCTGCATCCTTGCAAGAGTTTATTTTTTGTCTTTTTGCTAATAGACATCCTAACTGGGATGAGACGATACCTCATTATAGTTTGGATTTGCATTTCCCTGATGATCAGTGATGTTGAGTTTTGTTTGTTTGTTTGTTTGTTTGTTTGTTTGTTTTCATGTGTTTATTGGTCATTTTGTATGTGTTCTTTTTTGAAGTGTCTATTCAGGCTCTTTGCCCATTTTTTAATTGAATTTTTATTTTTTGCTGTTGAGATGTTTGCACTTCTTGTGTATTCTAGATGTGAATCCCCTGTCAGATGAATAGTTTTGCAAATACTTTCTCCCATTCTGTAGCTTGTCTTTTTACCCTTGTTTGTTTCCTTTGCTGTACAGAAGCGTTTTAGTTTGGTATCATCTCACTAATTTATTTTTTGCTTTTGTTGTCTGTGCTTTTGAGGTCTTATTCATAAAATCATTTCCCAAACCAATGTCCTGAAGTATTTCACCTGTTTTCTTATAGTGGTTTTGTAGTTTGAGGTCTTACATTTAGGTCTTTGATCCATTTTGAGTTGATTTTTATATAGGGTGAGGGGGTTAGATCTGGTTTCATTCTTCTGCATGTGGACATCTAGTTTTCCCAGCACCATTTATTGAAGAGACTGTTCTTTCCCCAACTTAGGTTCTTGGTACTTCTAACTAAAATCAGTTGGCTGTAGATAATGGATGTATTTCTAGGTTCTCTGTTCTGTTGGTCTGTGTTTCTGTTTTTATGCCATACCATGCTGTTTTTTGGTTACTACAGCTTTGCAGTATATTTGGAAGTGTGGTAGTCTGATGCCTCCAGCTTTGTTCCTTTTGCTGAGGATTGTTGTGGCTATTTAGGGTCTTTTGTGGTTCCATAGAAGTTTTAGGATTTTTTTTTCTACCTGCACGAAGAGTGTCATTGTTATTTTGATAAGGATTACACTGGATCTATAGATCACTTTGGATAGTGTGGTCCTTTTAACAATATTAATTCTTCTGATCCACAAGCTGGGGATGTTTTTCCATTCGTCTGTATCCTCCTCGGTTTCTTTCATCAGTGTTTTGTAGTTATTTTTGTGAAGGTTTTCACCTCCTCAGTTAAATTTATTCCCGTTTGTTTTGTGTGTATGTGTTTTTGTACCTATTGCAAATGGGTTGCCTTCTTGATTTCTTAGTTCATTGCTTGCATATAGAAAATGCTACTGATTTTTCTATGTTGATTTTATATCTGCAACTTTACTGAATTCATTTATTCTAAGAGTTTTTTGGTAGCATCTTTAGGTTTTTCTATATATAAGGTCATGTTGTCTGCAAATAGGAACAGTTTGACTTCTTCCTTTCCAATTTGGATGCCCTTTATTTTTCTTTCTCTTGTCTAATTGCTCTGACTAGGACTTCTAGTTCTATGTTGAATAAAAGGGGTGAGAGTGGGCATCCTTGTCTCATTTCAGTTCTTAGAAGAAAAGCTGAGAGCTTTTAATATGGTGTTAGCTGTGGCACTTACCACTTTTATTAGTGATATGAGGAAGGTTAGTTTTGCTAATGCATCATTTTCTGCCTTGGTTTCCATAATAGCTGTGACTGAATAAAAGCATGTATTAGAGTATAATCAGCTCTGTCTTAGGCTGATTCTAATATTGATGCCAAGTTGTCACATATATTTATGAAAAAGTTATGAAATAAAGGAAATGTGTCTATTGTCTAATTTTTTTTTTTTTTTTTTTTTTGAGACAGAGTCTCGCTCTGTCGCCCAGGCTGGAGTGCAGTGGCGCAATCTCGGCTCACTGCAAGCTCCACCTCCCAGGTTCACGCCATTCTCCTGCCTCAGCCTCTCCGAGTAGCTGGGACTACAGGCACCTGCCACCACGCCCGGCTAATTTTTTGTATTTTTAGTGGAGACAGGGTTTCACTGTGGTCTCGATCTCCTGACCTCATAATCCGTCCGCCTCGGCCTCCCAAAGTGCTGGGATTACAAGCATGAGCCACCGCGCCCAGCCTATTGTCTAATTTTTATGTATTAGACTACTAACCTCTACAAAATGAAATTAAGTTATGTAGTGCTGGTATTGTTTTTGTAATTATGATTATCAAATAACTTTGTTTTGGCCAGAGGCAGATTTATTTGATCTATAAGAACACTTAATGTGTATCAATGCAGCTTTACTATTTTAAGTATTAAAAGGCCTGCTTACCTATAACAGGATATGCTGTATCTGGATTTTACTTCATATATCCTCTGTAAATAGTGAAAACCACATGGTGGAATCTCTAATATAGGTGGAATCCTTTTAAAACATTTTACTTCCTGAACCAAAATTCTGTCCTAGTGCTTCAAGATCTATGCTGCCTCCTGCAAAAACAAAAACCCCAATGTGTTTTTCTTGTTTTCATATTCATACAATGAAACATTACAACCTCAACTCTAGATCTATCTTTTTTCCTGTTTTTTGCCCCATTCTGTTATTTTCATACATAAGTGTGTGAATACATATCAAAATAGCTGTGAAAATAATGAGACTGAATTTTTTATTTGTGTGAATGTGGAAATAGCCAAAGAGAGACAGGAGTGTCCCCCTAGCCCACATTGAAAAAAACAAACTCAAACAAAAACAGAAGGAAAAATTAGATTATTTGCCAGATGGGTTTTATCCTTAAATAGAAAAATATTGTCCAGAAATACTTAGGTGTATTTAATATGCCCTTGCCTTGTTACTGCTGTAGGGAGAAAAAAGGTCATGGCTCCTGCTGTGCAGGTCAGACCATGGACCTCTTATTTTGCTGCTCAGCCATGAACAAGTAGTATAGAGTAAGCAACCTGAGTGAGACAGCTGTCTACCAAGAAAACCCTGCCAGAGTGTTCTGGATTTGAAACACCACAACCTCTCATAATACTCAGGGAGAGGTGCATTAACTGAAGAGAAAGAGGAAGCAGGAGAGAACAGGTGTTCACTCCTAGTATCTCTGCCTTGTCCTTTTTTTTTAACCTAAAAATGAATTTTATGTAAGAGAATAGCTTCTAAACCTTTAACTAAAAAGTTAATTTCTTCATTATTTTCTAATTATTTATTCCATTTGAATTAAAAAAATTTTTAAAAGATGTTTTTACAACTCTAACTGCATTAAGCATTTGGTTTTCTCCTTTTTGATGATCAAATTTTTATATACATATCAAATAGAACTTGTAATCTACCTGAAATAATGAAAAGCAGCAAAACTGCCTCTATAATCATACCATGCATAATTACTCAGTTTAGTTAAGTGTTGAAAGTAGGCCACAGGCTCTTTTTACTACTATCATAGAATTCAAAGAGTCTAACACCTGTTTTTGAAAAATCTATATGAGATATGAAAATAAATCCTTCAATGCCCATATTGTTACCTAATTCCTCTTGCCAATTTGTTTTACATGTGAAGTGGGGATATAATAATTTATCCAAAAGACAGGGACCTGGATAAGAAGACGTTGTGAAATCTTTTCTGATTTGTTTATTCAGTTATTCATTCAACAGATATTTAAATGTTTAGCACTGACCTACATAAAAGTAAGACAGGTATGAGATCTGCCTCCGTAGATTTTATAATTTACTTTTCACCTGTAATTCTGGTGTTATATTATTCAATCAATTCATGACTTTATTGTGGCATTTCATTCACACAGTATTGAATTTTATTGGCTTAGCTGTTTGGCAGCCAGACTTCTAGCTGGAAGGAAGCAAACATTACCTTCACAAACATTACCTTCTTTACTCACTCAGTTTCAAGTAGAAGGATTTTTTTTTAACAGATTTTTGAAAGACCAAAAAGGAATCTAGCCTTCAAACAGATAACACCCCTTAGAAATAATCTGATTTCCAAGAAACTCTTAAACACCATCCATTTTGCTACCTTAAATTCTTTGTCCTCTTCTGCCTTCAAAATGTCAATCGTTGCTTTCTAGAATACTTTAAGTTGGATGTAAGGATTAATCCGCTTTTTAAAAACAGATAAGACTAACTTTAATTGTCTAAAAATACAAGGGTACATGGTAATGACTGTTTGTGGCATAACTTTAGGACAAGCATAGAAATAATGATCAGTTTCTTTTTTAAGTTAATTGACTATGTAAAGATAAGTAAATACATGTATTACACAGTTTTTTGGAGTTATCAGCATTATATGACTGCATATTATATACACATTCACTCACTTAGATTTGTACAATAAATGGTAATTTTTATCTATTTGATTATCTGATACTATAACAACACCTAACAGTAGAATCTGGGGCTGTTTGTCTTTGGCTGGCACATAATAGTTTCTCCAGTGAATAAAAATTATCCCAAAATAACAACACCTAAGCTTACAAACATAGTCATAGATATTTCTAAAAAGTATGTAGTCATATTCACAAGTAATGTTTTGACTAATAATGTAAAAATAATATCCTGACAGTTTACTAATACCAAATAATAGAATTTGCCCTTGTAGATTTATCGTCCAAATTAAACAACCCAAACTACAGAAAAGCCACATCTAAAAGCACTCTTTTTTAATATGCCACCTGAATTTTCACGGATCACGTAATTGTACTGAAGGAACTTTATATACAAGATAATTTTGAGAGCAATAAGTAAAGTTAGTGCTGTATATTGCTTATGTAAGATACAAAATAAAACATTTTTCAGTTTTGTTCTAGATGTTTAAAATGATTTGAGGCTATCATCAGAATAAGTCCTAAAAAAAAGAAACAATGTAAAGCTTTTGAATTACGGTGGATATTAGGAAAATGATGTAGGCAGTAAAGAGGGTGGCTGAAAACCTGAATTTCAAATCTCTGTTATCCAGTAGGAAATTATTAAAAGTAACTACTTTAGAATGGACAGTTACGTTGGCTAGACTTTTACATTTGACTGGAGAGTTATAAGCCTAAGAAGACTTTCCAGAGTTCAAAAAAAGGAAGCTTTCTAAATCACGAGTGTTTTTTTCTAAATCAATGAAAGTAAAAAGAGAGTGATTTTAATAATCATGTGAAGAAATTATGTTTGACAAGAATTAATAATATGATTCAGACAACTGGGATAAATCATAGATGGTTATATACAATTTCAAATGTATAAAATAGGGTGAGTGAAATTGAAAATGGATCTTGTGAAAAACTGTGGGGTCTTTGTGTTTAGTCTTAGAATTCTCTGACTCGTGATTGTGGCTTAAGGATATTAGCTAAAATTACAAGCCTTTGCTTTTTTAATAAATGTTTAGTTGTTTGTTTTGTCTTTTAAATAATTTTCTTTCTTAGTGCACGTTGAGTTTTACCAAAGAATATGGATACTAAATAATGTTTCTTCTTTGTTGTAGGTAAAACTTCAGTCAAGAAGCTGACAAAAAAGGTAAGCAACATGTCGGGGGGCGGGGTTTGTTTTTGGTAAGATAGAAAATGAACTTTTGGCCGGGCACGGTGGCTCACGCCTGTAATCTCAGCACTTTGGGAGGCCAAGGTGGGCGGATCACGAGGTCAGGAGATCACCATCCTGGCTAACACGGTGAAACCCTGTCTCTACTAAAAATACAAAGAGAAATTAGCCGGCCATGGAGGTGGGCGTCTGTAGTCCCAGCTACAAAGAAAATGAACTTTTAGAAGTTTAATTTTAATATGTGTATTCAAAGGACATCGAGGATACACTTTCAGGGATCCAAACAGCTGGCTGTGGATCAACTTTTTTCAGAGACCTTGGCGATAAAGGTAATTTTGATTTGTTGTTAAATTTCTAGTTACGTGTTTTCTTTAACTGAAGTATTATTAAGGAATTAAGGTATGAGATTTGTACCATGTTATTTAATAGGTGTTTTTAAAACATAAAGTAAGTAGGAGGTAACTTTTTCAAAGCCTTTGAGCAATTACAGATAAATTATTAAAACATCAATGTTAATTAAAGCCTGGAGAGGGTATGAGGCAGAGTATCTAAAATAAAAGATGAGAAGCCTTCAAGGGCATCCAGAGGAACCACCACCACTTAGGGGAGTGGACGGAAAGAGGTCATGGCAGAGTGATCAGAGAGGTAGAGGAACGCCAGGAGAGTGTTATCATAGAAGCCAAGTAGAGAAAGTGTTAAAGAAAAAGGGAACTTATCAAACGTCAAAACCAAGTAAATTTAGGGAGTTGAGTGAACTAAGGACTGAGAAGTATCCACTGTATTTAGCAGCTGGAAGTGTTTGACATTTTAACAAGTACAGTGGTCCCTTATAATCTATGGGGTATTAGTTCCAGGACCCCCCTTGGATACCAAAGTCCAAGAATGCTCAAGATCCTGATATAAAATGGCATCATATTTGCGTATAACCTACAAACATCCTCCCATATAGTTCAAATCATCTCTAGATTACTTATAATACGCAATACAATGTAAATGCTATGTATATAGTTGTTATATTCTGTAACTCTATTTTTTTTATTTGTGTTGGTGTGGGTTGTTTGGGGGTGTTTTTTTTTTTGAGACAGGGTCTTGCCCTGTTGCTGGGTTGGAGTGCAGTGGCGCAGTCATAGCTCCTGGCAGCATCAAACTCTGGGGCTCAAGCAGTCCTCCTGCTGCAGCCTGCTGGGACTGCAGGTGTGCACCACCATACGTGGCTAATTTTTTTTAATTTTAGTATAGACAAGGGTCTCACTGTGTTGCTCAGGCTGGCCTCAAACTCCTGGGCTCAAGCAGTCCTCCTGACTTGGCCATTGAAAGTGATGGGATTACAGGGATGAGCCACCACACCAGACCTTTTTTTTTTTTTAATATTTTTGATACATGGTTGGTTGAATGCATGGATGTTGAGGGCCGACTATACAGGTCAGTGATAGGATGAGATCTAAAGCCAAGTTGCAGAACGCTGAGAAGTGAGGGCGGATATGAGAAAAGTAAACGCAGACCTCTTGAGAGACATGGTCATGAACAGAGGAGTTAGAGGGTAGTAGCTAAGGGTAGAGAAAAAAGGCCAAGAGAATATTGGTTTATTTTAGGTGGTGAGCATGTTTCTTGTTGATGAGAAGGAGGGGTGGACAATACAAAGGAATTATGAATAGGACAAAATCCTGGAAAATAGGAAAGAAGGGATTAGCTTCAGAATAGGAGTGGAAGGAAGGATCAGCATTCCACAGGGAGGATGTCTTTCCCATTGTATCAGGAGAAAAGGGTGAACAAATGAGCACTTTATGCAGATATTTGCAAATTACTGGCAAGCAAATGAGGGAGGTGTTTTGGAGTAGCCTTGATTTTCTTTATAAAATAGGATTTAGGGCCAGGTGCGGTGGCTCACGCCTGTAATCCCAGCACTTTGGGAGGCCAGTGAGGCCAAGGCAGCCGGATCACCTGAGGTCCAGAGTTCGAGACCAGCCTGGCCAACATGGTGAAACCCTGTCTCTACTAAAAACACAATTAGCCAGGCATGGTGGCGGGTGCCTGTAATCCCAGCTACTCAGGAGGCTGAGGTAGGAGAATCACTTGAACCTGGGAGGCAGAGGTTGCAGTGAGCCGAGATCGTGCCATTACACTCCAGCCTGGGCAACAAGAGTGAAACTCCGTCTCAAAAAAAAAAAAAAAGAAAGAAAGAAAATGTTGGATATAGTAGGTCTGAGCTTTATGGAGAAAGAAGGTTTGAAGTAGCTTCTGGGATATGGAAAAAGAACTGATGAGAGAAACAGAAAGACTTCTGGGAATCCTTCAAGGACTAGAAGAGAACGTAGATTATGAAAGAATAGAGTCATTGATCAGTGTAGTTGTAGAATAGAATAGTTGGACAGTTAGGATTTGCTAGGCAGGGGAATGGAGGACGTCATGGCCTAGGGAGTTAACAATGTTAGGAGCAAGAGAGGTTTTAACTAATGAGCCATGGAGTCTAAGCAGAGACAATAGAGAAGAAAGTAAAATAGAAAGAAAAATCTAAAAAGAAAGTAGGAAAGTCAAAAGTGAAAAAAATCCCCTTTAATAATAAACTCCAGGAATAGAAAAAAGCCTAGAGAGAAAGCTGCCAGTGAGGTTGAAAACAGATGTAGTGGATGTCCAAGAGCAGAAAACAACCATGGTCATAGAGTAGGTGTCTGAATTTACAGTTTCTAAGCTGAAGCACTTGCAGGTGATTTCAGGGTTCAGGGAGTGATCGTAGAAATAGACAGCTAAAATAGAAGTTGGCATAGTTAATTTAGTGAACCTTATCAAGGATCTGAGAGATGGACCACTCTATTTTATAAGTGTAGAAAAAGTGTTCACCTGAGGTTGGTGATAAATTAATTATTGTTTCCTGTTGTCTAAAGAAGGAATTGGAGAATTAAGAAACAAATGTAATTTCTAAATCAGTGGTTTATAACCTTTCATTGAATGCAGCAGAGCTTTTACAGTTATCTCAAGAGATTTACAACATTCTCAAATCAACATTAATTTTATGGCTGAGTGCATTAGCTCACACCTGTAATCCCAGCACTTTGGGAGGCCGAAGCAAGAGGATAGCTTGAGCCCAGGAGTTCAAGACCAGTCTGGGCAGTATAGCAAGTCTCTATGTCTACAAACAATGTAAAAGAAAAATTAGCCAGGCGTGGTGATGCACACCTGTAGTCCCAGCTACTTGGGAGGGTGAGGTGAGAGGATCGCTTGAGCTCGAGAGGCTGAGGTTGCAATTGCAGTGAGCTGTGTGTGGTCACCTGGGCAACAGAGCAAGACCGTGTCTCAAAAAAAAAAAAAAATTCAGTTTTAAATTGAAAATAAGTTTATCATATAACACTCCATGGAGAAGAAAAATATCACAAAGGTATAACTCCATAAAATCAATATTAATCATTTATTGTTTATTGATAAATATCTATTTCTGTACATTCTGTATCAATATTTAGTGGACTTTCATTATATTCTATGAGTATTAGTTCCTTATACTAAACTGTCTACTTATCTTTATACCCACTTCACCCCACCCCTTACCAATTCATTCCAGTCATAGCACCAGAACATCCCTATATACTTTGAGGTTAACAAGCTCCTAAATTTTTTATAGTGGGAATTTACTGGAATGTAGTATATGATTAGTGAACAAAAGTGCGTGTTTTGAAGTTGACAGACTTAAATTCAAATTTTTGCTAGTTTTATGACCCGGGGAAATTACTTAATCTCTTTCATCCTCACTTTCATCACCTTTTAAAATAAGATAATAATGCCTTCCTTATGGGATTGTTGAAAGAATTTAATAAAATGAGATGTTTTAAACATTTATAGTATCTGGTATGTAGCCTTAAAAAATATTAAGAACATGGGTTTTAAGCCTGGTTTAGATTCCTAGCTCTATTAGTTAGCTGTGTAACCTTGGGCAAGTTGGTTTTAGTTTTCTTGCCGTGTGTCTGGTACATTTTAAGTTTTTAATTGGTAATATTGCTATATGTTTTTTGTAAGATTTAATATTAACTGGGCCTTAGCCTCTTATTAATGAGTTTGTAAATAAATGGTATTTTTTAAATCATAGTTAACATTTTGTAAGGTTTTACTTTAGGAAATTACTAATTTGGCATTTTAAAGTAGATTTTAAGCAAGATGTTTAAATTTCAAGTACCAATATTTAGATCAGAGCTATGGCTTTGAGGTACCTTTCCATGATACATACATTTCTGGGAGCATTTTGAGACTCTTAAGAAAGATATTTACCAGTTGTGAAAACTCAGATAATCTCTGTGGATATAAACTGAGTTATCTTACGATTATTTGATGTTTTTTTCCTGAAGTAAGGAAGGCTGGGGAGGGTTCTATAATAATTTTGACCTAAAGGCAGAATATGAGAACCAGAGTAGATTAATTCAGCTTTTGTGTAAAACTCTACATAAATATAATGTGATTTTAGAAAATCTATTAAAAACTGTTTTCAAGAAAAATGTAAAAAATAAAAACAGAAGAGAGAAAATTTAAATCATCTTAAGGAAAAAAAAATGAGAGATAAGAGATTAATCTTTAAAAACTGAAAAGAGAACCCCATTTCAAGACCTTAGAAGCATACTGTGCTTCTGAAAAGAAGTACCTGGACAGCTTCATCGCTGCATTCACCTTCCAGACTCCTGGTAGTGCCTCAAGTGCTGCCTATGACCTTTATATGGAATACCATACTCCTGCTCCCTGCTAAACAGCTTCCACTTCTCAGCTACCCTACTCTATGAAATCATCTGTGAAACCAATAAACAGAGCCTTATGCTTTCTCATTTTTTGTATTTTGTTATACTGTACTCTCTGATTTCTAATCTTTCTTAATTAAGCCATAATCTCAAAGTGGAAAAATATTTGTGGTTATTTTTATATCCCCAGTTGCTTGGTATGTTGCCTAAAAACATTCTCTGACACATAATAGATGCTCATCTAAAATTAACTACATGCTAATTACAAATTATCCTGATCTATTTCAGTGAATCCCTTGAGTATTTTTGCTATGCAGTTTTAGCCTTTCTGTGTATTGAAAGTATGAAAACTACATGTTTTTTGAAATATTTTCCAGTTAAAACTTTGAATAATTTATGTTGGTCTTCTTCCCAATTAGTATTAATTGGGGCCAGGCATAGTGGCTCATGCCTGTAACCCCAGCACTTTGGGAGGCCAAGGCAGGAGGATCACTCGAGCCCAGGAGTTCAAGACCAACCTAGACAACATAGGGAGACCCGTTCTCCACAAAAAATTAAAAAATGAGCTGCACATGGTGGCTCATGCCTGTAATACCCTCTATTTGGGAGGCTGAGGTGGGAGAGAATCACTTGATCCTAAGAAGCTGGCTTCAGTGAGCCGTGATTGTACTGCTATACTCCAGCCTAGGCAACAGAATGAGACCTTGTCTCAAAAAAAAAGAAAAGGGAAAGGAAATATTTAAAAATTTAAAAAGGATTACTTGGTATTATTTTGTCAACAAAATTAGATCCATTTTATAGTAACGCTTTCATACATTTTAGAAATAATGCATCAAATCTTTTTTTTTTAGAGAGAGTCTCACGCCCAGACTAGAGCACAGTGGCATGATCTTGGCTCACTGCAACTTCCACCTCCTGGGTTCAAGTGATTTTCATGCCTCGGCCTCTTCTTTATCAAATATCTGAATAAAAACATGAAATTATCCTCTAATTTTTATCTCTTCTTTATCAAAATATTTGACTTTGATGTGAATTATTTCTAAGATATACTAGAAGAAAGTTCTGCCTCCTAATGAGCAACGTTTTATCAGCTTAATAGTTAATGACCTGCAACTGTAGTAGGATATTTTTTCTTTTCCCCAGCTATTTTTTTAAATTAGGGCTATTCAGTGTATTACCATATTTAATATGGTATACAGTTATTTCAAAGTGTATTAGTCACAGAATGCAGTCACTTAATTGAAGAAGAAAAATCTGATTGTGGCAGTATTAAACACAAATAGAATTTTTAAGAATTGCACTGCCTTGGCTGGGCGCGGTGGCTCACACCTGTAATCCCAGCACTTTGGGAGGCCGAGGCGGGCGGATCACGAGGTCAGGGGATCAAGACCATCCTGGCTAACACGGTGAAACCCCGTCTCTACTAAAAATACAAAAAATCAGCCAGGCGTGGTGGCAGGCGCCTGTATTCCCAGCTACTCGGGAGGCTGAGGCAGGGGAATGGCGTGAACCCGGAGGGCGGAGCTTGCAGTGAGCCGAGATTGCACCACTGCACTCCAGCCTGGGAGACAGAGCAAGACTCTGCCTCAAAAAAAAAAAAAATATTGCACTGCCTTACTATTGATTACAAAAATATATATCTAAAATCATTCTATACTCAGAATCATAAAGATAATTATTAAAATTAGTTGGATTCATTATGAAGTATATCCTGTAGACTGTGGAATTTAATAAACTTTTTAAGGCATTTTTTCTTTACATAAAGGAAAAAAGAACTCACCTCCAAATCTGCTATTGCATCTGCATCTTACAGTTGCATCTATCTTGTCTGTCTTTGCTACCTTTATAGATCTATTCCTTACAACATAAGCCCATGTCTCTGTATTTGCTCTAGGCCTCTTTTCTTGCCCTTTCAAGACTTTTCTACTTTGATATTTTTCCCTATTTTACCACATCACCAGTTTGTTTCCCTCTACTTTATTCCTACCTTATGTAAACTTAAAAGTATGTCCCATTTTTAGGGTAAAAAATTTTTCCTTTACCCCCATATCTCCTCAGTGTGTTGTGTTCACTTCCTCACCTCTCATTCATTCATTCAGCTCATTTCAGCCTGATACCCACTCCACCATGGACACTGTTTTGTCATAATCACCAGTGACCTCCTTGTTACCAGTTCAATGAGGACATTTTGTAGTCTCAGCTTATGTGACCTCGGCAGTATTTGATATATTATCTACGTCAGAACAGCCCCTTGTTTTGGCTTCTATGACCCCATACTTTGTTGTATTGCTTTTCTCACCATCCTAGTTGTTTCCTCTCTGTCTCCTTTGATGAAATTCAACAAGAACCACCTAAGTTGGGGAAGCAAACAATTAGATCATTCTAGTGGGGTGAGTTTGAAGGAAGGGGCTCACTAGTCAGTCCTGAAAGAGCACTGAGAAATTCTCTATCTCGTGGGAGATAATGAAGATTTGAATGAGATTTAACAAACTTTGGAGAAAATTGGGAGAGTACTTGGCAAATGACAAGTAAAATTTTTTTCTTTTTATTGACAAGTAATATTTTTGAGGCATAAGTATGAAAAGAGTTGGAATTTCAAAGAGCAGTAAGCAAACATTTTATTTTCTTGGTATGAAGAAGATAGCAAATGGTAGTGGAGATTATATGAAATGGGTTAATGGAAGTTTTGAAAGTGACAATGAGATTTGAAGACAAGATAGAAAGTTATTGCAGTTTAATTACAGTTTTGACTCTTCAGATAGAAGAAAAATCTGTAGATGTTCTTTAGTTTCTTCTTGAAATTGAGATCAGTGTTGTCTCTGTTCAGCCTCTACGTATAGGGGCAAGATTTGTGGAGCAGCTTTTCGTATTGGCAGAGGAAGACTTGGGAGGGGTGTTCATACCTCCTGCTAGTCTGCATTAGAGAATCCTGTTAGATTGTAGTCACATCCGGAAGTCAGGGTTCTGGTCTCCAGAAGGATTGTAGTATTTCTTTACCAGCTTTGCTGCCTCTGTGCCATAAGGGGGAAAAAATAGGTACTTGTTTTTAGAGGATACTGAGAAAGATTATCGGTAACTTCTTTTTTTGTTTGTTTTTGTTTTTAGATACAGCTATGCTTTTATTACAAAACCGTTCTTTTGGCATTAGTTGGTTACAGTGATAGCAAGGTAACGTGAGTGTGCAGACCAGCTCTGATGGAACCACTGTATTCCCTGCTTACTGAACCAAACTTCAGCTACCTCATATCCATTACATACAAATGACCTGCAGTTATTACTGCTACAAATCTTCACGCGTGTACTACTGAGGGAGGAGATGATGCTAAGGGATTTGATTACATGTTGATAAAACTACAAAAGTTCCTTTATGGGACTTTTGCCTCCTTCTCCCATCCAATGACTTTGCTTTAGAAGAATCACATTACTTAGAGCTAGTCTTGAGTAGCAGCAGCACCCAAGGAGCATCACTTCTTGTTAAAAAGCAATACCTGTGTGATGCACTTTAACACCACAGGCAAAGGGAAGGACCACTCTCGTTTTAAACTCCTGCAGGGTCCCTTAATAAAAACTAAAAGTATTCCATCAAGTTCTTCTGGATGGTGTTATTGCTGTACGTTTGTTGATGAGTCATTTTCTGTGCTGTGTTTGCTTTGAAGGGATCTTCCAATCTATCTCCAATATTCCTTTCTTATAGTGTCCTTTTCTTGAGCTAGGATCTCACATAACTGTAATGCTTTATTAAGAATGTCTTCCTTTTTGTCACACTGGTTTTCTAGCATGTCTTCATAGATATCCACAAGAAAGGCAATTAGATAGGAGGAACTATGACTCGGTTGTAAATCAAGTAATTGACTTAACAGATTAGGATATTTGGAAAGACCACAATCCTGCAAAATTCCTTTCAAATAGTTGCAGGCACTTTCATTATGTGATACTAGTTTAATCATTTCCAGAGTGTATATTTGTCACTGTAAACAATCTGGACCACAGAATTGGGGCCATCATTCTGCAGCACTAGATCTATATCAGCCCATTCTGCTCTGTCGCTGTACAGGACGTAGGAGGGTGAGTCCAGGCTCAGAAACCCGTCGTCCATGGGGGACACCACGGCTTACCTGGCCTTGGCTGCCATCTATTCCTTGTGCTGCTGCTGGGGTGGTGGTGGGTATGGCTGGGGCGGGGGCTGCTCTGGCTGCCCGGGCTCGCCACCTTGCGTAGCCTCCCCAACCCCCTCAGTGGCCACCCCAGTAACTTATTTTTATTTTTATTTTTTTAACTTTCGGAGAGAGAGACATAGTAGATAATCTTTCTAACTATCAAGGAGATAAATTCATCAGCCTGCACACACATTTTCTTCATTAGATAGTTTTATTTGTTATTTACATAGTTGGAGGACTATTTATTTTCTCAGAATGAACAACAGCATTAATCGTGTATTTCCAGGATTTTTTTTTTTTTGAAGGAGAATTAAGACCCAGTATTTTGGATGATTGGGAGAAAGACCTTAGTGATGAACTATTAGAAAAATAGGAAGGATTTTCCCCCCTTAGGCAAAGTCTATGAGTATATTCATACGAGAAATAGAGGAATGAGCATGATGAGAGGGGAAGAGGTGAGGGAAGGAGGCTTTAAGAGGAACCAGAAACAGTAAATGGCTGTAAGGATAGAGAATATACATAGCATTCATTACAAAGTCAAAGATAAATTTTTAAAATGTACATGCAGTGGCTGTGGGAGGAAAATCAACTTACATTCCTACATTCATAAAGGACTGGCAGGGAAATCAGGACTGTAAGATGTAGCTTAAGGATGACAAGAAAATTAAGCAATTGGCAGGTAAAAGATGAGGCAGAACTGGAGAGTTACAGAATTAGGAAGAGTTAGAAGTATTATGAAAGGGCAAGGTGTAAGATCTGCTCTCTCACCATTCATCCAAATGCTGGCCACCCTTAACTTAGACTTTTCTATACTTAGGCTTCTCTGTACTTTTATCCCACTCTGATTGGGGTCTCAACCCTGATCCTTCCCCTTCTCCATCCCTCCAACACATCTGCTGTACCACATTCTAGCTGGAAGAAGAGTGTCTTTAATTGTGAGAAGCCTTCACAGGCTGAATATATAGAGAGTCTCCCAGCTGCTGTGTAGCTTGTGGTTTATGAGCTGCTTTAAAGCCTACTTCATCTGTAAAATAGAGATGATAATATCTACTTCAAGGTTACAGTGACTTACGTGAAACTTCTGACACAGTGCCTGAGATCGTGTCAGCAAAAGATCTGTTATTAGGCAAATCTTTGTGTCACAAGTTCTCTTGATTTCTCTGAAACCACACTGTCCTAGTCTCTCTGTCGTTGGCCCTCTTCCACCTCCTGCCTATTAAACATTGGCACTTCAGAGAACTTTGTCCTTCACTTACTACTCTTCTTCAGCCTCCTTGGTTTTAGCGTTCGTGAGATGACTCCCAAATCTCTTTCAGTGCTTCCAGCCCAGGCTACACTCCTGAGCCTCAGCCATCTGTGTATATACAAACCAGCTGCCAGAAACCTGGTTTTGGATCTCTCTCAGTTACCTTGGATTCAGAATATGCCAAACTGCACTCACCATCTTCCCTCTAAACCAACACTTCCTGTATTCTTGATCTCATTTGGTAGTAACAGCGTTCATCTAACTCACCCAAACCCAAGAAATATCTTAAAACCCTTTCTGTCTCTCTTTGCCCCTCCCACCCTTCATATTCAATCGAACACAAAGTCTTTCCAATTTTACCTAAGTATTTATCAAATTCGTCTTCTCTTCTCCCTACCTCTAGAGAATAGGAAACAGATCAAGTAACTTTGTCACTTAATAAATAAAATCCAACTTCCTTAGTTTGGTGTATATAAGCCCTTCGTGTCCTGTGCCCTGCACAAGCTTCCCTGCTGTCCTCTCTTGCCATTCTGCACAGTGTGCCACGTCTGTTCACGCTTTCATGCTTTTGCACATGCTCTTCCCTTTGCCGTTCTCTCTCTCCCTCTACTCTCTGACTCACCACCTTCTCCCAGCCTTCTGCTCATTGGAGAATTAGCACAAGCTTCACTTCTTCTGGGAATCATTTTTAACTTCTTCAGTAGAAAAAAATTGGTTCCCTCCCCTGCATTCTCATCATTCTTTGTATATTCTTTCTCGCCATGTTTTATTATAATTGCTGGTTTATGTGTCATCTGCTAACTTCTTAGAATATAAATTCCTTGAGGGAAAAGGCCCTTTTCTTTGTAAACTTGTGAGATCTAAGCGCAATGGCTAGCACGTGGTATATGCTTAATAAATTGTTTTTGACTGAACAAACAGAACAGTAGAATTGTTTATTAAATTGTGAGGAAGCCTAATACAGTGGAAGGGCTGAGACTTTTGTATATCTTGTCTGTAATGTTGATTGTGATCTGATAGTATAGGAAAGAAGTGCTTATAAGTGCAATAGGGAAACATCTTGAAGAAAGACAACAGTTACTTTTTAGTTCTCTGAAATACATGAGTTGACGTGTACATTTCCAACTTAAAGAAAAAAACACTAATGTAAATATTTATTTTATAAGAGCTTCAGAAGATACACTTCACTGTTGCTGTTAATAGTGATTTGAAGAAAAACAATGTAAAACTTAGTTATACTTGGGACCCTTTGAAATATTCCATTTTACCACTTATAAGAACTATCAAAATTTATCTCTATCATAACTAGCAAAAGGTAGTACATTCCTAAAATAAGAAAATAATTTACCAACATGTATTATTATAAGGAAGAAGAAGTTGTAGGTTATTATATATATATTTTTTAAACTGAGCATAATTTTAATACCATCCTCAAAACTATATTGAATATAAATTATGAGATATGTTGTAAGATATAAATATATTCTTGCAATAGGTGAGATAATCCAGTCTCTTTGGAAAACAGGATTCACAAAATTGTACTTAACAGCAGATCATATTTTAGAATGGTTCCGTCTCAATATTTCTAGATAAGCATTGTAACTGACAGAATTTATTCATCTTAAGTGTGATGACTGGGTTTTCACATTGATGAGTGAGATGTGCCTCCCTCAAACCTTGTTTACAAGGAGAACATATTGGTTGTCTGACGTGAAGAGGGGAAAAAATCAGAACTTACTCGTTTCTCCTAGTGCCCCTCTTAAGAGATTCTTTAACAAACTTTTAAACATAAATTATTTAAAATACTGTGCTAATGTAGTTTTGAATCATTGCCATTTAACAGCATTTACTTTACAATTAGATATAACAAATATATATTAAGCTGTTTCTCCTGTCAATATTCTCGTGTGTCAGTTTTCTTTAAAAACATTTTCAGAGGGCAAATGCCTAGAATGCTGTTGTAGAACTACCTTGTTTATTTATAACCCACCTTGAGAGTGAAAGGTACTGTTTTTATACTGTCTCAACTCTGTGATTATTCAAGCTTTTTATTTAAGTCAGTATTTCAAAGAAAGACCCTGGAATTTTCTTTTTCAAAAAGTTCTGCTTGCATAAAGGACCTGTACCTGTGTCTAAAGAGAAGAAAAGCAAGGTCTCCTTTTGGCATCAAGCCCAGTGGAGTCTAGAGGTTTGGCCATTTTTTTCACATTGCGATATTCCTTTGAAAATGAGAAAAATTCTTAAGGCTGCCAAAGAATGAAATACTTTGATCTTTCAGCTAACATTAGAGCACTTCTCCCAGGTACAAGATATGACAAAACACATTTAATTTATTCTCCCTTTATAGAAGGACAAAATAGTTTAAAGCAAAAGAAAATCTGAAAACATACTGTCGTCTTTTTGTTAAAGAAAAGTACACCTGCTCCAAAATAGAAACAACAAAAAGTTGGTAATTCAAAAAAAGGAAACCATTGAAAACATTTAAAATATTTACTTATAGTTAAAACATGGAATCATCTAATAATACCATTTTTGCTTTCCTTGCTCTGAACTACCTTTGGCCCTGACTCCCTCCTTTATTTGCTTGGGAGCCATTAGGGTATGGTGTCCTGCACAGAAGGGTAAACACATTCCCACTGTCATCACCCTCTGCAGCTCTTTATTCTTCCTGTCGGAACTACCATAGTAGTTTTTTTTTTCCCATTGCTGCTTCCACATGAGCATTATTTCAGACAATCACTTTGCAGTTTTCATATTCAGCTTCATCTGTCTTAAATAGCTTTCCCATTTATACCACATCCACTTAATTAAAATTTTGACCAATCATTCAAAGATTACTGTTAGAATTACTTCCTCTGTGACATCTTTGATCATCTAAACTCTGGAAATGCCTGCACATTTTTCTAAACTCTTGTAACTCTTACTATTCGTATCTCTTTATGGTATCTAGTATTTTCTGTAAACATCTGCGTTTTGGCCTCCTGATGGAAGTATACAACACCATCTGTAAGAATTCTTGTCAAAATCAAACCTGAGTCTTAGCACACATCTGGATTTAAGTACCGTTTGTAGAAAACACAGAAGGTAGAGGAACATGTGAAATGATACCAAGGACATACAGTCATCAGAATTTTATAGACTATTGGAAATTTTATAGGGCAAATGACCACCTTTTTCAACAATTAAATTGAAAGGTAGGGGCAAAAAAGACAAGGGAGAAAACCTATATATTAAGAGAGACGTAAGAGACAGGAAGGCTGGGCACAGTGGCTCACACCTGCAGTCCCAGCACTTTGGGAGGCTGAGGCAGGAGGATCACTTGAGCCCAGGAATTCAAGACCAGCCAGGGCAACATAGGAAGACCCTGTCTCTACCAAAAAAAAAAAAAGTATTTTAATTAGCTGGACATGGTGGCACATGCCTGTGGTTCCAGCTAGTCAGGAGGCTGAGAGGTGGGGAGGATCACTTGAACCTGGGAGGTCAAGGCTGCAGTGAGCCACTACTGTGCCACTGCACTGCAGCCCAGGAAACAGAGTGAGACCTTGTTCAAAAAAAAAAAAAAAGAAAGAAAGAAAGAAATTAGACTACATCAAAATTAAGAACATTTGTGAATCGAAGAACACTGTCAAGAGAGTGAAAAAAAGATACACAAATGGGAGAAAATATTTTCAAATCGTATATATTCGTATATATAATAAGGGATAATAACCAGAGTATGTAAAGAACTATACAAAACTTTTCTTATTTGGAAAAGGACTCAAGTAGAAATTTCTCAAAATAAGATATACACATGAAAAGCACATGAAAAGGTACTCAACGTCACTAATCATCAGGGAAATGCAAATCAGAACCACAATGAGATATCACGTCACATTCATTAGGTTGGTGGTTAAAAAAAAAAAAAGCAGAAAATACAAGTGTTGAGGATGTGGAGAAATTTGGTGGGAATTTGTATTTCCACAGCTGCTGTGGAAAAGGTAGGGCGATTCCTCAAAAATTAAACAGCATTGGCCAGGCGCAGTGGCTCACGCCTGTAATCCCAGCACTTTGGGAGGTCGAGGCAGGCGGATCACGAGGTCAGGAGATCGAGGTCATCCTGGCTAACACGGTGAAACCCCGTCTCTACTAAAAATACAAAAAATTAGCCAGGCGTGGTGGCAGGTGCCTGTAGTCCCATCTACTCAGGAGGCTGAGGCAGGAGAATGGTGTGAACCTGGGAGGCGGAGCTTGCAGTGAGCCGAGATTGCACCACTGCACTCCACCCTGGGCGACAGAGCAAGACTCCATCTCAAAAAAAAAAAAAAAAAAAAAAAAAATTAAACAGCATTACCGTATGATGCAGCAGTTCTGCTTCTGGGTATGTACCCAAAAGAAATGAAAGCAGGGGCTCAGATAAATAGTTGTACACCAATATTTGTAGCTGCATTATTCACAGTAGCCACATAGTAGAAACACCCCAAATGTCCATCAGCAGGTGAGTGGATAAACAAAATGTGGTACATAGGTACAATGGAATATTATTCAGCCTTAAAAAGGAAGGATGTGCTGACATATGCTGCAGTATGAATGAACCTTTAAAACATTATGCCAAGTGAAATAAGCAAATCACAAAAGGACAAATATCGTATAATTCATCTTAGGTACCTAGATAGACTAGGCAACTTCACAGAGACAGAAAGTGGAATAGAGGTTACAGGGGCTAGAGGCAGGAATGGGTGGTGGGATTCAGGAGTTAACATTTAATGTGTACAGTGTTTCTGTTTAGCATGATGAAAAATTTCTAATGACGGTTGTACAACAGTGTGAATTTACTTAATGCTCCCAAACTTAAAAATGGTTTAAATGGTAAATTGTATGTTATGTTTATTTTACCACAATATTTAAACACAGGTGATTTAAGAGACCTACTCACCAAGTGCAATGTAAGGACTTTTCTTTGGATGCTCATTTGAACACACTTGAAAACTTTCTAAAACAGGAAAATTGATAATGCTGATTTGAATTTGAAGATGTTAAGGAATTATTGATACTTTTTTAGGTGTGGTAACTATCTGGCAGGGAGGTTTTTTTTAGATATACAGGCTGAATTTTTTACTATGAAATGATATGTATATGTGGGTTTTGTTTCAAAATAATACAGTGGGAGGTAGGGAGTGAAAAGGAATATAGATAAAGCAAGACCTGCCATGAATTGATAATTATTGGTGCTGAGTTTCGTTGTGTTATTTAATATAATTATTCATCATATTATTCTCTCTGTTGTTGCATATGATTGAAGTTTTCCATGATTAAAAAAGTGTTTTTAATTGTTAATTGTGCATTTTGCTATTATACCAATCTTTTGATCCAGAGGGAACAATTGTTTTTTTAGCTTATCAGGAAGCCATGGTTTTTGAGATATCGTTTCTGTGTAAGCAGCTGAAAAGCTGACACAATGTACTTGAGCAAGCAAGAAAGTTTAGTGACTAGACAGAGTTAGCTTCAAACCCAGCTTCATCCAGGGCTCAAACATCACCATATTCATTTTCTGGATCTGGCAATTAAAGATTGGCTACATTCTCTTGCTCTAAATACTGGCCTCTGGCAGTTCCAGGCACTCTCTCCATTGCCTCACGTTCCTGAGAATAACATTCTCACATCACCAAAGCCCAGCACAAAATAAAAGTGTGAAAGTCAGTGATCCAGCATTTGCATCAGAAATCCTGCTGTACTACTCTGAGTGGCCCAACTTAGGTGTTAGCCCATCCCTGAACCAGTCCCTGGAGCCAGACTAGTGCAACCTCCTTATTAGATTGGGCCTGAGCTACTTGCCCATCCCTGCATCAGTTCCACAGAAATGCAGTGATTGGCTTCAGCCAATTAGTATTTACTTGCAGAGACAAAGGTAGGGTCATCCTACCCAAACTGCATATTTGAGACTGACAAAGAATGATTTCCCAAAGGAAAAATCAAGTTACTGCTACAAAGAACTAATTAGTACATTTTAAATAATGTAATTTGACTCTCAGTATAACCCAAGTTTGTTATTCTACTGAATTTATAAATTTGCTTCACTTGAGATGTTATGAATAGTAAAAATTTAAGTAGAAGTTACATAAAGTGCCATGTAAATAAAACTTGTAGTGGATGCCTGTTATTTGCGAGCCAGCTTCGATTCTTCTTCTGTATTAGTCAATGTTCTCCAGAGAAACAGAACCAATAGGAGATTTAGATAGAGGTTGGCTGTGAAGAATTGGCTCATGCAATTATGGAGGTACAGAAGTCCCATGATCTGCCATCTGCAAGCTGTAGACCCAGAGAAGCTGGTGGGGTAATTCAGTCCACATTTGGAGGCCTGAGAACCAGGGGAGCCAATGGTGTAAACCCATCTGAGGGTAGAAGATAAGATGTTCCAGCTCAAGAAGTGAGGCAGAAAAAAAGGGTGAATTTCTCCTTCCTGTGCTTTTTGTTCAACAGAGTGGATAATGCCCACCCACACTGGGGAGGACAGCTTGCTTTACCGAGTCTACCAGTTTAAATGCTAATCTCACAGACACCCAGAAATGATGTTTAATCTGGATACTCAAGATGTTCAGTCTGTGACACAGTCAAACTGACACTTAAAACCAACCATCACAACCTCCTTACTAGTAATAGTACCTGATGAAACATAGTTTCTTTTTTTAAGTATTAGGCCTCTACTTCAACTATTATAAAAATTTTCCACTGTATCAAAGAGAGGTAATTTAAAGTAAAATTATTTTTTAATTAGGTGAAATTTCAATGTTAATGTCTCTGTATATTCTAAACCATCTAAAGCTTATTTTCTGGTATGTTTTTATCTCTTTCAGGGCTAATTTCATATACTGAGTATCTTTTCTTGCTTACAATCCTCACTAGTAAGTATCCTACAGTTTTTCTCAGAGATCATGTGGAATTCTCTGTTCTTACCAAACAGGATTTTAAAAGTTTGGTATTTATGTCTTTATCATTAAAAAATTATTGATGCCTTAGTTTCTATATCTGCAAAATGATAATGTTGGATTAGGTTATCTCTTTGGGTCTCTTCTACTTCCTGTGCACTATAGCAGCCCGTAGCTTTGTCTCTTTAGTAGGAAGTTTGTTGAACTAGAGAATCATAGTGGTAGTCTAGGCTTTAAAAATGCTTATCTGACATTATGCAAAATTCCTGACCAGTACTCTTCAAAGTGTGAAGGTCATGGAAAACAAGGAAAGACTGAGAGACACTGATACAGATTAGAGAAGACTCAGGAGACATGACAGCTAAATACAACATGGTATCTTATATTTAATCCTAGAATAGGAAAACAGCATTAGTGAAAAAACGTAAAACCCAGATAAAGTCAATAGTGTAGTTCATAATGCTGTGCCATGTTAATTTCTTAGTCTTTATAAATGTACTGTGGTTATGTAAGATGTTAACATTAGAGGAAGACCAGGTGTGGGGGCCCACCCCAGCACTTTAGCTTGAGCCCAGGAGTTTGAGACCAGCTTGGGCAACATGGTAAAACCCCATCTCTACAAAAAAAATTAAAAATTTGCGAGGTGTGTTGGTGCACACCTGTAGTCCCAACTACTTGTTGAGGTTGAGGTAGGAGGATTGCTTGAGCCCAGGAGGTTGAGGCTGCAGTGAGCTGTGATCACGCTACTGCACTCCAGCCTGGGTGACAGGTGAGACCCTGTCTCAGAAGAAAAGAAAAATTAGAGGACTCTGTGGACTCTCAGTAATCTTTACAAAATTTCCCTAAGTGTAAAGTGATTGCAAAATACGTTGTTGTTGTTGTTGTTTAAATACTCTGAGAAAGGGAAATAAAAAGTAATCATTAATTTGAAAATAACCAAGGTACTGTAAGAATATAGAAAAGCCTCTAGTAGAGCTAAAGAAATAAATTAAGCCTACAAACTAATTTTGCATTGAAAGGCAGAACACTTACTAGCAGAGCAGCAGCACCTATGGAAAGGGTGTTGGAGAAGGCAGAGAACAAAGCCATAACACCAAATATCAGCCTTTGGAATTGTTATAAGAAGTCATTATTTTTCTGTGTAGGCACTTACTCATACAGTTTCTGCTACTGTATGTCAAATTTGAAGATCTGTCTATCTACAAATAACTTGCTTTTCATCAACATTTAAATATTCATTTTTCACTTCACTGCAGAACCCCATTCTGGATTTCATGTTGCTTTTAAAATGCTGGATACAGATGGTAATGAGATGATTGAAAAAAGGGAATTTTTTAAGGTAAGTAGATGCTAATTATTTTAGGTTTATCATAAAATACCTGGATGTTTGTATGATAATTTTACATTTCCATTAAAATCAAAATTGTATTCATTGTTTACATATGAACTGTCAGGAAATTATTTGGACATTCAAAAATATGAAACTTTCTATAATACAACTATGAGGACACCAATAAGTGAACACAGCATAAGATTCCAAAAAGAGAAGTAAGCATAAGCATCTGTTTTTTAGGGTTACATTTTTAGGTTTCAGCAAATAATATGGTAAGAAGAGTTTCATAGGATATATATTTTTTAAAGAACATGTGTTGATATGCTAAAATTATACTAAAAATTATTAAAGATATACAAAAAGAATAGACATGATAAAAACTTAAGCCTTCATAAAGAATTGGAAAAAAGTGAAAATGCTGCAATAGTTATAAATTGGTGCAAATTTTCCAGGAATTTGCTCTAAGGCTAATATTTGAAGAGCTGAAAACGTGTTTAAATGGTATTTTCTAAGATGTAACTTTAGAACACCCAACAAGTAAATTTTACTCTGTTCCCGAAAATTTGGTGCTAATATTAAAAAAAACAAACAAAAATAAACCTCAATGCACATCAACAGTTTGGTATGTGCCAGTTAGGGTTAAGTGTTTTTAATCGATTGCAGTGCTTTATCAGGAAAAGAAAACATAGATATATATATGGCATAGTGCTTAGCACATAGTAGCTATCCCTCTTGATGAATTAATGAGTACTTATGTAAATGACAAATTAGGCGTGTACATAAATGACTTATGACATTTTTTAAAGCCTTTGTGATACGAAGCAAATGAACCTCTTACATTGCTGGTGGGAATAAAATGGTAACCAATTTTGTTAGAAAACAAAATTGGCAGCTTCTTTTAAAGTAAAATATATCCTTGACATATGACCTAGCAATTCCACTCTTACTTAGTCAAGGAAAACATATTCACCCAAGACCTGTATATTAATGTGCATAGTTGCTTTATTCATGATAGCCAAAACTAGAAACAACCGAAAAGTTCATCAAGTGAGTGGATAAACAAATAGGATCCATGCAATAGAATACTACTTAACAGTAAAAAGGAACAAACTGCTGATAAATGCCGCAACATGGATGAGTACATACTGTATGATTATATTTATTTGAAATTTTAGAAAAGAGGACTTACCTACTAAAAGCAGATCACTGGTTGCCTGAGGCCAGGAGAGAGTCAGGAATTGACTGCAAAGAAAAATGAGAGTACTTTCTAGAGTACTGGAAATATTTTAGATCTTCTTTGGAGTGGTGGTTACACTGGTATATAAATTTGTCAAAACTCATCCAGTGCATGATCCTGAAAGCAAAAAATGCATTTTAAAGGGGTACATTTTACTGTATACAAATTGATTCCAAATCCATCTTGTTCTAGAGGCCCTGCTCTTTCCTCAGTGTCAGCCCTCCTCATCTGAAGAATTCTTAGAAGGCCTGAGTTGAGAAAGATCCTGACTCTGAGCTTGAACATGTTGGGCTTGAGCAACTGAATGGCCATCCCTACAGATGGACAAGAATAGCAAGCAGCTGGAGATCAGTAATGTAGCCAGGATTGGGGAACATCCTCATAGGGGTGATAATTAAGTCCTGAAAGTATATGACCCCAAAGGGGAAGAAATAGAGTGAAAAGGGATAAGACCAGAGACTTGGGGAGCAGTGTTTCGTTTATGAGGTCAAACTGAGGTTGAGAAGCCAAGGAATGAACCTGAGAAGGAGCAGAACAGTGAGCGGAGTACCAAAGAGCCCAGAGAGTGCAGGATAATGGAGTCTGAGGAAGACGAGCAATGGGAGAGGGAGTGTTTAAAAGCAGTGAACTCTCAGGGTTGGACACGGTAGCTCACGCCTGTAATCCCAGCCCTTTGGGAGGCTGAGGCGGGCGGATCACCTGAGGTTGGCAGTTTGAGACCAGTGTGACCAACATGGAGAAACCCCATCTCTACTAAAAATACAAAACATTAGCCAGGCGTGGTGGCGCATGCCTGTAATCTCAGCTACTCAGGAGGTTGAGACAGGAGAATCGTTTGAACCCAGGAAGCGGAGGTTGTAGTGAGCTGAGATCGCGCCATCGCAAGCGAAACTGTCTCAAAAAAAACAATAAAAATAGTAAAAAAGACACCGAACTCTTAAGAATAAAAAGTGGACAACTAGGTAGGGACTGAGTAGAGAGCCCCTGAAATTGTGTAGGTCAGTAGGAACCATTACAGAGCAGTTTCAAAAGAGTCGGGACCAACACCACAGAGCAAAAGGCTGAAGAGGAGTGAATAGAACTTCAAAACTGGTAGCAGTAGATAAAAATATTCATTTGAGATATTTGAGGACTTAATCAAGTATCTCAAATAAATATTTGAAGGAAATGTGTTTGCACAAGTAGGACCTGAAAACCAGTGCCGTAAGTCACAAGATACCATCCAGCTACTTCACTCTACCTTGGGGACAAGAAATGGATAGATTTAAAACTATTATTATTCATAGGGGGGTAATTTGTATGAAAAGGCCATATACCTAAATAAGTGAAATTCTCTTAGGTTAGTTAAGCTGTGAGAATTTCAGACCTGGATGGATTAAAGACTTAACATGTTAGACCTAAAACCATAAAAACCCTAGAAGAAAACCTAGGCAATACCATTCAGGACATAGGCGTGGGCAAGGACTTCATGTCTAAAACACCAAAAGCAATGGCAACAAAAGCCAAAATTGACAAATGGGATCTAATTAAACTAAAGAGCTTCTGCACAGCAAAAGAAACTACCATCAGAGTGAACAGGCAACCTACAGAATGGGAAAAAATTTTTGCAACCTACTCATCTGACAAGGGGCTAATATCCAGAATCTACAATGAACTCAAACAAATTTACAAGAAAAAAACAACCCCATCAAAAAGTGGGCAAAGGACATGAACAGACACTTCTCAAAAGAAGACATTTATGCAGCCAAAAAACACATGAAAATATGCTCATCATCACTGGCCATCAGAGAAATGCAAATCAAAGCCACAATGAGATACCATCTCACACCAGTTAGAATGGCCATCATTAAAAAGTCAGGAAACAACAGGTGCTGGAGAGGATGTGGAGAAATAGGAACACTTTTACACTGTTGGTGGGACTGTAAACTAGTTCAACCATTGTGGAAGTCAGTGTGGCAATTCCTCAGGGATCTAGAACTAGAAATACCATTTGACCCAGCTATCCCATTACTGGGTATATACCCAAAGGACTATAAATCATGCTGCTATAAAGACACATGCACACGTATGTTTATTGCGGCACTATTCACAATAGCAAAGACTTGGAACCAACCCACATGTCCAACAACGATAGACTGGATTAAGAAAATGTGGCACATATACACCATGGAATACTATGCAGCCATAAAAAATGATGAGTTCATGTCCTTTGTAGGGACATGGATGAAACTGGAAAACATCATTCTCAGTAACTATCACAAGGACAAAAAACCAAACACCACATGTTCTCACTCGTAGGTGGGAATTGAACAATGAGAACTCATGGACACAGGAAGGGGAACATCACACTCCGGGGACTGTTGTGGGGTTGGGGGAGTGGGGAGGGACAGCATTAGGAGATATACCTAATGCTAAATGGCGAGTTAATGGGTGCAGCAAACCAACATGGCACATGGATACATATGTAACAAACCTGCACATTGTGCACATGTACCCTAAAACCTAAAGTATAATAATAAAATAAAATAATAAAAATAAAGAAAAAAAGAAAGAAAGAAAAAGAGAATTTCAGACCTGGGAGGATTTTATTTCTGTTTTTATTCCTGGGAGTTACAAGGTACACAGAGCCAAATCTTGGAAGTACTGGACCCACTATACACACATCCAAGAATAGTAAAGCTGGAGGCGATTTTATAAAGTGGGCGTAGCGGAGCCCCTGATAATAATAGTGGGCGTCATACTCATCAGCACCAAAGTTTTGATGCACTGTGGTAATGTTTAGTGATATGTAGCCAAATCACAAAGTCCGTAGACAAAGCAGATCCTGAGCATGAAACTGAACATGAAAAAAGGCAGTAGAAGGCATATTGTTGTTGTTGTTTTCACAGAGCTACACTGATGTGCCTTTTACCATACAGTCCTTATTGTACCTACAGCCTCCCTCTACTCCTGAATTTGTTATGCATACCTACTTTAAAATTTTTTCAAATACATTTTTTCACACAATAGCTTAACATGCTGAATTTATGGAACAATTTCTGAATACCACAGATATCTCCATAAATGTTGGAAAATTGTTGGGTGATTACCTCATGAATTAAGAAAATATCCAAAAGAATATGTAAGGATACATCATTGATTTTGTTTTTAAGTATATAAAGGTCACCATTGTAAACATGAAAGAAGGTTCTTTGTGCTGATCATAGAAATGAACCACTAAAGTTGATTACCCATAGAGTGTGATACAGCATGTCATTTAAAAAAAAAAAACAGCATTGAAGAGGAAAAACTACATTTACATTAATTATTTGAATAGTTTTTTCACTTCCATGGTCTTTGTATTAGTAAACCTAAGTATGTAGCTGTGTGTGTGTGTGTGTGTGTGTAGATGGAGCCTCGCTCTGTAGCGTGTGTGTGTGTGTGTGTAGATGGAGCCTCGCTCTGTCACCCAGGCTGGAGTGGTACAGTGGCACGATCTCAGCTCGCTGCAACCTCCGCCTCCCGGGCTCCAGCGATTCTCCTGCCTCAGCCTCTCGAGTAGCTGGGATTACAGGCATGTCCCACTGTGCCCAGCTAATTTTTTGTATTTTTAGTAGAGACAGGGTTTCACTATGTTGGCCAGGCTGGTCTCGAACTCCTGATCTCAGGTGATCCGCCCGCGTCAGCCTCCCAAAGTGCTGGGATTACAGGCTTGAGCCACCATGTCTGGCTGTATGTAGCATCTTATATTTGAGATTTTCTTCAAAGAACCAAATAGTTCTTTTCACATCAAAAAAGCATATTTAAAAGGCAGGGATTTATCTTGGCTCATCTGAATGTTTTCCTAGTAGATTTTATTTATTGCTCTCCCCACCATATATCTACTAGAAAAGTAATGAGAATCACTTTAATACCTAAAACATAAATGTAACAAAGTGATTTGAGTAGCAAATGTAAAAATAATAATGAAGTATGGTAATAAAAGCCTTGTGAAGATGTCCTAAAATACAGATTGCCTCAGTTTGTTACTTTTGTGTTTTGTGAATATTCATGTTTTATTAACATTCAGATCTGAAAACTGTGTTAGTAAGTGTATTGCTTACTTCTTTATCCCAAGAACTCGTAAAATAGCAACTGTCTGTGTGAGCTGTTCTCTGTCAGCTAATAATAAAAAATAGCAACTGTGATCAAAGCCAGTAATGGTTAATCCATTTAATCTTTACCTTGATCAATGGTACATGTGTTTATGTGGGATACATGCCAGGGTTTTAGTGCAATCTCTCTAAACAGTAGATTAATGACAGGTCTGTTTCCTAGTATCGGTTGCTCCTTAGGTGGTCCTTTTATTTCACGTTGTTTTCATATTGGTGGGAAGGACTGCACACTTAATATAGTAGCATTATAGTTTTATCATACTAAATACACCTGCTAGAGTTATTTTTAAATAAATATAGATGCCTTTTACGTGAGTTGTGAGGGAAATGCAAGTTAAAACCACAACATACTACTACACTCAAGAGAATGACCAAAATTTAAAAGACTGGTCACATCAAATGTTGGTGAGAATATGAAGAAACCAGAATTCACTTTGGAAAATAGTTTGGCAGTTTCTTATAAAGTTAAACAGATTTATTATCTCCTACGTGTTTATCCAAGAGAAATTAAAACCCACATCCACAAAATTGAGTTGTAAAAGATGTTTGTGGCATTTTGATTCACAGTAGCCAAAAACTGGAGCCATGAAAACACCTATCAACAGGTGAATGAATAAATAGTAGTAGATTCATGAAATGTAATAAAACGCAACAATAAATGGCAACAGACTACTGACAGGCAAACAACATGGGTGACTCTCAAGACCATTATGCCGAGTGAAAGAAGGCAGACACAAAAGAATACATACTATTTAATTTCATTTATTTGAATTTCTAAACTAGGGGAAACTAATTTAGGTGGGGAAAAAAATCAGAACTGTCTCTGTGGGAACAAGAATAAAAGAGAAACCAGGATTGACTGGGAAGAGACACAAAGAAACTTTGTCAAAATTGTATGGCTGATATTTGTACATTTTAATATATGTATTTTTTCCTGAAGAGCTGTAAATAATAATTGGGAGGGGAACAGGGAGCAGGTAGAGGTATAGATGAGCCAGGAATGGCAGAATACTGATAATTATTGAAGATAAATAATGTTTATATGGTGACTTATTGTAGAATTCTGTTCATTTTACTCAAGTTTGAAATTTTCTGTAATAAAAATTTTTAAGAGGTTCCAGGGGAATAAGCACAGGGAGAAATGTTTGGATATTGAACTTGGCATTATACCATTTGATTGTCAACTTTAAAAATAAAAGGTAAAATAAATATAAAGCTTTTTAACTTTTTTCCCGAAAATAATTAAGTAGGGGAAAGGGGGGTATTGAAAACTGGCTGAGAGATTTAGAGAACTAGAAATAAACCACTTGCCTGAAACAAACATAATAGAAATAGCTAAATTCGAAATAATTAATACAGAATTAATTGCAGCAGTTTTCAAACTGTTAAATAGCCCAGAAAAAAATGGATAGAGATTTGTCTCCTAATTGATTTGAATCCATAGTTTGGGATTTTGTCTACATCTGATTTTTTTTAAATGCCTTCTTTTTTAAATTTGCTTTCCATATGAGGATTGATACAATTTGATTCTGAAAGGCAGGTAGGTTTTTTAATGTACTCAATTTCAAAGTACTATTTACAGTGTCCTAATTAGTAGAAATGTAAGTCTTTAAATTATTTTAATGCTTTATAAATGCATAAAGGGTAAAGGAAGACTATGTGTATGATATAAATAGCTTTTTAAAAACTATAGGCCGGGCATGGTGGCTCAAGCCTATAATCCCAGCACTTTGGGAGGCCGAGGCGGGTGGATACGAGGTCAGGAGATCAAGACCATCCTGGCTAACACGGTGAAACTCCATCTCTACTAAAAATACAAAAAAATTAGCTGGGCATGGTGGCGGGTGCCTGTAGTCCCAGCTACTCGGGAGGCTGAGGCAGGAGAATGGCATGAACCTGGGAGTCGGAGCTTGCAGTGAGCAGGGATCGTGCCACTGCACTCCAGCCTGGGTGACAGAGCGAGACTCCGTCTCAAAAAAAAAAAAAAAAAAAAAACTATATACTTGAAAATGTCACCATAAACTAGTGATACAACTAATTATGAATAAAAATTATCTTGAAAGGACAGCATAATCTTGAAGTTCTTATAGAGTGCCGCCTAAGAACATGTATCTATTAAGTAAGCTAGCTTTCTTAGTAGAAGATTGTAGTAATAATAATGTTAATACTTTGTTATCTCTTTTGTCCTTTGATTCCTGCATTGTCTAAGAGAAAAAGATAATAGGAGTTATGATTAGAAAGAATTTAAGGCGGTGGCTCATGGCTATAATCCCAACACTTTGGGAGGCCGAGGCAGGTGGATCACAAAGTCAGGAGATCAAGACCATCCTGGCTAACACGGTGAAACCCCGTCTCTACTAAAAATACAAAAATAAAAAAAAAAATTAGCTGGGAGTGGTGGCAGGCACCTGTAGTCCCAGCTACTCAGGAGGCTGAGGCAGGAGAATGGCGTGAACCTGGGAGGTGGAGCTTGCAGTGAGCCTAAATTGCGTCACTGCACTCTAGCCTGGGCGACAGAGCAAGACTCCGTCTCAAAAAAAAAAAAAGTTAATATTTAGCAAATAACTAGTATATATTTTATAACAATAAGTTGGCATCTATTTTTTAGGTTGTTTTGAAAAATCTGGTAGGTACACGTGTAAACCCATGTTTGCAATCTTTTTAGCTGCAGAAGATCATAAGTAAACAAGATGACTTGATGACGGTGAAAACTAATGAAACTGGATATCAGGTATGTACAGATGATTTCCAAACAGTGGATATTTATAATAGCTACTCTATTTTGTTTGTTCAGATATTCCCAATAGTTACCAATAGATTTGGTATCAGCAGTTTAATTTTTTCAATACAGTCATGCACCACATAACTTTTCAGTCAACAACAGACTGCATGTATGTGGTGGTCTGAACAATAGGCTATACTTTATAGCAGAGGTGTGTGGTGGGGTGTACCATCTAGGTTTGTGTAAGTACACTCTGATGTTCGCACAGTGACAATCACTTAATGCATTTCTCAGCAATACATGACTGTATTTTAAATACATGTGCTATATTTACATGTTCCTGACTTCAGGTGGTGCACAGGAGTATGTAGGTAGAGCAGAATTTCCCTCCAATTCACACAGTTCTCCTCCCTGGGCAATTAGTACTTTCAGTTTCTTGTGTATTCTTCCAGAGAGATTTTATGCATATATAAGTATACATGTAAAGAAGTAAATAGATACATCTATATTATTTTTTCTGTTTTAATATAAGCAGTAACATGCTCTACATTGTTCCACACTCTTCTTTTTTAACTTAATATATGTAAAGATGTGTTTTTTTTTTTTTTTTTGGTTTTTTTGTTTGTTTGTTTGTTTGTTTTTTTGAGACAGAGTCTCACTCAGTCTCCCGGGCTAGAGTGCAGTGGTGCGATCTCAGCTCACTGCAACCTCCACCTCCCCAGTTCAAGCGATTCTCCTGCCTCTGCCTCCCAAGTAGCTGGGATTACAGGCACATGCCACCCACACCCAGATAATTTTTTGTATTTAGTAGAGACAGGGTTTCACCGTGTTGGTCAGGCTGGTCTCAAACTCCTGACCTCAGGTGATCCACCCGCTTCGGCCTCCCAAATTGCTGGGATTACAGGTGTGAGCTACCGTGCCCAGCCCATAGTTTTTTTAAAAGCACTCATTAAAACAAATAGGGCAGGGAGGTGGGCATTGAACTTGGCAAAGAGCATCTACAAAAAACCTACAGCTAACATACTTATTGATGAAAGACTGAATTCTTTTCCCCTAACATCAGGAGTAAGGCAAGGATGTTCATTCTTGCTACTCTTGTTCAATACAGTGCTGAAAGTTCTAGCCACTCCAATAAGGCAAGACAAGGAAATAAAAGGCCTACTGATTGGAAAGTAAGGAATGAAACAGTCTCTTTTTGTAAATGGCATTGTCTCTGTAGAAACCCCCAGGGAATCTGCAAAAAAAAATCACAAAACAAAACAAAGCTTCTAGAACTAATAATTGATTTTAGGAAGGTCACTAGGTACAAGAAAAACGTACAAAAATCAGTCACGTGTATATATCAGTGAACACCAGGGACACAAAAATTTTAAATATAATACCATTCACAATTTTCAGAAAGTAAGGAAATCTCTTCAGCAAATGTTGCTGGTACAACTGGATATCTATGTGTAAAAGAATAAAGTTGGACTCCTATCTCACACCATATATAAAAATTAATTCAAATGGATGTAAGAGCTAAGCTTATAGAGCTCTTAGAACAAAACAAGAGCAAAGCTTCATGGCATTGGATTTGGCAACAATTTCTTAGATAATGACACTAAAATCACAAGCAACAGAAGAAAAAGTAGATATATTGGATTTCATCAAAATTAAAAATTCGTCACTTTGGGAGGTGGAGGTGGGCAGATAACGAGGTCAGGAGATCGAGACCACCCTGGCTAACACGGTGAAACCCTGTCTCTTCTAAAAATACAAAAAAATTAGCTGGGCCTGGTGGTGGGCGCCCATAGTCCCAGCTACTCAGGAGGCTGAGGCAGGAGAATGGTGTTAACCTGGGAGGCGGAGCTCACAGGGAGCCGAGATCGCGCCACTGCACTCCAGCCTGGGCAACAGAGCGAGACTCCGTCTCAAAAAAAAAAAAAAAAATTAAAAATTTGTGTTCATCAAAGGACACTATCAAGAGTGGGAAAAGATAACCAACATAATGGAAGAAGATACTTGCAAATCACATATCTAATAAGAGTCTATCAGTATATATAAAGAACTCTTCTTACAATTCAACAAAGTGATTAACAACCCAATTAAAAACTGGACAAAGGACTTTTACTATTTCTCCAAAGAAAATAGGCAAAAACAAGCACATAAAAGGATACTCAGCACCTTTAGTCATCAGTGCAATGCAAATTAAAACCACAGAGAGATATACAGCCATCCAAATGACTAAAAACAAACCACTGACACACCAGATGGTTGCAAGGATGCAGAGAAACTGAATCACTCATTGCTAGTGGGAACGTAAAACCACCACTCTGGAAAATAGTGATTGTGCTCCTGGGATTGTATCCCAGAGAAATTAAAACCTATGCTCGTACAAAACCTGTACACGAATGTTCTTAGCAGCTCAGTTGGGCAGCATCCAGCCCAAACTGGAAACAATCTAGATATCTTTTGTTGAATAAACTGTGGGACTCCATTACCATGAAATACTGCTCTGCAATAAAAAGAAACACAATTGATATGGCAAAAGATAAAACAACCTGAATGAATCTCCAGAGAATTATGCTGAGGGAAAAAAAAATGCCAGTACCTAAAAGTTACAAACTGTATTATTCTGTTTATATAACATATTTGAAATGACAACATAATGGAAATGGAGAATTCATTAATTGTTGTCAGAGGCTAAAAAGGGTGGGAGCAGGAGGAAAGCTGGTGTGGCTATAAAAGCAACATGAGGGATCCTTGTGGTGAAGGAATGTTCTATATATTGACTGTGTCAAGTTGTGATATTTCACCATAGTTTTGCAAGATTCTACCATTGGAGGATACTGAGTAAAGGACAGAGAGGATCTTTTTGTATTGTTTCTTACCATTGCGTGTGAAATCTATAGTTATCCCAAAATAAAAAGTTATTTTCTTTAACGGTCTTATGAGAAATACTTATTTGTTCCTTGGATTATCAGTTCTTCTAGACTGGGTTTTTGTGCCTTTTGCCTGATTTGTTGTTTTTCTATTTCTTGCTACAATGTCTTTGTATAGTTGTCATGCCTTATATTTTCTTCATGCCCATGCTCTATCCAGACCCTCTCTGCTCTGGTAGAGCACGAATGAGATTCTCCTTAATACTCTTCCCACCGTATCTGGAACTAATTTATCTTTTCCCCTGAGCTGCAGGTGCTGCATTTTGCTCCACCATTTTGTTTACTAAAGGAGAGAGGGGAGTTCCCTGGTCTAAATGTAACCCTTACTGGAGCACCTAGACTCTGCTTTCTCTCTGTGATTCTATTAAAATGTTCCAGATCACAGCCCACTCCACCCTCCAAGGTATATCCCACCCTGTGGGCTTCTGATTATTCCCTCAATTTAACATAGTGCCCTGAAAGAAGCCGTTGAAGCCCTTCTTCACTCTGCTCAAGTCCCACCAAGCTCCAGGGAGGAGCTTCTACTGAAGAGTTTGCCATGACTTGTCTCAGGGTTGTCTTCTCACCCTGTTAATCTACTTATCGCAGAATTGAAGGTTTTAATGAATTCCTCCTAAGAAATTCATTAAATGAATTAATGAATGAATTAAATGAATTCATTTAATGAATTCCTTCTAAGGCAGTAATCTGACATTCTGAGAAGCAGGGTCGGGGTGGTGGTAGGATTAGGAGACATGCTAGACTATCCCACACCTGAGTCTAGTGTTTCTCTGACTGCTCTTTTTCAAAATTGTGGCTTAAACTTATATCCCCTTTTGTTGTTTGGTTGCTGATTTTTTTTTTTAGCAGTTTTGTTATTTTTATTATTTTATTAAAGAATTAAAGAAGAATGTGTGAATCTGCCTCACTCATTACATTTAATGGAATTCTCACCTGTTGATTTTATAATTAGGAAAAGCAAGTCTTTTGCAAATATTTCCAACATTCAACAAAAGCTCGAAGACTTTCTTGCTTTAACTCTCTCAGTGCTGCTTCATTAGTAAAGGCCTGGAGATCATATTTTGAAGTAACATTTATTTCACTATTCTAAACTTCCTTTTTGGCCTGATCTAAGATCTTGTTTCATGCTGAAGTCCACCTTGAGTATTTTAGCCCTTATTGTTTATTGCCTACTTGAACAACGATGGTTATGGAGTGTTATGCAAAATAACAGAAGGAATGGCTCTATCCCTCTTTTACAACTTTTGTTGTTGTTGTTGTTGCTGTAAGAAAAATCCTTTCTGGATATTATTCTAAGATTTCTACTCTACAGATTGTATTTTTATTCTTATTTATAATTATTTTAAATTATTGTAATTTTTAATAGGAAGCAATAGTGAAAGAAACTGAAATTAACACAACTCTTCAGATGCATTTCTTTGGAAAAAGAGGACAAAGAAAACTTCATTATAAAGAATTTCGAAGGTAAATGCAAATATTTACATTCATTTAGGGAAATTTTATGGGTAAGAAATAAAGAGAAACAGAATATATTCATTTCCTAGAACTGCAGATCATAAAACTAAAATACTTTTTGTGGATTTTGTGGATCTGTATAGTATTTATCTCTGAGAACTAAACCTATGAAATAGAAACTAAAATTAGTATGCTCAAAATATTCTACCTTATTATAGAAAGTAATATCTGTTTCATAGAATACAATAATTCTTTTTAGTAACTTAATGTTTGCCACAAAGAACCATGCGCCTAGCGTCAGTTGTTCTTTAGGCAAAACAAACCAACCCAACTTAAAACAACAACCATTTATTATTTTCGTGAGTCTTTGAGTCAGTTGGGCAGTTCTCCTGATTGGAACAGGATTGGCTGATCTTGACAGTACTCTTGCATTTGCAGTCCGCTGATGGCTTTGCTGGCTGCTGGCTTTTCTAAGATGGTCTCAGCTGGGACACCTCAGCTCTGCTTCATGTAGTCTCTCATTCTCTAGCACAAGGTTTGGCAAACATTTTCTGCAAAGGCCTAAAGAGTAAATATGGTCTCTGTCACAACTACACAACTCCATGGTTGTAGTGTGAAAGCAACCATAAACAGTACATTAACAAATAGACATGGACATGTTCCAGTAAAGCTTTATACTAACATTAATTTTAAGTACGTGTTTAACCTCCCTAAGCTCATTTCTTTATCTAAAAAGTAGACATACTAATGCTTACCTTATATGATTATTATAAACATTAAAATACAGTGTCCTGTCTACCATCTTCCCAATGATAATAATGCCATGCATAGTGAGACAGTGCGCCTCCCTGTGCTACTCCACTAACCAAAGTCTTAAAACAGGTATCAAAAAGCAGTGCAGAATAGTGGGGAAAAACAGACTTGGGAGGCAGGAGACCTGCATCTTATTCAGCTGAATCTAGTTTAATAAAGATTTATTGAATGTGATATATGCTATTGTGTGTCAAATTACTCCTCAAACACTAGGGATAGTACCTTCTGGAAACTATCTAGTAAACATGCAGAAAAACATTTAAATACATTGTAGTCAGTGCTTTCTTAGATAAATAGGGTATTTGGGTAACACAGAAGATCACTTAGTGTACCCTGTGTTGAAGGTTGGGACTAGGTGATCAGGGAAGGCTTTCTAGAAGAAATACTAAGTTGAATCTTGACAAACTAGCTGGGATTAACAGGCAAAAGTGGTTTGGGCAGGAGGCATTTGAGGGAATGATAACACAGCAAGAGCAAAGACGTAGAGGCATGAAAGTGTATGGTTTGTAAAGGAAATTAGAAGCAGTAGAGTTGATAAAGTAGTAAGCATAAGGTGAGGAGAACGGAGGCTGGGAAGTACGAACTTACCTGTGTGAAGGTTTTATACACCATAAGTTAGAGGTAGCTTGTTGATTAACTCAGTGATGAGAGGCCCTGAAGAAGGCCACGTGAAGGGTATTTGGTCAGATGTGCCCATCACTCTGGCAGCAGAGTAAAGGATAGGTTTTGAGAGAGAAAACCATTCAGACATTCCAGAAAAGAAATAAGAGCCTTGGGCCGGGCGCGGTGGCTCACGCCTGTAATCCCGGCACTTTGGAAGGCCGAGGCAGTGGATCACGAGGTCAGGAGACCGAGACCATCCTGGCTAACATGGTGAAACCCCGTCTCTACTAAAAATACAAAAAATTAGCCAGGCATGGTGGCGGGCACCTGTAGACCCAGCTACTCGGGAGGCTGAGGCAGGAGAATGGCGTGAACCCTGGAGGCGGAGCTTGTAGTGAGCTGAGATCGCGCCACTGCACTCCAGCCTGGGCGACAGAGCGAGACTCCATCTCGAAAGAAAGAAAGAAAGAAAGAGAGAGAGAGAAAAAAGAAAGAAAAAGAAAGAAGAGCCTTGAACTAGTGTAGTGGCAATAAGGATTTTGAAGTAGGAAAGATTTCCAGACACAGGAGATAAAATTGTAGGGCTCAGTGATTGATTAGATTTAAGGAAGGAAGAAGAATGCATGAAAATCCAAGTGCCTCCTGCCCTTCAGCCTGGGTGACAGAGTGAGACTCTGTCAAAAAAAAAAAAAAAAGAGAAAGAAAGAAAAAGAAAAGAAAAAAGAAAATCTGGCCGGGCGCGGTGGCTCATGTCTGTATCCCAGCACTTTAGAAGGCCGAGGCGAGTGGATCACCAGGTCAGGAGTTTAAGACCAGCCTGGCCAACGTAGTGAAACCCCGTCTCTACCAAAAATACAAAAATTAGCCGGGCAAGGTGGCAGGCATCTGTAATCCCAGCTACTTGGGAGGCTGAGTTAGGAGAAGTGCTTGAACCCGGGCAGCAGAGGTTGCAATGAGCCGAGATTGCATCACTGCACTCCAGCCTGGGCAATGGAGTGAGACTCTGTCTCAAAAAAAAAAAAAAATCTAAGTTTCTGAATTAGATTTTTTCTAATCCCACTAATCCCAGTTTACCTGATGGCTACACTGAGTCATTTAAGCTCTCTAGAACAATTTTTTCAACAACATTTTAAACCATACCTCTTCTTGTATATTTAAAATATCACTCTCTCAATGTTTTTTAAAGTTCCAAAAATATCATAATTTAAAACAAGGAAAGCTATTATCATAATACTGATATTGTCATATTACTGATAATTTTTCAAACCGTATTCACAGAGATACTAATATGTCACTCCACTTCACTTTACAGTTCCCTAACTCGTTAACTTTTAAGGTTGCTTCTCACCTTACTTTTCTTCAATGGGAATGATTTTATTTAGAATTCTTACTTTAAATTTTTTTAAATTAGTTCTTCTATAAATTATGGGCCCTGTGAAATTTGTCATACCATCATGCAATTTTTTTAATCCAATTAAATTAACAAAAACTTTAAAAATGAAATTTTTCAAGAGCTTTCTTAGATATTGCAAAGTGTCCCTAAAGATAAAATTGTAATTATACTAGGCTGGAATTTACAACAATCATAAGATATCTTTTAAATTTTGCTAAGTCATAAAATAACAGAAAATGGCTTCCAATAATATTTTCAAAAGCTTGCACTAACGTACTAGCCAAATTAATCATTGATATGCCACAAAAATGGTTTCATATGTATTATTTGGAGCTTATACTTTTGTGTTTCTGGGAGTATAATGTTATAACATGTTTAACTGACGATGTAAGTAGGCAAAGGCTGAAAATACAGGAGTGACAGGGTATCACTAGAAGAGCAAGGTCCCTGAACGGAAGGAAGTACAGGAATATAGGTGGGATTCAGAGTGCAGCCACTGACAAGAAAAGGGACTCCCCGTCCGTTGTGACAGGAAGAAGAGGGTGGGGAAAAGGATGCATGTGGATGCTGTTACAATTTTTAGTGACAAGAAAATGAATGAATTTATTAAACAATGATTTCTAGTTTCTGTAGGAAGCAGGGGCAAAGTCATAGGCTGAGGATAAACAGAAAAGAGAGTGAAAATGAAATAGCCTCTATGTAAAATCAAAAAGATACATTTCCAGGCTAGCAGAAGAGTGTCTGTAAGGGTCAAGGACCCAGTTGAAAATGTGCACCATCAATTTGTGCAAATACCACTATGTGCAGTTAGTTATAGTATGGTTTTCTTTAAGCCATACTTGAAGAAGACCTCTTGCAGTCCATTAGAGCTGAGGTTGTGGGTGAGAAAGTGGAAAGCGATTAACAGCGGAGGCTGGAGCTGGGTGCGGCGGCTCACAGCTGTAATCCCAGCACTTTGGAAGGCCAAGGCAGGCAGATTGCTTGAGCCCAGGACTTCGACAGCAGCCTGGGCAACATGGCGAAACCTCATCTTTACAAAAGAGATGCGTGGGGTGGTGTGCACCCGTAGTCCCAGTTACTTGGGAGGCTGAGGTGGGGAGGATCACCAGAGCCCAGGGACGTTGAGGCCGCAGTGAGCCGTGATCACACCACTGCACTCCAGCCTAGGCAACAGAGTGAGACCCTGTCTTTAAAAAAAAAGAAAAAGTGGAGTCTGGGCATGAAGAATGAAAATGAAGATAGTTACATATCATCCTCAGTACCATCACAGCGACTGGCAGGTACTTACATGGTGCATGGCGTCTTTCTAAGTACTTTCCATATGTGTCATCTCACCTGTCCTTACAAGGTGAGGTAAGTGTCTTCTCTTTATAACTAGAATCTGATGAGGTTGAGGGACTTGTTACAGGATCACATACTTTAGAAACTGAAGAGGCGAGATTCAGGTTTCTCATGAAAGATTTAGGTGATCACGTAGTTTCTGAAAGAGTTCCACAGTTCCCTGGTAGGTGGTGGGTGCATTGAATGGGCTTTCAAGTACCAGACTAGGTTACCAGAAGGACAGTCATATTCAGTAGATACTACCATGGATCAAAAGAAACTCATCAGTTAAAGAAAAATTTGTCACTTGTTTTCTGATTTTTTTTTACTTATACAACTAATCAAAAAGATTTTCCAGCTGAAATATCACTTAACCGTTTAAGTAAAAACCACAGTGTAATTTAATTCTGTCTCAGAATTTTGGTGTGCTTTTATTGTTATGAAAGCAGCAGATAATTTAAATTGTGAAAAATGAGTTTTCTATCAACCTACTACATATTGTTCTGGGGGAAAGCATTGACTCTTGGGCTACTCAGGCAGTTCCTGATGGCATTTACCCGCCCTGCATCAATGCCTTTTGATTTTGTTGTGTTTTTCTGGTCTTTTTTACTCTTCTCTCCTACTCCCTTTGGTGATTTTTCTTCTTCTGCATTTCTTTTTTCTTCTTTTAAACTCCATGATTAGCCTTAAAGATAGTGACCAGAAATAACCCCTGAGTTTATTTCTAGTCTGACACATTTGACCTCATTTTTTATTCCAATGAATTTTTTAAACTGAAAATAAACCTGTGACTTAAGATATATAATGGTTAGAAGGAAGAAAATTGGCCTCAAGTCTTCTCGTCAGGAAAAATTGGGGAGGATATTGATACTGATGTACTTTTTAGGGCTGAGATTGTTAAAAATTCTGAAATGCCAATTATTAGTTGAGGATTTCTGAGTTTCATGAAGCGTTTTTATAAATTCAGAGGTGTCTAGAGGCAGTGGTGTGCTAGTAAATATGTTTAACAATCATCTGTCTCAGGAAAAACAGCCTTGATTTGTAGTGTTTGCCAATTAGTAGTATAAATAAATAAATACTCTACCATGCCAATATCAAGCTCCCCTGCATGAAGCAGAGGTGGGAAGACATGCATGATGGACTCACAGCCTGTACGCGCCACTCCAGTACAACACTGCCTAAACAATTCCAATAAGGAAAAACAGATCTCTCCCGTTGTTTCCAATTAACCCACTAATTTATAAAGTATGTAATTTGTTCACAATGTGTCTGGCAGCCTTATCTACTATAAATTTTCCAATTCATATATGCATGTTCAGATCATGTTCCAGACTTTCATGTTATAACAAGATAATATGATTTTAGGCTTAAAGGGAAAAGATTATCATCATAAATGGATTTATATTCATTAAAAGTAGTGTAATTAGGTAAGATGAAAGTAGCTTAATCCAGACAATGTATAGTTTAACAGCAATTAAGTTTATAATATTTCAGCCTCTGATAGAGACTCGCATCGAGCCTGAAGAAAAAAGGGAAAGAAACAAGTTAGTAATGTTTTTATACCCTATCTTCTGCTTGCCTAATTCAGTGTACACTCATTTGCAAGTAAAGCATACATTTAACAGTTCTAATAAGAATCAGTTGAATGTCATTACAGTATACAGGGCAGGAAAACTCAACAAAATAAAAGGCAAAGTATATCAGTAAAATATTTTGTTGCTCTATCAGTCCAAATTTGAAATGCTTCAAATTTTAGATAAAGTTCTGCTTTGACCCAGAAAGAAACATGACATTGATGAATCCCTGTATTCAGTACACTCAGAAAATGTTTTAAGTAACAAACTCTTGCCTACCATGTAGACAGAGGTCTAAGATCAAACTCCTCCATCATGCTTTTAAGATTTATGGGATAAATGTAGAACTTCAAGCAAGTCATTTTTTAAGTGATGATTTTTCTCCCACTGAACTGGAATGTCCCTTTTCTATCACCCCATGTATATTTTCATTTGAATTTGACATGACAGATAGTACCGATCTTTTAACATGTGGAAAAGTGAATAAAGGGATCTGCAGTGTATTAAAATTCATGGAGATGATAATACTTTTCACATGATTTAGGTTATAAATAAATCAAGTGCAACGTTTCTGGGTTCAAGTTCAAAGAAGATATATTTTAATCTGATATCTTTTCAACGTGTCCCTTTCCTGGGAAGCCATTGATGACATTTTGATCGAAGTGCCATGTTGTTTTTATAAGAAAGGAATGTTGAGTCATATCGACATGTATTATTGTCAAAAAGATTATGTTTTTAGATAGAGCTAAACTTTTGATGCCAAGCCATTGATTACACTGATTAACTTTGGTATTTGAAAAATATTAGGAAGTAGTAATTATGATTAACATTCTAAAAGCAGTGTCCCACCTCAATTTTAAATTTATCTGATTATTGATAATTTTGCTGTATTGGAAAAAAAACTAGTTTCCATGGAATTGTTTTTTCTGGATGTATCAAAGCAACATTTTACATATTTTTTTAAGTCTTTAGATTTATCAAAATGTAGGTTGCCAGGTATAACTTACACAAACAAGTTGAGTATAGAGAGTTACTGATGGAAGCCAGTGTTGGACTTAATCAGTTTCTCTGCATCCTCCCTCTCCCCACAATCCTTGCACAGCACTAATGCTTCATCCTGCTCACCATCAGGAGGCAGCCACTCAGTAGGTAATAGTGAAGGTACTTTGCAGACCCATTTACAATATTTAAGGTTGAATGCCACTAGTTACTTTACTAATTTTGTATTTTAACATTTAGATTTATGGAAAATTTACAAACAGAGATTCAAGAAATGGAATTCCTTCAGTTTTCTAAAGGTTTGAGTTTCATGAGAAAAGAAGACTTTGCAGAGTGGCTACTTTTTTTCACTAACACTGAAAATAAAGATATTTATTGGAAAAATGTGAGAGAGAAGTTGTCAGCAGGAGAGGTTGGTATACCCTTTTATTATGCGTGTGATAAAGATGATATAATAAGTTAGACATGTTTACTTAAATAAAGTAACTTCTGAATTAACCACGACTGTGCTACCCTCGATGGTATATAAAATCAACTTGAGGAATGTTCTCTACATGCTCTTTTCCTGTGAAGGAAAACTACTGCCTAAGACAGAATCAGTATAGCAATTACAAGTTTTCCATTTCCGGTAAAGTCAAGAATAAGACAAGTATCACCACTATTATTTAATATCATTCTGAAATCTTAACCAGTCCAAATTAACAAGATTATTTAAAAGAGTATAAAAATGTGAAAGGGGGTAGTAGTTGTCTTTGTTTTTATGTGATGCAATTATATGCCTAGAGAACCCAAGAGAATCCAGTAGAAAAACCGTAGAAACAATAAGAATTCAATAAAGTACCTGTCACGATGCTAATATATAAGAAGCAGCAGCTCTCCTATATACAAATTACAAGTAGAAAATGTAATGACATGCATATGTATGTGTATATATATACGAGATGTATGAAATGATGATTGCCAAGCTATTATATAATTATTCATGTACAGTGGTGAGGTTTCAAGTGTTTTTTACTTTCTTTGTACCTTTATGTATTGTTCCAAAAAAATGTTTACAATGGACGTGTATTTTATGTAACTTTTTAAAAAGTTACTTCTATTGTAAGAAAAAAGATAATAAATTGCAATAGAAGAACCCAGTTATAACTGCAAGATAAATATATAACAATTAGAAATAAATTTAACAAAAAAAAAAGAAGAAAACTTAATAGCCTTGATGGATATAAAAAGAAAACTTATCTAAATTATAAGACATCCCCTATTATTGAATAGAAAGTCTTAGAATTATAAATACAGCAATTCTGCCTTCAGTTAGTCTATAAGTGTAATGGTTATATTAGAACAGCCCAAGTTTACTGCAGTTACAAATTAACCCTGAAATCCCCCTGGCTGACACTGAGTTTCTTGCTCAGTCATGCCACAATTCCATCGTGGGCTGATAGGAGTCTCTGTCTGCATAGAGGTCTAGACCCATTCAGGGGTCTAGACTCTCTGAGGCTGTGCCATCTTGGAGTTACATCATCTGAAAGAAGTACCACGCTCAGAGGCTGTGGCAGGAAAAGAAGGAGGGGAGTCAAAATCCAGCAACTAAATGTTTTGGCCTGGAAACATCACATGACATTTGGCTGTTGGCCAGACTAATCACATAACCCCACCTGAATGCAGGGAGGCAAGGAACTTCAGTCTTTCATACGTGCAGGAATCAGAAAAGAGCCAGATACTGGTGAACACTCGTAGGTTTCAATAAAAATGCCATTGAATTCTTGGGAAGAAACTAGACAAGCTATAAAACTTTATATGATCACGCCTGTAATCCTGGCACTTTGGGAAGCCAAGGTGGGCAGATCATGAGGTCAGGAGATCAAGACCATCCTGGTTAACACAGTGAAACCCCGTCTCTACTAAAAATACAAAAAATTAGCCGGGCATGGTGGCGGGCGCCTGCAGTCCCAGCTACTCGCGAGGCTGAGGCGGGAGAATAGCGTGAACCCAGGAGGCAGAGCTTTCAGTGAGCTGAGATCGTGCCACTTCACTCCAGCCTGGGTGACAGAGCGAGACTCTGTATCAAAAAAAAAAAAGACTTTATATGAAAAGAATGTCAACATATTAAAATATATTATCAAACCTTGGTAACTAAAACAGTTTGTTACTGACAATGAATTTGACAGACTCCAGAAATAGACTTAAGCATATGAGAAATTTAGTAATTATGAAATAGTATTTTAAATTAGTTGGGTAAAAGAATTATTAATAAATGGCATTAGGATAATTCACTGGCCATCTGAGGGAGAAAATGAACATAAATCTTTACACCATTCATTACTCTAAAATACATTTTGGATGAATCAAAAAATTAAATGTTGAAAAAAATGAAACTGAATAAGTCGTAGAAGAAAACATGGAAAATGTTTCATCTTAGGTTATATACCTTTCTAAGCAAAACCCAAAACCTTTCAAAGAAAACTTGATGAAATACCTAAAAGTTAAAATTCTGTTGCCTTACCTCATCCCCTGCAAAAATTATAATCAGAGTCAAAAGAAAAAGTTAACAACATGAGGAAGGGGGAGATACTGATATGTAAAGACCAATTTTCTTAATTTATAATGGGATCTTTAAAAATCAGTAGGGATTGGCTGGGCGTGGTGGCTCATTCTGTAATCCCAGCACTTTGGGAGGCCAAGGAGGGTGGCTCTCTAGAGGTCAGGAGTTCGAGACTAGCCGGGCCAACATGGTGAAACCCCATCTCTACCAAAAAATACAAAAAAAAGTAGCCAGGCATGGTGCCACACACCTGTAGTCCCAGCTACTCAGGAGGCTGAGGCGGGAGAATTGGATGAACCTGGGAGACAGGCTGCAGTGAGCCAAGATCGCGCCTGGGGCAACAGTGAGACTCTGTCTCAAAATAAAACAAAATCAGTAGGTATCAAGAACTTTAAATGGTCTGAGATTTTTTTCCCTATTTAATACATCATGAGAACTTGAAAATCAACATGTGAATAACTGTAGTGTCTGAAATTTTATCCCTTTGCAAGTTAGCCTGCACAGTTTCATGGATGCTTGCAGAAGATACAAGACTATTGAGTCAGACACAAAGAATTTTATTATCGTAATGTAGCAACAACATGAGTAACATATTTGTGTCAGTTGCCCCTTGCCTCCCAAGCCCCATGGGCATGATGCTGAGAGGCCCAGGTAGATGCTGCCCACAGAGCAGATTCACATCACAGCTGAGGACCCTCATCTTAGTGGTCTGAATGTTTGGTAATGGGCAGTAAACAAGCCTTCCTGAGCTTTGCTGCAGTGGGAGGCATTGTGTATTCATGATACTGGACAGTAAGCAAAGCTGTCCTGTGCTCCTGAGGAACAGTGCTGTCCACTATACAAACAGTTCTCCTGCCTCAGCCTCCTGAGTAGCTGGGATTACAGGCGCATGCCACCATGCCTTGCAATTTTTGTATGTTTAGTAGAGATGGGTTTCACTGTGTTGGCCAGGCTGGTCTCAAACTCCTGGCCTCAGGTGATCCGCCTGGGCCTCCCAAAGCACTGGGATTACAGGTGTGAAAACTTGAAGATATAATCTGGAACAAAAATGCAGTCGGTGCCTCTGATAGATGTACAGAAACGTGAGACCTAGCTGGGCACGGTGGCTCAAGCTTGTAATCCCAGCACTTTGGGAGGCTGAGGCGGGCAGATCATGAGGTCAGGAGATTGAGACCATCTTGGCTAACATGGTGAAACCCCATGTCTACTAAAAATACAAAAAATTAGCCAGGCGTGGTGGCGGGTGCCTGTAGTCCCAGCTACTCGGGAGGCAGAGGCAGGAAAATGGCGTGAACCCAGGAGGTGAAGCTTGCAGGGAGCCGCGATCGCGCCACTGCATTCCATCCAGCCTGGGTGACAGAGCGAGACTCCATCTCAAAAAAAAAAAAGAAATGTGAGACCCATGGAGAACAGTCTTGCACAGTAAGTTACCTAACAACCCATTAGAAATCTGGGCAAAGGATATAAACAAGACACAAGAAGAGAAATCCACAAATGACTAATAAGCATGTGAAAAATGTTTAACTTCATTCACAATTAAAGACGTACATATTCAGGCCAGGCCTATGGCTCACACCTGTAATTCCAGCACTTTGGGAGGCCGAGGCAGGTGGATCACCTGAGGCCGGGAGTTTGAGACCAGCCTGGTCAACATGGTGAAACCCCATCTCTTGTAAAAATACAAAAATTAGCGGGGTGTGGTGGCGCATGCCTGTAATCGCAGCTATTTGGGAGGCTGAGGCAGAAGAATCGCTTGAATGAGGGAGGCAGAGGTTCTGGTGAGCCAAGATCACGCCACTGCACTCCAGACTGGGCGACAGAGCAAGACTCCGTAAGACATGCAAATTTAAACATTAATAAAATACCATTTTTCATCTATCAGAAAAGCAGACATCAAAAAAGTTGTACCCAGTGCCTACTTTGAGGTCATGACAGAAGCAGCCACTCTTTTATTTGTGCAGATAAATACACTGGTTTTTTTCTTTTTCTTTTTTTCCTCTCTGCCTATCATCTTGTAAATATACTGTTAAGAGAATAAAGCAAGGTACAGAAATATGTGAAGAGATTGTTCCCATTATGTAAAACAAGGAGATGTGCGTGTACATGTATGCACTTTTGATAAGAATAGAATATCAGCCAGGCGCAGTGGCTCACGCCTGTAATCCCAGCACTTTGGGAGGCTGAGGCAGGTGAATCACCTGAGGTCAGGAGTTTGAGACCAGCCTGACCAATATGGTGAAACTCCATCTCTACTGAAAATACAAAAATTAGCTGGACGTGGTGGCGGGTGCCTGCAGTCCCAGCTACTCGGGAGGCTGAGACAGGAGAATTGCTTGAACCTGGGAGGCAGAGGTTGCAGTGAGCCAAGATTGCAACATTGCACTCTAGCCTGGGTGACACAGCAGGACTGTCTCAAAAAAAAAAAAAAAAAAAAAAAAAAAGAATAGAATATTTCTGGATGGAAACAAAGAAATTGGGAACTCATGTCTGGGGAATGGAACTGGGAATCAGAGTGGAAGAACTCTTCATCATTTATCCTTCATGTTTGAATTTTTAACCATGTGCATATTACTTTTTCAAAAACTTTATTGAAATATTTAAAAATAAAAATTTCATGAAGTCACAAAAGCTGGAAACCAGTGAACCTTGAGTAAGACCGCACATTACAGAGGGCATGATCCTCAACATCCTACAAAGAGAAACATTTTTTTTCAGGCAGGGAAGAATTTACTTTCATATTAATAATTTTTGGCTGGACACAATGGCTGACACTTGTAATCCCTGCACTTTCTGAGGCTAAGGTGGGAGGATCACTTGAGCCCAGGAGTTTGAAACCAGCCTGAGAAACATAGCGAGATCTCATCTCTACTAAAAATAGAAATAAAAACATTAGTTGGGTGTGGTGCTGTGTGTCTGTAGTCCCAGCTACTTGGGAGACTGAGGCAGGAGGATAGCTTGAACCCAAAATTTCAAGGCTGCAGTGAGCTGTGATCTGGACTCCAGCCTGGGTGACAGAGTGAGACACTGTCTCAAAAACAAAATAAAAACTAAGAGAATTTTCATACTTTGTTTACTTTTGTTTGCTTTTGAGACAGAGTCTTTCTTGCTCTGTTGCCCAGGCTGAAGTGCAGTGGTGCAATTAGCTCACTATAACCTCAAACTCCTGTGCTCAAGGGATCCTTCTGCCTAAGCCTCCTCAGTAGCTGGGACCACAGGCATATGCCACCGTGCCTGGCTAATTTTTGTATTTTTTGTAGAGACGGGGGTTTCACCATGTTGCCTAGTCTGGTCTCCAACTTCTGAGCTCAAGCAGTCGGGCCACCTCAGCCTTCCAAAGTGCTGTGATTACAGTCAGGAACCACTGTACCTGGCTTTTATTGTTTTAATGGAAAAAACTGAGTTTTCTTTTAACTTTTTTATTTATTTGTTTGTTTTTAGACAGAGTCTCACTCCATCACCCAGGCTGGAGTGCAGTGGCGCGATCTTGGCTCACTGTAGCCTCCACCTCACGGGTTTAAACAGTTCTCCTGCTTCAGCCTTCCAAATAGCTGGGACTACAGGTGTGCACCACCACACCCAGCTAATTTTTTTTTTTTTTTTTTTCTTTTTCACCATGTTGACCAGACTGGTCTCGAACTGCTGACCTCAGGTGATCTGCCTGCCTTGGCCTCCCAAAGTGCTAGGATTATAGGCATGAGCCACAGCACCCAGCCTGTTTGTTTGTTATGTATTTTTTGAGACAGTCTCGCTCTGTCGCCCAAGCTGGAGTGCTGTGGCGTGATCTCGGCTCACTGCAAGCTCCGCCTCCTGAGTTCATACCATTCTCCTGCCTCAGCATCCCAAGTAGCTGGGACTACAGGCGCCTGCCACCACGCCCGGCTAATTTTTTAGTTTTTGTATTTTTAGTAGAGAAGGGGTTTCACGGTGTTAGCTAGGATGGTCTCCGTCTCCTGACCTCGTGATCCGCCCGCCTCTGCCTCTCAAAGTGCTGGGCTTACAGGCATGAGTCACCGCGTCCACGCCGTTTGTTTTATTTGTAAGTGCTCAGATTTTGAAGTCAGATGGACCAAGGTTCAGATCCTGATTGTTCCAGTTAGTAGACTTTGGGCAAACTATATAACCCCTGAAGCGTTACTTACCTAAGACTTAGAGATGCTAAGGTCATACACGTTACAAAGGGCAGAACCGGAATTTCAGCGTTAAGTCCATCTAACTCCAAAACCCTGTGCTCTTACTCAGTGCCATGTCCACTAATAAAACTTAGCAGAAGTGGACCACTTAATAGAGTACGTTAGTCTCTTCAAGCTGCCACCTCAAAACACCACAGGCTGGGCAGCTTAAACAATAAATGTATTTCTCACAGTTCTGGAGGCCAAGAGTCCAAGATAAGGCACCAGCAGAGCCAGTTTCTGGTGAGGCCTCTTGCCCAGCCTGCACACAGCACCTTCTCACTGTGCCCTTTGTGTGGCCATTTCTTTGTGTACACAGAGAGAAAGGGACAGAGAAAGCCCTGTTGTCTCTTCCTCTTAGAATGACACTAGTCTTTACGGTAGAAAAGAAAGTTCATAGTTAACATTTATAAGATTATTTAATGTACTTACAAAATTGTAATAAAAACTCTTACTTTATTAGAGCATTAGTTTGGATGAATTCAAGTCATTTTGCCATTTTACAACTCACTTGGAAGACTTTGCTATTGCCATGCAGATGTTCAGTTTAGCTCACCGTCCTGTCAGACTAGGTAAGTTATATGAAAAACCATTTAATTTTTATCATCTATAAACAGTTTTACTATATTCTCCAACTAAATGCTACCAATCAAGGAACAAATTATAAGTAAAAATAGTTGATTGACCTTTTAATTCAGTGTGGTTATTCTAGATTTAGAATACCAGTACTCCAGTTTAATGGTTACTTTCTATACTTTTATTTTCTCATTCTCCTAAAAAGAAGGAAGAAGGCTGGGCATGGTGGCTCACGCCTGTAATCCCAGCACTTTGGGAGGCCAAGGTGGGCGGATCACAAAGTCAGGAGTTCAAGACCAGCCTGGCCAACATGGTGAAACCCCGTCTCTACTAAAAATACAAAAATTAGCTGGGCGTGGTGGCAGGCACCTGTAATTCCAGCTATTCGGGAGGCTGCGGCAGGAGAATCGCTTGAACCCGGGAGACGGAGGTTGCAGTGAGCCAAGATCATGCCACTGCACTCCAGCCTGGGCGACGAGCAAGACTCGTCTCAAATATATGTCTAGAGCATTGATTAAAATAGCTCATTTGTCTTGCAGTGACTCTCCTGACATTCGTCAGCTTATGGTTTCAATATTTTCTTCATGGGTATTTTTGTTTTTGTTTTACTTTCCAAATAATAAAAATTTGGATTTGCTTTTACTTCTCAAATAATGAAAATTTAGATTAATTTCACTTAGACTATTTCACATAGTTGATAAGTTGTTTTATGTTTGTTTGTTTGTTTGTTAGCTGAGTTTAAGAGAGCTGTGAAAGTAGCAACAGGACAAGAACTCTCAAACAATATTTTGGACACTGTCTTCAAGATCTTTGATTTGGATGGTGATGAATGCCTTAGTCATGAAGAGTTTCTTGGGGTGTTAAAAAACAGAATGCATCGAGGTTTATGGGTAACAGATTTTTTTATATAATACATGTTTACATTGTCATTAACTGAATGATATTAAACCTAGAATTTGGGCAATTGTACAGTCTTTAAATGGAGTTTTCATCACTTATAAAAAGACTATAAGCTGTAATTGAAATACAGAACTATATTTTATACATGAGATTAAACATCTTTGCTTTTTAAAAAATAATCTGAATCTAATAAGAAATCACTATTTAAAGTTACTGTGAGCTACGATCGCACCACTGCACTCTAGTCTGTGCAACAGAGCAAGCCCTTGTCTCCAAAAAGAAATAAACAATTTTTTAAAAAAGAAATTACTATTCAGAAATGTAGCCTAGCTGGACATGGTGGCTCACATCTGTAATCCCAGCACATTGTGGGAGGCTGAGCCGGGTGGATCACTTGAGGCCAGGAGTTCCAGACCAGCTTGGATAACATCATGAGACTCTGTTTCTACAAAAAAAGGAAAAAAAATCATAGCCTAGGATTTGACTAACGACATGTAATTAATATATGTAAATTCAAATCCCAGCTCTACTGTTTATTAACTGCTTAATCTTGCAAAGCCACTTAATTTTTTTTAGTCTCAGATTCTTTACCCATACCATGAGGAAACTAATCTACCAGAAAGCATTATTGTGAGAATTTAATCTAAAATACTTAGTATGGTGGCTGAGATTATGAAGTAAATTTCACTATTAGCATTATTCCCTCAAAGTCACATATGAGTCTATACTTGTGGGACAAATCAAATTCAGATTTTTGTTCAGATTAGAATGTGCTAGAAGCACTCTCAGAAAAGAAGTCAGCCAGGGGAAGACTAGGGTCCAAAGAGAATCTACATGGTTGGTAGGTAGGCAAGAAGAAAGGAAGGAGAGAGAGAGAGAATATGGTACTATTCATGAAAATAAAGCCATTTACAACTTAGAAAAGCAATTCCATTTCCTGCAACAAACATAACTTAGGGAAAAATAAATACTATTTTCATTAGCAAACATATTAATATTTTATAAGCTTTGCAGTTATCCAACACCCATAAATATATTCCAGGAAATTAAGCCAGTCTTTTCAGTTCACAATTGAGTGTACCTGGGAGTCTCTTTGCCCTTTCTCAGAAGACATCAAAAAGAAAAGCTGTAAATCAGTCATAAGAAAAAGAACATATATAATCTGGAGTAGAACTGTGCTTCCACTTGGCTACTTTTCATCAGTGCTATGCTCCTGTGGTCACCCGGATCCAAATATTTCCTAACCTTTACCTATTCGTTTTGTTGAGAGTAGTAGTAATCCACATGTACTTTTAGCTAACAAAACACTTCCATGAATTAGATTATTTCTTGAAACTTTTCATCAAATATTTTGTGACCTTTTTTTTTTTTTAAATTTTAGCCAATGTTAAATCAAAGCTTTAGGCTTATAATTTTATTCTACATAGCTAAATAAAGTTCACCAGAAAAAAAAAGAAAGATTATAAAACATTATAAAAGGAAAACATTATAAAGTAATTAGATTTTAAAGCCAGTATGTGAAAGAAGAGATGGCCCAAAGTCTTCATTACCCTCTTACAGAAGAAACTCCATTAATGTGTGCTGAGTCTGGTTCCACTCCCAAGTAACCTTAAGCGTAGTCACATTCACTTTTTGTCTTTTACCCTCATTTTCAGTTCTGTTGTGATCATCTTTTACAACATAATTCACCCTCAACTACTTTTGGAGGAGTGTGGGAAGGAAATAAACAGTAACGTAAAGTACACATGAAATCACGATTAACCTTGAAGACAATGACCCCTTGATTTTTACTTTCGGTTAACAGGTACCACAACATCAGAGTATACAAGAATACTGGAAGTGCGTGAAGAAAGAAAGCATTAAAGGAGTAAAAGAAGTCTGGAAACAAGCTGGAAAAGGTCTTTTTTAATAAAAGATACATGAGTATGGCAGTTATATTGTTCCAAATGTCAAAATTTGTGATTTTTTAGAAGTACTAGCTATTTATCTTCCTAAGTCTTCATTGATATTCTGTGTGATACAAGCATGTCTTGTACTTGCTTTCTGATTCATAATTTTATTAAAGAACTTAGTAGAAAGAAAAGTAAGTATAAAAATGATATTGGATTCTGTCAGAAGGCCTAGATTTGAAATAATGTTTTGTACTTCGGTAAGATGGAAAACTTAGTGATTCACTGATTTCTTAGACACTCTAATATGATACGCTTTCTGGAAGGATAAAACAAGTACATATGAGAAAAAGTACTTGAGACCAAGGCTGGCATCAATTCCAGACATCCTCATGTTCCTAATAGGCTAAATGAAGTTGAAAACTTATTTCAGATTTTTCTCATCTGTACCTTATATCTCATAAATTTATTGTATATTTTATGTCAGTAGCTTAGATGTTTATTGTCTTTAAAATAACATGTAAACTTCAATGTTCTATTTGGAAGCAGAATAAAATATTTACATAGATACAAAAAATACTGAGGTGCTTTTTATTTTACATGTGTTTTTAAAACTACTTTAAAAAAATTGTAAATACTCTCATCCCTTGCTAGCCTCATTAGTTCTTAAAACCTGGTGTAGTTGGGAGAAATTTTGATCCCAAGGTCAGGGTCTCATGGGATATATTAGGTTGTGGGAAACATATGTTGCCAGAAAGTAATTGGCATTAAACTAAATATCAAATGGCATTTTTTAAAACATGGTAAATAAAAATTATAAAAAAACGTGTCTCAGACACACAATTTAGAAAATTGCAAATATATAAAACCAGTTCCATTCTCTAGAGAACTGGCTGATTCCAAGGCTGTGACAGGGAAAGTCCAAGATAAGCCTAGAATATATTGTGCCTAAAAGTAAAGATGGGCTCAGAAAATGGTGAAGAGTCAGAAGGACAAAGCCAGCTTGAAGGGGCTGCCCATGTGAAATCTGGTTCAGTTTGAGGGTCAGAATAATTAATGTCAGTAATAGATTATAGCCTATTGAATAAAATAAGAATTCATGAGTTTACACCAAAAATTAATGAGGCCAGAGAAACCTCTCCCTTATTGTTGAAGGATAATGCCTTGAAATATGTTAATCCACTAAATTGAAAAACTCTCCCTCACAGTTTAATGATTGAAATTGACAAGAGGCAAAAGCTTTTGTCCATTTATTACAAAAAATATTTTGCTCCTGATTAAAAAACAAATTTGCTCTAATGAATTGTTTTATAAATAATTGCTTATAAAATAATTTTTTCTCTCTCTCATAAAACCAAAAGAAAAGATACACAATGCAAGAAAGTATAAGTATGAATGAATGAATCCTCCACCATTTTCTCTGTCAGCCACGAAAATGCTGACTCCTCACCTGTCTTAACAGATGCCCTTATGGGTCAAGATTAGGGGCACAAAAATCCAAAAATTAAGATGGTTTCTCATGCCTTCACAGGCTTCACTTTCTCAGCCTCACCTGGCACTGATTTGTCTGTCCCACTTTCCACAGCATTCCATGAATACTATTTTGTGCTCCAGCGACATAAAGCTCCTGGCCTTTCCTCACCTACACCATGTGCGTTTCATATATCCCTACCTCTAAGCTTGTATACATGCCATTTCCTTCTGACAGCGATGCCTTTCCCTCGCTTTTTTTTTTTCTTTTTTGAGACGGAGTCTTGCTGTGTTGCCCAGGCTGGAGTGCAGTGGCACAATCTCGGCTTACTGCAAGCTGTGCCTCCTGGGTTCACTCCATTCTCCTGCCTCAGCCTCCTGAGTATCTGGGACTACAGGCACCCGCCACCACGCTTGACTCATTTTTTTGTATTTTTTAGTAGAGACAGGGTTTCACCATGTTGGCCAGAATGGTCTTGATCTCCTGACTTCGTGATCCACCCGCCTCGGCCTCCAAAAGTGCTGGGATTACAGGTGTGAGCCAATGCACTTGGCCCCCTCGCTATCTTCTTGATGAAATTTAGACATCAAGGTGCTACCCACATACCAAGTTTATATCTACTAAAGTATTAAGAGCAGGAGCACTCCTTAGTCATCTTTATATACCAGTCTAAGCTGAATCCCTGGCTTATAGTAGGCATCCAACAAATATTTGTTGAACAGAAGGAAAGAAGAGAGGGAGGGAGGGAAGAAGGGAGGAGATTTGGGATGGGAGGAGCTAGTAAAGTTCATGAGTTAATCAAGAAGTATGCCAAAAACCTACTAGGCACCAAGCATACAATGGTGAAATAAATGGTTCCTGCTGTCATGGAACTTACAGAAGGTGAAGACTGAAAACTAACCAGGAAGCATTTTAAGTATATATATACAATTACAAACATTAAAAAAAAAAAAAGTGATGTTAGAGATCAGAAGACTTACAACAAGAGTATTTAGAGGGTTGAGGATACAGTTTTCTGTTTTTCAAGGCTAAAAGAAAATTACTATAACTGAAAAGATTTCTGAAAATGAATAATGTTTGTCATGTCATTGCTACAAAAGTACTTGATCCCATTTGAAAAAAATAGGGATAAATATCTGTATCAAATAAGCAAACTAGATTTGCCAGTGTCTCCTAAGAGTACGGAGACATTTACCTTGAAAGCACCTGGATTTCCTAAAAATCTAAACTGAATGAATCTTCAGTCATTTGTTTCTTTACAATCATTTTGTTAAATAAATGATCACTGGGTCTAATATTCTGGTAGATAGCTTGTATTTCTCTGCTTATCCCTTCAAGGCGGGAGACAGTTGCAGGGGATATCTGAGCCTTGCCTTCATGGATCTTCTCCTTGCCCATCCCCTCAGGAATCTCATCACACCTCTGGCTTCTGTTCTCTCCTCACCTTCAGGCCCAGTTGCTTTCTAGATTTCTCCATTTGGTTTGTCCAACTCAGCACATCCAAAACTGACCTGATTATGTCCCCCTCTTTTTCCAAACCTCATTTCTTCACATGTCCTCTGCCTTAGCGAGCGGGTCTCCTACAAGAAGCCAACTGGGAACCAGACAGTCATCCCGGATCCTCACTCCCTTACTCCTCCATAGTCAATCATGTCCTGTGAATTCTGCTTCCTCAAAATCGCCAAACGTGCTCCACCTTACAACGCCGTTGCCACTGCCTTAGTGCAAGCCCTGATCATTCATTACTTAGATGATCTCCATAGAATCCTAACTTGCCCTTTGTCCGGCCCCTTGTAAGGCACAGCAATTAAGCATCCAAACTCTGCTGTTAGACTACCTGGATTCAAATCTCAGCTTCACCACATTAGTTATATAACTCACCATATACCATTTGGCAAAGTACTTGGCCTCTCTGTGCCCATTTTTAATCTAAAAAGGAATGATTTTAGTTGTGATATCATAGCCTTTTTGTGAGGATTGAGATGATATGTAAAACGCACTGGAGTAAACCTTTAGCAGCTTTTAAATATTAATGCTGTTAACTTCTTATTTCAGATCCTCCTTCACAACAGACTTATTTTCTGAAACATAAATCTGATCATGTCACTACGCTTCTGATAATCTTATGACACTAAAATCGCTTAAAAAATAAAATTCAACTCTACATGATCTTGCCCCATCTATCTTTCTCATATCCTAACACTTGCCACCACACACCTTACACTACAACAATACTGAATTACTTGCCATCACCCCACTTGGCCACGTTCTCACTCTCCAAGTGTTTGCACTTACTAGTGCTTCTGTTGAAGATGCTCCCACCTGCCTAACTTCAGGTGCCATCTCATCTGTGAAGTTTTCCATTTTTCTCCCTGCTTTTCCCTCAAATTCATTTAGGGATACATGCTGTTAGTTCCCTCACACATTTCTGTCCACATATCTTTCAAGCCTCATTGAAGTATACTGGAATTCTTTTATGTATTTGCCTCTTACCCTTGGCTATGAGCTTATTGATAGCAACAACATGACTCCTTTAACACTATCTCCCAGCATCCATCAAAGAGCTAGCACATACTGGTTGCTCAAAAAAATGTTTGACCTATGAATGAGTTAACAAAAAGGAAAGTGGAACAAGAGGTAACCCTGGGCCGGGCGTGGTGGCTCACGCCCACCGCTAGTCCCAGCACTTTGGGAGGCTGAGGCAGGCGGATCACCTGAGGTCAGGAGTTCAAGACCAGCCTGGCCAACATGGCAAAACCCCAACTCTACTAAAAATACAAAAATTAGCCAGGCATCCTGGCATGTACCTGTAGTCCAAGTTACTCAGAAGGCTGAGACAGGAGAATCACTTGAACCTGGGAGGCAGAGATTACAGTGGGCCAAGATTGTGCCACTACATTCCAGCCTGAGTGACAGAGGGAGATTCGATCTCAAAAAAAAAAAAAAAAAAAAATTCCTCTATGTGCTTTAGCTGTCCTCACATGTCAGCTTTTCTGTTACAGGACTGGACAGGAGAGAGTAGATGGCTTAAGGGAGCTTTAAGACAGCTCTGGTTTGGCCTCTGCTTTGGACATAGATAGCAAATATCAAGAGAGACTGGCCAGCGGTTCTGATATGGTTAGAAAGCAGAACAGGTTGTGGGAATGGAAATAAATTGAAATGTCCTCCCAAAGTTTGGAAACAAGGTTACCCTCCAGGTGTTAAATCATAAAAATCAAAGCATAATGTAGAGGCCAGGCATGGTGGCTCATGCCTGTAATCCCAGCACTTTGGGAGGCCAAGGCAGGAGGATCACTTGAAGTCAGGAATTCAAGACCAGCCTGGCTAACATGGTGAAACCCCACCTCTACTAAAAACATGAGATTAACCAGGTGTGGTGGCAGGCACCTGTAATCCCAGCGACTCAGGAGGCCAAGGCAGGAGAATCGCTTGAAATCAGGAGGCAGAGGTTGCAGTGAGCCAAGATTGCACTCCAGCCTGAGCAACAAAGTGAAACTCTTCTCAAAAAAAAAGGCATAATGTAGGGAATGATGTCAGGGAAGATGGCAGAGCAAGAGGCTCCAGGAATCTGTCCCTTCACCTAACAACTGTTGAACTGGCAGGAATTGTCTTATTTTGGAACATTTCTGACATTCGAGGGAGAGCTTGATGAAGTTGCTAGTAAATTTTGGTGAACTTCAGCCTTTTGTGATTGTAGCAGCAGCAGCAAAAAGCCTGCCACCCAGCACCAGCAAACTGTCAGGGAAGCAGCCCACATTCCTGGTGCAGCTTTCTGGAACCAGTGTGGGCACAAAAGACCTTATCCTCCAGGAGTGGGGGTCATGTGTTTTGCTAGCTGCTTGCTGATTTTGATAAAGTGATGAGGGGCCAGGCCAGAGGCCAACCATTTTTTAATGCCCACTTCACAAGCTGAAGCAGCTTCCCAGCCACAAGAGATTTAAAGAGACAGGATATCTTCCCTCCCTCTTGAGAGTCAGACATTTAAGGACATTTTTATCAGGTTACTGGCTAACTGTAGAGATAATGGAAAATAAACCTCAATAGCCACACACAACAAGGAAGATACACTTTGCAAAAATTGTTTGGAAAAGGCACATATAGGAATGGGTCTAGCCCACAACAAGCAAAAACAAGCAATCCCTAAGGAGTAGAATTAGATTCCAGAGTTACTACAACATAATGCTCAGAATAACCAGTTCTCAACAAAAAATTATAAAACATGTAAAGCAACAGGAAAGGATGATCCATTCACAGGATATGAAGAATTTCACAGAAACCATACCTAAAGAAGACCAGACTTTGGAATTATTAGTCAAAGATGTTAAATCAATTGTTTTAAATATGTTCAATATGTTTTCTAAAGGAAACCATGAATAAACACTAATAGAAATCAAGAAAACAATGTCTGAACAAAATGAAAGTATAAATAAAGAGACAGAAATTATAAAAAGGAGCCAAACAAATTCTGGAGCTGAAATCTGCAATAACTGAAATGAAAAATGCAATAGAGGGATTCAACAGCAAGTTTGAACAAGGAAAAGAGAGGACTGGCAAAATTGAAGATAAAACATTGAAAATTACCCAGTCTAAGGAAAAGAAAGAAAGAGTGAAGAAAAATGAAGAGAGCCTGAGGAACCTATGGGACCTTATCAAGCATACCAAATACACATTATAGGAATCCCAGAAGGAGAAGACATAAAGAAAGTAGCAGCAAAAAATTTGAAGAAATAATAGCTGTCAAATTCCCAAATCTGATTAAAAACATGAATATATACATCTAAGAAGCTCAATGAACTCCAAGCAGGAAAACTTTGAAGAGATACACACTGAGACATATAGTCGAATTATCAACTCCCATAGACAAAAAGATAATTTCGAAAGCATCAAATAGAAGTGACTCATGCAGCCGGGTGTGGTGGCTCATGCCTGTAATCCCAACACTTTGGGAGGCTGAGGTGGGCAGATCATGAGGCCAGGAGAGTGAGACCATCCTGGCTAACACGGTGAAACCCCATCTCTACTAAAAATACAAAAAATTAGCCGGGCATGGTGGCGGGCAACTGTAGTCCCAGCTACTCGGGAGGCTGAGGCAGGAGAATGGCCAGAACCTGGAGGCAGAGCTTGAGTGAGCCAAGATCACGCCACTGCAGTCTAGCCTGGGCGACAGAGCGAGACTCCGTGAAAAAAAAAAAAAAAAAAAAGAAGTGACTCATGCATGTACAAGAGACCTTCAATAAGAATGACAGTTTATCTTCCACTAGAAACCATGGAGGCCAAAAGGCACTGGATGACATATTTAAAGTCTTGAAAGAAAAAGACTGTCAACCAAGAACTGTATATACAGCAAAACTATCCTTCAAGAATGAAGGAGAAATTAAGATATATCCAGATTTAAAAGACTGAGTCTTATTACCAGTACTGCCCTATAAGAAATGCTAAAGGGAGTGCTTCAGACTGAAATGAAAAGACAACAGACAGTAATTCAAAGACAGAAGAAAAAAAAATACTACTAAAGGTAACTTCATAAGTATATATAAAAGCCACTAGGCCACAAATAGGTGGAAATTAACAACCCACTCAACCAATGCCTCAAAGAAAAGGGAAATGAGAACATACGTTGAGACAAATAAAAATGAAAACACAACAGCAAAACTATGAGATGCAGTGAAAGCAGTGCTAAAGAGGGAAATTTTTTTTTGAGGGGGGAATGAAGTCTTGCCCTTGTCCCCCAGGGTGGAGTGTAATGGCACGATCTCAGCTCACTGCAACCTCTGCCTCCCGGGTTCAAGCAATTCTCCTGCCTCAGCCCCCGCAAGTAGCTGGGATTACAGGCACCTGCCACCATGCCCGGCTAATTTTTGTATTTTTAGTGGAGACGGGGTTTCACCATGTTGACCAGGCTGGTCTCAAACTCCTGACCTCAGGTGATCCACCCACCTTGGCCTCCCAAAGTTCTGGGATTACAGGCATGAGCCACCGTGTCCAGCCTTAAGAGAGAAATTAATAGCTGTAAATGTTTACATTTAAAAAGAACAATAATCTCAAATCAACAACTTTACACCTTAAGGAACCAGAAAAAGAACAAATGAAATCCAAAGACAGAAGGAAGGAAATAAAACCTAAACTATGATTTAATATATTGACAGAGGCTCCTTATGGACAAGTATGAGAGTTAAACACTCCAGGCCGGGTGCGGTGGCTCACGCCTGTAATCCCAGAACTTTGGGAGGCCGAGGCGGGTGGATGACCTGAGGTGGGGAGTTCGAGACCAGCCTGACCAACATAGAGAAACCCCATCTCTACTAAAAGTACAAAATTAGCCAGGCTTGGTGGCGCATGCCTATAATCCCAGCTACTTGGGAGGCTGAGGCAGGAGAATTGCTTGAACCAGGCAGATGGAGGTTGCAGTTAGTTGAGATCGTGCCATTGCACTCCAGCCTGGGCAACCAGAGCAACACTCTGTCTCAAAAAAAAAAAAAAAAAAAAAAAAAAAACCTCCAGAGGGCCCCGACATGGTGGTTCATGCCTGTAATCCCAGCACTTTGGGAGGCCAAAGCAGGAGGATCATTGAGGTCAGGAGTTCAAGACCAGCCTGGCCAACATGGGGAAACACCCCGTCTCTACTAAAAATACAAAAATTAGCCAGGCATGATGGGTTATGCCTGTAATCCCAGCTACATAGGAGGCTGAGGCAGGAAAATCACTTGAACCCAGGAGGTGGAGGTTGCAGTGAGCTGAGATTGCACTACTGCACTCCAGCCTGGGTGACAGAGTGAGACTCTGTCAAAAAAAAAAAGAAAGAAAAGAAAAAAAAGAAAAGAAAAGAAAGAGAAAGACAAAGAAAGAAAGAGAGAGACAGAAAGAGAAAGAAAGAAAGAGAAAGAAAGAAAAAGAAAGAAGAAAGAAAGAAGAAGAAAGAAAGAAAGAAGAAAGAAAGAAGAAAGAAAGAAAGAAAGAAGAAAGAAAGAAAGAAAGAAGAAAGAAAGAAAGAAAGAAAGAAAAAAGGGAAAATGCTCTTTTATAAAGTACCTGCATACCCTTGAAGTAGTATAGTGTTATTTCAAAGAGGACATGGACCCCCTTCTCTACAAAAAATTAAAAATAAAATAAATTAATCAGGCATAGCAATGCATACCTACAGCCCTAGTTACTCAAGAGGCTGAGGCAGGAGGATCGCTGGAGCCCAGGAGTTTGAGGCTGCAGTGAGCTGTGATTGCACTACTGCACTCCAGCCTGGGTGGCAGAGACCCTGTCCCCCCCATCCTACCCCACCCCCCCCAAAAAAAAGACGGAAAGAAAGAAGACATGGGTTAGTTATAAACGTATTGCAAACTTGAGGATATTGCAAACTCGAGGACAACCACCAAAAAAGTAAATAACTTTTTAAGTTATGTTCAAAGGCTCCCATAACAATAAAATACAAACCTTCACCGAGGTCTCAAGGTTCTTCCTGCCCCTGCCCCTGATGCTCCCAGCCTCACCTTCTCTCCTTCCCCCTCTTGCTCAACCACTATGGCCATCTTGTTTTCCCTGGAACCCCTCAAGCTCTCTCCTGCCTCAAAGTCATTGCCTTGCTATTCATCTGACCTATAATCTTCCAACTCTGGGTCTTTCATAGGACTCACCCCACTGCATCAGTCAGGTCTCTACTCCGTTATCCTTATGAAAAAGACCATCAGGGACACACTTCTGGTGTTTTAAGATGCCTGAGCCAGCCAAGTCCGCTCCCTCCCTGAAGAAGGGCTCCAAGAAGGCGGTGACCAAGGCGCGGAAGGATGGCAAGAAGCACAAGCGCAGCGGCAAGGAGAGCTACTCTGCTGAAGCAGGTCCACCCCGACACCCGCATCTCTTCCAAGGCCATTCGTTAATGACATCGTTGAGCGCATCGCGGGCGAGCCTTCCCTCCTGGCGCATTACAACAAGGGCTCGATCATCACCTCCGGGGAGATCCAGACGGCTGTGTGCCTGCTGCTGCCCGGGGAGCTGGCCAAGCACGCCGTGTCCGAGGGCACCAAGGCCGTCACCAGGTACACCAGCTCCAAGTAAACTTGCCAAGAAGAGACAACAGCCTTTAGACATATCTTTTCCCACAGTCGTCACTGCTGGACAGTGCTTCATCTTACAAATAAACCAATGAAAAATGAGTGATCCTAGAAGAAGATAAAAGGAGGTATTTTAAACAATCAAGGAAGGACCAATATACACCTAGCTAAGAAAAATTAGCCCCTTTTTTTCTGGGCATAAAAGAATTAAAATGTTCTTCATAGAAATTTATGAAATGAGAAACATAAAGACAAAATTAAAATAACTCCTAGTATCTCCTATTCTTTTTATATGTATATCATATATATTCATATTCATATATACATATATCTCACATCATGTATCTCATATATATAAAATAAACTTAGGTGTCATGCTATATATATATTTAGATAACTAAATATGCTTAGAAACAATTTTTAATGGATGCATAATTTATGGATATATTGATACATAATTAGTTCTTCATTATTGACTATTTCAATTGATTCCCATTTCTGTGCATTATAGATCATACAGCTCACACATCTTTGTACATAAATCTTTGTTCAAATATTATTTCCTAAGGATAGACTTCATGAAGTGGAAATACTAAATCAAAAGTGAAAAACATTTTCTAAGGTCCTTAACATATACATTGCCAAAAATTGCTGTTCGGGATCATGCCAATTTATAATCCCAACATAATATGGAAATTCCTGTTTTATAACACTTATAATAAATTTTTAAAAGCATTGTTAACCTAATAGGCCCCCAAAAAGAAAAAATTTGAAATTACATTTCCTTATTTAAATTAATGACTGTATTAGTGAGGGTCATTTTCCCATGTTTTTTATTAGCCATGACCCTATAAGAAATAAACTGCGCAGCAAAATGATAAACATGTTTTCAATCATTCCATAGGAAGGCACTATATAAAGAATAATACCTTAGGTTAAGTCCAAATAAATAATATTTATTAGGTGCCTCTTCTGCAGAGGATTCTGAAGGGATAATAAACTGCATTTAACTGCATGTAACTGAAACTACTTTTACCTACATTGTCTCTTATAAACATTGTAACTACTCTTCGAGAAAGTGTCTACTATGGACTGAATTGTCTCCCCATCCCCCCAAATTCATATATTGAAGCCCTGAACCCCAATACAACTGTATTCCTAGACAGGACTTGTAAGAGGTAATTAAGGTTAAATGAGGTCATTAGAATGAGTTCCTAATTGGCTAGGATTGGTGGCCTTATAAGTAGAGGAAGATTCTGCACTTGGTCCTCCAAATTAAATAATTCATTTTAAAAAAGTAGAAGAGAGAGAGCTCTGCGCACACACTGAGGAAAGGCCATGTGAGCTCACAGTGAGAAGGCAGCACTTACACACAAGAAAACTAACACTAGGAGAGAGAAAGTTAAACTTGTCCAAGGTCGCAAAAGCCAGAAGCGAATGAGGTGAGAAGTTGACCTTGTTCTCCTCAATCCGAGGCCAGGACTCTTCCACTCCACATGTAGATAGCCACCTCACAGTCAACAACCAAATGTCCCCAGAGTCAGCATTAGACCAAGATGTCTCACCAGGAGAATAATGTCTCATCTTGAATAAATATGTTCTAACATATTTATTGTTTACCCATGGAAAACATTGAACCTCAGGAGAAACAAAATGCAAAGTATGTACAAAACTGTGTTTACTACCTGACAGTGATATAAAGCTTAATGATATCCTTATAGTCTTGGAGGGGTTTGTGTATGTGGTGAAACAGGTGCTCACACAGTGCTGATAGACTGTAAATTGGTCTTAGAGAGAAAAATAAATAAACTGGAAGGAGAAAAAAAAAAAAAGACCATAACAAACCAATCCCCATTGTGCCCCCACCCTCTTTCCCTACGTTGTTTCTCTTACTAGAACTTGATCTCCACTTGAAGTGTGTATATATACATATATATAGATATCTGTTTTTATCTGCTTATCCTATTAGAATGTAAGTTCCATAAAAGCAGGGATTTTTTTTCCTTTTTAGAGACAGGGTCTCACTATGTTGTCCAGGCTAGTCCTGACCTCCTGGGCTCAAGCAATCCCCCTGGCTTAGCTTCCCGAGTAGCTGGGACTACAGCAGGAATTTTTCTTTATTCACCATTGTGTTCTTGAAACTTGAAACAGCACCTGTCATAGAGTAGATGTCCAATAAATATTTTTGAATCCCTGAAGAAATAAATAAATCATAAAGAGCATTGAGTCAGTCATGCAAGCATAGAAAAGAGGCCACAGAAACAAGCAGTGCAGTGGTCATCCAAGAGCTTTCCAAATAAAGGGAGCCCTAGCAACGAAGCATTCTCCTTTCGTGACAGATCTATTCCTATTTAAAGATGAGCACATTAGATTAGCAGAGCCTGTTGCTGTTAATCACATTATTGTGTTAGTACACCTTGTTCTGATTTTACGGTCTCCGAGCAACCTTCTGATAATCTGCTTTCCATATCATCTGCTTACAGGGAAGGAATACTCTTTGGTACTCCAATCCTTCCTGGCCACGCTGGGACCTTGATACAGGTTTCTCCATATGTAATCATTAAGACTCTTGGACAGAAACAACAGAAAGCCATCTCGAAATGGGTTAGACAAAAGAGGAGTGGATAGGAAAGGTCTACAGGAGTGTCACAGGGTCAAACCTGGGGAGGTCAGGGGAGCAGCTGGGACGTAGGAAAACTCCAACTGAGGACCTGAAGCCCTCGGAACTCTCACCAGGCTTTTCTCTACTTCGATCTGGGTAGCAATTTCATTCTCTTTTACTGTATGTACAACAGAGAAATTCTAACTATGCTCTCCCTAAGAGTCAAAAATCCCTGGGAAAGGGGCTGATTGGCTGCCCTGTCTGAACCAGGTTCTATTCCAGACCAATCCACTGCAGCCAGGAGGGCAGGGTCTATACCAACACGGCAGCTGCCACGCCCCTGCGCTGTTGGAGGGCAGCAGGGAAGGAACATTTTCTTTCTTTCTTTTTTTTGAGACGGAATCTCGCTTTGTGGCCCAGGCTGGAGTGCAGTGGCTCAATCTCGGCTCACTGCAAGCTCTGCCTCCTGGGGTTCACGCCATTCTCCTGCCTCAGCCTCCGGAGTAGCTGGGACTACAGGCGCCCGCCACTACGCCCGGCTAAATGTTTTTTGTATTTTTAGTAGAGACAGCATTTCACCGTGTTAGCCAGGATGGTCTCGAACTCCTGACCTAGTGATCCACCCGCCTCGGCCTCCCAAAGTGCTGGGATTACAGGCGTGAGCCACCGCGCCCTGCCGGAAGGAACATTTTCTAAAAGATGGGGGTGACTACTCCCAGATGGCAGCAAGGGTGCTGGGCGGAAGCAGTGGATTGTTACTCTAAGCTGTGCAATTCTGTAGGCTAAGACCAGCTTAGGAGACTCCAGGGGACTGCAGGGCAAATTACACTCAACACTAGAGGATCAGGGTGAAAGTCACAAATAAGTTTCAGGAGAACCTTCTTTTTTTTTTTTAGACAGAGTCTTGCTCTGGCTGGAGTGTGCAGTGGCATGATCTTGGCTCACTGCAACCTCTGCCTCCCAGGTTCAAGTTATTCTCGTGCCTCAGCCTACCAAGTAGCTGGGACTACAGGCATGCACCACCACAGCCAGCTAATTTTTGTATTTTCAGGAGACGGGGTTTCGTCATGTTGGCCAAGTTGGTCTCAAACTCCTGACCTCAAGTGACCCACCCACCTCAGCCTCCCAAAGTGCTGGGTGGGACTACAGACATGAGCCACCATGGCCAACCAGGAGAACTTTCAAATTGGCTGCCTGCCTCCAAGACATTGACATACTTATCCCTTTATAGCCAATACATTTGACAGCATGCAATAAATTGAGAGCTATGTACATGGTTTTAATTCAGTTCATAATATTTTGCTTTTTCTCTGCCTGGGGCATGTTTTACTTTTATTGTGGGCCAAGAGGTAAGACAGTAGGGATTTAAGTAAGCAGAGAGGACTCGTCTAGACCCTCAGCTACCAGCCTTTTGAGTCCTGGGTTTTCATTTTCTGATCTCATAAGTGATATTTCTGCCACCCCTCACCTCTGCCCCAGTGATGTATAAGCCAGGGAACAAGAAGAAAGGAGAAAAAGCAGTGCCCACGTTGCCGGGCGTGTGCCTTAAACAGTTCTCTAGATTCCAATGTCTCTGCCAACATCCTGCCAAAGAAGATCCAACATCAAGTGCACATGTGGAACAGCTGAACTCAACTCGAGCCAGTTAGGGAGAGAAGTTTCCATGCTCAGAGGAGGCACTCCTGACCCCAGTGGGTATCCCCTGTGATTTGTTTAACTTCACATTTTCTCACCTCTGCCTTGGAAGTGACAGGTGTTTAATTCTAAATTGTAACAGTTAATGGACTTTTAAAGACATTTTCCTGATCTTTTTCTGAGGGAGTACAAGGCAGACTTCAAAGTCAGAGTTCAATGCAGATAAGCACACAGATCCGTAGACGAAGGCGGCAGAGGAAAAGTGAGTCACTAAGTTTTCTTTAATGGAAACTGCATATCTTCAAAAGCTGGAGTGCAAACCGACACTAATACCACATCGATGCCATAGAATAAATGAGACAAAATAATGAAATGCAGGGAGAAAACTCGTATTGAGAAAAATTAAAAGAATCCTGCAAATCACTTGTAGCGTTACAGTTGATTTAAAGTGAAAGCATTTAATACAAATGTTCCACAAGGTGGCAGCCTTGCTTTTCCAAAAATTTTTTATCTGCCTTGCATACACCAAGCATGACTTTCCTTTCCTTTCCCTCCCTCCCTCCCTCCTTCCCTCCCTCCCTCCCTTCCTTCCTTTCTCTTTCTTTCCTTCTTTCTTTCCCTTTCTTTCTTTCTTTCTCTCACTCTCTTTCTCTTCGTTCCTTTGTCTTCCTTTCCTTTCTGTCTTTTTTTTTTTTTTTGAAACAAAAGCTCACTCTGTCACCCAGGCTGGAGTGCAATGGCACCATCTAGGTTCACTGCAACCTCCGCCTCCCGGTTAAAGCGATTCTCCTGCCTCAGCCTCCTGACGAGGTGGGATTACAGGCACCTGCCACCACACCCGGCTAAGTTTTGTATTTTTATTAGAGATGGGGTTTCGCCATGTTGGCCAGACTGGTCTTGAACTCTGGACCTCAAGTGATCCTCCCACCTCAGCCTCCCAAAATGCTGGGACTACAGGCGTGAGCCACCACACCCGGCCTTTTTTTTTTTTTTTTTTTTTTGACAGGGCCTTGCTCCACCCCGGCTGGAGTGAAGTTGAGGGTTCCTAGAACTCCTGGGCCCAAGTGATCCTTCCACCTCATCCTCCCAAATAGCTGGGATTACAGGCATGTGCCACTATACCCAGCTAATTTTAAAAATTTTTTTGTAGAGACAAGGTTCTTGCTATTTTGCCCAGGCTGGTCTCGAACTCCTGGCTTGAATCTATCCTCCCACTTCGGCCTCCCAAAGTGCTAGGATTACAGGGTGAGACACTGCACCCGGCCCACACGATTTTTTTTTTTTTTTTTTTTTTTTGCAAAAGAGTCTCGCTCTGTCACCCAGGCTGGAGTGCAATGGCGTGATCTCAGCTCACTGCAACCTCCGCCTCCCGGGTTCAAGAGATTCTCCTGCCTCAGCCTCCCAAGTAGCTGGGATTACAGGCACTCGCCACCACGCCCAGCTAATTTTTTGTATTTTTAGTAGAGATGGGGTTTCACCATGTTAGCCAGGATGGTCTTGATCTCTTGACCTCGTGATCTGCCTGCCTTGGCCTCCCAAAGTGCTGGGATTACAGGCATGAGCCACCATGCCCGGCCCACACATGATCCTTAACAGAAAAACTAACCATATAATAAGGAAGATATACAGAAAATTACAGAATATCTGAGAGATGACTTGCTTAATGAAGGAGAAACATTGTCGGAGGCTTTGAACTGACATGACTCAGCTAAATATTGACCAACTCAGAGAAATGAGCGCTTTACCACATTTACCATTAGCACGTGTTGTTTGTGTTTGCTTACAATCCGCAAAGAAGGAAATTAATGTTTGAAATCTCTATGCAACATCATGTTACTAGCCAGGTTATCTCTTCAGCATCATCAATGTCAAATCTTTATTGAAACCTGCTCTATTCAAAGCATTCTGCTAGGTGCTCGTCTTCTTTCTAGGAGAGTTCTCTCGCCAAGAGGATGAAATGGGAGAAAATAGTGTGCTCATAGTACTTACCACACCTGGACTTATATAATATTTAAACATTCAATAGTGGATGAAAATATATTAATAACTCCTTTATGCTTTGCAGAATGTCGTGCCAGCTCTTCCCCAAAAATTTATGATCCAAAAAGAATTAAAGGAATGTTCACTGTAGCATCATTTCAAATAAAAATTCAGAAACAACATAAATATCTAGCACCATGAAAATGGATAAATTGTGCTCTAATTGTACAATGAAATTCTAGGCAGCTGTTAAAATGGCGAATGAGTAAATTAAGTTACTAAAGTTGCTAAGCTATTGTCTCTCCGTTCCATCCCCTCGCTTGCGCACATACTTGGCTTTGTCATGATGGGGCCGGTCCCAGACCCTGCAAAACCCGTTTCCCTTTGCTTGCTGGCGACGTGCTAGGCTCTGCCTATACGGGGCAGTAGAGGGAGCTTGCAAGCCGGGAGGAGGGAAAGGGGCTCGTTCCTCTCTGTGTCAGGTCAGTGTTATTTGTGTCTGTACCCAGCCTTCATCCTGGCAGCGGTTAGTACCAGTCTCCGGGTTTTTTTTGGTTTTTTTTTTTTATGTTTTGTTTTGTTTTTGTTTTGCACTCCCGGAACCAGCCACATTGTGTCCTCTCCCCGCTCCCGCCACCCGCCCAGGCACTGGCACCAGGCGCCTCTTGGGCACGGCAGGCCTTTCCTTCCAGTTTCTGGATTTTAATCCCCCAGCCTCTTCTCTTAGTGCCCTGGACCAGGGAGTGGTAGCTGCTTCCGGCATTTACTTTCTTCTTTGCTTCTTCACTCTCCTAACACCTGTTTAACCAGCTCCTTCTATTAATTTTTTTTCTGTTAAGCTCCCCTTCCCCAGTCCTAAAATAATAATAATAATAATAATAATCTATTGAAATACTAAATGTGGACCCTGACTCATACAATGACCATGTGTCAGGAACTGCAGATTTATAACATAGGTAGATAAGGAGGTAGAGGCATAGCAGACATGCATATATACATATTAGAATATTTCTGTATACATATGTGTTATATAAAATGCATATATATACACATGTAAGTACATACGTATTTCTTACATGAACTATATTTAGACCTATGTATATATACATATAAAATTTCCTGCTGGGTGTGGTGGCTCACGCCTGTAACCCCAGCACTTTGGGAGGCCAAGGCAGATGGATCACCTGAGGTCAGGAGTTCAAGACCAGGCCGGACGCGGCGGCTCATGCTTGTAATCCCAGCACTTTGGGAGGCTGAGGCGGGCGGATCACGAGGTCAGGAGATCGAGACCACAGTGAAACCCCGTCTCTACTAAAAATACAAAAAAATTAGCTGGGCGTGGTGGCGGGCGCCTATAGTCCCAGCTACTCGGAGAGGCTGAGGCAGGAGAATGGTGTGAACCCGGGAGGCGGAGCTTGCAGTGAGCCGAGATTGCGCCACTGCACTCCAGCCTGGGCGACAGAGCAAGACTCTGTCTCAAAAAAAAAAAAAAACAAAAAGGAGTTCGAGACCAGCCTGACTGATATGTTGAAACCCCATCTCTACTAAAAAAAAACACACACACAAAAATTAGCTGGGTGGCATGGTGGCAGGCACCTGTAGTCCCAGCTACTCGGGAGGTGAGACAAGAGAACTGATTGCACCCAGGAGGTGGAGGTTGCAGTGAGCCAAGTTTGTGCCACTGCACTCCAGCCTGGGCGACAGAGCGAGACTCTGTAGCAAAAAACAAACAAACAAAAAAAAAACAAAAACAAAGAATTTCCCCTAATCCTCACAATAAATGCTATGAGAAAGATACTATTATTCCTATTACACAGGAGGAGAAATTGAATCTCAGGGAGATTAGTTAATTTCTACGATGCATAGCTAATAAGTGGTAATGCTGGGATTTGAATCCAAATATCCCCCACTCCACAATCTATATCGTTCCCATATGCTTCAAAGTTGTTTAGACCTCAATTCAATCTATCCTTAACTGTGTTCTGCAATATAACTTAGTCCTTAGGCTAATCCACAACTGTCTTCTTACCTAATAGTGTAAGTAAATATAGCACTATTCTAATATGTACTAGAGAATATAATCACCATAATACAAGACTGCTTCTGTGATTGAAGTTATGGGGAGGTTGAGAAAACTGTAGGAAAAGCATGGACACTTCTAACTCCAAGTTACTTGTCATTCATTCATTCAGTTAATATAATATAGTGCCTATTATGTGCCTGAAGATGTGCTGGACTCACAGTGATAAACAAAATAGAAATAGTCCTTCCTTTAAAAACTTCCCAATCTAAGGAAAGTGACAGTCTTTAATTAAATAATCATGCATAGGAGAAATACCTAACTATATCACGCAGAGACTTAGCATAGACTGGGTACTTGACTACAAAGCCTGTTCCAAATGCAGCCCCCTGCCCCGCACATGCACACTCAAGAGCGTGGCATCTGCCCCTCTCAATGTCCAGGACGGCATGCCTACTCTGATTTTGTTTACCAGGAACTTGTCAGCTCAGTCCAAAGTAATCTAAGAGAGATATCACAGTAATAGAGAAACAGAGATAGTGCAGCTACATAATGTTTTCCAAAAACCTGGTTTTCTAGTCATTTCACAACTTGCCTCCCATGTGACTTGTGACATTAATCAATGTTTTCAGTGGCAGCCTCTTAGCCCAGATTTTTCCTGTAGCCTAAATACAATCAACAACACATACCTGGACTGATCAGAGAATAATGGCCAGCAATCTTTGTGAGGGACAAACTTCAAGAAATGCAGAAACAGCCAGACACGGTGGCTCACGCCTGTAATTCCAGCACTTTGGGAGGCCGAGGCGGGTGGATCACGAGGTCAGGAGATCGAGACCATCCTGGCTAACACGGTGAAACCCCGTCTCTACTAAATATACAAAAAATTAGCCGGGCGTGGTGGCGGGCGCCTGTAGTCCCAGCTACTCCGGAGGCTGAGGCAAGAGAATGGCGTGAACCCAGGGGGCGGAGCTCGCAGTGAGCCGAGATCGCGCCACTGCACTCCAGCCTGGGCGACAGAGCGAGACTCCATCTCAAAAAAAAAAAGAAAGAAATGCAGAAACAGAAAATCTAACCAAACCAGAAGCTCATATAGTAATCAGGGCTGAGAATCTATTTATCACCCCACCATGAGAGCTAAATCTCTAAACTCCCTTTTAGGTGCATTTTGTAGGCAGGAGACAGATCATTAGACCACCCTGCAGCAAAGAAAAAGAAAAAGACCTGTGAGTCAAGGTCCACTGATGGGCACTAAAAATTGGCGGGGAAACTTCACAGAGAAGCAGGATTTCCACATAGCCTCAAAATGCCTCTTCCCTAAGGACTTATTAATTACTATAGTGATTGCACAAATTCTTTGATATTCCTCTCTCAGGCAGTGGAATCTCTTTTGTTTTGGTTTTTGAGATGGAGTTTCATTCTGTCGCCTAGGCTGGAGTGCAGTGGTGCCATCTTGGCTCACTGCAACCTCTGCCTCCCGAGTTCAAGCAATTCTTGTGCCTCAGCCTCCCAAGTAGCTGGGATTACAGGAACATGCCACCATGACTGCCAATTTTTGTATTTTTAGTAGAGATCGGGTTTCGCCATGTTGGCCAGGCTGGTCTTGAACTTCTGACCTCAAGTGATCTGCCCGCCTCGGCCTCCCAAAGTGCTGGGATTACAGGTGTGAGCCACTGTGCCCAGCCAGGAAATTGAATCTAATTCCTCTCTTTTTGAGTGTGGCTGAACTTAATGACTGTTTTCTAATGAATAGTGTAGGGAAAAGGAAAAAATGATAACTTTACATGGAGACAACATCTTAACAAAATGATCAAGGTTAATATCACTGTAAAAAGTCACATTGATTATCAAATACATCTTGACATGATGACATGGGAAAGGCATGTCACTTCTCTGGTTTTCTTCTCAAAAATCCATAACCCATCTGTTCAGACTTAATTTTTTAAAAATCCATAATCCCAGGCTAGTCATGAGAAAACATAAGATAAACCCAAATTAAGGGACATTCTACAAAATACCTGACCAGTATTTTCTTGTTCTTTTTTTCAGGAGTCTGTCTAGTCCACAAAGACTACAACTCCTATGCAAGTCCTAGTGCTGTGCTGGGCTTAGAGCCAGTGGGCCTGGGGGACAACTACCCTAGTGAGACGGCAGCCAGGGCAGCTAAGGGGGTGCTTGCATCACTCCTTCCCCAACCCCAGGCAACACAGCTTGCAGCTCCAGAAGAGACCCCTTCCTTCCACTTGAAGAGATGAGAGGGAAAAATAAAGAGAACTTTGTTTTTGTAACCTGGATGTAAGCTTAGCCTCAGTAGGATAGGGCACAGGGCAGAGTCGTGAGGCCCCAGCTCCCAGATGACATATCTAGACACACTATGGGCTGGAAAGAAACCCACTGCCTTGAAGGAAAGGACCCAGTCCTGGCAGGATTCATCACTTGCTGACCAAAGAGCCCTTGGGCCCTGAATAATCAGTAGTGATAACCAGGTAGTACACACCACAGGCCTTGGGTGAGACTTGAGACATGCTGGCTTCAGGTGTGACCTGCATATTCAAAGCTGTGGTGGCTACAAGAAGAGACTCCTTTCGCTTGAGAAAAGGAGAGGGAAGCTTGCAGCTTAGATACCAGCTTGGTCACAGTGGGGGAGAGCACCACGTGGGATTTATGGGTCCCCAGTTCCAGGCCTTGGCTCTTAGACGGCATCTCTGGACATACCCTGGGTCAGAGGGGAGCCCACTGTCCTGAAGGGTGAGTCCCAGGCTTGGCAGCATTCACCATAAGCTGAGTAAACGGCCCTTGGGCCTTAACTGAACAGCAGTTGTTCGCTGACAGTACTCCCTGTGGGCCTGTGGTGGCGGTAGACGTGGGGAGAGACTCCTCTGCCTGAGGAAAGGGGAGGAAAGAGGGGGAAGAACTTTGTCTTGTGGTTTTAGCCACAGTAGAATAGAGTGCCAGGTAAATTTCTAAGGTTTTCGACTCCAGGCCCTGGCTCCTGGACAGCACCTCTGGACCCAGCCAGAGTCTGGGGGACCTCACTACCCTGAAGAGAAAGACATGAGACTGCCTGGCTGACTTTACTACCCGCTAATTGTAGAGCCCTAGGGCCTTAAGCAAACATAGACAGTAGCCAGGTAGTGGTTACAGCAGGCCCTGGGCAAGACCCAGTGGTGTGCTGGCTTCAGGTCTGATCCAGCACAGTCCCAGTGATGGTAGCCACAGGGGTGCTTGCGTTACCACTCCCCCAGCTCCAGGGAGCTCAGCACAAAGAGAGAGACTCCATCTGTTTGGAAGAAAATAAGGGAAGAGAACAAGAGTCTCTGCCTGGTATTCCAGAGAATTCTTCTGGATCTTATCCAAGTCCAGCAAGGTGATACCTCTACAAGTTTGTAAGAACCACAGTGTTACTGGGCTTGGCGTGCCTCCTAATGCAGATACAGCTGCAGTGACCAAAAACTTAGGTCACAACATTTAAGTCCCTTCAAACAGAAAAGCCTTCCCAAAAAGGCCAGGTACAAACAAGCCCAGACTGTGCAGACTACAATAAATACCTAACACTTCAATGCCCAGACACCAACAAACATCCACAAGCATCAGGATCATCCAGGAAAACATGACCTCACCAAATGAACTAAATAGGGCACCAGGGGCTAATCTTGGAGAGACAGAGATATGTGACCTTTCAGACAGAATTCAAATTGGTTTATTTGAGGAAACTCAAAGAAATTCAAAATAACATAGAGAAGGAAGTCAGACTCCTAGCAAATACGTTTAACAAAAAAATTGAAATAATTAAAAAGAATTAAGCAGAAATTCTGGAGTTGAAAAATGCACTGGACATGTTAAAGGATACATCAGAATATCTTGATAGCAGAATTGATCAAGCAGAAGAATTAGTGAGCTTGAGGACATGCTATTTGAAAATATAGTCAGAGGACACAAAAGAAAAATACAATAAAAAAAGAATGAAGCACACCTATAAGATCTAGAAAAGAGCCTCAAAGGGGAAAGTCTAAGTGTTTTTGGCCTTAAAGAGGAGGTAGAGGGAAAGATAGGAGTAGAAAGTTTATTCAGAAGGATAATAACAGAGAACTTCCCAAACCTAGAGAAGGATATCAATATTCAAGAACAAGAAGGCTATAGAACACCAAAGCAGATATAGCTCCAGGCATTTAATAATCAAACTCCCAGAAGTCAAGGACAGACAAAGAAAGGATCCTAAAAGCAGCAAGAGAAAAGAAACAACATAAAATGGAGCTCCAGTACCACTGACAGCAGACTTTTCAGTGGAAACTTTTCAGGCCAGAAGAGAGTGGCACAACATATTCAATGTGCTGAAGGAGAAAAATTTTTACCTTAGGATGGCATATCTAGTGAAAATATCCTTCAAACGTGAAGGAGAAATACAGACTTTCTCAGACAAATAAAAGCTGAAAGATTTTGGCCGGGCGCGGTGGCTCACACCTGTAATCCCAGTACTTTGGGAGGCCGAGGTGGGCGGATCACCAGGTCAGGAGATCAAGACCATCCTGGCTAACACAGTGAAACCCCATCTCTGTCTCTACCAAAAATACAAAAAATTAGCCAGCTGTGGTGGTTCTGTTTACCTTTTAATCTTTCTACTTAGGATATGAGTAATTTACACACCAGAATTACAGTGTTATAGTTATACTGTTCCATGTTTTTCTTTGTTACTTACTATTAACTGAATTTGGTACCTTCAAATAATTTCTTATTGCTCATTAACATCCTTTTTTGGCCAGATGTGGTGAAAACAAGTGAAAATCACCTTCACTAAAAGGAAGACAAGAAGGGAGAAAAGAAGAAGGAATTGGCCAGAAAACAAATTAATCAAATGGCAGGAATAAATCCTTACTTATCAATAATAACATTCATTAAATGTGAATGGACTAAATTCTCCAATCAAAAGACATAGAGTGGCTGAATGGATTTAGAAACAAGACCCAACAATCTGCTGCCTACAAGAAACACACTTCACCTACAAAGATGCACATAGACTGAAAATAAAGGGATGGAAAAGATATTCCATGCAAATGGAAATCAAAAAAGAGCAGGAGTAGCTATAATTATATCAGACAAAATAGATTCAAGACAAAAACTATAAAAAGAGATTTAAAAGGTCATTATATAATGGTAATGGGGTCACTTCAGCAAGAGGACATAACAATTGTACATATGTATGCACCCAACACTGGAGCAACCAGATATACAAAGCAAGTATTATTACAGATAGATAGATCCCAATACAATAATAGCTGGAGACTTTAATGCTCCACTTTCAGCATCGGACAGATCGTCAAGACAGAAAATTAACAAAGAAGGCCAGGCATGGTGGCTCACACCTGTAATCCTAGCACTTTGGGAGGTCAAGGTAGGTGGATTGCTTGAGCTCAAGAGTTTGAGACCAGCTGGGCAACATGGCAAAACCCCATCTCTACAAAAAAATACGAAAATTAGCTGGGTATGGTTGCATGTGCCTGCAGTCCCAGCTACTCAGGAGGCTGAGGTGGAAGGATTGCTTGAGCCCAGGAGGCAGAGGTTGCAGTGAGCTGAGATCACACCACTGCACTCCAGCCTGGGCAACAGAGCCAGACCCTGTCTCAAAAAAAAAAAAAAAAGCAAACGAAGAAACATCAGATTTAATCTGCATTATAGCACAAATGGACCTAATAGATGTTTACAGAACATTTCATCCAATGACTACACAATACATATTCTTTTCTCAGCACATGGATCATTCTCAAGGATAGCCCATATGTTAGGACACAAAACAGGTCTTAAAATATTCAAAAAATGGAAATAATATCAAGTATCTTCTTTGACTGCAATGGAATAAAACTAGAAACTCACCAAGCGCGGTGGCTCATGCCTGTAATCCCAGCACTTTGGGAGGCCAAGGTGGGCAGATCACCTGAGGTCAGGAGTTCAGGACCAGCCTGACCAACATGGAGAAACCCCGTCTCTACTAAAAATACAAAATTAGCCAGGCCTGGTGGTGCATGCCTATAATCCCAGCTACTCTGGAGGCTGAGGCAGAAGAATCACTTGAACCCAGGAGGCAGAGGTTGCGGTTAGCTGAGATCGTGCCATTGCACTCCAGCCTGGGCAACAAGAGTGAAACTCTGTTTTAAAAAAAAAAAAAATAGAAATCAATAACAAGAATAATTTTGGAAACTACAAACACATGGAAATTAAACAATATGCTCCTGAATGACAAGTGGGTCAATGAAGAGATTAAGAAGAAAATTGAAAATTTTCATGAAACAAACAATAATGGAAACACAACATACCAAAACCTATGGGACATAGCAAAAGCAGTACTAAGAGGGAAGTTTAGAGCTATAAGTGCCAACATCAAAAAAGAAGGAAAACTTTAAATAACCAACCTAATGATGCATCTTAAAGAATTAGAAAAGCAAGAGCAAATCAAACTCAAAGTTAGTAGAATAAAAGAACTAATAAAGATCAGAGCAGAAATAAGTGAAACTGAAACAAAGAAAACAACACAAAAGATCAATAAAATGAGAAGTTGGCTTTTTGAAAAGATCAACAAACTGACAAACCTCTAGCCAGACCAAGAAAAAAAGAGACAAAACCCAAATCAATAAAATAGGGATGAAAAAGGAAAATTACACCTGATACTGCAGAAATTCAAAGGATCCTTAAGGCTACTATGAGCCAATAAATTGGAAATTTATATGCCAATAAATTGGAAAACCTAGAAGAAATGGATACATTCCTAGATATATACAAACTACCAAGATTGAACCATGAAGAAATCTAAAACCTGCACAGACCAGTAACAAGTAAAAATTATTTCCTTTAGATTAAAGCCATAATAACTCTTTCTAGAAATAAAGGAGGAAATACTTCCAAACTCATTCTATGAGGCCAGTATTACCCTGATACTAAAACCAGACAAAGACACATCAAAAGAAGAAAACTACAGGCTAATCTCTGATGAACATTGATGCAAAAATGCTCAACAAAATACTAGCAAACCAAATTCAACAACACATTAAAAACATCAGGCTGGGTGCGGTGGCTTAAAGCTGGGTGCAGTGGCTCATGTCTGTAATCCCAGCACTTTGGGAGGCTGAGGTCAGGGAATCACCTGAGGTCAGGAGTTCGAGACCAGCCTGGCCAACATGGTGAAACCCGTCTCTATTAAAAATACAAAAATTAGCTGGGCTTGGAGGTGGGCGCCTGTAATCCCAGCTCAGGAGGCTGAGGTAGGAACATCACTGGAACCTGAGAGGCTGAGGTTGCAGTGAGCTGAGATGGTGACATTGCACTCCAGCCTGGGCAACAAGCACGAAACTCCATCTCAAAAAAAAAAAAACATCATCCATCATGACCAAGTAGGATTTATCCCAGGTATGCAAGGATGGTTCAACATATGCAAATCAATCAGTGTGATACATCATATCAACAGAATAAAGGATGAAAGCCATATAATCATTTCAATTGGTGCTAAAAAATCAATTGACGAAATACAACCTTATAGAAACCCTCAAACAACTGGGTATAGAAGGAACATACCTCTAGCCAGGTGTTGTGACTCACACCTGTAATCCCTGCACTTTAGGAGGCTAAGGTGGGTGAATTGCTTTGAGTTCAGGAGTTAGAGATCAGTCTGGGCAATATGACAAAACCCTGTTTCTACAAAAAATACAAAAATTAGCTGGGCGTTGGTGGCTCATGCCTGTAGTCCTAGCTACTTAGGAGGCTGAGGCTGGAGAATTGCTTGCACCTGGGAAGTGGAGGTTGCAGTGAGCTGAGATCATGCTCTTGCACTCCAATCTGGGTTACAGAGTGAGACCCTGTCTCAAAAAAAAAAAAAAAGGAACATACCTCAACATAATAAAAGCCATATATGACAGACCCACAGCTAGTGTCACACTGAATGGGGGAAAACTGAAAGCCTTTCCTCTAAGATCTGGAACGTGACAAGGATGCCCACTCTCACTGCTGTTATTCAACAAAATACTGAAATTCCAGCTACAGCAATCAATCAAAAGAAAGAAAAAAAGGCAATCAAATTGGAAAGGAAGAAGTCAAATTATCCCTGTTTGCAAATGATATTATCTTATATTTGGAAAAACCTAAACACTCCGCCAAAAAACTATTAGAACTGATAAATTCAGTAAAGTTGCAGGATACAAAATCAACATACAAAAATCAGTAGTATTTCTACATGCCAACAGTGAACAATCTGGAAATCAAAAAAGTAATCCCATTTACACTGAGCCATGATTGTACCACTGCACTCCAGCCTGGGTTACAGAGTGAGACTCTGTCTCAAAAAAAAAGAAAAAGAAAAAGAAAAAAATAAAATTAGCCAGGCATGATGGCGGGTGCCTGTAGTCCCAGTTACTCAGAAGGCTGAGGCAGGAGAATTGCTTGATCCTGGGAGGCAGAGGTTACAGTGAGCCGAGATCCTGCCACTGCACTCTGGCCTGGGCAACAGAGCAAGACTCAGTCTCAAAAAGAAAAGAAAAAAGAAAAAGAAAAAATAACTAAAAGATTATAATTGAATTGTTTGTAACACAAAAGATGAATGCTTGAGGAGATGGATGCCTCATTCACCCTAATGTGATTATTACACATTGTATGCCTACATCAAAATATCATATATATTCCATAAATAGATACACATACTATGTACCCACAAAAATTAAAAGTTAAAAAAATCATGAGATCTATAAACTTGGAGAGAAGAGCTGCGTTTCCTATAAAGGGTTGCAGCCTGCAGGTGGTCATCCTGACAGGCTGGGAAACACATCCTCTCTCAGAGACAAAAAGTAGGCACTTCAGAGAAAAAAAGGAGAGGCTGTGATTTGTGTCCAATGAGATTAGCTATATATACATATTCAGTAGGTTACAGGATAATCTTACAAATATTTGTGAGGGAGGCCTAATGCATGCAGACTGGATAAACACATATGTTACATGTGACCCATGTTCACCTTGAAGTGGAACCTTAATATTTCGGATGAGATCAGGCGCATTCAGGGTTGTATGGCAGTAGACAAGCCTTAATATTTCAGTGCATTACGGTCAAGCCCTATACGTCAAAAAGTGAGGCAGGGATGCAAAGGCACTCAGTGCACAGCCTCTGTGAACCAGCCAGAGCCAGTCCATGGTCAGTGGTCTGTTACCAGGAGAAAGTTACTGAAATCAGTCTCTTGTCCCATCAAAGCTGTAGCTATGGCTGGTGGAAAGAGGGTGTGGGGGGCAGGTAGGCAGTGTGTGGAGGTCGGAGGAATTGTAATTGTTTCAATATTGCTTATCTCCAGGCCAGTGCTTGTTTAGCTGCTAGAGAAAAAAAATAAACAAACAAACAAAAACCCTTGTGGCAGTTAGAGCATAATTTATTCTTTAAGTGCAGGGGTTCACCACTGAACCCTTGCCTGGCATGGTCTTGTTTATAACTTGGTATCCTACTGCCACAAAGACTCCATTCTGTCAGTCTTATGATCTCTATTTTACCATTAATGCTGGTCAGTTGTGTTGAATCCACAAAAGGGAGGGGCTGTAATGAGGCGTGTGACCCTACCACCCCATCATGGCGAGGTACTCCGTTTTTAAGGTTTCTGTGGGGTCCTCTTGCCCAAGGGGGGAATCTGATCAGTCAGGTTGCAGGGAGGGTATTTTTATTTCTTATCCCTTAGTAGGAAGCCAGGTCTGAGGGAGGGGTGGGGAATCTGGGGTGAGGAGGAAGGGCCAAATTTTGCAGCCAGGGCTCCCAGATGGAACAGGATGACCTGTGCAAATGTGTGCTGAGGTTCACAGAGAAATGCAGCCTTGGTGCAGGTCGTCTAGAAGGAAGGGCTATGGAGATGAGGTGGGGCAGGAAGGCAGCTGAGCTGCAGGGCCTTCGTTAATGCCTCATCATTCAGACCATTCAAGTGTATGAAGCAGATTTAATTTTCTAAAGGCTCACTCTGTGGACTGGAGGCAAATGGAAAACAAAGAAAGAACCAAAGCTGCACAAGAGCAAACATTTTCTCTCCGTGTTCCTGAGTGCTTAGCACAAAGAAGCTTATCAGAACAGGTTTGTTTCTGGGCGAGCACAGGAATGAAAGAGTGTTTACAGAAGGCTGGAGGAGGGCAGTGGTGTGTGGGGGCAGCAGAGGGGAGGCTGTGAGCTAATCCAGGTGAGAGTTGAGGGCAGGACGTACACGGAGGAAGGTTAAAGGAGTGAGTAAACTGGGTTTCCAGCCACAGGTAATGCCTCTGCTTCCTGAACCGGCTCCACATCCCTTCTCTTCTTCCTCATCCCACCCTAAACCTGCTCCCTTTCCTTCTCTCCCTTCCCAGAGCATCACTAAAGAGTGTGGACTTGCAATTTTCCCTAACTGGCTTTGTTCCCAAAGCAAGACATGGCCCTTCTGAAGTTCTCAATTTTGATAGTTGGTAGTGTAGGGGAGAAAAGATTTCTCACCCAGTGCACATTTCATAGCTGAGGCACCTGTCATAAAAGACAGATTAGCAAGAAAAAAGCGTACACATTTATTTAAGTTTTATGTGACACAGGAGCTTTCAGAAATGAAGACCCCAAAAAAACAGGACAAACTGTGTTTTTTATAGACAGTCATGTAGCATTATGATTGGAGGACAAATAGCAATGAAATAGGGGGAAATTAGCAAGGCCAGTTTGGTTCAGGTTGTTGGCATCTCTGTGTCTTGAAGGATATACTTCCAGGTATAGGGAGGGCACCTCTCTAATGAGGGTCTTATGGCCTACTTCAGAGAATTCTTTTATGGCCTGCTTCAGGAGGGAAGGATGGGTCAAAGAGAGCTTCTTGTTTTGGTTGTTCCCTCAAATGCCAAGGTGCCATATATTGGAGTTACATGTCCTGAACCCCATCAGTAGAAAGACAAAAACATGGTTTTATGGGTTTGTCTTTTTTTTTTTTTTTTTTTTTTGAGACAGAGTCTCACTCTGTCACCCAAACTGGAGTGCAGTGGCGCGATCTTGGCTCACTGCAATCTCCAGCCCCTGGGTTCAAGCAATTCTCCTGCCTCAGCCTCCCGAGTAGCTGGGATTACAGGCACCCAGCTAATTTTTTGTATTTTTAGTAAAGACGGGGTTTTGCCATGTTGGCCAGGCTGCTTTTGAACTCCTGACCTCAGGTGATCCATCCGCCTCGGCCTCCCAAAGTGCCGGGATTACAGGTGTGAGCCACCGTGCCCAGCCTATGTTTTTTCATATATTCCAGCCCACCCCTCCGCCACTTGGATGGGTTGACATATTCAAAGGGCTGCACAGTAAGATTCAGCCCACTGCTGCAGGAAGCACAACCCAGGACCTTGTGTGCCAAGTCCCTCTTCCACAATGTCCAGATTGGAATTTTATTCTGTCTATTAAGTTTTAAATTTGACAGCAATATTTTCTTATTTCAAAGACTTGTAATTATTATTTTTCAAACCTACCTGTTGTTTTTTGTTTGTTTGTTTTTTTGCTTTTTGTTTTTTTCTTAGACGGAGTCCCGCTGTGTAGCCCAGGCTGGAGTGCAGTGGTGCAATCTCAGTTTACTGCAACCTCCGCCTCCCAGGTTCAAGCAATTCTCCTGCCTCAGCCTCCTGAGTAGCTGGAATGACAGGTGCCCGCCACCGTGCCCGCCACCATGCCCGGCTAATTTTTGTATTTTTAGTAGAGACGGGGTTTCACCATCTTGGCCAGGCTGGTCTTGAACTCCTGACCTCGTGATCCACCCACCTCGGCCTCCCAAAGCACTGGGATTATAGGCATGAGCCACTGAGCCCAGCCAAATCTACCTGTTTTTTTCCCATTTTTGTCTATTATTTTGTTTCCAAATTTTGTGCACTTTTCAGATGGAAGATATTCCTTCATTTACCTCTTTGTACATGCATGCTGAATACTGTTTTTAAAAGTCTTCATCAGACTGCTTCATATAATTAATTTTATTTTGAGTGAACTCTCGTTCTGATTGTTGATTTTTATTTGCATCCTTTTTCAGTATTAGATCTCTTCATGTGTATTGAAATTGTGGTTTAATTTTGAACTAGTGAATTGTTTGTATTTTCTTCTTCACTCTTTCCACATTTATATGTACATGGTTTTCAGAAACCCTAATTGTTTCATAGCTGCCTCTACTTGCCCTCATTCTTCCCCAGCTCTCAGTCCAGAACTAGAACTTAAAATGGTATTTTCAGGTTCCTGGATGGTGGTTATAATGGGGAAACCACAGATCTAGTCCCCAGGCTAGTTGGTAGCTTGGTTTACTTCCAGGTTAGGGAGCTGCATGGTGTCCTCCAGTCTCCATGAAAAGCCATTATCCTAGAGATCAATCAGCACAATTCTCTTTTGTTACAGAATGGAGAGGGATAGAGGTTGGGGATGAAGGTTTGAGGCTGACTTTGTCTTTTGTTTTCTATCTACCATTGCTATGTTTTGGAGTAGAGTAGGTACATCAAAGCTGGTCTGAAGTCCTAAGTAGCTTCCTTTTTTTTTTTTTTTTTTGGAAACAGTGTCTTGCTCTGTTGCCCAGGTTGGAGTGCAATGGCGTGATCCCGGCTCACTGCAACTTCCACCCCCCAGGCTCAAGCAATTCTCCTGCCTCAGCCTACAGAGCAGCTGGGATTATAGATGCCCCGCCACCATGCCCAGCTAATTTTTTTTTTTTTTTTTTTTTTTGTATTTTTAGTAGAGATGGGGTTTTACCATGTTGGACAGGCTGGTCTCAAATTCCTGACCTGGTGATCTGCCCACTGTGGCCTCCCAAAGTGCTGGGACCACAGGCGTGAGCCATCACACCTGGCCCTAAGTAGCTTTCTTATCACCTTCTCCACTGCCACAAATCAAGGTCAGGCTACCATCATCTCTTGCCTCTACGACTGCGACAGCCTCCCAACTGGTCTCCTTGCCTCTAGACTTTCCTCCCTCCAATCCGTTCTTCCTACCACAACCAGAGTGATTGTTATAAAATGTAATTTTACTCACGTCACTATGCTGCCTAAAGTCTTTAAATGATTCCCTGTTGTCAAAACCAGTAGCAAAGATGGAGTGAAATCACAAGCCCAACATGGAAATGGAAGGAAGGGGTTTAAGACACTGGCTTCTATTGCTCACAAGCAAAAGAACATTAATTCATGTCTGTAACCATTTATGTCAGAAAGAGTCCAAAATAATAAAAATATTACCACCTCAAAAATGTGTCTGTCCTCATTGTACAAGGACATAGATCAGAAATATTCTCTAGATCCCACATAAATCTCCTTAGAATATGTGGCAGTCATTTAGAAATCAGAAACTGGCCGGGCACGGTGGCTCATAAAAAATACAAAAAATTAGCTGGGCGTGGTTGTGTGTGCCTGTAATCCCAGCTACTGGGGAGGCTGAGGCAGGAGAATCGCTTGAACCAGGGGGTCGGAGGTTGCAGGGAGCTGAGATGGCGCCACTGCACTCCAGCCTGGCGACAGAGCGAGACTCTGTCTCAAAAAAAAAAAGAAAGAAAAAAGGAAAAAAAAGAAATCACAAACTAATGCGATATGGTTGGCAACGCCAGAAGTTAGGAGGAGTAACTGGATGACAATAGAATACTTTAAATATTCGTTCAACAATTTCTTACTAAATATTTCCTACTGCAAGTCACTGTGGATGTGCAAGAAATACTTTCTACCTTCCAGAACCTTACAAGGTAGTAGGCAAGATCACACATTTCAATGAGTATCAAAACTATTGGCTGAGCGAGGTGGCTTAGGCCTGTAATCCCAGCATTTTGGAAGGCCGAGGCAGGCAAATCACTTGACTCCAAGAGTTTGAGACCAGCCTGGCCAACATGGCGAAACCCCGTCTCCACTAAAAATACAAAATACAGGCCACACGTGGTGGTGCACGCCTGTAATCCCAGCTACTCGGGAGGCTGAGGCATGAGAATCACTTGAAGCTGGGACGTGGAGGTTGCAGTGAGCCAAGATCACGTGACCGCACTCCAACCTGGGTGACAGAGCAAGACTCTACCGGAAAAAAAAAAAAAAAGAATGTGGCCTTATTTGGAAGTGGGCCTTTAAATTTCCGTAGTCGTTTGCGGGGCAAGGAGAGGGTCATTTACATACCCTTTCCTTCTCGATACTCAATCTTAAATTTGGGTTACGAATCAAACTGATGGACCCTACATGGCTTCTACCTGAAATTACAGGTATCTACCGTTCCATCTTCAAGAAAGGGAGGGGTTCCGCCAAGATGGACATAAAAATCACAGGAGGAGCCTTCTAACAATGTGCATTCTTCGCACACTGAGTGGGGAATGGCCTCATCATGTTTGAAACAGTGCCCCAACTACTCAATGTCCCAGGAACCCCAGTGGAGCGAGTTCTGTACACAGAGAGGCCGAAGATCCACAAATCAGCTAAGGAATCATTTCCATAGTCTCCCTCCCGCAGTGAGTCTCGATCCACAAAAGCTATCCCCTGTCCCTCTCATCCATCAAGGGCGTATTTTTCGCCTCTCCTTCCCTGGCCTCCCGCGTCCGCTCAGCCTGTCCGCATCCAGCCCCGCCACGCCCCATGGGCGGTCCCGAGCTGCGGCCCCGCCCCCTCACCGCCTCCCAGGCCGCGGAAACCCCGCCCCAACAGCGCGGAGACCGTGGGCGGCCGGCGGCCCGCGGCCCGCGGCTGGCGGGCGGGGACGGACGCCGGGGGAGGGGGACGACGAGATGTGGGGTGGGGGCGGGACCTGGCCGGGCGCCGGGACGGGAGGAGTCCCGGCGGCGCCTCGGACTTTTGCTCCCACAAGCCCTGCCTCGGAGGCGGGGGAGCTGGACCAGCAGCCGCCTGGAACGTCCGAGTCGCCGTTGCCGGGGCTCCCGCGCTCCCCAGAACGGTGGGACGCGGGGCTCGGCAGCCGCCAGCGGAACATGGCGCCCTGGACGCTGTGGCGCTGCTGCCAGCGCGTCGTGGGTTGGGTGCCGGTGCTCTTCATCACCTTCGTGGTCGTCTGGTCCTACTACGCGTACGTGGTGGAGCTCTGCGTGTGTGAGTACCGTCTCCGGGGACTGCGGCGGGGCGCGGGCCGCGGCTAGGGCGCGAGATAGGCCTCTGCGCCCCGCGCCCGCCGCCTTTCTGGAGCCAGCGCCGGACGCCGGGCGTCCGGCCCCGAACGCGCTCGGAAGCGCCGAGGTCGCTGCACCCGCCGCTTTGTTCAATCCTGCGGCGCGGCCTTCGGGCGACCTGGGGCTCCTGAAGCCTTGCGGCGGCTTCCCGAGTGCAGGTCTGGCCCAGGGAGGCCCCAAGAGCTTCCTGGTTCTCGCCGACACCGGGGGTCCGCATCCTTCTGGGAAGGAAAGTGCAGAACGGGAGTAGTCGAGCTTCTTAGAAGGTTTAGGTTGTGTTTGTGGCCTTTTTGGCTTTTGTTCTTTTTTTTTTTTTAAAAAAAAACCAAATCTGTTCCTTCTGGATTGTTTTTGTTCAAACTGCGCGAGAAGAAACGCCTGTTACCTGTAGAGCGGGCTGTGGCGGGTTGGGGGAAGGGAGGTGTGTCTTTTGGTGGCCTCGGGCTGGAGGCGGGTCAGGGCTGGAGGCGGGTCAGACCTGGAGGACGAGTAAGCTCCCACTTTTGATTTTTGGTGGAACTTGGCTCATTGTAAAATTCATTTATTTCTACTCCGAATCCAGCCGACTTTTGCAAAAGGTTAAGACAGAAAGAATGGGTGGGAGGAGACATAACCTGATTATCTTTTGGCTGATTATTAAGTAGGCTTATATTTCTTATACTCATATTTTGGCGTCTTATTTTCGTTACTTCCATTTCCCTGATTAGTTCTTAGCACAAAATTCTCATCTGATTCCCTGGAAAAAAGGAGTAGCATTGCAGTATACTTCAAGGATTTAACCTACTGGCTTGAATTGGTTGCCTTTAAGATTGAAGGAAATTGGTTGTCATTAATCAAAACACTGTTTAGGGGTGACTGCTATATTTGTGATATTGGGCAATTTCTCCAAGATTGTTTTGTCTTAAGTAAATTGTTCTTAGGCTTTGAGTATGTGGGTATTTTACACTTAAACCGGCCTCACCTAGGTTGTTCTGTATACATCTGCTGCGTATTTTTTATGAAAACCTAGGACCAAATGGTAAGTGGTGTTTGTGAACGTTATTGTTATTCCAGAATGTTCTACTCTTAGTCCTTAGACTGAATCTACCATTTTATGAAGGACTGTTAACAATATTCTTTGAATAAAGAACCACATGAGCTAGAAACTAATGTTATGAATGAGAAGAATCTGTACCGCCCACTCTTGAAAGTGGCAGAATCAAGACTTCAATTATGTTTGGATTTGTACAGCTTTCAACCAAGTATTTGGTTAAAACCCTAGTTCTATACATGGAAGAGCATGCTTTGGCTCAGAAAATTTATAAGTTTTGAAATTAAAACATCCACTCTTAAAATTACTTTGTACCTATAGAACGTTTAATTTTGAGACGACTATCCCTGCAGGTAGGCCCAGAATAAATTAGTTGTGGAATACATTTCCAAGTAATATTAATCTTTTCAATATCATTGTTTAGTCTCATCCTTTTGGGTACCAGAATGTTTACTAAAAATGATGTTTGAGTCAATTAAAATTACTAGATTTAAATATTTCTGGGAGCTACTTCCAGAAAGTGATAGTGATCATAGGATTCTCATCAACTTATGATGATACCTCCTTTATCTTCTTATTTACTCTGAAGTGGGCATTTATTCCAAAAGTTATATCATTCCTATTCTGTCAGAAGATTATTCCTACCATATTTTAATTCCCATAGTGGTTTTGAAGTAAAGCTGAAGGAGCACTAAAATGTGCATTTATGTTGAGATTCCACAGCTTAACCTGTAGATGGTTTTTGTCAAAAATATTAAAAAATGAGATCAAGCAGTGCTGTGAAAAGTCCTAAATTGCTTCTGATTTCTTTCACCACTTCAAATAAAGAAAGAGAAATGAACATGAATTGAGAAGTGCCATGTGCTAGTGGGCATAGAGGGGACATTTCATTCACCCTCTCCTTTAATTGTTTCAGTATGTCACAGCATAGGTATCTCTGCAGGTGGAGTAAGTGAGACTGAGCGAATAGGTCCTTTTGGTTAGGTCACACAATTGTTGATTATTGGAATGTGACCCACATCTTTCCGTTCTTTCATATAACTTCAGTGAGCAATGAGGGTCAATGGAATTGTAATTGTTTGGTCCATAATGGTGTTGGGGATAAAGGGGTTGGCATATTTTTGGAGATCATCTAGTTAGGCTTGAGGCTCATACTGTGGAGATTATACCCTACAATTTCATTAAGTTAAAACATTCTACAACTATGGCCTGATGCTTGGCAGAATCTTAAAATGTTTGGTGGTGAAAGGTCTTATGTAGAGGCTGTATTAACTCTGAGTTATCTGATTTTAACTAGAGAGAATTTGGGAGGTCTGCAGTATCACTGGAGTATAAAATAGTTGAGCATAAAAGTGCATTTACTCATATTAAAACTATCCTTTAAACTACTTGTATGTATTCGTTTTCATAAGTACTGACCCTCCCACTGAAATATGTATAGATATATTACTTTATAAGTAAACTAAATGGAGGGAAGTATGAGTTTTACTTTAAAGTGCTGTTTTAATAGTTTTATAGGATATTCTTTTTATTTATATATGTATTTTTTGAGTCGGAGTTTCACTCTTGTTGCCCAGGCTGGAGTGCAATGATGTGATCTTGGCTCACTGCAACCTCCGCCTCCTGGGTTCAAGTGATTCTCCTGCCTCAGCCTCCCAAGTAGCTGGGATTGCAGGCGCCCGCCACTACGCCCAGCTAATTTTTTTTGTATTTTTAGTAGAGACGGGGTTTCACCATGTTGGTCAGGCTGGTCTCGAACTCCTGACCTCAGGCAATCCACCCGCCTTGGCCTCCCAAAGTGCTGGGATTACAGGCATGAGCCACTGCACCCGGCCTATAGGATATTCTTAGATTCTGGTATTCTTCATCAAACTAGGAGGAGAAGATCATAATTATATCTTTACATGTATGTATTAATTCATTTAATCTTAATCATGATCCCCACAAGGTTAAGTAATTTGTCTACGGTTATAGAGCCAGTAAGTAGCATGGTTAGAATTGGAATTCAAGGGGTTTGGCTCCAAAGCCCATGCTGTTAACCACTATACAATGAATGACGATTTCTATTTGGTGTCCAGATCTGGACACTCAGGGCAGATTTCAGTCCTGTATATGATATATTTATATAAAGTACTTTTCTCCTAAAAGGCAGCTGCAGAAGATTCCTAAATATCTCAGACAATAAAAATACCTGGCCCACAGTTGGCCGTAAGTTGAACAAATTGTTGATTACCAAGAGGCCCTCATTCCGTCTCACCCTCTGTAACTTCCTAATTTTGTAATTAGACACACACACACCACTTCACTGGGAGTAATACTGAGGACAAAATTGAGGAAGAGGGTAATACATGTAAAATGGCCATCTCACAGGAGTGATAAGCTGAGAAGCAAAGATTAAGTAATTAGTAATATTGGTCCTTGATTTTAAATCAGACTGAAATTCTCCTATGATTTTTTTTCCCCAGGGTTGATATTTAAAGTATGAATGGATTGAATAACTTCTTCTCTTTGGTCAAGGTGGCTATTTTTGAGGAAAGTGCTAATTCTGGTTCCCAAGGTTTTATCAGAATATCTTGTTGTTCAGGTCATCTTGAGTTGTTAGTAGATGTGTACCTCTTCTTTGGCATGTAGAGAATCTTAGAACTTAAAGAGATTTTAAAGATAATCTCATTCAGTCCCTTTACTTCTGAGGAAACTGTTGCTCAAAAGAGCTATATTGGCTGGGCGCGTGGCTCACGCCTGTAATCCCGGCACTTTGGGAGGGCAAGGTGGGCGGATCACGAGGTCAGGAGATCGAAACCATCCTGGCTAACACGGTGAAACCCCATCTCTACTAAAAATACAAAAAATTAGCCAAATGTGGTGGCGGGTGCCTGTAGTCCCAGCTACTCGGGAGGCTGAGGCAGGAGAATGGCATGAACCTGGGAGGTGGAGCTTGCAGTGAGCGGAGATCGCGCCCCTGCACTCCAGCCTGGGTGACAGAGCGAGACCCTGTCTCAAAAACAAACCAACAAACCAACCAACCAACAAACAAAAGAGCTATGTTGTTTGTCCAAGGACAGGTATACCTTTTATATTTTTTCAGACAAATTTGTGGAGTGACTCTAACCTTTGAGTATGTATCAAATACTTCTTTGTGTCTCCTGCATAACTTCTTCAAATTTAGAGACAGATTAAGATAAATAACTTAAGCACTATCATTGCACACACTAGCTTGACACAGTTGATTCTGAAGTATTTTATTGATCTTGAAAGAACCAGTTTTGTATTTTATTGATATTTCTCTTTTCCGTTTTGTTTTCCTGTTTAATCTTTACTATTTTCTTTTACTTTGGGTTTAATATGCTCTTTTTCTAGATTAATGTGAAAGCCAAGGTCATTGATTTGAGCCCTTTCTTAGGTAGCTAGTCCTATAAATTTACCTCCAAATATTGCTTTAGTTTTATTCTATCAATTTTGCTATGTTGTGTTGTCGTTGTCATTCAATTCAAATTATTTTCTTGGGCTGGGCACAGTGGCTCATGTCTGTACTACCAGCGACTTTGGGAGGCTTGATGAAACCTCATCTTTTTGTTTGTTTGTTTTTGTTTTTGTTTTTGTTTTTTTGAGACAGAGTCTCATTTTGTCGCCCAATCTAGAGTGCAATGTGGCGATCTTGGCTCACTGCAACATCCTCCTCCTGGGTTCAAGCAATTCTCCTGCCTCAGCCTCTTGAATAGCTGGGATTATAGGCATGTGCCACCACGCCTGGCTAATTTTTGTATTTTTAGTAGAGATGGGGTTTTGCCATGTTGGCCAGGGTGGTCTTCAACTCCTGACCTCAAGCGATCCACCCACCTCGGCCTCCCAAAGTGCTGGGATTATGGGTGTGAGCCACCATGCCTGCCAAAACTCCATCTCTACAAAAAATACAAAAAATTAGATGGGCATGGTGGCTTGTGTCTGAAGTCCAACCTACTCAGGAGGCTGAGATGGGAGGATCCCATGAGCCCAGGAGTTCAAGTCTGCGTTGAGCCATGATTGTGCCATTGCACTCCAGCCTGGGTTACAGAGCAAGACCCTTTCCCAAAGAACAAACAAATCCTTTTATTTTGTTTTGTTTTAAGACAGTTTTGCTCTGTTGCCCAGGCTGGAGTGCAATGGCACTATCTTGGCTCACTGCAGCTTCCACCCTTCAAAATTCAAATTATTTTCTAATTTCACTTTTGATTTCATCTTTCACCCCATGGATTTAGTTTCCATTTATTTGGGGGTTTTACAGATATCTTTCTGTTACTGATTTCAAATTTCCTTGTGGTCAGAGAACATACTTTGTATGATTTAAATCCTTTAAAATGTATTCAGGCTTGTTTTATAGCCCAGAATGTGGTCTGTCTAAGCAGTGTTCCATATGTGCTTACAAAAAATATGTCTGTACTCAGCAATGTATTGTGCTGTTTGTTGCTGGATGGAGTATTCTGTTATGTCATAATGCTCCATAAATGTCATTTAAGGAAAGTTGGTAGTGTTATTCAAGTCCTCTATATTCTTGCTTTCCTGTTTGTTCTCTCAATTATTAAGAGAGGTATAACTATAATTGTGATTTATTTCTCCTTGTAGTTCTATCAGTTTTTGCCTCATGTATTTTACATCTGTGTAATTAGGTGCATAAAGCATTTAGGATTGTGATATCCTGTTGACCAGTTGGCTCATTTAACATTATGAAGTGACTTTATTATCCCTGGTGATATTGTTTGCTCTGAAATCTGCTTTGGCAGATATTAACATGGGCACTAATCTTTCTTTTAATTATTGTTAGCATGGTGTATCTTTCTCCATCCTTTTAATATGTATGTGTCTTATATTTAAATTGTAATTCTCGTAAAGAGCATATATTTGGATCTTTTTAAATCCAACCTGAAAATCTCTGCCTTTTAATAGGGGGTTTTGACCATTTACATTTAATGTGACTACTGATATAGGCTTAAGTCTATCATTTGCTATTTGTTTTGTTGTCTGTCCTCTTTGTTCCATTTTCCTCCTTCTTTGACCTTATTTTGAATTAATTGATCTTTACAACTTTTTTAATTTTGATTTTTAAAAATGATTCTATTTTATCTCCTTATTGGCTTATTACTAGTAATTCTTTTTGTTATTTTATTGATTGCTTTAGGGCTTATAACGTGCGTCTTTAAGTTATCACAGTCAACCTTCCAGTTACGTACTGTTTCATATATAATACCTTATAAAAATATACTTCTATCTCTTCCATCTTGGCCTTTATACTATTACTGTGCATTTTATATGTTGTAAACCTCACACTGTATTGCTACTATGTTTAAACAGTTGATTATATTAATAGTTTTTAAAGATTTAGTTTAAAAAAACCCAAAATGTATATATTTATTCCTATAGTTAACATTTCTAGTTCTCTTCATTCCTTTTTATAAATGCATCTAGTGTCATTTCCTTCTGCCTGAAGGCCTTTTTTAACGTTTATCGTAGTGCAAGTCAGCTGGACTGAATCATTTCAGTTTTTGTATGTCTGTGAAAGTTTTAATTTTGCGTTTGGTTTTTAAAAGACAACTTGATCGAGACATAGTTTGCATGTCATAAAATTCACTAATTTAAGATGTACAATGCAGTTATTTTTAGTAAATTTGCCAAGTTTTGCAGTCATCACAACAATCCGTTTTTAGAACATTTCTGTCACCACATTAAGATCCCTCATGCCCATTTACAGTTAATCCTTCTTCCCACCCCGAGCCCAAGGCAACCACTAATCCATGTTGTCTCCAAATGCCTTTTCTGAACATCTCATACAACTGGAATAATACATGCTTGCAACACATATACTGAAATTGGAAGGGTACAGAGAAGATTAGCATAAAAACCAAGAAAAATTTAAAAAGGGGAAAAAATAAATGGAATCATACAATAAGTGTTTTTTTTTGGAGATGGAACTTCACTCTTGTTGCCCAGGGTGGAGTGCAATAGTATGATCTCGGCTCACTGCAACCTCCGCCTCCTGAGTTCAATTCTCCTGCCTCAGCCTCTCAAGTAGTTGGGACTACAGGTGTGTGCCGCCATGCCCTGCTAATTTTTTTTGTATTTTTAGTAGATACAGGGTTTCACCATGTTGGCCAGGCTAGTCTCGAACTCCTGACCTCAGGTGATCCACCTGCCTCAGCCTCCCAAAGTGCTGGGGTTACAGGAGTGAGTTGTGCCTGGCCAATAAGTGGTCTTTTTTGTCAGATGTATTTTGCATAGCATAATGTTTTTGAGGTTCATCTGTGTATTATGTATCAGTATTTCTCCCCTACTCTTCACTTCACATCCTAATTTGTGTTTTTCTGTTTTCAAAACATATTCACAGTTTTATTTAGGAATATATTTCTAGTAAGCCTCCCCACATCATTTGTACATTGAATTAGAATATAAATTAAAAGTATGCACTTTCTTATATTTATTTATGTACCTGAATAATCCTGCTTACAAGACTTATAGTATAATTGGGTCCTGTTTGTTCTTGTATCCATTAGAGCCTAGTGCTAGTAGACTTTAAATTAATATAACTTGAATTGAATTGAATCATACTCTTGTAAACTCACTTGAATCATGTTTGAATATTAGGACACACAAACATCTAGAATAATAATATTAATTATAGTTACAAAACATGTATTTCACAATCTTTAGTGGTAAAGGCTACGTGAAATGGCTTATTGGTCCAACATACAGTCTTTGTTTTGGGTTATGAAACAGTGATTCTTTGAAATTATGCTGACATGGTTTAAAAAAACCTATTTCCCTAAATCTTATCCTCAGTGGTTGGCATACTTATAGGAAAAGTTAAATGTGAATTAGAATTAAAAACAAAAAACTTTTGGCCAGGCATGGTGATTCATGCCTATAATTTCAGTACTTTGGGAAGCCCAAGTAGGAGGATTGCTTGAAGCCAGGAATTCAAGGGCAGTTTGGGCAACATAGCAACACCCTTTACAAAAATAAAAAATAAAAAATTAGCCAGGCGTGGTGGTACCCACCTGTAGTCCCAGCTACTTGGGAGGCTGAAGCAGGAGGATTACTTGAGCCCAGGATTTCGAGGCTGCAGTGAGCTATGGTCACACCACTGCCCTGCAGCGTGAGTTACAGAGTGAGACCCTGTCTCCAAAAAAAAAAAAAAAAACCTTTTTATTAATTTTATCATTTCGCATCTATTTTCAGATGCGAGAGTGTAGTAATTTTCTAGATAACTTGCCTTTGAAAGATACAGTGGCCAGAAGACCTATTTATTTGAATTCTGCAGTTACCTTAGCCTTCTCTTTTACTTTTTGTTATTTTTGAAGAAAAAGTTTTTTTTTCTTGTGACTACTAGTGAGTTAATCTGTCCTGGTATGATTTTCTGTGCTACCAGATAGCAAACTGGTCTGAGAGAGCTCTGTAAATACATATTTTTAAAAACCCACCTAAACTCAAATGAAAAAAAAGATCTGTTTTATTTCCCCACAGAAACTAAACCTTCTTTGGGGCTTCCCTGCTTTCTTTAAAGACAAGAAGTGTGGAAGAGAAAGATGCTGGACAACCTAGAAACCAAGTCAGACTGTTTAGAAGAACCTTATGCCCTAGTCATGCAAATAAAAGCCTAGCTGCTTCTCTGCCCACTCCCTTTCCGGCAGAGAAGTAGTAGTATGCTGAACTCCAGACTCTAATCTGTTTACTTGACATCTCTGCTTGGAGATCTAATAGACATTGTAGACAAAACTCTTGATTTTCTTTTTTTTTCTCACCTGAACCTGCTGCTCCTAATAGCTCAGTAAATGACAGTTGTATCCTTCTACTTCTTGGGTTGAAAAGTCATTCTACATCCAGTTAATCAGCTTGTCCTGTCATTAAAGGTATAAAATCCAGCTGCTTCTCACCACTACTACTGCAACTGTTATACTTCTTTAAACCACCATGATCTCTGCTTAGTGTAATAGACCGAAAAACATGACTATAATAATTTGCACCGTCTGGGTGCAGTGGCTCATGCCTGTAATCCCAGCACTTTGGGAGGCCGAGGTGGGCAGATCATCTGAGGTCAGGAGTTCGAGACCAGCCTCATCAACATGGCAAAACCCCATCTCTACTAAAAATACAAAAATTAGCTGGGAGTGGTGGCAAACACCTGTAATCCCAGGTACTAAGGAGGCTGAGGCAGGAGAATCGCTTGAACCTGGGAGGCAGAGGTTGCAGTGAGCTGAGATCATGTCACTGCTCTCCAGCCTGGGAGACAGAGTGAGACTCTGTCTCCAAAAAAAAAAATATATATATATAAAATAATAATAATAATAATAATTTGTACCATCTTCCATCAAGAAATAGTCTGTTTACCACCCATTGAATCTGGGCTGGCCTTGTACTTGCTTTGGCCAGTAGAATGTGGTAGATATGTGAGTTCTGGAACTCAGGCCTCAAGACATCATACATCTTCTGCCTTAGCTCTTTTGGGACATTCTGGTCGTCGTGTAAGGAGTCCAGACTAGACTGCTGAGTGGTCTGGTCATCGTGTAAGGAATCCAGACTAGACTGCTGAGTGAGAGACCACATGGAGAAGAGGCCCAGCCAAGAGAAGCCAGAACCCCTAATGTGTGAGCAAGGCCATTTTAGACTCCCACCCCATTCGAGCTGCCTGATGACTGCTGTTAGTAGAAAAACTTTCCAGCCGATCATAGCCCAAACTGCTGACCCACACAATTGCAGGAAATAATGAACAGTGGTTGTTTAAAGTAACTAAGTTTTAGGGTGGGTTGTTAATGCCACATTATCACCTATATTGTTGTAGTATCCTTGTAAACCTGTCTCATCCTCTACTCCACCCCCACCTTTATTCCATGTGTTCTCCAGGAAGCAGTCAGAATGGTCTTTTTCAAATTAATATCAGTTTGTTACTCCTATTCTCAAGACCTTGACTGGCTTCCTCTCTTGCTCAGCAAGATATCTAAAAGCCTTACCATGGCCTTTAAGGCATTATGTATTCATTACTTCATTACTTCTCTGGCATAATTTCCTTTCCACTCTTCCTCTAATTTTATCTCTAACTTAAGAAATCTATTTTCTATAGGCAGGTCTGTGGAAGGGTGTGTTGTCTAAGGGAGGGAGCCCTCCACATCATCACCATGTGGGATTTTAAGATTAATACCTGACACTATTCCTATAAGCATATAAACAATGCATTTAGATACTGCTCAAATATGTAGAACATACACTTGAACAGATGGGCATTACCCTTAAATAACTGATATAATAAAGAATAAAGGTGACTAGTTTTATGGAGAATAGATTCCCTTAAATAGAGATCCATAGGTCTTTAAAATAAAATTTAAAAAATTTGGGTTTAAAACATCTGTATTTTGGCTTTCCCAATGCATTTTAGTAACTATCGTGAACTTTGAACCACTCATTGGAATCATAGGAAGAGTTAATTTTTATGGACATACTAATTGAACAGCATATAAAAACAAACACAAACTTATTAAATGTGAAGTCTTCTGGGAAGCTTTTAAAACTAATTGCATGAAAAGGATATCCTCAGCATCTGAAGGAAATAATACCAAATACACCAAAATATTAACAGTATATGTTGCTGGGTGTGAGATTATACTGATTTTTTCCTTATGCAATACATAGCCTCTTAATAGACTTTCATATTTTCCCCTTACAGCATATTCTTCCCTTATCCCCCAAAGAGCTAATGAATCTGCTAAAAAAATACAAGTCATGATTATTACTCCTCTGCCCAGCACCCTCTGATGGCTTTCCACTTTGCTTGAAACGAAATTCAAAGTTGAAAATATATAAGGCTCTAGATGCTCTGGCCTGCCACTGCCTCTCACCTAATTTCTTCCTTTGCTCATTCTGCTTCAGCCAACAGGCCACCTTTCTTTTCATCTGTCAGGCCACCTGAGGACCCTTGAACTTCCTGTTCCTTCTGCCTGGAATGCTTTCCTCCCAGATTTCCGCATGGCTAGCTCTCACTTCATCTAGATCACTGTTCAGATAGTCAGAAGAGGCATTCCTATCAGAGAGGCATTCCTATCAGAGAGGCATACCTATCAGAGGCATACCTATCAGAGGCATACCTATCAGAGAGGCATTCCTGACTACCTTCTGTAAAAGAAGTACTTCGTCTTTTACTATCTCCTCACCCTGCATTTTTCCCCCCTCATAGCGCCTATTATTACTTGACATACAGTTATTTTTGTTTCTCTCCAGAGTCATATATTCACTGCTGTATTTCCAGAACTTAAAATAGCGTCTGGTATAATATGTTCTCAATAGATGTTTGTCGAATGACTGGATTGATTGTGTAGCTGCCAGTTCCCATGCTAGTAGAAGAGGGAGAATTGGAATGTTTTCATATAGTAAACAACTTGCAATTATTGATAATCGGTATTATTGATAATCTTAAAGTTGCCTCTGGATTTCAGATAGCCTGTTCATTAGGCAGGTGAGGAAACTGTCTTGAATTGTCAGGAGGAAATGTTAATTATAATAGCTGTTATTATTTATTGTATGCACACTGTGTGCCTGACATAGTCTAAGGCACTTCACTTACGTTAGGTCTTTTTTAATTCTAACTCTATTGGAGAGAGATTATTAGCATTATTTTATGGATTAAAAACAAAGACTCATAGGTTAAAGATCTCTTTTGAGGCCATACAATTGATACATAAAACCAAAGCTCAAATCCACGTCTGTGTAACTCTATAAGTTTTGCCCTTTCCATTATACATTTGTCCATTAAAATATTTGATAATTTATAAGCTCTATGTGCAGGCCTTTCATTATATTTGTTATCACTAGTCAAATCTTGTGTTTGGGGCATGTAATGCAAATAAGACAAAACCTCTTCCATGTATATATAAAAATATATAAAACGTACATGTAAAACGTGTGTGTGTGTGTGTGTGTGTGTGTGTGTGTGTTTTGAGACAGGGTCTCTGTTGCCCAGGCTGGAGTGCATTTGGCATGACCACGGCTCACTGCAGCCTCAAACTCCCAGACTCAAGCAATCCTTCCACCTTAGCCTCCTGAGTAGCTGGGACTACAGGCGCATAACACCATGGCCGGCCAATTTTTGTATTTTTTATAGAGACGAGATCTTGCTATGTTGCCAGGGCTGGTCTCGAACTCCTAAGCTCAAGCAGTCCTCCCACCTCAGCCTCCCAGAGTTCTGGGATTGAAGACATGAGCCACTGTGCCCAGCCCTATATTTTTATACAGGTGACATTTGGTATAACAGTACCTATCAAGAGCAGTTTGGAGGAAAAAGATCATAAAAAGGTAGGGGATGGATATACCTACTAACTTTCACGTAAAGAAGGCTGATTTACTGGCTGTTTGTATTTATAACTATTTCAGATCTATGCTTGTTTCTTGGGTTTATGGCCCAATACAAATAATTTAATTTAGTAGAATAATATAAATTTACTAATTTTATCATATATAATGTATTTTTTGAAAGTACCCTTTATTATCACTATCATTTTATAAAAGGATATTCTAATATCAAAGTATGAGACATAATCTAAATGAAGACTTCAGTGCTTTTAAATTATTGCAGTTTATGAAAAATTCTCTCCCTTTTGCTTATGTTTCTTGTTTTACTGTGGCCTGGGTTATAGACTTGGATTTGGGAGTCATTTCTTTAGCACACCAATTTATCTCTCCAACTAGTTTCTATGCTGATCTACATAATAAACAAGTAACCTTCCATGACTTCCAGGCAGTCTGTTTAGAGCCTAAAGCCTTAATCTAAAACCAGGGAGGTGAGGTATTCCTGGTTCTAACAACAAAATTTTACGTATTTATTAATTTTTTTGAGACAGAGTCTCCCTCTGTCACCCAGGCTAGAGTGCAGTGGCACAATCTCAGCTCCCTGCAACCCCTACCTCCCGGGTTCAAGCAATTCTCCTGCCTTAGCCTCCCAAGTAGCTGGGACTATAGGCACACGCCACCACACCTGGCTAATTTTTGTATTTTTAGTAGAGATGGGGTCTCACCATGTTGGCCAGGCTGACTCCCAACCTCAAGTGGTCCTCCCACCTTGGCCTCCCTAAGTGCAGGAATTACAGGTGTGAGCCACCGTGCGTAGCCAAAATTTTAGAACACAGACTAATCATAAGATGACGTTATCTATAGCTATATGTGGAAGTTCTAGAAAAATGAGAGTTAGCAGAGAATATTTTAAATCCTTCTGAACAATATTGAAGGACCCCAGGAAATAGTAATACTTATCCTTACTATTCATGCATTTAATATGCTAAGTAATTAAGTGGTCTGTCTATATCTTTTGATCTTTACAATAACTCTACAAAGGAGATGCATATTTTTCTTCAATTTATAACTTGAGAAGTTGACTTAGTTCCTCAATTCAGACCTTTCCACATATCCTTCTAAAACCCATACAGATTAGTAAGAGCAAATAAAATCAACTATATAACCTGGGCCTATGGAATAACTAGGACATAGAGAATTTTTAAAACCACAGTTTATATGTGAGTGGGGAAATAGTCATCTAAGAATAGCTAGGTGAACTCTGGTGACTATCAGAACTAAGAGTAAGGGACTCCGCAGAGGATAACAGGCTCTCTTTGTTCATCCTCAGGAGATGAGAACCCTATCCCGAGTGGGAAATACTGAAAACAGGTCTGAAATCTGGTGGATCAGAGCATGGCAACTGAGAATGCAAAAGAAAAGGGACTTGGAAAAGTGTTTATGACTTGAGATGGCAGCCTTAAAAAAAAAAACACCACTCCTAGGGGAGAAGGTAGCACCTTGGAAGTTGAAAGTGTCCCATGAAGTATTAATATTTAATAGTAAAGAGAAAGAAGGAAATAGCTGGAAGGGCACAGCTGAAATAAGAGTATCAAAGCAATAGAGGATAATAAATGCAGTGTCCATCTAGCAAATAAACTGTACTTCATTGAAGCAACAGAAGAAGGCACTGGTAGAAATAAGAAATTAAGCAAGCCCTTTTGCCCCAGAGGGTTTCTTGCTGTGGATGGTCCATGAAAATCAACGTAACTCAGCATGAACAATAATTAAAACAGCATCCATGTAGATTTCTCTGATTCAAAAAATGAGAATCAATGCTTTTCAGTAGATGAAAATAACATTAAAAGGCAACAAAGAAGAGAACTAATTCAGCATCCAGACATAAATTAAATATAAATAAATATCTGCTGAATAAAAGAAACTCCAAGTCAAAAGTTTTTTTTGTTGTTGTTGTTTTTTTTTTTTTTTTTTTGAGATAGAGTCTCGCTGTGTTGCCCAGGCTGGAGTCCAGTGGTGTGATCTCGGCTCACTGTAATCTCTGCCTCCCGGGTTCAAGCAATTCTCGTGCCTCAGCCTCCTGAGTAGCTGGGATTACAAGTGCATGTCACCACACCCAGCTAATTTTTGTATTTTTAGTAGAGGCAGGGTTTCACCATGTTGGCTAGGCTGGTATTGAACTCCTGACCCCAAGTGATCCACCCACCTTGGCCTCCCAAAGTGCTGGGATTACAGGCGTGAGCCACCATGCTCGGCCACGTCAAAAGTTTTTAAAACTCAATAAAAACAGTCAAAGAGCAGGAAGATCTGAAATAAGAGCTGTTCAAACTCAGGAAAGAAATGGAAAATAAGACAGTATCAGAAATGAAGACTAAACTACCAGATGCCTAAAGGTGAACAGATGTGATTGAAGATACAGTGAAGGCATAGAGGATAGAAATGGAAAAAGCCAAGAATCTGAAATCATGATAAAGGGAAAGGTAAAAGGATTGGAGGAAAAAATGATGGATATACAATCTAGGCTAAGATTCATTATTATAATTCACCATCTTAATACATCTAGTAAGAAAAATCATTATTTCCATATATACCAAAAAGGTATTTGAAAAGCCCAACACATCCATTCTTGATAAACAATAAAATAGGGATACGTAACGTAAACAACGTAAACAAAATTTATGATATCTAACGTAAACAAAATTTAGGTACACACAAAATGCTTGATAAAATTCCACTATAAAACCAGGAATAATGACGCCTACTATGTCTGTTACTTGGTAACATTGTACTGACGGAATTAATTTTACCACATTCATTCAAGAGAACATAATCAGGAGCGTGAGACTTTGGAAAAGGGAAAGCTATTTCTGTGTGCAGATTATCTGATAGTGTATGTTGAAAAGCCAAGACAATAACAACAGAAAACCTAGATGAAAAGAATTGAGTAAAACGGCAGAATAAAAAATTAGCAAACAAAACCCAATACTTTTTATATATACAGTAATTTAGTTTGAAAATATAGTGGAAGAGGGCCGGGTGTGGTGGCTCATGCCTGTATCGTAGCACTTTGGGAGGCCGAGTTGGGCGGATCATGAGGTCAGGAGATCAAGACCATCCTGGCTAACATGGTAAAACCCTGTCTCTAATAAAAAAAAAAAAAAAAAAAAAAAAAAAATTAGCCGGGCGTGGTGGGGGGCGCCTGTAGTCCCAGCTACTCGGGAGGCTGAGGCAAGAGAATGGCGTGAACCCAGGAGGCAGAGCTTGCAGTAAGTGGAGATCGCGCCACTGCACTCCAGCCTGGGCGACAGTGTGAGACTCCGTCTCAAAAGAAAAGAAAAGAACATAGAGTGGAAGACAATTGTCCATATCCGGTAACATCAAAAAGAGAAAATACCTTAGGAAAAAAACAAGAAAAATGTCACATTCGCAAGAGGAAAACATTCTTAAAAGACCCAAAATGTGACTTGAACAAATGGAAAGACGTTTCATACTTTATGTTCATAGACAGAATAATTCAACATTATAAAGATGCCAGTTCTCCCCCAGTTAATGTATAAATGAACTCTAATCCCAGTAAACATTTTTTTGTTTCTGGTGCTAGACAAGTTGATACCAGAGGTCTTATGGAAAAATAAGAAAGAATAAGCAACCAGGAAGTCTCTGAAAAATAAGAGCAATAAGTAGGGGAAATCCCCCAGATTTTAAACCAAAAAGCCTTATAATTAAAACTGGGGAGGCAGGAAGTATATGAGAACTTTCTACTTTCTGCCCAATTTTGCTGTGAACTTAAAACTACTCTAAAAAATAGTCTCTCTCTCTGTTTTTTTTAAACTGTGTGGTATGGTGCATGGACAGATGTATTGACTAATGGAACAGTATATAATGTCCAGAAATAGACTAATTAAAGAAATTTAGAATATTGTAAAAATAGTACATCAAATTACAGAGGAAAAGATGGGACAACTGGATACGTATTTTCTAAGAGTAAAATCAGGTCCATACCTCATGCTATGTTTTAGTATAAACTCAAATGGATAAAATCTTTCTTTTGTCATACACACACACACACACACACACACACACACTTTTTGTTTTTGAGACAGAATTTTGCTCTTGTCACCCAGGCTGGAGTGCAATGGCATGATCTCGGCTCGCTGCAACCTCAGCCTCCCGGATTGAAGTGATTCTCCTGCCTCAGCCTCTCAAGTAGCTCGGACTACAGGCGTGTGCCACCATACCTGGCTAATTTTTGTATTTTTAGTAGAGACAGGGTTTCACCATGTTGGCCAAGCTGGTCTCAAACTCCTGACCTCAGGTGGTCCACCCTCCTCGGCCTCCCAAAGTGCTGGGATTACAGGCGTTGAGCCACTCCACCTGGCGGATCTTATATTTTTAACTTTTTATTTTAAAATAATTTGACTTTTGAAAAACAGTACAAACAATTGTCACATAACCTTCACCCACATTTTCTAAGTGTTACTATTTGTCATATGTGCTTTGTCATTCATTCATTCATTCATTCTCTCTCTGAAATGTATGAGAGTAAGTTGTAGAGGTAATGCCCCTTTACCTATGTTTACCTTTATTTCCTAAGAACAAGAACAATGTCTTTTTTTTTTCCTGAGAAACAGTCTTACTCTGTCGCCCACGGTGGAGTGCCGTGGCGCAATCTTGGCTCACTGAAACCTCTGCCTCCTGGGTTTGAGCAATTCTCGTGCCTCAGCCTCTCGAGTAGCTGGGATTACAGGCACATGCCACCACACCTAGCTAATTTTTGTATTTTTAGTAGAGATGGGGTTTCACCATGTTGGCCAGGCTGGTATTGAACTTGTGACCTCAGGTGATCCACCTGCCTCAGCCTCCCATATTGCTGGTATTACAGGCATGAGCCACCATGCCTGGGAATTAGAATATTATATAACCAGAGTGCAGTTATTAAAATCAATAAATTAGTATTGATTAAATACTACTCTTTAATCTGTAGGCCTATTCAGACTTCATTTGTCCACTCAGTTCCTTGTTCTGCTCCACAGTTCAGTCTAGGATCACACATTGCAGATGTCATGTCTCTTTAGTGTCCTTATATTTGGAAGAGTTCTTCAGTCTTTATTTCATAATCGTGGTTTTTTAAGAGTACAGGTTTGTTTTACTTTGTTTTGTTTTGTTTTGAGACAGAGTATCACTCTGTTATCACTCTGTTGCAGTGCAGAGTGCAGGCTGGAGTGCAGTGGTGTGTTCGCGGCTCACTGCAGCCTAGACCTCCTGGGCTCGGGCAATCCTCCTGCCTCAGCCTCTTTAGTAGCTGAGACCACAGGCATATGCCACCATGCCTGGCTAATATTTGAAATTTTTGTAGAAACAGGGTCCCACTATGTTGCCCAAACTGGTCTCAAGTTCCTGGGCTCAAGCGATCCTCTTGCCTCAGCCTCCTTACGTGTTGGGATTACAGGCGTGAGCCACTGCACTCGGCCAAGGTTTATTTTTTAAATGTTCCTCAATTTAGGTTTATCTGATCTTTCCTCATGATTAGATTCAGAGAATTGCAGGCATGCCTTGGTGGGAAAATTGCAGGTTTGATTTCATACCACCACAATAAAGCAAATATCAAAATAAAGCAAGTCACACAATTTTTTGGTTTCCTACTGCATATAAAAGTTATGTTCACCCTATACTGTAGTCTGTTAAGTGTGCAATAGCATTATGTCTTTAAAAAATGCTTTTTGCTAAAAAATGCTAGCAATTAGCAATCACCTAAGCCTTCAGCAAGTCTTGATCTTTTTGCTGGTGAAAGGTCTTGCCTCGATGATGATGGCTGTTGGCTGATCAGGGAGGTGGTTGCTGAAGGCTGGGGTAGCTGTGGCAATTTCTCAAAACAAGACAAGAACGAAGTTTGCCACATCTGTTGACTTTTCCTTTCACAATATTTTTCTGTAGCATGTGATGCTGTTTGATAGCATTTTACTCACAGTAGAACTTCTTTCAGAAATTGGAGTCAGTCCTCTCAAACCCTGCTGATACTTTATCAACTAAGTTTATGTAATATTCTAAATCGTTTTTGTCATTTCATCAGTGTTCACAGTATCTTCACCAGGTATAGATGCCATGTCAAAAAAACCATTTTCTTTTCTCCTCCATAAAAAGCAACTCCTCATCTGTTCAAGTTTTATCATGAGGTTGCAGCAATTCCATCACATCTTCAGGCTCTGTTTCTTATTCTACTTCTCTTGCTGTTTTCACCACATCTGCAGTCCCTTCCTCCACTGAAGTCTTGAGCTGTTAAGCGTCATCCATGATCTTGGACTGGAATCAGCTTCTTCTGTGCCCCTGTTAATGTTGATATTTTGACCTCCTCCCATGAAAAACGAGTGTTCTTAATGGCATCTAGAAATGATGACTCTTTTCCAGAAGGTGATCAATGTACTTTGCCTAGATCATCAGAGGAATCACTGTGGCATTGATAGCCTTATGAAATGTATTTCTTAAATAAATAATAAGACTTGAAAGTTGAAATGACTCCTTGATCCATGGGCTGCAGAATGGATGTGTTAGCAGGCATAAAAACAACATGAATTCCTTGTACATCTCCATCAGAGCCCTTGGGTGACAAGGTGCATTTTCAATGAGCAGTAATATTTTGAAAGGAATCTTTTTTCTGAGCAGTAGGTCTCAACAATGGGCTTAAAATATTCAATAAAGCTGCTGGGTGCGGTGACTCACGCCTGTAATCCCAGAACTTTGGGAGGCGGAGGCGGGCGGATCAGGAGGTCAGGAGATTGAGACCATCCTGGCTAACATGGTGAAACCCGTCTCTACTAAAAATACAAAAAATTAGCCAGGCGTGGTGGCGGGTGCCTGTGGTCCCAGCTACTCAGGAGGCTGAAGCAGGAGAACGGCGTGACCAGGAGGTGGAGGTTGCAGTGAGCTGAGATTGTGCCACTGCACTCCAGCCTGGGCGACAGTGTGAGACTCCATCTCAAAAAAAAAAAAAAAAAAATCAATAAAGCATACTGTAAACAGATGTGCTATCACCCAGGTTTTGTTGTTCCATTTCTAGAGCATAGGCAGAGTAGATTTAGCATAATTCTTCAGAGCCCTAGGGTTTTTGGAACGGTAAATGAGCTTTGGCTTCAACTTAAAGTCCCCATCTACATTAGTTCCTGAGAAGAGTCTGCCTATTCTTTGAAGCTGGACATTGACTTCCTCTCTCTGGCTAGGAAAGTTCTAGGTGACCTCTTCTTCCAATAAAAGGCTGTTTCACCTACAGCAAGCATCTGTTATTTAGTGTACCCACTGATAGGGTGTGGCTCTGTGCCCCACCCGAATTTCACAGTGTGAAAATGGACTAATACAGTTACCTTCATCAATTATCTCAGCTAGATCTTCTGAATAACTTGCTGCAGCTTTTACATAAAAACTTGTTGCTTCGTCCTGTACTTTTATGTTATGGAGATGGCTTATTTCCTTAAACCTCATAAATCAACTTCTGCTAGCTTAAGACTTTTCTCCTGCAGCTTTTTCATCTCTCTCAGCCTTCACAAAATTAAAGAGAGTTAGGACTTTGCTCTGAATTAGGCTTTGGCTTAAGGGAATGTTGTGGCTGGTTTGATTCTCTGTCTAGAAAACTCAAACTTTTTTTGTATCAGCCTTGTTGCACTTTCTTATTCATCTATTCACTGGAGAGTACTTTTTTTAAATTAATTAATTTTTTTATTATACTTTAAGTTCTAGGGTACATGTACACAATGTGAGCCAAAGTTAATTTTAATTTTCTTCAAGAGCTTTTCCTTGGCATTCACAAGTTGGCTAACTTTGGCCCAAGAGGCCTAGCGTTTAGCCTGTCTTGGTTTTTAACATGTCTTTCTCACTAAGCTTAGTCATTTCTAGCTGTTGATCTAAAGTGACAGGTGTGTGACTCTTCCTTTCACTTGAACACTTAGAAGCCATTGTAGGATTATTAATTGGCTTGATTGCAGTATTGTTATGTCTCCGGGAATAGGGAGGCCCAAGGAGATGGAGAGAGATAGAGGAATGTCTGGTCAGTGGAGTGGTAGAAACACTACGTTTATTAAGTTTTCCATCGTATATGGATGCAGTTGGTGGTACTCCAAAACAATTACAATAGTAACCTCACAGATCACTGATCACAGAGCACTAGAGCAGATATTATGATAATGAAAAAGGTTGAAATAATGTGAGAATTAACCAAAATGTGACACGGAGACACAAAGTGAGCACGAAGTGTTGGAAAAATAGCACGGATAGACTTGCTTAACGCAGAGTTGCCACAACCTTCGATTTGTAAAAAACATAATGTCTGCAAAGCACAATAAATCGAAGCACCTTTTGAGGTGAGATGTGCCTATATGTATTTTCAGCAAGAATATCACAGAAGTAATGCTGTGTCATGATAACATTTTGGGGATCGTTAATGTTGATCAACACCTAAGGTAGTGTGTGCTATGTTTCTCCATTCTATAAAGGTACAGTTTTTCTTTGTAATTAATATTCTGTTAGACCACCACATCACTCGGATTCCTTTTTGAGGAAGGACTTGTTGCTCAGTTTTGGTCAGTGCAGTCAGCAGATAGCTTCCAGCACTTTCAGCATGACTCATATCACCAAAGGTCACACCCTTCCTGGTGCAGCGTGCACACAATGCCTGAGTGAGGTGGGGTGGGACTGCCCACTTCAGAGCTCCCTGCCGGTTGCTGAAGCTAGGCCTACATTGCAGTGAGATTGCTCCCTTAGCCCAATTATACCTCTTCCCCCTTCCTTTCACATATGCTGGTCCCTAGTAAATACATTGCACCCCAAACTCTGTCTTAGCATCTGATTCCAGAGAACCCAACCTGAGTCATTTCTTACTGGGAGACATTTTGAAACCCTGTGAATAATCTGTTTGTTATTACTTTCACTTACTCCTTTTAGCATCTATTGAGAATTCTTGCTTGAAACAGTTATTATTGTGCTGGTTGCCAAATGGTGGTTTTCTAATTCCACGATTTCTGCTACATTTACTAGTTGGAATTCTACTGTATGGAAGAGATTATCCTTCTCCCATTTACTTATTTATTGATTCACTCACATATATCAGCATGCACCGGCAAGTTCTATTTTGTGAATTATAATCTAACATTTATTTTATTGTTCAGTTTGTCCCAGATTTGGCCAGTAGGAGCCGTTTCCATCTTGTTTCTGTATGCTTTGATGTGTCCTTATTGTTTTTTTAGTACTTCCTTTCTTTCTGGCAACATATTTCAGCATTGTTTGATACTTTTCCTGCCCCTGGAATTGGTCACTTCAACAGGGACCAAGAATGAATATAAAAAATGGAAACATTCAAACATTAGAAGAAAATATGGGTGGATGATCTTAAGGCAATGAGGAAAGCCTGTAACATCTCAGAATCACCAAGCCCAATAGAAAAAACAAACAAACAAAAAAATAAGCAGATGTTTCACAGGAAAAAAAAAATGGAAGTGACACATAAGCATAAGAAAAGATACTGACCCTCACTTATAAGATAAATACGAGGTGAAGTTACCCTGCCATACCAAAAGATTGAAAACTTCATTGAGTAGACTGCAGAGAAACAGTCAGTTTCATTCATTGCTGGTAGAAGTATAAAATGGTACAACCCGTATAAAAGGGTTTTTGCAAAAAGCTAAAGACATGGTGGACAGATTTACTTTTGGTTCAGTAATCCCACTGTTAGGAATCTATACTGAAGATAAACTTCCACAAATAACACATGCACAAGGTTATTTGTTGCAACACTGTAGTAGCAAAGGATTGGAGACAACACAGATGCCCATCAATAGAAGGCTGATTGTATAACTGGAATATCCACACAATGGAATATTGTGCAGTGCTTTAAAAAAAAAAAGGATGTCTCTGTGTGCTAATGGGTAGTGATTTCTAGAATTTGTAGGACATTTCACAAGACATCTGGCCTGATCTTTTCAAAAAGTCATCATCATATGGATTTAGGGAAGATGATGGTAATAGTGCATTATTTTTGAGTCACTCCAAATCACTGCATAAGAACAGAACATGAACAGTATCTGTAGCAAAACTAGTTTGCTAGAGAATGACAATGAACTTCAGACAACCAAATTGACTGCAGAGATACAAATTAAACTCTAATATGAACATTAAATATTTATTTTCTTGTGGACCCAAGACTAAGACTAAATGAGGAATAATGTTTGAAATGGATACTATATGCTTTAACAATGTAGGTTCAGCACAACTACTAGAGAAAGGAGAGAGAATATGTGAAAAACTTATTCAAACTTTTAAGTAATTGTATTACTGACAGTGTTATTGGTGTCATTATCTTGAGATTATTGGGTAAGCAATATGGGATATTCTAATTCTTCATCCCTTGTGTCCTTGAGAACCAGAATTCTCCATGGAAAAAGGAGATACAAATGTGAGATAGAAGATGTTAAGTAAAAACCCTGTAGACTTTAATTTTAATTCGAAATATCAGTATCAACTTATCAGGTATTTAATCTTCCTTTTAAAATGGTATGCGCGCGTGCACACACACGTAGGAAAGGAAAACAAACCCTGTTGATTACCAGACTAGTCATTTATGTAGAAAATCCCAAAGAAACTGCAAACAAGCTACTAGAACCGATAAGTGAATTTAGCCATCATACAAGGTCTGTAAACAAAACTAAAACATATTTCTAAATAGTATCCTATAGCAATGAGTAATTAAAATTGGAATTTTTAGAAATGCTGTTTATAATAGCATCAAAAACATGAAATATTTTAGGGATAACTCTAACAAAATATGTGCAAGGTTCTGTGTGATAGAGAAAATCTAAAATGGAGAGCTACGCCATGGTCATGGGCTGTAAGACAATATTTCAAAGACATTAGTTCTCCCCAAATTGATCTGTAAGTTTAGCCAGTCAAAATCCAGGCATCAGCCAGTACTGGATCTGCCAGAACAAACAAACAAAAAACAAAACCAGGCAGATTTTTGTTTGTGAATTCCTGCCCCCCACCCCCACCAGATGGAGTCTTGCTCTGTCGCCGAGGCTGGAGTGCAGTGGAGTGATCTCGGCTCACTGCAAGCTCCGCCTTCCAGGTTCACACCATTCTCCTGCCTCAGCCTCCTGAGTAGCTGGGACTACAGGCGCCCACCACCACGCCTGGCTAATTTTTTGTATTTTTAGTAGAGACGGGGTTTCACCGTGTTAGCCAGGATGGTCTCGATCTCCTGACCTCATGATCCGCTTGCCTCAGCCTCCCAAAGTGCTGGGATTACAGGCATGAGCCACCGTGCCTGGCCTTGTTTGAATATTTTTTTAAGGAAATCAATAAGATGAGTTTAAAATTTACATGGGCCAGACACAATGGCATGCAAACTGTCTAGCTACTTAGGAGGCCTATAGTCCTAGCTATTTGGGAGGCTGAGACAGACAGATTGCTTGAGCCCAGGAGTTTGAGACTAGCCTGGGCAATACAGCAAAATCCTGTCTCTAAAAAAGGTAAAAATCAGTAAATATTTACATGGAAATGCAAACCTAAAATAGCCAAAATACTTTTGAAAAATAATAATTTGGAGGACTCATACTATCTGATTTCAAGATTTACTGAAAGCTATATGTAATCAAGACTGCAGTATCTGAGTAAGAATGGACATATAGATCAGTGGAACAAAATAGAGTTCAGAAATAAACCCTTACACGTATAGTCATTTGATTCCCGTAAAAAAATTCCAAGTTAATTTAATGAAGAACAAATAGTTATTTCAACTAACACTGTAAGAACTATTCGCCATTCATATGTAAAAAAAATTAACCTCAACCTTTACCTGTACCATATACAAAGTATCAACTTTTAAAATGGATTACATGGCCGGGCATGGTGGGTCACACCTGTAATCCCAGCACTTTGGGAGGCCATAGCAGGCAGATCAGTTGAGGTCAGGAGTTCAAGACAAGCCTGGCCAACATGGTGAAACCCTATCTCTATTAAAAATACAAAAAAATTGGCCAGTAGAGGTGGCTCATGCCTGTAATCCCAGCACTTTGGGAGGCCGAGGCAGGTGGATCATGAGGTCAGGAGATCAAGACCACCTAGGCTAACATGGTGAAACCCCATCTCTACCAAAAAATACAAAAAAAATTAGGCATGGTCATGGGCGCCTGTATTCCCAGCTACTTGGGAGGCTGAGGCAGGAGAATGGTGTGAACCCAGGAGGCGGAGCTTGTAGTGAGCCAAGATCACGCCACTGCACACCAGCCTGGGCTACAGAGCGAGACTCCGTCTCAAAAAAAAAAAAAAAAGAAAAGTAGTGGGACATTATGGTGCATGCCTTTAGTCCCAGTTACTTGGGAGGCTGAGGCAGGAAAATGGCTTGAACTGGGAAGTAGAGGTTTTAGTGAGCTGAAATCGCACCACTGCACTCCAGCCTGGGTGACAGAGCGAGACTCTGTCTCAAAAATAATAAAATAAAATATGAAATAAAATGAGAGCAAGACTCTGTCTCAAAAATAATAAAAAATATGAAATGATATAAAATGAAATATATTACAGACCTAAATATAAGACCTATAAAACTTCTAGAAGAAAGCATATGAGAAACTGTGACTTTCATAGGTTGGCAAAGATTTCCCAGGCATGAATGATAAAAGAAAAAAATTGATAAATTAAGACTTCATCAAAATTAAGAGTTTGTGCTCTTCAAAAGACACTGTTAAAAAATATAAAGAGACAAGTTATGGACTAGGAGAAAATATTGGCACACACGTATCAAGATTTGTATCCAGAATATATAAAGAACTCATGACCCAATAAGTTAAAAGACGGGCACCATTGAACATATAACTTCACAAATAAGGGATAGTGATTGTTAATAAACACATGAAAAGATGCTGTAGTTATTCGAAAAACACAAAAGTAAAATGAAGATACCACTGCATATTTTTTAGAACAGCTAAATTTTAAAAATTGTCAATTCTAAGTATTGGTGAGGATGTGGAGCAACTATAACTCTGATCCGTTGTAAGTGGAAGTGCCAAACACTTTGTGCCAAATACAGCCACTTTGAAAACAGTTTGGCCGTTCCTGGTAAAGTTAAGCACACATTTAACATTAGACCCAGCAATCCCATTTTTAGATATTTACTTAAATAATGAAAATTGATACTGTTTGGCTGTGTCCCCATCCAAATCTCATCTTGAATTGTACTCCCATAATTCCCCTGTGTTGTGGGAGGGACCCAGTGGGAGATAATTTGAATCATGAGGGTGGTTTCCCCCATACTGTTCTCGTGGTAGTGAATGAGTCTCGAGAGATCTGATGGTTTTATCAGGGGTTTCTGCTTCTGCATCCTCATTTTCTCTTGCCTCCACTGTGTAAAAAGTGCCTTTTGCCTCCAGCCATAATTCTGAGGCCTCCCCAGCCATGTGGAACCGTAAGTCCAATTAAACCTCTTTTTCTTCCTAGTGTCGGGTATGTCTTTATCACCGGCGTGAAAATGGACTAATACAAAAATATTATGTCCACGCAAAGGCTTGGTGAATACACGAGTAATCATAATAGACAAAAAGGTGAAATCACTCAAATGTCTATGAACTGATCAATGGATAAAGTTGTCGTACCTCCATATGACAGAATGCTATTCGGCAGTAAAAGGACAAGCAGGGACTTCCAGTTCTGAGACAAGATGAAATAAAGACTCTTCTTCCTTTTCTTAGTAATTACAGCTAAAATCCCTGGAAAATGTACAGAAAACAAACCTGAGAAGACTCTGAAAGGTAGCAAGAAGAAGCCAGATCAGCTAGGGACCTTGCCACCTGAGGAATAATATGGTGGTGTGTTCCCTAGATTTTTTTTCTTCATATATGTGCCAGAGAAGCTGTCAACCTGGAAACACCAATGAATACAGACCAAAACAAACCCGAGAAAAGACCATTTTTATTAGTCAAGCCAGGAAAGGGACAACCTAGTAAGACAGAAAACTTGTAGACAATAACTGCCCTACTCTAGCCAAAAACAATAGACAAACTATGCTCCATCCCCCACTCTCACCAGCAAAGACTGAGTATTGAGCTTAAGACTTCCCCTGCTTGCCCAGCTGCAACAAGACACCCCTCCTGTGTCTCTTCCCCAACATTCCTGCTGAGAGAGTATCAGAAAAGGTGAAGCCCTAGTCAGGAGCCTAGATTTTCATTCCCACTGGGCAGTAATGATGTGTCCCTTTCATCCCCCCACCCCAAACAGTAACAAGTTCCCTCTCATGGTGTCAATGGAGGCTATTTGGGAAGCACTAAGGAGGCACCTCTACCCTTCTCAGCCAAGATATGTGTGCAGAAGCCTAGCGGGGAGCTGGGACTTGGACTCCCACCTGATGGCAACAAGGTGGTGCTCCCACATCTCTCACTGCATGGAGTCAGACGAGGCCTGCAAAAACAAATTTAAATAAGATCTAGAGTCTCAGCATAATACTAAAACATTTCAGGATAGAATTGAAAACCATCCATCCTACCAAGAGCCAGGAAAACTAATTTAAATGAGAAAAGACAATAGATACTAAAAGCAAAAAGACACAGATGTTGGAATTACTCGACAAGGACTTTAATGCAGCTATCTTTAAAATGATTCAATTTGCAATTGAATCATGAAAAAATAGAATTTTCATCAAAGAAATAGAATATATAAAGAACCAGATGGAGATTTTTAAACTGAAAATACAATAGCCAAAATTTTAAAAAGTCAACTGAACAGCAGAATGGAGAGGGCAGAGGAAAAAAAGTGAATGAACTTCAAGATAAAACATTAGAAATTACCCAATCTGAACAAAAGAGAGAAAATGTACTGAAAAATAAAAATGAACAAATCATCAGGGACTTGTGGGACTATTTTTAGAAGTTCTAATATTTGTACCATCAGAGTCCCAGGGGAGGAGAAATGATAGCTTAAAATTTTCAAACTTGGCAAAGGATGTATTCAAGAAGAACTCAAGAAGTTCAGCAAACTCTGAACAGGAAAATCCCAAAGAAATCCACTCCAACATACATTATAACCAAATTTCTGACAACTAAATATAAAGTCTTGAAAACAGTGAGGACACTTTACCTATAGGGGAAAAACAGAATAACAGCAGATTTGTCATCAGAAACCATGGAATTTAGAAGGAAGTAGTACATATTTAAAGTACTGAATGAAAAGAACTGTCAACCCAGAATTCTATATCCAGCATATAACTGGCCCATCAAGGTTGAAAGTTGACAGTTGTAGGCCAGGCGCGGTGGCTCATGCCTGTAATCCCAGCACTTTGGGAGGCCGAAGCGGGCAGATCACAAGGTCAGGAGATCGAGACCATCCTGGCTGACACAGTGAAACCCCGTCTCTACTAAAAATACAAAAAATTAGCCGGGCGAGATGGCGGGCGCCTGTAGTCCCAGCTACTTAGGAGGCTGAGGCAGGAGAATGGCGTGAACCCCGGGGGGCGGAGCCTGCAGTGAGCCAAGATTGCGCCACTTCACTCCAGCCTGGGTGACAGAACAAAACTCTGTCTCAAAAACAAAAGAAAAAACAAAAAAGAAAAAATATTTTGGGATCCCCATAAAAAGGAATAGCTTTGTCTCACTGTGAGAGGTTCTGCAGATTGCTGTTCCCAGCCATGTCTTTGTCTCTGTAGTTAGAGGTGCCAGTAGCAAATATTGAGAGCTTGTTCCATGCCGTACCCTGTTTCAGATGCTGGTGAAAAAGTCATGTCCTCTACCTCCAGGAAAAAAACCTAGGAGGAACTATGAACTGTAAACCAGTAATTACAAGTGTCACGGGTGTTATGAAAGGGAAAGTATAAAGTGTTGTGGGAATATATACCGAGATTTATTTAACCCATTCTGTGGTCAAGAAAGTCCTCTGTGAAGAAGTGATTCTAGCCATTGTTGGTTTGGTGTTTTTTTTTTTTTTTTTTTTTTTTTAAACAGAGTCTAGTTCTGTTGTCCAGGCTGGAGTGCAGTGTGCAATCTTGGCTCACTGCAACCTCTGCCCCCTAGGTTCAAGTGATTCTCTTGCCTCAGCCTCCCGAGTAGGTGGGACTATAGGTGCATGCCACCACACCTGGCTAATTTTTGCATTTTTTAGTACAGACGGGGTTTCACCATGTTGGCCAGGCTGGTCTCGAATTCCTGACCTCAAGGGATCCGCCCATCTCAGCCTCCCAACGTGCTGAGATTACAGGTGTGAGCCACCGTGCCCAGCCTAGCTTTGTTTTTATATGAAGCAGTTTTATTGTTCCCTGAATATCTTAATGAGAAGCTGGAAGAGACAACCACTGGAAACTGTTAGCTAGATGTTATTTTAAATTCAGATTATCTACTTGGGAGGAGGGTAATAACACAGTGTATTACCAAGTTTTCATCCTTACCAGTAGTCTGAACAGACTTTTAGTTCAAATCCCATCTATACTACATATACTAGCTCTGTGACCTTAGGAAGGTCATTTAATTGTTTTGAGCCTTAGTTTACTTATCTGTAAAATGGAGCTAATGATAACTTGCAGGGTTGTTACTATTCTAAGACATGATTCCACACTTCAAGGAGCATTTATTCCAGTAAGGTGAGACAGACATATTGACAAGTAATTGAAAAAATAGAAAAAAAGAAAAATGAGATGGTGTGGTAAAGATGGAAGAGTGATCAGTGGTGATATAAAGGAGTTATCTACTCTGCCTAAAGAGGGACTCAGGAAGGCTTTACAAAGGAGCTAGTATTCAAAACGGGCCTTGAAGGATGAATAGACAAGGTACATGGCACATATGAAACAGCTTGATGCATTTGGGAAACCACGATTCGTTTAGAATAATCAGACCAGAAATATGGGCAAATGACAGAAGACACTAGAGAGGGCCTGGCACGGTGGCTCATGCCTGTAATTCCAACACTTTGGGAGGCTGAGGCGGGCGGATTCACTTGAAGTCAGTAGTTCAAGACCAGCCTGGCCAACATGGTGCAAACCTGTCTCTACTAAAAATACAAAAATTAGCCAGGCGTGGTGGCATGCACCTGTAATCCCAGCTACTCTGGAGGCTGAGGCAGGAGAATCACTTGAACCTGGGAGGTGGAGGTTGCAGTGAGCCAAGATTGTGCCACTGCACTCCAGGCTGGGCGGCAGAGCTACACCATGTCTCAAAAAGAAAAAAAAAAAAAAGAAGGAAGAAACTAGAGAGATAGACAGATTGTAGATTACAGAGGGCTTGTAGTGTTTGCTACCCTGAAGATTTTGGACTTCATTCTGAAAGTGACTCACAGGTATCGAAGAGTATTCATCAGATTTGCTAGTGGTGGTGGTGTGTTACACTGACTGTAGGAAGATGCCTTAAGCTGTTGCATTTGAGGAAGACAGTGGGGAGGGATTGAAAAATAGGTGACAGATTATAAAGAGACTTTGATAGTAGAACCAACAGGACTCGAGGCCATTGGATTATCCAGGAAGAAAGAGTAAATAGCAGTTCGCAGGGTTCAGGATTGGTGGACTGAAGTGGTTGTTGGCTTTATTCATCACAATAGTAATACAAGATGGAAGAAAACATACGAGAGGTAGACACTGAATTACCTTTTCTGTGCGTAGTCTGACTTCTTCAGTATTTGATTATTCAGAGGAAAAAAAACACTAAAAATTAGCAGGGTAAGTTCTTCTACTTTTTTCTTTAGAAAAATACATTTGTCTTGAGTATAGATTCACAAAGAGGTTGATAAGAGTACATCACAGACTAACAAATAAGTTATGGGGGTCATAGAAGACAGTTCTGTTCATTCTGCAGATATCATTAAGGAAAGAGCTAAAGAAAGCATTGCAGCTATAACCATGTTGATACACTTAAAATTAATAAAGTTCTGAAAACATTTAGTGTGACTGTAGTGTTAATGATAAAGAATTTGGATTTTAGCATTTTAATGGTTTTGGAGTTTTTTAAGTGCAATTTTGGCTTTGCATTAGTCTACAATTTATAACTAAAGTTTATTTTTTTGAAAATGATGTTAAGATGAATATTCAACCTGAAATAAAACTTATGTACAAAATGTTTAAAGTATATTTATTCACTATTTTTTCTTCTATTCTAGTTACTATTTTTGGAAATGAAGAAAATGGTAAGGTACTTTTAGTTTCAATTTAAGTTTAATGCTTAATGATATTTTAACTGGAACATACTTTTTACTTAGTGATGAATGCATGTGTTTTTGTTTTTTAGAAATAAAATCCCTATCTTTACATTTTAAGTAATTAAAAGGAGATCTAGTAATGGGGTTATTTCCAGACCAAGACATTTCATGTGTTCTCATTTTGTGTTATTTATGTAAATTAAAGTAGACATTATTTTGTGCAACACCTAGTACCCAAACTTCTTTGTGTATTTATATAAATATTTCTGTCTCATATGTTCTTCAAAACTTTTTATTTAGATTTTTTTAATATGAGTAACTAGCTAGGTTGAGGAGACAATTCTGCTTTCATGATGTCTGAATTTTATTGATGGTTCTCGTTTAGGTATTTGTTAAAATCGCACTTTACAATGCAGAGATATTTAAGAAAATAACCAGACTGTAAATGTGTAAATTGCATTACCAGTTTAAGGAAGCTAAAGTTTTTATAACAATTAAGTAAAAAAGGTAGTGCCTAGAGGGAAAAATCATTTCTCAAAATTTCACTGGGATAAAAGCAAATTTCATAAGTCTGTTGAAATTAAATTTAAACAAAATTTAATTGGACATACAAAACTCCAGAGGATTTCTAAAATACTTGAACAGTTAGAAATTATTAATAAATAGTAATTCCTCTTACTGGAAACAATTAGGCATTAAGTATGTAAATCTTAAATTACCTTTAAATTTAATTTCTCGGTAACAGAATAAATGCAGACTCAATCTTGGTTGGCTTATTTTCTTTCTTTAAATCAAAAATGTTTCCTGTATGTTGGAATCACAGACATAGAAAGCAAAGAATTTCAGAAGTTCTTATAAAAGAACTTTTAACTTATATCATTATCTCTTGGGGCTATTTTTACCATGTCTCTCAAAGAGTCTTTTTTTTTTTTTTTTTTGTGACAGAGTCTCGCTCTGTCGCCCAGGCTGGAGTGCAGTGGCGATCTTGGCTCACTGCAAGCTCCACCTCCCAGGTTCACGCCATTCTCCTGCCTTAGCCTCCTGAGTAGCTGGGACTACAGGCGCCCGCCACCACGCCCGGCTAATTTTTTGTATTTTTTTAGTAGAGACGGGGTTTTACTGTGTTAGTCAGGATGGTCTCGATCTCCTGACCTCGTGATCCGCCCACCTCGGCCTCCCAAGGTGCTGGGATTACAGGCGTGAGCCATGTTGCCTGGCCAAAGAGTCTTTCAATACAGTCTTTTGTTGTTGTTAGCTTGTTTGTTTTTAAATTCAGTTACGGGTGATTTTTGAACTTTTGAACACAGAGTTTGGTATATAGGTTTCAGGTTTTTCTTTCAACTTTGATTGAATTTTCTCAGTTAACTATGATTTTACTTCCTATATTACTTGTAACCAGTGGTTCAATAGCATGTATATGTAACCAGAAGTTTGCCTATTGATAATCACATTAATTTGAATTTAGTGAAAAGCATTGTTTTCTGTTATTCTTTACTCATTATAATTTAATGATAACATCTTTTAAGTACTTACTATATTCTAGGTCTTGTGTTAAGAGCTTTATTTTATCTGTTTTTTAACAGAATATATTTTTAAGCAAAACCATTTCCTTTTGTTTTCATGAAGAAAGGAAATATTCTAAAATTATATTAAATGTTTTTAAAACTATGAAGAGTATATTGTTTTTACATTTAAAGTATCTCAAAGTTACCATCTATCTCAAAGTTATACGATAGTGTATAGATGAGGAACAACAAGCTTGATTTAATATGGGGTCTAGACAAAAATATTTATAAAGGAAGTAAGCAAAGTGAAGATAACATTGCAGGGTTGTTAAATGGTCTCAGTGTTATCATAGCAGTAGGAAACTAAGTTCTTGCACGCTTTTCCAAAGGAAAAACAAATGAAGCAATTATATATAATATATAAAATATACATATATATATTTTTTCTTTTTCTTTTTTTTTGAAATGGAGTCTCCCTCTGTCACTCAGGCTAGAGTGCAGTGGCACGATCTCGGCTCACTGCCACCTTTGCCTCCCAGGTTTAGGCGATCCTCCCACCTCAGCCTACCAAGTAGCTGAGATTACAAGTGTGCACCACTACGCCCAGCTAATTTTTTGTATTAGTAGAGATGGAGTTCTACTATGTTGGCCAGGCTGGTCTTGAACTCCTGACCTCAAGTGATCCGCCCGCCCCAGCCTCCCAAAGTGCTGGGAATACAGGCGCGAGTCACTGCACCTGGCCAAAGCAATGATACTGAGTCCATTGGGTACACCATGGGGTTCAACCTGAAGGGAACTGACAGGATAGAGAAAGCAGATTTTGAGAAACCAGTTTTTAATGTGTATGACAATCAATGTTAGTGGAAACAAAAAGAGCACATTTGAAAATGGAAGTTAGGGTTACGATTTTATCTTGGCATCAGATACTGGCTTAGAGGTAGAATATGACCATTAAGATGATGGTTTAAAACGTGGAGGAAACTATAATTTTAGCTAGGACATAGTGAAAAGAACCTTGGATTTTTGTCAAACATACGGGTTTGAATTCTGGCTTCATCATTTAATAACTGGACGTTGGGCAAAGTATTAAATTCTCTGAGCTTCACTGTTTACATCTGTAAACTGGAATAATACCTAAGAAGACTTACTGTGAGGGTTAGAAATAAGGCATAGATTATATGCCTTCTAGTTGGCTTTCAGTACATAGGAATGGTGATTTGAGTACCTATAGTCAAATATGGTGACTCAATAGTCCCACGGTTTTACTAGGGTGCACTGGTCATGAGGTTGGAATTATTTCTTAGGAATTCCACAGCCAAAAGGGAAAAGAAACTATGAGCAGCATATTTTACATCAACCACTGAGATGGATTGGAAGCAAGGAGACCAATTGGCTTTTGCAGCAATCCAAAGAACATAGGCAACAATTTATGAACTATGCACTGGCAGTGAAAATAATGATAATTATTTTGAAATTATTGAAAAATAATGAAAATAGTAATGAGTTCACTTGGAGAGAAATTTTAGGAGCTAGAATTAGTATTTGTACTGATAAGCTGTGAGATACAAGGAGTCATTTCAGGCCTGGGTTTCTGCATTGGTCAACTGTGTGACTGCAGTTTCTGTTCTCTGAGATCAGGCATGAACCCAGTACAATTTCAAAAGAAAAGGTTGGGTTGCAACAGGGTTGTCAAATTATTATTATTATTTTATTTGAAAAGTACAAGCAATTTTTAAACCAAAAACAAAGGAAAATAAACCTCAGACCGAAGGAAGGACAGTACTTCAAACTGAATACATGTTAGCTTTTACAAAAGCTTCCTTACATTGTTCTTGGTCTTTCTTTTCTTTTTTTTTTTTCAGCGCAGACCAGTGAACACTTTATCACTTCTTAAAATTGAGAAACACTGATATAGGGAATGCACAAAAAGGACCAAATTTTGCAGAAAATAATTAAAATACCTGGATAAGACTAATAGTAATATTAAGAGTCGGTATTTATTGAGGATTTATTGTGTGCCAGGCATTCTTCTAAGTGTTTTGCATGTATTACTTCATCAGTATTAAGCAGCTAACTTTACTGAAATAAGTACTTTAATTGAAATCTAAGCAAATTATTGGAGAGTACAATATGAAGAAGTAATGAATTCTGAAAGTAACAGAAAAGACCTTTGTGGAAGGAGTAGCATTTTATCTGAACTTTAAAAGTGAGTAGAATTTCAGACCATTTTATCTGAACTTTAAAAATCAGTAGAATTTCAGACTTGTCTGTATTTGTTATCTTCAGTGGGTTTATGATGCTGCATTACAAACTGAAAAGGAGTTTAAGCATCTGGTAGATAGTTCTTGCTTCTTAAAGAAATCAGTACTGCTTCTTTGAAATATGTAGAATACAACAAAAAGCTTTTGAAATATGTTGGAATGTTACATTAATCTACTTGCGAAACAGTTATGTTAGATATTCAAAATGGCCAAAACTTTTTCTTGTTAGCCTGTATTGAACAGGGGAATGAAATTTAGGGTACTTTTTCTGAACAATACAGGGAATGAGTTATTCAGATGTATTCATCATTTGTGGTGATGGTAACTTATTTTATTTACTTTCAGTTGACAGTTGCTTGGATTTAATGTTCATAGTAATAGATTCTGTTTTAAATAATTTTAAGTCATTTAAAATGAACTTTTGGAGAACTTGAAATACAGTGAGTGAAGAAAGTGTTTTAGCTTAAATCTTCAGCAATTTAATACAATCAAATCTCATCTTAAATCTTATCTTATAAACCAGACTGATAATCCTTAAATATAGGAACAGAATATTTCTTCATATCTAGTAATGTTTCCTCATGCAAGTAAAGTTTATAAATTTGATGTTTCAGTACATTTTAATTTAATCGTTTATTGGATTCGGCCTCCTGACCCAATTATTGTGTTTTAATGTAATGCTTTTTGCTGTTTTCACCTGGATTCAATGAACTGTTATTTGTTTTTATTTACCAGGAAAGACCGTTGTTTACCTTGTGGCTTTCCATCTGTTCTTTGTTATGTTTGTATGGTCCTATTGGATGACAATTTTCACATCTCCCGCTTCCCCCTCCAAAGAGGTAAATTTAATGTTGGTAAATTACCAAATGTTTTAACTGATTATGGAATTTTTTTCCCTTGTGTTACCTTTGTTAAAACTTTACATAATGCATGTGTTCTGTTTCCATTCATAAAACTGCTTGGTTGCTCTGTACTGTGAATGTGAGTCATCAGCCTATTCTCAGATACAGTCCACTGACATAGCAGAGTCAAAGTTCAGCGGTAGAGAAATGCTTACTACTTTTCTGCCATGGTATGTTTCCTTAGAGACATACTTTATATTACTGGAATAAAAAGTCTTAAGGAACAGAATTGAGTTAGGAAAGTAGAGTTTATTTTTTAGAAACTCTCAGCATTTATATTTTCTCAGGCATGAACAGATATGCTGCAATTAAAGAAAGTTTTGTGATGGAAACAAATTGTCTAGGCTATTGCTTGCTGCACTTTAATATGACTAGTGTTTCTTCTAATTGGAGGTTCCATTTGGAAAATAATGTAGGTAAACATTTATGTGGAGTAGGTATTATGACCAGTATGTCTCTCTTACCTCGCCATAGCTGACTGAATTCTTCCTTCACCGAAAATTTCATATAGCAAGGTGGTTAAGAATATATTCTCTAGAGTTAGAGTTTGATCTTTTGCTCTAACAATTTAATCTCTCCAAGCTGCAATTTTCTTACCAAAAAATGGAACTAACAATTGTGCCTGTCTCATCAGGATGTTTGTAAAGATTGTGAGATTTATTCAGTTAAAACATGCATGTATTTATTTATTTATTTATTGAGATGGAGTTTTCGCTCTTGTTACCCAGGCTGGAGTACAATGGCGCGATCTTGGCTCACTGCAACCTCCGCCTCCCAGGTTCAAGCGATTCTCCTGCCTCAGCCTCCTGAGTAGCTGGGATTACAGGCACGCACCACCATGCCCGGCTAATTTTTGTATTTTTAGTAGAGACGGGATTTCCCCATGTTGGTCAGGCTGGTCTTGAACTCCTGGCCTTGGGTTATCCACCTGCCTCAGCCTCCCAAAGTGCTGGGATTACAGGCTTGAGCCATCACACCCAGCCTAAGCTTTTAAAATAGTGGTGTACCTGCCACGTTGTTAGGACTCAAATATTAGATGATGATGATAATGTAATCGTTTCCCTTTGTGTTAAATTTATCAAAATCATTAAAAATTATAGACCATATGTTTAAAAATAGTGTCAACTTTTATTTAACTTTGCAGTGAAGAACATATATCCAAAAAGTATGCATATGTGTACACACCTATGTAACTACCACCCAATTCAAGAAACAGAACATTATCAGAACCCCATCAACCCCCGATGCTTCCTTTCAGTCATCCACTTAATACGAAGCCGCTCTCTTGCCTTCTAACAGCATAGATTAGTTTTGCCTGTTTTTTGTATTAAATATAAATGGAGTTTTATAGTAGTGTGTGTATGTGTATAGTCATAGTCATATGTGTGTGTGTGGCTTCTTTCATTAACATTCTATTTGTAAGATTCACCTGTGTTACATATAGTTGCAGATCATTAATTCTCATTATTGTTTAGTATTCAGTTGTAGTATGTAACACAATTTATTTACTCGGTCTACTGTTGATGAGCATGTGGGTAGCCTCCAGCTTAGAGCTGTTACAAATAGGGTTGCCGTAAACATTCTAGTGCATGTCTCTTGGATAATATATATGTAGTTCTTTTGGGTAGATGCCTAGGAGTAGAACTAGTATATATACATTTAACATTAGTGAGTAATGCCATACAGCCTTTTGCCTGCTTTTTCTATTAAATGCTTTTGTTTTAAAAGGTAAAGTAAACCATAAGTCAAACTTTAGTGTTGCTTCAAATATATTCATCAGGCATTTGTTACTAATTAGTCAACCCTTAAAGTTATGTTACAAACTATCCATTTCTTAATCTTGAAATTGAAAAGGACTTAATTTTATTTAATCAATTACTAGTAGTGATGACTATTGAAAACATAGCATGTGTAAAAAGTAAATAATTCTCATTTCAGGAAATAAGAAATAGAATAAGAAAAATAATTGGTAGTACTTTTGAGAAGCAGTATAATGTAGAGGTTAAGAATGCAGGCCAGGCGTGGTGGCTTATGCCTGTAATCCAGCACTTTGGAAGGCCAAGGCAGGCAGGCAGATCACTTTAGCCCAGGACTTTGACATCAGCCTTGGCAATGTAGAAAACCCCATCTCTACAAAGAATAAAAAAATTTAGCTGGGCATGGTGGCATGCATCTGTAGTCCCAGCTACTCGGGAGGCTGAGGTGGGAGGATCACTGAGCCCAGGGAGGTTGAGCCTGCAGTGAGCCGTGGTCATGCCACTGCACTTCAGCCCAGGCAGCAGAGTGAGACCCTGTCTCAGACAACAACAACAGTACCACTCTGGACTAAAACTGCTCAGGTTCAGCTCATACTTCTGCAGCCTACTAGCTGTGTTAGCTGTGTGACTTTGGAGACTTTCCTTAGTTGATCTTTCCTCTGTAAAGTGAGGGTGATATTAGTACCCACCTCATAGGATAGCTATAAGAATTGAGCAAATTAGCAATCTATATAATTAATAATAGATAATATATGGAGTTAATAGTCTATATAAAGGGCTAAGAAGAATGCTTAGCACCTAATAAGTACCATCAAAATGTTGTGGTTTTTTTTGGTGGTGGTTCTAGCATATTGCATCCAGTTACCATTCAGCCCAGAGCTTAAGCTTTTACATCAACTTCTCCTTCATTCTCCTCTACTCCTATAAGGTCATCTGACTGCCCAAGCCTGTATCCAGTGACCTTGCTGTGGCATGCTCCATTTGCCCTGTCAGAGAACTTATCATCTGGTATTGTAATTGCCTGTTTACTAATATGCATCACATTATTAAATTTTAAATTTTGTGAGGGCAGGGATATTTACGTTGCATTCTTCACTATATCCCTTCCCACACTATCTGGCACATAGTGGATTTTCAGTAACTCTTAAATGAATTAATTATTAAATCTTCATGGGCCAGCTAAGCTAAGCTCTAGGGACAACCAAGAACAGGAATTTAAGATTCTCTTTGTCACTGAGCTTACAGTGTGCTGACTGAGGTAGGCCTGTATAAGCAATTACAAAGCTGTGAGTTTGGTGCTAATGTAATACCAAGCTCACAGCTTTGTTAAAGGAGGATTCTGTCAGCTCAGAGGTTGGTGCTAATATAACACCATACTCACAGCTTTTATTAGGAGGATTCGGTCAGCTCAGAGGTTAGAACAATGCTTGGAGATCTAGGTCTAGGGGAATTGATTGGGTTGAGAAGCAAAAGCTAGGGCCAGACGTGGTGGTTCACGCCTATAATCCTAGCACTTTGGGAGGCCGAGGCAGGTGGATCACCTGAGGTCAGGAGTTCGAGACCAGCCTGACCAACATGGTGGTGAAACCCCATCTCTACTAAAAATACAAAATTAGCCGGGCGTGGTGGCGTGCTCCTGTAATCCCAGCTGCTTAGGAGGCTGAGGCAGGAGAATTGCTTGAACCTGGGAGGCAGAGGATGCAGTAAGCCAAGATTTCGCCGTTGCATTCCAGCCTGGGCAACGAGAGCGAAACTCTGTCTCAAAAATAATAATAATAGTAATAAAAAGCAAAAACTATAAATCTTTAAGGAAGTTTAGTTATAAATACAGGTGGGGTGTCTTTTCTTTTTTCATTGTTTCAGTCAAGTACTTCTTGACCACCCACCGGATATCAGACTGTGCTAGGCTTAAAGGTAGAGACAGATAGTAAACAAATAAAATAATTATAAATTGTGATAAATTTAGAAAAATAACACGGTAATATGATAGAATATAACAAAGTAAAAGCTACTTTCTGGAAGAAAGAGCTACTTTAGATAGTATAGTCAAATAAATCTCCGAGGAAGTGGCATTTAAGCTGAGACCTTTATAAGTATCTCTTCCACTAAGCTTTTTCAAGGAAAAATCTTTGTTGTTTATTCCTGTACCCCAGTACTTAGAATCAGACCTCGTATATAACAGGCAGATTGATAAAGACTTAAATGAAGAAATGGTGAGGAAAAGGCAGCATGTGAATAGCTGATAGGCATCTCCCTTCACTAAGTGTCATCTTTTCTAAAAAGAAAATATGGTCCCATCCCTTCCCTGACTATAATCCTACAGAGTTTGCCAGTTAGCTGTAAGATAAAGCTCATGTTCATTTGCATGGTACACCAAATCCCTTCATGAACGAAATCTTACTAATTTAATCTTCATTGCTTCTTCATGGAACTCTATACTCAAGCAGTGTATTGAGCTGAATATACTGTACTATTTTCACATCCTTGTGCTTTCTGTATGCTGTTCCCTTTGCCAAGATTTTCTTTTCTTCTCTGTCTTCCTGAAAGATTCCTGTTTATCTTTCAAAACTTAGGTACACTGCCTTCAAGAAACTTTCATTGATATCTCCCACCACCTCCCAAGGGAGCTTTTATCATACCTTGTAATATATTATTAATGTTGTACTTTATGCTGATTCGTATTTTGTAATTCTTTCTTTATATGGCTCTCTTACTAGACTATAGAAATAATACTTTTTGAAGGCAAGGGTTGTTTTTATTCATCTTTGGATCTCTGATATCTAGGACAACACCTCACTCTTAATTGGCATTTAATATATATTTAAATAGAACTGTCTGAACACTGAATTTAAGACAATAATAGCATTTTATAGTTTGAATTCTGTTCACTAGTTTTGAATAAAAAGACAAACTTGTAGTACTAATTCAAAATTACAATCTGTTTGAATTTTTGTTTTGTTCCATTCCTCATCTAAAATTCTGATGCCTCTTGAAATTTTCATTTGGTTTAATCTTTTCATAATTTTATAACGTTCATTCTTTTTTTTTTTTTGAGACGGAGTCTCACTCTGTCACCAGGCTGGAGTGTAGTGGTGTGACCTCGGCTCACTGCAACCTCCACCTCCCGGGTTCAAGCAATTCTCCTGCCTCAGCCTCCTGAGTAACTGGGACTACAGAAGTGTGCCACCACACCCAGCTAATTTTTGTATTTTTTTAGTAGAGATGGGGTTTCACCATGTTGGCCAGGCTGGTCTTGAATTCCTGACCTCGTGATCCACCTGCTTCGGCCTCCCAAAGTGCTGGGATTATAAGCATGAGCCACTGCGCCCGGTCCATAACCTTCATTCTTAAGGAAAAGTAATGATGTTGAGTAGCAGTAGAGAGGCTTGAGGCCTGGGACACTACTGCAGACTAGGAATAGGACAGCCCAGGGAAATCTGTTGAAGTTTTGTAAGGAATCTGTAAAATTTGATCAGAACATCTTCTATTCAAATGTATTTAACATGTTACCATGTGATTTTTATACTCTACTATGAATATGTAAGAGACACATCATGTCAGGAAAGAATTTTCTAACAAGTTAAAATTATCTTAAAAGAGAACATGCCATCTTGCAAAATAGAAAAATATTTCTCTGAAAGCATTCAAGAGGGGCCCAATCTGTCAGAAATGTCTGAAGACCCCTACTTGTGATGGAAGATTAGATAAGGGACCTCCATTGTCTTTAAGACTTTTTCATCTTTAAGATTATGTGAGTCTTTCCTGACCTCTTACTGTCCTGTTCATCTGTCCATGTTGCTTCTTGTCCCCCATAAGTAATTTAGGGGTTTCTTGTCCCATCACAATTTGATTGTGGAAGCTGAGCTAGGTAATCTAAATAGACTCTTCTGTCTCCTAAAGTATGGTGTTTTAGTCAGGTTAGAGTAACAATCTATAAAAAGCAAAAACATTTATTTTACATTGTAATATTGAGGAAAATGTACCAGAGTAGAACACAGAAGACCTGTATTTTACTCTTGGCTCTGCCAGTAGTTCTGCAATCTTAGAAAATTGCCTAAGTCTCTTAGAATCATAATTTCCTCAACTCAGAGCTCTCTACTATGCCAAGCTATTGCCTTGTTTATAGCAGAATACCGTGTTGTTAAGCTAATACCGTTAGCAATGATGGCGCAGCAAGAGGAGGAGACATTTTGGTATTTGAGTTAGCAACTAGACCAAATACTCCTTAAACATGAAAAGTCAGGATTCCTTAGGGCTTTTTAAGCAGAACCCTACAAGTAAATAAATATTGAGGAATTGTATTATTAAAATATAAAACACAATGAAGAACAAGTCTCAAGCCATTCTTAGTTTTTTTTTTAATCTATGAAATAAAGACTGATAGAAACCTGTATTTCCTGGTAGATGAAATTGAGGTATAAAACCTAGAATCCTTGAGATGTTCGGATGACATATGAAAAGAACAATTAAACATAAACAAGTACTCTGAAGGGAAAATGCTATTAAGAGAAATGAACCAGAGGCTGGCCACACATGGGAACAAACACTAAGAAGTGAAAACAAGAAACGGCTCTAGGCCGGGCGCGGTGGCTTACGCCTATAATCCCAGCACTTTGAGTGGCTGAGGCGGGCGGATCACGAGGTCAGGAGATCGAGACCATCCTGGCTAACACGGTGAAACCTCGTCTCTACTAAAAATACAAAAAAAAAAAAAAATTAGCTGGACATAGTGATGGGCGCCTGTAGTCCCAGCTACTCGGGAGACTGAGGCAGGAGAATGGCGTGAACCCAGGAGGCGGAGCTTGCAGTGAGCCGAAATTACGCCACTGCACTCCAGCCTGGGTGACAGAGCGAGACTCCGTCTCAAAAAAAAAAAAAGAAACAGCTCTATAAAAGACTCTGTCCTTGAAAAGGCAACTATGCTTGCCTTGACAATCTTTCATAATTCTGGTGAAAGTAAGTCCTCTTGGTTAGCTTTTTAAAAGCTAAAAATGGTTAAAAAAAAAAAAAAAAAATGACTCGTTGGCCTTCTTGAGACATTTGGCTAGAAATTTGCGGGACCCCATGACTGTGATTTAGCCTTTCACCCAAAGCAAGTAAATCTTTGGACATTCTCCCAAAAATTAAAAATCTCGACAGTAACTTTTAAACAACTAAAATTTTTACTAATGGAGACTATATATTAAGCCTTTCTTGTGTAGAAATTTAATTTTATTTGTGAAAAACAAAGATGGAAAAATATTTAGTTCATGTTCTTTGCCATCTGGTGTGGAGGGCAAATATTTTTTAATATGCCAAAGGTATGTAGTTTTTGTTAAAATGTACTTGATTTATCTGCTTAACAGTTAAGTTTGAAGACAAGTTTTGTCTTCATAAAATAGTTTTTGGTTTTCTTTTTCTGTTCTAGATAAAACTTTTTCTGAGCATGATAATTAACATCATGGGATTTAAAAAATTTAATAGTCCTCTTTCCTTTTATAGTTCTACTTGTCCAATTCTGAAAAGGAACGTTATGAGAAAGAATTCAGCCAAGAAAGACAACAAGAAATTTTGAGAAGAGCAGCAAGAGCTTTACCTATCTATACCACATCAGCTTCAAAAAGTAAGAAAAAAAATAAGTTTTCCTTTTCAAATGATTTTTAAAATATGCTTATTCCTGCCAGGATATATTTGCATGGTTTGACTATTAAATGGATACTATGATTGCCATAAATAATATCTGTAGCAACAAGACTTTCCTGTTTCCTTACTGTGGTATTTCAGATGCAGAAATAGATAAATATATAAAAATAATATATAAAAATAATAATCAATATAAATTGTTTAAGGGGCCCACTTTAATATGAATCTCTTCCGTACTTGTTTTTTTCCCCCAACTCAACATTCATGGCTAAAAATTTTAATTATTATTCTTAGTAAACTGTCATTTGGAAGTCTGAATTTGAGTATTATGTGTCATCACTGAGTAATTAAAAAAAAATCTAAAAGTGTGCTAAGAATGGGGAACAGTAAAAGACACAAATAGGAAGAAACTTGTTCAGATGTATAAGGCTAATACTCTGAGAGTCAGACTGTGAACTCAGGTTTGTCTAGTTCCAAAGCCCTTGGTGTTTCCTCTGTACTAATGCCTCCACTGAGATCCATGACTGTAACAGCAGCTTCCTCTTCCTAGGTTGTAATCTTATGACAGGGAGGAGTCTATGAGTGGCTGGTCGTTTAAATATAGGGAATTGTTTTCTTTTATTTAAAAAAATTTTTTGTTTTTGTTTAGGAAATTGTTTTAAATTATGTATTATATACTTCATTAATTGGTTTAAACACCAGGTAATGATTGCAGCTTAACAGTTATTCTGTTTACATGTACAAACTCATTTAGACCTCACAACAACCTTATGAAGTGTAGACTATAGTTTCCATTTTACAGATGAGGAAACTAAGACACAGTGAGGCTAAGTAACTTGTTCAAAGTCATACAGCCAGTATAAAAAACAACAGGATTTTAAGTCCAGGTGCTCTGCCTCTTCAACCCACTAAGTTTCTAAACTCCAGTGGGAAATTACCTTTGTGCAGCTATGTACAAATTGTGACTCAAGAAAATTTAAAGTGTCTACAAGATTTTAGGAGGGGATATTTGACTGACTGTCCTTTTTGCATAACTAATATAGTATGGATTGAAAACATGGATTACAGATCAAACCCTAGCTTTTCCCTTGCTAATACAGTGCAAGTCACTTAAACTTTCTAAGCACTAACTTCCTCATTTTAAGGTAAGGATAATAATATTTTCATGGCTGGGTTAGTGGAAGTATTAAAAGAGACAATATATGTAAAGTACTTAGTATAGCTCTTTGCATATAATACATTTCCAGTAATTTTTTATTTTTTTGAAATGGAGTCTCGCTCTGTTGCCCAGGCTTGAGTGCAATGGTGCAGTCTCAGCTCACTGCAACTTCCACCCCCAGAGTTCAAGCGATCTCCTGCCTCAGCCTCCTGAGTAGCTGGGATTGCAGGCACACGCCACCAAACCCAGCTAATTTTTGTATTTTTAGTAGAGATGGGGTTTCACCATGTTGGCCAGGCTGGTCTCAAATTCCTAGCCTCAAGTGATCTGCCCACTTTGGCGTCCCAAAGTGCTGGGATTATAGGTGTGAGCCACCGTGCCTGGCCTATTATTTTATTTCATTTTCCCTTGATTATAGGTCTTCTAGGTGGTCTGTGTCCAGGCCCTCACTTCCTTCTAGTGAATTCCAGGCAACGGGCTTTCATTCTCCCTACCAGGATCAGTGGCATTTTGTCATTCTGTCTTCTTGAAATGCTTTCCTCTTTGTATTTTTCTGTAGTTTTATACTTCTGTTTTAGTATACTTGTATGATTGTTCTTCTTCATCCCACATTTGTTGTTTTCTCTTATGTCTTAACTTCACAATGGTGCCTTACCCCGGAGTCTTTCTCTGTCCCCCAGGCTGGAGTGCAGTGGCGCAATCTCGGCTCACTGCGAGCTCTGCCTCCCGAGTAGCTGGGACTACAGGCACCCACCAACACGCCCGGCTAATTTTTTGTATTTTTAGTAGAGATGGGTTTCACCGTGTTAGCCAGGATGGTCTTGATCTCCTGACCTCGTCATCCGCCCGCCTCGGCCTCCCAAAGTGCTGGGATTACAGGCTTGAGCCACCGTGCCCGGCCTCATTTTTTCTGTACTGTCCTTTCAACTGTTACTTTTAGCCTTGGAATTCTAGTACCACAATATTGTGATCATTTGCTTATTGTGCTGCATAATTTGTTTTCTTTAATAGTTTTCAGTAATGAGTTACCTTCTTTATAGAAATAACAACAGATTCAAGGATATTAATATGCTAGCACTCACCTGCATTCCAAACCCCTTCTTGTGTGCCAGGCCCAGGGGTAGATTTGCAGCTGCATACAAGGATTGCATGTCTACAGAGTGGTCTGCGATCTAGCTGCACCCTGGGATACAGCGCCCTTCCTGTTGTTTCCGAGGAGGGAGCTGCAGACCTCTGCCTAGAGCATCCAGTTGCCACTATCAAGCCTTCATCATTCACCTTGGCATGTGCCCTTCAATTCAGCATTTGTAGCTCTCACTAGAGCTCCACTTGTGTGTTTGCAGCTTCCAAAGGATGGCTGTACTTGAATGGCCTATTATCCAAAGCTTCAAGCTCCTACAATACTGGATTCATCACTTAAAACCTAATATCTTGGGGGAGGGGCCAAAAGTCTGCCTCATTCACTTTTATATTTCCTGCATCTAGCAGTATTTGTCACATGGTAGAAACTCTGTAAATATTTGTCAGTGAAAAACACTACCCTCACCCAAACTCAGCTCTATTTCTATCCTTGGCACCATCATTCTTCTAGCCACCCTAGAAACTCAGATTTCCTTTGATTGCTACTTCTGAGTTCAATCTGCTCAGTCATCAAGCCTCCCTTTCCTACAAGGTCTGTTTGGTTTAATCCCATCTCAGAGCCTAGGTAATTTCACAGCCTTTGCAATGTCAGAATGTTGAGTGGAGAAGGGTAGGGGAAAGAGAGAAAAGATACTCGTTCCTGATGTTACCATTTGCTTAGCCATTCAACCTTTAACTGATGACTCTCTAATCTTTGGGGTGTCTTTGATCTGTAAAATGGAGAGATTGAACTAGGAAATCTCTAAGGTCCTTTATAGCTCTACTTTTTCTACATTATATGGTTTTACCTCCCTAGTGCCTAACCCAGGCAAGGTGTTACAGAAGGCCCTCAATAAAATATAACATACTCGGTCAATTGGGGCAAGATGGCCAAATAGGAACAGCTCCAGTCTGCAGCTCCCAGTGAGACCAACGCAGAAGGCAGTGACTTCTGCATTTCCAACTGAGGTACCCGCTTCATCTCCGTGGGACTGGTTAGACAGTGGGTGAAGCCCACAGAGGGCGAGCAGAAGCAGGGTAGGGCGTTGCCTCACCCGGGAAGTGCAAGGGGTCGGGGAACTCCCTCCCCTAGCCAAGGGAAGCCATGAGGGACTGTGCCATGAGGGACGGTGCTATTCGGCCCAGATGCTATGCTTTTCCCATGGTCTTCACAACCCACAGACCAGGAGATTCCCTCGGGTGCCTACACCACCAGGGCCCTGGGTTTCAAGCACAAAACTGGGTGGCCATTTGGGCAGACATGAGCTAGCTGCAGGAGTTTTTTTTCGTATCCCAGTGGCACCTGGCACGCCAGCAAGACAGAACCGTTCCTTCTCCTGGAAAGGGGGCTGAAGCTAGCGAGCTGAGTGGTCTTGTTCAGCAGATCCCACCTCCACAGACCTCAACAAGCTAAGATCCACTGGCTTGAAATTCTCGCTGCCAGCACAGCAGTCTGAAGTTGACCTGGGACGCTGGAGCTTGGTGGGGGGGAGGGGCTTCTGCCATTACTGAGGCTTGAGTAGGTGGATTTTCCCCTCACAGTGTAAACAAAGCCGCCAGGAAGTTCCAACTGGGCAGAGCCCACCACAGTTCTGCAAAGGCACTGTAGCCAGACTGCCTCTCTTGATTCATCCTCTCTGGGCAGGGCATCTCTGAAAGAAAGGCAGCAGCCCCAGTCAGGGGCTTATAGATAAAACTCCCATCTCCCTGGGACACAGCACCTGGGGGAAGAGGCAGCTGTAGGCACAGCTTCAGCAGACTTAAACGTTCCTGTCTGCCGGCTCTGAAGAGAGCAGCTGATCACCCAGCACAGCACTCGAGCTCTGCTAAGGGACAGACTGCCTCAAGTGGGTCCCTGACCCCCATGCCTCCTGACTGGGAGACACCTCATACAGGAGAGCTGCAGCTGACATCTGGCAGGTGCCCCTCTGGGAGGAAGCTTCCAGAGGAAGGAGCAGGCAGCAATCTTTGCTGCTCTGCAGCCTCCGCTGGTGATACGCAGGCAAACGGTCTGGAGTGGACTTCCAGCAAATTCCAAGAGACCTGCAGAAGAGGGGTCTGACTGTTAGAAGGAAGACTAATAAACAGAAAGCAGTAGCATCAACATCAACAAAAAGGATGACCACAAAAAAACCCCATCTGAAGGTCACCAACATGAAAGACCAAAGGTAGATAAATCCACGAAGATGAGGAAAAACCAGCACAAAAAGGCTGAAAATTCCAAAACCAGAATACCTCTCCTCCTCCAAAGGGTCACCACTCCTCGCCAGCAAGGGAACAAAACTGGACCGAGAATGAGTTTGACAGATTGACAGAAGTAGGCTTCAGAAGGTGGATAATAAACTCCCCTGAGCTAAAGGAGCATGTTCTAACCAAATGCAAGGAAGCTAAGAGCCTTGATATAAAGATACAGGAACTGCTAACTAGAATAACCAGGTTAAAGAAGAACCTTTGACTTGATGGAGCTGAAAAACACAGCACGAGAACTTTGTGAAGCATACACAAGTATCAATAGCTGAATCGATCAAGCAGAAGAAAGGATATCAGTGATTGAAGATCAACTTAATGAAATAAAGCATGAAGACAAGATTAGAGAAAAAAGAATGAAAAGGAACGAACAAAGCCTCCAAGAAATATGGGACTCTTTTAAAAAAGATTAACAAAATAGTTAGACCACTAGCCAGACTAATAAAGAATAAAAGAGAGAAGAATCGAATAGAGACAATAAAAAAATGATAAAGGGGATATCACCACTGATCCTACAGAAATACAAACTACCATCAGAGAATACCATAAACACCTCTACACAAATAAACTAGAAAATCTAGAAGAAATGGATAAATTCCTGGACACATACACCCTCCCAAAACTAAACCAGGAAGAAGTCGAATCCCTGAATTGACCAATAACAAGTTCTGAAATTGAGGCAGTAGTTAATAGCCTACCAACCAAAAAAAGCCAAGGACCAGATGGATTCACAGCCATATTCTACCAGAGGTACAAAGAGGAGCTGGTACCATTCCTTCTAAAACTATTCTAAACAATAGAAAAAGGGGGACTCCTCCCTAACTCATTTTATGAGGCCAGCATCATCCTTATACCAAAACCTGGCAGAGACGTGACAAAAAAAGAAAATTTCAGGCCAATATCCCTCAATGTGAAAATCCTCAATAAAATACTGGCAAACTGAATCCAGCAGCACATTAAAAAGCTTATCCACTGTGATCAAGTTGGCTTCATCCCTGGGATTCAAGGCTGGTTCAACATACACAAATCAATAAATGTAATCCATCACATCGAAACAATGACAAAAACCACATAATTATCTGAATAGATGCAGAAAAGGCCTTCAATAAAATTCAGCACCCCTTCATGCTAAAAACACTCAATAAACTAGGTATTGATGGAATGCATCTCAAAATAATAAGACCTATTTATGACAAACCCACAGCCAATATCATACTGAATGGGCAAAAGCTGGAAGCATTCCCTTTGAAAACTGGCACAAGACAAGGATGCCCTCTCTTACCACTCCTATTCAACATAGTATTGGAAGTTCTGGCTAAGGCAATAAGGCAAGATAAATAAAGGGTATTCAAATAGGAAGAGAGGAAGTCAAATTATCTGTGCAGATGACATGATTGTATATTTAGAAAACCCCATTGTCCCAGCCCCAAAACTCCTTAAGCTGATAAGCAACTTCAGCAAAGTCTCAGGATACAAAACCAGTGCGCAAAAATCACAAGCATTCCTATACGCCAATAACTGACAAACAGCCAAATCATGAGTGAACTCCCATTCACAATTGCTACAAAGATAATAAAATACCTAGGAATACACCTTACAAGGGATGTGAAGGAGCTCTTCAAGGAGAACTACAAACCACTGCTCAAGGAAATAAAAGAGGACACAAACAAATGGAAGAACATTCCATGCTCATGGATAGGAAGAATCAATATCGTGAAAATGGCCATACTGCCCAAAGTAATTTATAGATTCAATGCTATTCCCATCAAGCTACCATTGACTTTCTTCACAGAATTAGAAAAAACTACTTTAAATTTCATATGGAACCAAAAAAAGAGCCTGTATAGCCAAGACAATCCTAAGCAAAAAGAACAAAGATAGAGGCATCACATTACCTGACTTCAAACTATACTACAAGGCTGCAGTAACCAAAACAGCATGGTACTGGTGCCAAAACAGATATATAGACCAATGGAACAGAACAGAGGCCTCAGAAATAACACCACACATCTACAACCATCTGATCTTTGACAAACCTGACAAAAACAAACAATGGGGAAAGGATTCCCTATTTAATAAATTGTGTGGGGAAAACTGGCTAGCCACATGCAGAAAACTGAAACTGGATCCCTTCCTTACACCTTATACAAAAATTAACTCAAGATGGATTAAAGATTTAAATATAAGACCTAAAACCATAAAAACCCTAGGAGAAAATCTAGGAAACACCATTCAGGATATATGCATGTGCAAAGACTTAATGACTAAAACACCAAAAGCAATTGCAGCAAAAGCCAAAATTGACAATTGGCATCTAATTAAGGAGCTTCTGCACAGCAAAAGAAACTATCATTAGAGTGAACAGGCAACCTACAGAATGGGAGAAAATTTTTGCAATCTATCCATCTGACAAAGGGCTGATCTCCAGAATCTACAAGGAACTCACACTTCCAAGAAAAAAACAACCTCATCAAAATGTGGGCGAAGGGTATGAACAGACACTTTTCAAAAGAAGACATTTATGTGACCAACAAACATATTTTAAAAAGCTCATTATCACTGGTCATTAGAGAAATGCAAATCAAAACCGCCATGAGATACCATCTCACGCCAGTTAGAATGGCGATCATTAAAAAGGAAAGAAACCGAGTGTGGTGGCTCACACCTATAATCCCAGCACTTTGGGAGGCCAAGACAGGTGGATCATGAGGTCAGGAGTTCGAGACCAGCCCGACCAACGTGATGAAACCCCGTCTCTACTAAAAAAAAATTCAAAAAAAAATTAGCCAGACCTGGTGGCGGGCACCTGTAATCCCAGCTACTCAAGAGGCTGAGGCAGGAGAATCGCTTGAACCCGGGAGACGGAGGTTGCAGTGAGCCGAGATTGTGCCACTGCACTCAGCCTGGGTGAGAGAGAAATAGAAACACTTTTACACTGTTTGTGGGAGTGTAAATTAGCTCGATTGTGGAAGACAATGCAGCAATTCCTCAAGGATCTAGAACCAGAAATATCATTTGACCCAGCAATCCCATTACTGGGTATATACCCAAAGGATTATAAATCATTCTGTAAAGACACATGCACATGTATGTTTATTGCAGCACTGTTCACAATAGCGAAGACTTGGAACCAACCCAAATGCCCATCAGTGATAGACTGGATAAAGAAAATGTGGCACATATACACCATGGAATACTATGCAGCTGTAAAAAAGAATGAGTTCATGTCCTTTGCAGGGACATGGATGAAGCTGGAACTCATCATTTTCAGCAAACTAACACAGGAGCAGAAAACCAAACACTGCATGTTCTCACTCATAAGTGGGAGTTGAACAATGAGATCATATGGACACAGGGAGGGGAACATCACACACTGCGGCTGTCGGCAGGTGGAGGGGAAAGGGAGGGATAGCATTAGGAGAAATACCTATTGTAGATGACAGGTTGATAGGTGCAGCAAACCACCATGGCACGTGTATACCTATGTAACAAACCTGCATGTTCTACACATCTATTTTAGAACATAAAGTATAATAATAATAAAAAAAAAACACATAGAAAAGCACAAATAACAGAAACCCAGTTGAAATGCTTAACTAGAGTCAATTAGATGTGCAGGAATAAGTAGTATAAGAAGAATCAAGTCCAGGAGTGATCGGGAAATGAGTATTAAACAGTATTTGAGAAAGAGAACATGTCCCAGGGCCCAAAAGTCAGAAGGGACCCACCAGCCAGGCAAGTTGCTTAGATGCTGTAAGGTGTAGCCAAGGGAAACCAGGAGTATTTGATACATGGCAGCAGGGGTTTATGGCTGCCAGGGGGAAATAACTGGTCAAGTGTTGGGCTTTCAGTTAAGATCTAATTTAATTTCCTTTCCCTCATTCTGCAGCAATCAGAATACACAATCTTAACCACTCAGTCCTTAGTGCTTTTGTTCCATTTTACATTGGATGTTTTCACTGCCTCACAGAGTCCGTTTCAAATGTTTTGGCTGAAAGGGCTTTTTGTATTTGTATGTTCTGAGTTCAGATCCTGCTGGTGCACCCAAGCATTATGGAAACAGGGACTTAACTTAGCTCTTCCAATAGAGTGATGAGGGATTCTGCTTTTAAAATTTGTAGCATTTATCTTTTTATGTAAGGTTTTCCTTTACAGTTGAATAGGTCTCCATATTTTTCCATCATTAGACAAATACTAAAATGGACTAAATAATTTTAAGCGATAGTGGAGGAGAGGAGGTACAGATTTCCTTCTTAGAGAGTGTCAAAGAATATGCTTCCAGTAGTGGAAAAGGAAGATTTTCAGTCTAGCGGCTAAGTACCTCCTACACATTTCTCGTCAATCAGAAAACAGGTACACTGAAGGCACCCTGAGAACTCATATTGTAATTTCAACACACCCAAAATCAAGGGCCCAGATGCCAGTAGCTGCAGCAAACAGGTTTTTCCTCCCTGTTGATCAAGACAGGTGAGTGAGACAGAACTTGGCTTTCTTATGTGATGTGGGATTATCTTGTGACTTGTGTCTTTTTCCCTAATGTGCTAGAGGGAAAAAAAATAGCTGAGTTTTCTAAAATGATAGCTCTCTATTTTTAAATGAATTTGAAAAGTCAATTAAATTATGTATTTTATTGCCTCTGTATCATATTAAACGAGTATTTTATTGTAAAGGCTTAAATAAATGAAAATGATTTTTGTTAAAAAATAATATTTATTTAATAAGTAGATATTTGTGTAAATTCCCTTTGTTCTAGAGAAATTCTTATTTACATTATAGAAGTAATACATGCCCATTATTTAAAAAACAAATTTTTAGGGGCACCAAAAAAGATTGAGTCTACACACCTCACCCGTGACACCACTCATCAGAGGCTACCACCTTTTCTTGTGTATCCTAGCAGAAATGTTTTATATATAACAGAGTATTGTAGAATTATATACAAGTGACAATCAAATAGCTAAATATTAACTAATACAAATTTGGTTACCTGGATAGAGCTTTCTATGAGCTATAGCTTCTAACATTGCTTCAAAATATACTCTGTCTCCCTGTTATATGTATTAATTGACATCTGAAATATGTATGCATTTTATTGGGATAGGGTATATAGTTATAAAAAGAAAATATGCTTTTCCCTTCGGAGATGGGAACTCTATTCTGTATATACAAACTATTGTATGATTGCTTTTTTTTTTTTTGAGATGGAATCTTACTCTGTGCAGTGGCACGATCTCAGCTCACTGCAAGCTCTGCCTCCTGGGTTCATGCCATTCTCCTGCCTCAGCCTCCTGAGTAGCTGGGACTACAAGCGCCCACCACCACGCCCAGCTAATTTTTTGTATTTTTTTAGTAGAGACGGGGTTTCACCGTGTTAGCCAGGATGGTCTCGATCTCCTGACCTCATGATCCGCCCGCCTCAGCCTCCCAGAGTGCTGGGATTACAGGCGTGAGCCAGCACGCCCAGCCCTAAATTGCTTTTTTTCCCATGTAATGTCCTTGTATTTTTCCATGTTAGGGTTGTCAAAAACCAAAATTTCAACAAATTGAGTTTGAAAGATCTAATTGCCTTTTATTAATGATTTATGAACTAGGCCTCATGCAGTCTACAAAATAGAAAGGAGCTCCAATGAGCTGGACAGGGGAAGCCAGCTTTAGAAAAGGCTGAAGAAAGTGGAAACAAAGAACAGAAAGCTGATTGGTTATTTCCAAGTGAGCCACTGCACCCAGTCATAAATGTATTCTGTGGGGAAAACTTTTGTTAAACTCTGCATAGCGTTTCACTGGCTGTACCATAAGATGGTTAACTATATGTATAATTCAAGTTATTCCTAGTGTTTTAGTAAGAACAATGCTGTAATGAACATCACTCTTCTTCACTAATCCTTGAACAAGCCAAGCATACTCACACCTCAGGGTCCATTCTCTGATTAGAATCCTCATTCTCCCTGCCAGGCACGGTGGCTCATGCCTGTAATCCCAGCACTTTGGGAGGCTGAGGTGGGTGAATCACCTGAGGTCAGGAGTTCAAGACCAGCCTGACCAACATGGTGAAACCCTTTCTCTACTAAAAATACAAAAATTACCTAGGCATGGTGGTGCACATCTGTTGTCCCAGCTACTCGGGAGGCTGAGGCAGGAGAATTGCATGAACCCAGGAGGTAGAGGTTGCAGTGAGCTGAGGTCGTGCACCTGCACTCCAGCCTGGGCGACAGAGTGACACTCCGTCCCCCAAAAAAAACAAAAAACAAAAACAGAAACAAAAAACCTCTTTCTCCCTCATGGACATGACTCACTAGCTTCCTTCTTTCAGTTTCATTTTTCTCATAGATCTTTCTAAAATTACAATTCCCCGATGTTTCCTTCCCTGCTATCTATACTGTCTAATACATTGTTTATTTTGTTAACTTGTTTATTATTACTCCTCATTGCTTCCTGTAAAATGAAAGGTCCTTGAAGGCATGAACAATATCTGGCACCTAGCAGGTGTTCCATACATTTTAAATGAACATATTACTCACCCTGGTGTTTGACCTTGTATGAGTCATTTATTTGCTTTGCATCTACTTTTCATCTAAAAATTGCTGAGCAAACTCCATTCTGATGTTCTCTTTTATCTCTTGACATTTTGATTTGAGAAGCTCTCTAGTATAATACATTTTGGTATTGCTTTATAATTATTAGTTATCAATTACCCAGAGTTGTTTATTTTTTTTAGAAGATCAAGTTTTAATGTCAAATTAGTTAAGTTTGTACATCCTTCAACATCTTCCTTTTACTTCTTTCATGTAGCTATCAGATATTGTGAAAAATGTCAGCTGATTAAACCTGATCGGGCGCATCACTGCTCAGCATGTGACTCGTAAGTGTCACTCACACATATGCTTAATATCTAGCACTGGAAATCAGTGATGGGAGAGTGCAAGGGGAAGGAACATTTTATATGCTTTACACTTGACAAGAACACTTCATCCTCTCTCATTATTTGCTGTGCATACAGGGCAGACAAAAATATTGATAAAAGCTGGAATATACTCACAAGTTATCTTTGATAACAGTTCCTATACCAGTTAATAGAATTTTCTTGGACTTTATGCTGTCTATGCTTGTGCTTAATGTAAGTCTTTGTGCACATGTAAGGAGATAATATATTGAAGGAAAGATCACTAGTTTGGAATCCCAGATAATCCTTGACTTTTAGTAACACAGTTACTTAACTTTCTAAGTATTAGATTACTCATTTTGTTACATTTTTTGAGACGATCCGTGGTCTACATATAAATATAGAATACATATTCTAGTAGGGAGGCAAATTTGAGGTTTGGTTTCTTTTTAATTACAAAAATACAGTAGTGCTTATGCATGGGGTAAAATTTTATAGAATACGTGGAAAAATAACCATCTCCAAGCCCATCGGTGTTAATATTTTGGCTTATTTCCTTCTAAACTTTTGTTTTTATGACCTGTGTATGTTTAAAATAACATAGGGGCCATCTGTATTGCATTCTATCTCCTTCAGCTAATTTGTTAGCTGGATCTATCTTATGTACCAAGTACTGTGCACCGGATCTGAATTTTGTTTTTTTCAGGACAGGGTCTCACTATGTCAGCCAGGCTGGTCTCACTGTGACCTCAAATGATCCTACCACCTCTGTCTCCCAAAGTGCTGGAATTACACGCATGAGCCACCGTGCCCAGCCCAGATCTAAATATTATAGTATCATTTGATGTGGTCTAAGGCAGCTGAATATGTTCAGCTGAATTCCCAGTGTAAAAATCATGACTTTTTACCTATGAACATTCTTGTGGAAGCATCAGAAATTATCTCTAACCTAGTTTCTGGGTTGATTCTCTTAAGATGTAGTTGTAAAGGGAAAATTTTAAGTCAAATAAAAGAAAATTATGAGAAGTTAGAAGAATTTTTCTGCACGGATTTTCTTATGCTTGTTTGTTTTCTAGATGTATTCTTAAGATGGATCATCACTGTCCTTGGTATGTATTAAAAAAACAGAAGAAATTGCATTGGTGGTGAGAAAGAGAGAATTTAGAGTAACTTCAGTATTCCTAAATTTTGAAGGCCAGTTTACTCATAGATATTAAGATTGATCTCTTTACATCTATGCACATATTTGTATGTAAACAATTATATTAAATGGTTTCTATTAAAAATATCTGCTGAAATTAACCCAAATAACAATGTATTAAGAATTAACATTAAAATTCCACATTCCTTATAGAATTTATTAAATACAAACATTCACAATTAAGACACCACTGTCAACTTCCCAGATGACCCATTTCTAGGTAATAATGATTAAGTTTTCTGATTTGTCTTTTTTTATGTTTGTTTTGTTTTATTTTATTTTTGAAACAAGGTCTCTGGTTGCCCAAGCTGGAGTACAGTGGCATGATCTTGGCCCACTGCAGCCTCGACCTTCTGGGCTCAGGTGATTCTTCCACCTCAGTCTCTCAAGTAGCTGGGACTGCAGGCATGCACCACCACGCCTGGCTGATTTTTTGTATTTTTAATAGAGATGGGGTTTCTTCATGTTGCCCAGGCTGGTCTTGAACTCCTGGGCTCAAGCAATCCACCCACCTTGGCCTCCCGAAGTACTAGGATTACAGGCATGAGCCACTGCACTCGGCCCAATTTATTTTTTTAAATTACTATGTTTTAATTGTTTTAAAAAACATCGAAGAGGTCAGGAGTTCAAGATCAGCTTGGGCAACATGGTGAAACCCCATCTCTACTAAAAATACAAAAATTAGCTGGGCGTTGTGGTGAGCGCCTGTAATCCCAGCTACTTAGGAGTCTGAGGCAGGAGAATCGCGTGAACCTGGGAGGCAGAGGTTGCAGTGAGCCGAGATGGCGCCACTGCACTCCAGCCTGGGCAACAGAACGAGACTCCCATAAGATGTACCATCTTAACCGTTTCTTAAGGTACAGTTCAGTAGTGTTAAGTATGTTCAAATTATTGTGCAATTAATCTCCAGAACTTTTTCATCCTGCAAAACTGAAATTTTATTCTCATTAAAGAGCTCCCCTTCCCCACACCACACCAGCCCCTGGCAGCCTCCATCCCACTTTCTATTTCTGTGAATTTGTCATTTTTCTTACTTTTGTAATGTGGCTTTCTTTATTTTTCCAGGGTGAATAACTGTGTGGGATTTTCTAATTACAAATTCTTCCTGCTGTTTTTATTATATTCCCTATTATATTGCCTTTTCGTGGCTGCAACAGTTTTAGAGTACTTTATAAAATTTTGGACGGTAAGTCTTTTTTTCTATCTTGAAACATGTATTTAAGACTTTAAGATGCTATCTTCCTAATTACTTCATTTTTTATGACAAGTAGATATTCTTTAGTTTAATTTTACAAGTTAGAGTTTTATAAATCCATCAGAGGACAGATAGGGCTACAATTTACTTTCATATACACATTTATTTGTAAATAAATGTATATTAAACAGGATATAGTGAGCCTCTTTTAGTGATCCAAATTATTTTCACCCACATTCTAACAAAGACATATTCATTTTAGGGAGGTAAATTGCTTTTCTTTGAGTCGGTGAGACTTATTGCAATTTTATAGTAATAAAATCTATAAAGACAGGAAGTAGTTTAATGGTTGCCTCAGTCCCAGGCAGCCACTAAACTGCTTCCTGTCTTTATAGATTTTACAGCATTTCTTAAAATGGCAAATGAATGAAAACAATCAGATATCTTATCAACTGAGGTCTCCTTAAACTATGATACATCTATACAAAGGAATGCAATACAGCTTAAGAAAGAATAAGGAAGCTCTTTGTAACAAATGATGTGAGGTGATCTTTGAGATCTATTATTAACATGAAAAAAACAAGGTACGGAAGAATGCATATAGTATGCTGCCATTTCTACAGCACAATAACACGTGTATATATTTGTATATGTCTTATCTGGAAGAATGCAGTAAAAAATTCTTAACAGTGGTTGCCTCTGGGGAGGGCACTTAGAAGGGAGACATGCTTTTTACAGTTATCCTTTGGATTTTGTATAACATGGACAAATAGTAATATATTCAAAACAGATAAATATAGCTTTAAAATTTGTTTTAAAATTTTAAGTATATATTTTTTGGGGAGTATATATTTTTTGGGGAAAAACTACCAAAAACATTGAAAGTAACTGCCTCTTGGAAGTGGGAGAACTGCTGTTTTTCATTAATAGCTTTTTAGCATTATTTTAATTTTCTCTGTGCATGTACCATTTTTGAAAAATTTAGAAATTATTTTATTTATATTTTATTTTTATTTTTATTTTATTTTATTTTATTTTTATTTGAGACGGAATCTTGCTTGGTCACCCAGGCTGGAGTGCAGTGGCATGATCTCATCTTACTATAACCTCTGCCTTCTGGGTTTAAGCGATTCTCCTGCCTCAGCCTTCCTGAGTAGCTGGGATTACAGGTGCCCCGCCACAACGCCTGGCTAATTTTTGTATTTTTAGTAGAGACAGGGTTTCACCATGCTGGCCAGGCTGGTCTCGAGCCCCTGACTTCAAGTGATTTGCCTGCCTCGGCCTGCCAAAGCGCTGGGATTACAAGTGTGAGCCACCGCACCTGGCCAAGAAATAATTTCAAAATAAATGAACATTTTCTCCTTCATTTAAACTCTCTTTAAGTTTCAAGATAATATTCATTCCTTTCTCTTTCCCCTTCAGCCCTTTAAATATAGGTTCAGTCCTGGGCTGTCTCACTCTTGGTTCTTTCTACTGTGTTTCTGGGTTATTGTGTGTCCCCCTGTGGCATTCACAATTGCTGTTCCTAGCCCTAGTGCTCACATGGGCTGAGCCCATTCCCGTTTCCAGTTGCTATTTATTGAACCAGCAGACATGAGGAAGACACCATAAAAATCAGCACGTCTCAAACCAACCTCATTTTCTTTTCACTGTTCTTTCTGTGTTCATCTGATTGATTGGGAACAAAATCTTTACAAATCTATCAGTTTCCAAGGTAGAAAAATTAATAGCGTCTTGGAATTATTGTTATTCCCTTATGAAACTGAGGTGTAGAATCAGGGTGATATACTAGGGAAAAAAATGAGCTTTCTTTACATGTAAATGCCATGTATGTATTTATTTGCCAGAATCTAAGCTCCATGAGAGCACGAATATTCATTTATTTTGTTTATTTATGTTTCTTTCTTTTTTTTTTTTTTTTTGGAGACAGAGTCTCGCTCTGTCGCCCAAGCTGGAGTGCAGTAGCACGATCTCGGCTCACTGCCAGCTCCGCCTCCCGGGTTCACGCCATTCTCCTGCCTCAGCCTGCCTCCTGAGTAGCTGGGACTACAGGCGCCCACCACCTTGCCCGGCTAATTTTTTGTATTTTTAGTAGAGATGGGGTTTCACCATGTTAGCCAGGATGGTCTCGATCTCCTGACCTTGTGATCTGCCCGCCTCAGCCTCCCAAAGTGCTGGGATTACAGGCGTGAGCCACCGTGCCCAGCCTGTTTGTTTATGTTTCTTAATCACCCAGTACTGAACACACAGTAGGTGTTCAGTAAATATTTGCTGAGTGAATAGCCAGAATCAAGATACTTAAACTTTAGACTCTTTGTTCTTTCATTTTTAAAATTGAGGTAATAACTTATAGGATTGATTTAATGATTAAAATAAATAGTGTAAATACATGGAAAGCAGTCAGTAGATGTTATTTATTTTGTTTTTTTCCAACTCTGTGCCTCAAATCATTCCTATTCCTAATATCACAGACGTGGTTTAGACCCTCAATCTTCTAATTTCCTGTCTTTATTCTCTGCTTTCTTAAGTACAATCTGCCAATTTATGAGCAGAGGAAAATATTTTTGTTTTGCATATGCTTATGAGGATGTGCTTGCTAGCCACTGGCATGTCTTTTTTGTGAAATTTCTATTGTGTTCTTTGCCCGTTTCTAGTAGGTTTTCATATTTACACATGAACGAGTTTGTCTTACATTAAAGATACTAATCTTTTTTTGTTGTTGTTGTTTTGTTTTTTGAGATACGGTCCCACTCTGTCTCCCAGGCTGGGCAGTGGTGCGATCACGGCTCACTGCAGTTTCAATCTCCCAGGCTCAAGCAATCCTCCTGCCTCAAGCCCCCGAGTAGCTGGGACCGTGGGCAGGCACCACCATGCCCAGCTGGTTTTTGTATTTTTTGTAGAGATGGGGTTTCACCATGAGCTGGTCTATAAGTCCTGATCTCAAACAGTCCTCCCACCTCAGCCTCCCAAAGTGCTGGGATTACAGGTGTGAGCCACCGAGCCCAGCCACTAATCTTTATTCTTGACCTTGAGTTAGATGAGGATTTCTTTTTTTTTTTTTTTTGAGATGGAGTTTCGCTCTTGTCACCCAGGCTAGAGTGTGATGGCACGATCTCGGCTCACTGCAACCTCCACTTCCTGGGTTCAAGTGATTCTCTAGCAGAGACGGAGTTTTACCATGTTGGCCAGGCTAGTCTTGAACTCCTGACCTCAGGTGATCCGCCCGCCTCGGTCTCCCAAAATGCTGGGATTACAGGCACGAGTCACCGCAGCCAGCCCAAATGAGGAGTTCTTACACTGAACATAGCAATCACCATAAAAGAAAAGATCAATAAATTGGACTTCATTAAAATAAAGAACTTTTTATAAAAAGATGACTTTTGGAGTGAAAAGGCAAGCTACTGACTAGGAGAAGATATTTACAATGCATATATCTCACAAAGGACTCCTAACCAGAATATGTGAGACACTCCTAAAGATATTAATCCTTTTTCTGTCATGGGTTACAAATGCTTTTTCCACATTTTCTGGGTTTTCTTTTTTTTTGAGACAGAGTCTCACTCTGTCATGCAGGCTGGAGTGCAGTGGCATAATCTCAGCTCACTGTAACCTTTACCTCCCGGATTCAAGCGATTTTCCTGCCGTCGCCTCCTGAGTAGCTGGGACTACAGGCATGCGCCACCACGCCTGGTTAATTTTTGTATTTTTAGTAGAGACAGGGTTTCGCCATGTTGGCCAGACTAGTCTTGAACTCCTTACGTTAGGTGATCCACCTACCTCGGCCTCCTAAAGTATTGGGATAATAGGTGTGAGCCACCACGCCTGGCCCACATTTTCTGTTTATGGCCTACATTCCTGCTTTCTTTTGTTTTTGTGACATCAAAGTTTTATATTTTTAAAGCAGTTGTTTTTATATATGATACCTGTCTGTTGTCTATTCCATATAAATTAATACAGATATTGTTCTGTTTTTTCCTCTGGTACTTTTGTTATTTTTGTTTTTACCTTTAAATCTCTGATTTTGGAGGAGGGATTATTGTAGTTAAAAAGTACTTTTACATCTACTCTTTCTAAAAACCTTGTGAAGGTGTTTTACAACGTAGGTTTTGTTATTCAGGTATGGTGAGGCCAATAGATGAGGAGACAATTGCCACTGAAAAGATAGTTTGTTACAGTGCCAAGAGGAAGGGGCCCCAGGATAGGAAGCACTATGTGGGAACCAGAGCCTTCATTGTGGTTCCTGTGGGGAAGGCAAGGTGAGCAGATTTCGGATTGGCTGGCTGCAGGCATTGCAGAGGACTCAGGTATCGGGGCTATCTCTAGTTGCCTTATACCTGGTCCTGGGATGATGAAGGCAGAGGACTGCTGCCTTCTGGAGTATAAAAGGCAGATAGAAGAAGCAGTTCTCAGTGTGGGATCTGGATTGTTTAGTTTGTGTACGAAAGATGTACTCCTGGGTGAGTGGTTTGCTGTCTCTTAAGAACTGGTTAGCCCGGGGAGGGATAGTTTCTCCCCAGTTAGTGAGGCCCCAGATGCCAGAGCATCAGGAATATAGAAAATAATAAAATAGGGTTGGGTGCGGTGGCTTATGCCTGTAATTCCAGCACTTTGGGAGGCCAAGGCGGGCAGATCATGAGGTCAGGAGATCGAGACCATCCTGGCCAACAATGGTGAAACCCCGTCTCTACTAAAAATACAAAATTAGCCAGGTGTGGTGGCGCACACCTGTAGTCCCAGCTACTCAGGAAGCTGAGGCAGGAGAATCGCTTGAACCTGGGAGGCGGAGGTTGCAGTGAACCAAGATCACAGATCACACCACTGCACTCCAGCCTGGTGACAGAGCAAGACTCTGTCTCAAAAAAAAAAAGAAAAAGAAAAGAAGAAAATATGATTTATATAGAAGGGGGCCATTATTATTTCAGTTTTCAGAGTTGGAAACAAATTGGAGAAATTACGCAACTACCGAAGGTCACATACTTAAAAACATAGGAAGAATTCAGGCTGGGTGCGGTGGCTCACGCCTGTAATCCCAGCACTTTGGGAGGCCGAGGCGGGCGGATCGCGAGGTCAGGAGATCAAGACCATCCTAGCTAACACGGTGAAACCCCGTCTCTACTAAAAATACAAAAAATTAGCTGGGCGTGGTGGCTGGCACCTGTAGTCCCAGCTACTCAGGAGGCTGAGGCAGAAGAATGGCGTGAACCTGGAAGGCAGAGCTTGCAGTGAGCTGAGATTGTACCACTGCACTCCAGCCTGGGCTACAGATTGAGACTCCGTCTAAAAAAAAAAAAAAAAAGGAAGAATTTAAACTAAAATCTGGGTATTCCAGGATCCAGCTACTTTCCACTATAACTTGCTACTCATAGTTGGGAAGAATATAATTAAAGCCCTGAGTCATCAAGCACGATTCTATTTCTAGGAGATACCTACTACATTTTAGAAGGATTTAAACTTCATTAGATGTTTAAAGTTTGGGTATTTAAAACCAGGGGATGCTAACACTTACAATGCCTCTGCACGTATTAGAAGAGAACACCCCTACCTGTATGTTGTCAGCCTCATGGATTTTGGCTTTTGATTTCCCCCTTAGCTGGCACCTTTGTTCAGTTCACAACATACTAACCATACCCCTTACTTAAACAGATTCAGTGCCAGATAGATGAAATCTAAATTACTTAATTTCACATTTCTCTATCAGAAAATTCAGCAATGTTTGTATGCAATGATTTATTAAAGAATGAATAACTTTTTTGGATTAATTCTGAGTAAAAAAAGACTAGTAAATGTAAATCTACCTTTTTCTTCATTCATTCAAGAAATATGTATTTAGTACCTACTATATGGCAGGTAGTACTCTAGAGACTTGTAGTATATCTCTGAAAAAACGGGCAGAGTTCTGTCTTTATAGAGCTTGCTTTTGAGAAGGAGGGGGACAAGTAATAAATAATGAGCAGGGTAAGAGATTTAAGTATTGGGCGGTGGCATGATAGGGCAGGTGGCAGTACTGAATAGCACAGTCAGGGTAGACCTCATTTAGAAGGTAGGATTTAAGCAAAAACTTGAAGGGAATTAATGGATATCTGAGAGAAGAGCATTCCGGCCCAGAGGACATGATACGTGTCCCTGCCGTGTTTCAGTAACACAAGAAGGCTATTGTGGCTGGGGTAGAACGAGCGGAAAGGAGACTGAAAGGAATGGACCAAGAGGGGGCCAAAATGACAGAGGGCCTTGGAGAGTATTGAAATGACTGTGGCTTTTACTAGCAGCCAGGTGGGGACATGATCCGACTTGTGCAAGGCTCACTCTGATTGCTGAGCTGAGAATACATGGGAGAGGGCAAGTACCAATACACAGGCTCACATGGTAGAGGCTGTTGCAGCATCCCGGGTGGAATAAGGTAGAAGCAGTGAAGGTGGTAAGAAGTCATCAGATCTAGTTTTTAGAAACTAGTCAGAGGTTTGTTTGTTTGTTTTCAATATTGGCTAAAAACATTTTATTTTATTCTTCCCTAGACTGAAATGTGTCTGCACAGGTGGCTCACGCCTGTAGTCCAGCACTTTGGGAGGCCAGGATCACTTAAGACCAGGAGTTCAAGACTAGCCCTAGCTCTGGTGCCTTAGTGAGACCTTGTATTTTTTTTTTTTTTTTTTTTTTTTTTTGAGACTCGCTGTGTCGCCTAGGCTGGAGTGCAGCAGTGCGATCTTGGCTCACTGCAACATCCACCTTCTGGGTTAAGTGATTCTCCTGCCTCATCCTCCCAAGTAGCTGGGATTACAGGTGTGTACCACCATGCCCGGCTAATTTTTGCATTTTTAGTAGAGACGGGGTTTCACCATGTTGGCCAGGCTGGTCTCGAACTCTTGACCTCAGGTGATCCACCTGCCTCTACCTCCCAAAGTACTGGGATTACAGGTGTGAGCCACTGCACCCAGCCAAGACCTTGTATCTTTAAAAAAAAAAAAAAAAAGAAATGTGCTTTTGAAGAGCTGCATGTTCTTGCCTATTTTCTCTTTTGTATTTCTTGAGAAAATGTTGTAGATGGCCATTAGAAAGCAACATCTTAGTGTTCCTTCAACAGGATTTATAAAACTAGTGTTTAGGATAATTTTGCATAAAAATTGGTTTCTTAATATATGTCTCTATTTGCACAAGCTTTGCCGCAGGAAATCTACAGAGAGTTGTCCAAAGGTAAAATACATCATTACCATGACATTCTCATGATCTCTTTTGTGACATTTATAGTGAATATATTTAATAAATTTAGCTTCACAAGATGGTCAGTTAGAAGACTCACTTGATATGTTTGAAACATTTGAAACATGTTGGTTACTCTTGAAGAAAAGAGAAAAAGATCAATGTCACAATAACCTAATGCTAATAGCCTTCTTTTAGTCTGTAATACTTCTTAAATCAAGCAGAACAGCCTCATGTTCTGGTGGAGTAGGTGCTTTGCCTATATGGTTTATTTTAAGAGCTAACATTTAAAGGCCTCCTCCTTCTATTAACGGTAGTAATTTCTTCTAGGCTCTAGTTTGCTTCTGTTAAAATGTATATAGTCATAAGAAGGGATACCAGAGAAGCTGTTTTCATTCATTAATACCTTGTGGTAAATTTATCTATCAAAATTGTTAACTATGCACAAAGGCTCTGTAGACATACAGATGAAAAAAGTAGGAATTGAAGCAGCTGAAGGCACGGGTAAGGTGGTCTGAAAATAGAGATTAGAGAAGTTCAGAAATATTTCACAATTAGTTTTTAGTTAGCAGCAAATCTAAATAAAATAAGCAAATATTTTTGTGTAGATACGGGGAGCTTATATATGTCGGATGTTGGAGAAAGCTTGAATATATACATAAAGTACAAAAGAAAATTTGTTGGGTAGCAGAGTCGATCTTTTCACTTTATTACTGAAAGTATTGCTATTTTTTTTTTTTTATGAGACAGGGTCTCACTATGTTGCCCAGGATGGCCTAGAACTCCTAGGCTCAGGTGACCCTCCTGTCTCAGTCTCCCCAATAGCTGGGATTACAGGTATGTACCACCATGCCAAGCTAAAATTTAAAAAAATTTAAGAGCAGTATTTTAAATAACTCTTCCTGAACTCCTAGATAAGCAGGTTGCTTTGGTAATACCAATTCTTTGCTTTTGCCCTTGTTGCATTGGGATATATTAAGTAATTTATTATTTTTCAAATATGGCAAGTATTTTGATATATTCAACAATCTTTAGGCAGAACTAACTTGTAAGTTATATTTTAGAGGTTGACTGTCCTCAAAATTAACTTCTTTTTTTCCTCCTCAGAATGAACTGACAGATACACGTGCAAAATTCCACGTACTTTTTCTTTTCTTTGTGTCTGCAATGTTCTTCATCAGCGTCCTCTCACTTTTCAGCTACCACTGCTGGCTAGTTGGAAAAAATAGAACAACAATAGGTAAGTAGGTTAAAATAAATTATAATTACTTAGGACAATGACCATAAATAAATATGAAATCTAGAGAAGGACAAGGGTCAGATGATACAGAAGTGTAAGACAATTCTGACTCTGGAATTGGTGGCACGTACCTAATAATCTCAGCTACTGAGGAGACAGAGGTGGGAGAATCCCCTGAGCCCTGGAGGACAGCCTAGACAACATAGGGATACCCAGTCTCTAAAAAATAAAAATAAAATAATTCTGTAGTAAAATTAATTGTGACTGGATGGGGACAATGGTTTTATAATAAAGGTTCATTATTTTGGAGAAGGTTGAGGAAATGAGACTGACTTTTTAACATATTTTCAGTAATGTGTTATATATAAAAGTGGAGAACTATTTTATAAATTTTAATAAATAAAAACTTTCCTGCATTCATACAGTGTCGTTTCAAAAATTAATCTATGAGAGGCCGGGCACAGTGGCTCACACCTGTAATCCCAGCATTTTGGGAGGCCAAGGTGGGTGGATCGCTTGAGTCCAGGAGTTCGAGACCAGCCTGGGCAACATGGAGAAACCCTGTCTCTACTAAAAATACAAAACAAAACTAGCTGCAGTGAGCCAAAATTGCACCATTGCACTCCAGCCTGGGCAATGAGAGTAAGACCCTATCTCAAAAAAAAAAAAATTAATCTATAAGGGATAGACAGTAGATCTACATGCTTTAAGGAAGTTTGTTCTCAAATAAAACCTTTATATCCTCAATTATAGCTTATCTTTTAGCTAAAACATAACAATGTATTTCATGTATATTCTTTTTTTGAGACAGAGTCTCACTCTTGCCCTGGCTAGAGTGCAGTAGTGCCACCACAGCTCACTGCAGCCTTGACCTCCCGGACTTAAGCAGTGTTCCCACCTCAGCCTCCCAAGTAGCTGGGTCTACAGGTGTGCACTACCACACCCGGCTAATGTATTTATTTCTTATGAAGATGGGGTCTTGCTATGTTGCCCAGGCTGGTCTCAAACTCCTGGGCTTGAGTGATCCTCCCACTTTGGCCTCCCAAAATGCTAGGATTACAGATGCAAGTCACCTTGCCCAGTCCATATATATTCTTTACTTTTTTCCCCCACAGTTAAACACAAATTTAACTGGCATATGTTCCATGACTGAGGCTAAGGAATAGTGCTTTTGACATGCCTCATTATTTCCATCTTTGTGTCAGTTGTCAGTGAGACTTACATATTGTGTCACTAGTATTAGCATTTATTTCTCTTTTTGTTTGCTCATTTTAAAAAATGAAAATATAGGGGGAAAAGTAAGGTATTCACATAATTGGACAAACATTCCCTAAATAACAATGGTGGCATTGCTCACTGAACTATTGACATGTAAGAAGCACTGCTATGTTATCACTGAAATATTCATGTATCTGCTAACATACCAAGACACAAAATAAGGATTTTTATGGTAGTGTTTTGTAAAAAAGTTAAAATCCACCTGCAATCTGCAGCCATATATCTGCCAAGTAAGTTGGAGGGAAACAGTTTTTAATTATAGAAAAATTAAGGGATTTCAGGTGAGACATGTAGATGCTTTAGTATTGGATCATTTTAATGTTGTGTTACTGAGCTGTGTTGTAAGTTATGGTGGGCTTCCAGTGTGAGGATTTATTCCTTTTCTTCCAATTCCATCATACCTTCATCCCTTTTCCATGTAAATAAAATTTTTTTTTATGTAAATAAAATTTCTTATCCCTATTAACTACTTTTTTTGTTGTCTTTATAGAATATTCTGCCATCTCTTTACCTTTAATTGAAGATGACAAAAAGGCAGCCTACAGGCAAAGTCCAGCCTTTTAAGTTCTCCCCAACCAATAAAATCTATGTGAGCGATTTCACAAAGAAAACCAGATTTCTTCTTTTCAAAACTGATCAGTCTAGTGGTAGTAGGCCCGTTTTCCCACTTGGCATCAGTGAAATGGAGCTAAGCAGTGGTGGACTGCCCAAGATAGGGCATGGATTTAGATAGGGTGTGGACACTGTCATTTGCCACAGGTCTTGCCAGTCGTGCCTTTTTTGTTTCCTGCCCAGCCCCTGTAGGTATGTGAGAGATTGGCATTTCTAGGGAACCTGCTGTTCTCTTGAACAATCTTTTTCAAACTGTTTTTTGCCGGTGGCCACAGTAAGAAATGCAGCATTTCATATCATGACTTAAAACATGCACAAATATTTATAAAATTATATAAATAAAATAAGCAAAAGTTTCACAAAACCTTTTTAATCTCTACCATATGCAGTGTATTCTGATATTTTCTTTTCTAGTTTCTTTTTTTTTTGAGACGGAGTCTCGCTGTGTCACCCAGGCTGGAGTGCAGTGGCGCAATATCGGCTCACTGCAAGCTCCGCCTCCCGGGTTCACGCCATTCTTCTGCCTCAGCCTCTCTGAGTAGCTGGGACTACAGGCGCCCGCCACCACGCCCAGCTAATTTTTTGTATTTTCAGTAGAGACGGGGTTTCACCGTGGTCTCGATTTCCTGACCTCATGATCCGCCCGCCTCGGCCTCCCAAAGTGCTGGGATTACAAGAGTGAGCCACCGCGCCTGGCCTTCTTTTCTAGTTTCTTAAAAGGAAATGCGGGTTGCAAGTCACTCAGTTGATTATGTGGTCTATTAAGGTGTTCTAACGCACACTTTGAAAAAACATTGCTTAGCACACCACTTTTTTTACAGCTTCATCCCCCACAGCCCTGGTCTTTAGCTAATTCTCCACTGCTACATTCAGATGTTTGTTCTTAGATTTGAGGGTGTCTTATTCTGCTGTATCACCTCTGTCTTCTTCATAACTGTCACCTACCCTCCTTGAGATCGTTTACCCTCATTTAATGAGTTCCTACATTTAAGCTAATGCCATTATCCCAAACAGGCAAGCTAGTCCCTTTGATTCTGAGCTTTTTAATCGCTTAGAACTGAAGAACCCCTGAAAATGAAATTTTAAACTTGAATATGTTATTCTCTATTTGCTGTATTCTAATGTACTTCCTGAGTCTTCTATTCTCCAACAATTTTCTCCTAAGTTTTTCTTTCCCTTCTGGTTTTATTTCTCACCCATGTCCATTCTAGATCCTATGGTAAATGACTTTAGCAGCTCTTGACAAAAACAGCTCCTTACATCTTTGGTGCCTAGACTTTCTGTCATTATTCTGCTAATTCATGGCTCTGGTTATCCAGCCATCCTCTATCCGCGTGCACAGTGGGGCTGTTGAAAGCTGTTGAAGGATGTCTTACTCCATAAGGTTTGCTATAGCTACAGATGTTAGGCCTCATTGAGGGCCTTAGCTCTGTTTGGCAGTAATGTCACATGTTTCTGGTCAGGTCCCTCACCTGTTACCCAAGACGGTTATTCCAGATTTTCATAATTCTCCCACTCTCCTTACCCATTTTATGAGTCCCTAGTAGAAAAATCAGAAGGAGTCACAAGTAAACTCTCATCTTAATGTCTTTATAGCCTCATACAAACATTTCTTCTTTCACACCCATCACTCTCACCTGCCTCTAACTTCTGAGGAAGAAAGATGTCTTTTCTGGTATTCAAGGTTAACCTTTACAACTTTTCTAGACCCTTCCCATCTCTTCTAGGATCCCTTTCTTCAGTTTTTATTTTACTTTTTTCTATCAGCAATCCCTCCCAATGCCCTGGGTTCTTATCCTTAGCTTATAAAACACACTGAAGTGCATTCTATTTTTAAATTAAAAAACATTTTTTGTGAAGCCTGTATCTTTCTCCAGACCTCACTCTACATCACTTAACAACCAAGCTTGAAATAATGGTCTAGTCACTCTCAGCTTGATCACCTTTCCCTACAAGCACCCCCAAGGCACATATATATCTCTGTCGAGACAAAATTAGCTTCCTTCACCTCTGTGCTCCCAGTACATCATGGCTATGTTAGCACTTATAACATTGTAATTTTTGCTAGACTCTAGGTTCTTGGGTAGGAATTTTATCTCATTTATCTTTGAATCCCAAATACCTGGTACAATGCTATCAGGAACATAGTAGGAAATGCATAAATAATGAGTGAAGTTGCAGGAGTTAGAATATCTTGTAGGAAAAAAAAGCCAAGAGATACTGAGCACACAATACTAGATTTTCAGTAATATTTGATAATTATTTTGACATAATACTTTATAAGGTTGATGAAATATTAAATGTGCTATTTTTTCCCAAAAGAAGTTTCAGAAATTTATCTTTTAATTGCTACTAATGTATTATTTATTTTAAATTATATTTACAGTTTTTATGTCAAAGATATAAGCAAGAAAATTGGTAATTTCCATCCCTCCTGTAATTTTTAAATAGATTAATTAGTTTATATATGTATGTATATTTAACAGAATCATTCCGTGCACCCACGTTTTCATATGGACCTGATGGAAATGGTTTCTCTCTTGGATGCAGTAAAAATTGGAGACAAGTCTTTGGTGATGAAAAGAAATATTGGCTACTTCCAATATTTTCAAGGTAATTTATAAAATGTGGGTGTCAGAGATTACGGCATCTGTGGTGGTCTCTTTTTCTGGTTATATGTCTTCAGATTTAGAGAATATAATATATAATGATATTCTTACAGACTTTGAGAATGAAAACTCAAAATATCTTTTTATACATAAAATATTTTATTTGTCATTTTTTAATTAGATGAGGTTAAGGAGAGTTTATATATTTGAATCGAAAGTAGAAGAAAAAGATGATTCACTAAAAAAATAAGATTTTTTTCTTCAAAATGCAAATAACTTGAAGTAAAGGATTATAAAAATTTATAGTTATTAGCCGCAACTTCAAAGATCCTATCATAGAAATGAATTGTGTATTCTGTTGTGTCCTAAATCAAGGAAAACCAACCACATACTGCAGTTTTACCCCAAATATAAACAAGAGTATATTCTTGAGATGACTGATAGTTTCCATTTCTTTCCAGTTTCCATCCATTTTAGGCTAGCTATATACCAAAGTCATCAAAAAGAAGGGAAAAATATTTGAAGATTGAGTGACCTATTTGTAAGAGTTATGGGTTTTTTCCCTAGATTAACTGAATTGCCTATTTTTGGTCTGAAAATGACTTACTTGCTTTCATTTTTTAAAGACATTTTTGCTTGGTATAAAATAATAGATGTTAGCCAGACACAGTGGGTCATGGCTGTAGTCCCAGCACTTTGGGAGGCCGAGGCATGTGAATCACTGGGGGCCAGGAGTTCAAGACCAGCCTGGCCAACATGGCGAAACCCAGTCTCTACTAAAAATACAAAAATCAGCTGGGTGTGGTGGTGCACACCTGTAGTCCCAGCTACTCGGAAGGCTGAGGCACAAGCATCGCTTGAACCTGGGAGACAGAGATTGCAGTGAGCTGAGATGGCACCAACACATTGCAGCCTGGGCAACAGAGCAAGACTCTGTCTCAAAAACAAAACAAAAAATTTTAGATGTTGCTAAATGTTATGCTTCTGGGTTGCATTTTTCTGATAAGAAAACTCTTATTTTCGTTAGTCTGTATATGTTTTTTTCTATGGCTACTTTTAAGACTCTATCACTACTTCATGCAATTTGATTATGATATATCTTGATCTAGTTTTCTAGTTTCTTGTGCTTGGGATTAGTTGAGCTTTTTGGATCTCTGGTTTTAGAGCTTTAATCAAATTTGGAAAATATTGTTAGCCATTATTTAGTCATCTCTGTCCCCCTATTACTGTGGGGACTCCAATTATACCTGTTATCAGTCACTCACAGTCCTCCCACAGCTCACTGATGCACTGTTCATTTTTTGTATTTTTTCTGTTTCATTTTGTATAGATCCTATTGCTGTATCTTCAAGTTCATCGATCTCTTTTGTATACTTTATCCATTGTCTCATGTATTCAAGATTTTCCCCCTGCCATTGGTTGGAACACAGATTACTTATTTTGAAGTTATTTTCTCTAAACAGAAATTTCGAAGTTATTTTCTGTAAACAGAGAATTCTAAGTTGATAGGATTTTGTTGTTGTTTTTTGTTTTCCTTCGTTTAAAGATGTTCCATTATCTTCCGGTCTGCATTGTTTCTAATGAAAAGTCAGCCTGACTCCCATCTTTATTTCATTATTTGTAAATTACTATCCTTTCCCCTCCTGTAGCTACTTTTAAGATTTTATTCTTATCATTGGTTTTAAGCGGTTTGATGAGGTTCCTTGGAGTTTATCCTCCCTGGGGTTCATTAGGCTTCTCGGATCTGTGAGTTCATAGTTTTCATCAGATTTGAATAATTTTCATCAATTATGTCTTTCTTTTTTTCTGCCTATTCCCCTCTTTCCACCTCCTCCCTGACCAGCTTTTCTGGCACTCTCGGGTATACATATATTAAATAGCTTGATAGTGACCCACAGGTCATTGCTATTTTGTCCTTCTCTGCCTTCTTCTTTTCTCTGTTTGCTTCATTTTGGTTAATTTCTACTGCTAATATCCACAAGTTCACTGATCTCTTCTATAATGTCCAGCCTGCTAATAAGCTCCTCCAATAAATCTTTCACTTAAGATTTTTAAAATATTTATTCATTTATTTAGAGACAAGAGTCTTGCTCTGTCACCCAGGCTGGAGTGCAGTGGCACGATCTAGGCTCACTGCAACCTGTGCCTCCTGGGTTCAAGCAATTCTTGTTCCTCAGCCTCCAAAGAAGCTGGGATTACCGGTGCATAACACCACACCTGGCTAAGTTTTGTATTTTTAATAAAGACAGGGTTTCACCATGTTGGCCAGGCTGGTCTCAAACTCCTGGCCTCAAGCAATCTGCCCACCTTGTCCTCCCAAAATGCTGCTATTACAGGCATGAACCACTGTGCCTGGCCCAGATGTTGTATTTTTCAGCTCTGGAAATTTGGTTTGGTTTTTTTTATATCTTACATTTCTCTTTCCATTGTATCTATTTTTCCTTTTAATTCACAGGTACATTTATAATCATTTTAAAGTCTTGTTTGCTAATTTTCACTGAAATTGCTAATTTTCTGATTTTTTTCTATTGACTTTTTTTTTTCTTAGGTATAGATCACATCTGTGCTACTTTTCATGTCCAGTAACTTTTGATTGGGTGGTGGACATTTTGAATGCTACTTTGCTGCCTATGTAGATTGGCCTCCCGAAGGGCTAGGATTACAGGCATTACTACTGCACTTGGCCTGAGGCTTGTTGTAAGCTCTATGACGTTGAGTCCAGAGTAGTACGTTCTGTAGTGCTAGTTTAGCGCTCCAATAAATGGAGTTTCTACCAAATCCATGTGTTCAGTGAGATCGCCCCAGAGCCCCAGTCAAGCTGGTGAAATTTGAATGCTTCCCAGTGCTGTGAAAGCTCTGTGAATTATTCTTCATTCATTATTCCCAGTTGTTCTTTTCCTGGATTCACAAGTGCAGCTTAGTATTTATCAAAAGACCTCAGGTACACCACAGTACAGATTCCTGTAGCCATTTCTCTGCATATCTTGCTCTCTCTCAACTCTGTCCCATAGATTTAAGCCACCTCAGCCCCTCTTTTTTTTTTTTTTTTTGGAGACAGAGTCTTACCGTGTCTCAAAGTGAGACAGGCTGAGTGCTCAGGCTGAAGTGCAGTGGTGCGATCTTGGCTCACTGCAACCTCCGCCTCCTGGGTTCAAGCGATTCTCATGCCTCAGCCTCCCTAGTAGCTAGGATTACAGGCTCATGCCACCACACCCAGCTAATTTTTGTATTTTTAGTGGAGACATCGTTTCACCATGTTGGCCAGGATGGTCTTGAACTCCTGACTTCAACTGATCCGCTTGCTTCAACCTCCCAAAGTGTTGGGATTACAGATGTGAGCCACTGCACCCAGCCCACCTCAGCCTCAAAACTCCCACCTCTGTCATCTCAATTCAGTGAAACTACCTTATTCTCCTTGGTTTCCCACCCCCCATAGTGCCAAGGTCCCGGCAGAAAGCTGTGACTTACTTGGTTGGTTTTGTTTTTCTTTGTTCTGAGACTACAGTTCTCTACTGCCTATTTTGAAAACAATTATTTTGTACTGTTCAGTTTCTGACTATGTACAGTTGACCAGTTATTCCATCTTGGCTAGAAGTAGAAGTCCCTATAGTATACAATTTTGATGTGTTTAGATAATATGAAAATAAGGCATAAGTATGCTCTTTTTAGACCATAAGCTTCTTGAAGGCAGAAATCTTCTTCTCTTTTGTTCACTATTTCCTATATCCGTAGTGCTTAAAATAATACCTAGAACATCATAGGCATTCCGTAAATATTTGTTTAATGAATATTGTTGAATAAATAAATATGTGGAACTTACATCATGAATTTCAATTTGAGCCTGAATGATTACGATAAGCAGGTCAGTTACCCAAATACTTGAATACCTATGCTTGGGGTGCTATACTAGGCATCATAATCTTAATAGGCACAGAAGACATTGTTTCTAAATGTATGTAAATTATAAAAGAAAAGGGCTTATATCGGCAATGGAGGTATTAGTCTGTTCTCACACTGCTAATAAAGACATACTGGAGACTGGGTAATTTATAAAGGAAAGATGTTTAATTGACTCACACATGGCTGAAGAGGCCTCACTATCATAGTGGAAGGCAAGAGAAGCAAAGTCACATTTTACATGGTGGCAGACAAGAGTATGTGCCAGGGGAACTCACGTTTATAAGACCATCAGATCTCGTGAGATTTATGCATTATCATGAGAACAGCACAGGAAAAACCCACCCCCATGATTCATTTACCTCCCACTGGGTCCCTCCCTTGACAGTGGGAATTACGGGAGCTACAATTCAAGATGAGATATGGGTGAGGACACAGCCAAACCGTATCAAGGTAATAACCCCTAAATTAGAAACTTTAGGAATTACTTCCTTATATGACAAGTTATGATAACGTATGCCATGTCTCTGAAAAATGGGTGTTAAATTTGACCATTTTGACTTAACTTAACATTATTTAAATTATTACTATTTTCCATTATGCAGCTTGGGTGACGGTTGCAGTTTTCCAACTCGCCTTGTGGGGATGGATCCAGAACAAGCTTCTGTTACAAACCGGAATGAGTATGCCAGAAGGTATGCTTCTTGTCCTTATGCTTTTCCATATTCATCATAAAGCAAACCATATACATGTGTTGTGTGTACGTCTTATGAGTAAATACAGTAGTGATTTAGTAAGCCAGCATAGTTAGGGAAAGAGAAATTTAAATTTTTTTAACTGAGGGTTAATAAAGGTATATGTGCTAATAACCATAATTTTTTATTATCTAAACCAGAACGCTTAAGAGTAGGAAAGAGAATGCTTGTTTATTAATAGTTAAACCGGGACAATCACATAAAGCTGGAAATGTCTGGGCAAGCTGAGAAGCAACTAAGACCTTTCAAGATTTGATTAGATTGGTTTATGTCAGTTATGTTTTTGCAAATAAAGTAGTCATTATACTAATCACCATTTTATTTTGATAAATTTTAATATACTATCAAAATGAAGATTTAACAATACAAATTTTTTTTTCATTCATCTTAGAGGAAATTTTCCCATAATATTTGCATGGCAAGTAAACTTTCATACATTCAGTGTAACAGTTCATTTTAAATGAAATTTTAAAGAAGCTAGAGATACTTCTGTCCAAGTAAAACATTCATAATTTATTCACTACAGAAATAAGTTATAGGAGAAGAGGAATGATAAGTTCTAAGCTAGCATATTAATATTGGAAGAACCATAAGTCTTAGAACTTAGGTTAAAGCTTTAGACCTTTGAGCTCTAACATTTGTTAGGGTTCTGGCCAAGTCACTTAAACTATGAGCCTCAGTTTCCACCTCTATAAAATTAGGATAATGATACTTACCACCAAAGGTTATTTTGAGGGTTGAGATAATGTGTATAAGGTGCCTAGCATCGTGTCTGGCCCATAATAGGGAACCAACAAATATTAGTTTCCTTTTCCTCCTCCTTTCCTTCCTCCATTCCCTCCCTCCCTGGATCTTTTAGCTAGAAAAATAAGTCTACGCTAAATCACTGAATCATTTTTTCCCCTTAGATCTAAACTGCAGAGGTAGAAAGCAGAAAACTTGGGAAATGACAGGTAATTGTTTTGTACTGGCCACAGATATAGATCCTCACCTGTCCTTGTACTACCTATGGCTCCTGATTAACATATTAAGAATATTTCAGACTGGCCTCTGAAGCTTTTTAAATTTTGACTAATTGTTTTCATTGGCAGTGTTGGAATACAGATTCTTGGGTCTAGAGAGCCATTTAATGAGGGGTTGTGGGCCTATTTTTATTTTGAAGATAGTTTTTTCAGAGTGCTAAGATCTCATGAGTTGCCCTCACATATTTAGGAGAAGGAATACTAATTTGCTGCTTATTAATTTATTAAGTATCCATAGTTGAGCATTAAGCTATTTACTAAGTTGTTTGCTCTTCTTTTCAGTAGTGGCTCAAATCAGCCTTTTCCTATCAAACCACTTAGTGAATCAAAAAACCGCTTGTTGGACAGTGAATCTCAGTGGCTGGAGAATGGAGCTGAAGAAGGCATCGTCAAATCAGGTGATAGTTCTCATTTGAAACACTGCTTTGTCTGGTTCAAATGAAAAGCACCAGATATGATACATGTGGAAAAATCAAAATAATGTAACATTTTAAAAATACTAAAATATGTGAAACTTTTAAATATATGCTGGGCGTGGTGGCTCACGCCTGTAATCCCAACACTTTGGGATGCCGAGGCGGGTGGATCACAAGGTCAGGAGAACGAGACCATCCTGGCTAACACGGTGAAACCCGGTTTCTACTACAAATATAAAAAATTAGCCAGGCGTGCTGGCAGGCGCCTGTATTCCCAGCTACTCGGGAGGCTGAGGCAGGAGAATGGCTTGAACCTGGGAGGCAGAGCTTGCAGTGAGCCAAGATCGTGCCACTGCACTCCAGCCTGGGTGACAGAGCAAGACTCCATCTCAAAAAATAATAATAATAAAAAATAAAAAATAAAATAAATAAAATATATATAGGGTGTTTGTCTTAGCAGCTTCTATGAGGAAGGGATAGAGCAAGGAGAGTATAGTGGCTCATGTTGTTTTTTTCTATGCAACTGCAGGTTTTTGTTAACCCAGCCACATGTTTCTCCACTCAGATATGGAAAGTTCTTTTGGCATTGGCTGTTGAATAAGCAACGTTATTCTTTTTCTTTTTTTTGAGATGGAATTTCACTCTGTCACCAGGCTAGAGTGCAGTGGCACAATCTCTGCTCACTGCAACCTCCGCCTCCCGGGTTCAAACAATTCCCCTGCCTCAGCCTCCCGAGTAGCTGGGACTACAGGTGGTTGCCACCACGCCCAGCTAATTTTTTGTATTTTAGTAGAGACGGGGTTTCACCATGTTGGCCAGGATTGTCTTGATCTCCTGACCTTGTGATCCACCTGCCTCAGCCTCCCAAAGTGCTGGGATTACAGGCAGGCGCCACCACGCCTGGCCAGCAGTGTTATTCTTTAGGGTCCCAGCTTTTGCTTAGTTGAAAATAATTCTTGAAAAGCATTACATTCTTTGCTGCCTTAGTTAAAAAAGAGCACACTGGCCAGGCGCGGTGGCTCACGCCTATAATCCCAGCACTTTGGGAGGCCGAGGTGGGCGGATCACAAGGTCAAGAGTTAGAGACCAGCCTGGCCAATGTGGTGAAACCCCATCTCTACTAAGAATACAAAAATTAGCCAGGTGTGGTGGCACGTGCCTGTAATCCCAGCTACTTGGAGGCTGAGGCAGGAGAATTGCTTGAACCCGGGAGGCGGAGGTTGCAGTGAGCCGAGATCGCATCACTGCACTCCAGCCTGGGTGACAGAGTGAGACTCCATCTCGGGGAAGGAAGCAAAAGAAGAGCACACTGAATACATTTTAACCTTTTCTAGGTGACTCCTAATCATTTATGAATTGAGGATTCAGGTATAGAATAGTCAGTAAAATTGAAGTGGGAATTCATCAGACCTGGGTTTAAAATATTGTCTGGCTTAACTAGCATTACAGCCTAAAACACATCTGTTTTTTAATGATAATAGTAATAACACTGTGATTATCTCCTTGCACTATAGAAAAGTGGTTTTGGGTCAGGCACAGTGGCTCACACCTGTAATCCCAGCACTTCGGGAGGCTGAGGCAGGAGGATCACTTGAGCTCAGGAGTTTGAGGCCAGCCTGGGCCATATAGCCTATCTCTACCAAAAACTTTGGGAAAACAATTTTCTAGGCCTGATGGCATGTGTCGGTAGTCCCAGCTACTCAGGAGGCTGAGGTGAGAGGATTGCTTGAGCCTGGGAGATTGAAGGTACAGTGAACTATGATCATGCCACTGCACTTCAGCCTGGATGACAGAGCAAGACCCTGTCTCAAAAAAAAAGGAAAAAGAAAAATGATTCCAGACATTTAGCTCCATTTATACTAACTCTAGCAAATACCCTAAATGCCCTTAAAGACCTACTGTTAGAATTTCTGAGGTGTTTTTGTTGTTGTCTTGACTTTTAGCAGCATTTAAAACATTCTCTTAAATGAATATCTTTAGGGTCTTCATTAGGATCATTACACCTTTTGTATAAGGTCAAGGAAAAATTGCCAAGTTTAAGGCCAGCCTAGGCAATACTATTGAGGCCCATCTCTAAAAAATAAAGATCTAGGGAAAAGTTCATTTTGTGAACTTCTTAATTATTGCTGTTTAACATCCTTAAAGCCAATAGGTATTTCCACAAGATAAACATAAAATCAAACTTTTGACTGCTGATGTTAGCTCTTTACTTACTTCTAGGTTCTATAAGAAGACAAATGGTTGACACCATAAGCCTATTTTGTGTTTACATGATAGTCATTTTTGCTGTCATTTTACCATTTAGCCAGAAACTTAATACTTCTTTTTTTTTTTTTTTTTTGTCATGTCATATATAATTATGTGCTTACAGGGACAAATAACCATGTAACAGTGGCAATAGAAAATTGAGTACCACTTGTTCATAACTAACCATTTGAATAAGAGCAAGGTAAGGCAGTATAAAGGTAATCCTTGAATAAATGCAGCTTATTTGCGTATTTCATAATCTTTAAACAATTTGCAGTTCTATTTTTTTAGTCTTTTTAATTATATCAGCAAAATTAGGCAGTACAGGAAAGACTAGAATGTAAGATCTGCCCAAATCTCATTTTCCTTATTCCTTATAGCACAATCTTAGTAATTATTTGTTGGTAAATTAATGAAGAAACTAATAAAAATAGTTTAGGACTAGTATGTGGACTACTGGCCTTTTCAGTAAGCAGTACCTTATTAATTAAAGAAAAAAAGGTGGCCAGGCAAGGTGGCTCACACCTCTAATTCCAGCACTTTGGGAGGTCAAGGTGGGAGGATCACTTAAGTCCAGGAGTGAGAGAGCAGCCTGGGTCAGACACTTAAATTAGTATAGTGAGACCTCATCTCGACAAAAAATAAAAAATTAGCCAGGTTTGTGTTGATGCACACCTATATAGTCCCAGTTACTTGGGAGGCTGAAGTGGGAGGATCAGTTGAGCCCAGGAGGTCGAGGCTGCAGTGAGCCAAGATGGCACCACTGCACTCCAGCCTGGGTAACAGAGCAAGGCCCTGTGTCAAAAAAAGAAAAAAAGGTGACTTTTGTCCACTATTGAGGAAATTCGACTCACAGAAAAATGACCAAAATTAAAAGCTCTAGAAAAGACATAAGAGGTTTATTTATGTTATATGGTTTGTAAAAGACACAGCAAGAGAAAATTGCTAAGTAGTAAATTACCACAAACATGGAGCTTATCACATTTATCATCCTGTTCCGTATAACAGGAGTTTGTTTTTCTAAAGGCATCTTATCTGGAGTGTCAGCTAGAGGAGCATCTGTTTCCTCACTTGTGGGCTTGTCCTCAGCAGTTAGGTCCTTGCAGAGGACCTTGAGCCTGCGTGCAGGGCTGCAGCCAGAGCCTAAGACCCAGGACAGAGTCAGATCACAGGCACTAGGGGTGGAGGTCACATCGGGCAGAGTGGGCTGCAGTCAGAAGAGGAGCTGTACGTCCCGCATACGGTGATCGTAAGCCAGGTCCATGCCACCAAGAGCTGGAGCTGTGGAGTAGTACTTGGTCCCCAGACAAGCCCTCAGTCCGAGGTCTTCATTTCTTCTTAATGTGGGCGGAATAATTGCTGATGCTTGTGGTTGTTGAGAATCCTCAGCTGCAGTTCCTTTAACAGTTGCTGTGGGAAGTTTTCTACATCTTGCACCAATCTTAGGACAGGTGTAGGTGGACCAGATGTCTTCTCAAATGATGTCTAAGTTAGCAGTCTGGGAGTACTGTAAGATTCTCCCTTTTAAAATACTCTTTTGATTGCTTCTGGGGAAGACAGTAATACCCGCTCATTTACTGCTACAAAAATCTTTATTATTATAATATTAGTAGTGTTAAGGAATTCATTTTCCATCTTGTTTTATTAGTAGCTTTGTACCTTAGCCCACAGAACCATTTAGTAAATATTTTCAGAAATAAAAAATCAAGTTTTAACCAATAATTTGTTTCTTTTTTTGTAGGTGTATGAAAACATTATAGACTGATATTTTCAATTTTCATTTGCAAGAAAATGATCAATGGAATGAAATAATTGAAGTATAACAGAAGATATATTTTTTAAAACAGAAAGCCTTTGTACAGTTCCTGGGATTCACAGAAGCATTACTCCAGAGCAGAACGATGCCTTAATCTTAAGTGTCCATTTGTGCAGCATTGACTTAGAGCTACAAAAGTGACTTAATGTTATTCTGGAAATAATACTTACCTGTTATGAGATGCTATAATATGAGCTGTCATCACATTTTAACATGCATATGTATTTTTTGATACCTGAATTACATTATTAGATTAAGTATCCATATACATTTTCACTCCAAAAACACAAGCTTAAAAACTTGAAAGTAAAGTACATCTAGGGCAAATGGTGGCTGAAAGTGAATAATATTCAAATTACTGTTGCTTGTACTGTATAAGGAAAACTGCTTTTTTAAATTGGGTATTTGCTAACTTATAATTACTATTTTATACTTTTAAACATTTTTAATAACTTTTTTTATTGTTGGCTATAACAGAAGGATTCAGATATCTAAATATCATTTAGAACATAGAACACATTGGTCTAATTCATCGAAAGCTTAGTTATAAGCATTAATACAACCATGTAGTAGAGCAAGTGCCCAAGGCTTAAAGGGAACTTGGCAGTATAAGAAACATTTTGGGTTCTCTCTGCTATTTTACAACTTTTTTTGTTGAACTTTCAGGGGTATGTACATGGGCAGACAAACACAAAGGTACATGTGCTGGAGAAATACTGGACACAGTAGGAAGAAGTATAGGTGTCCAGAAGAAAAGCTAAGAGGAATATTGTAATTTGTTAAAAAAAAAAAAAAAAAAGTTTTGAGTTTTAACAGCAGTTAGAATAAAGCATGCTGTTGACTTGACTTTCAAATTTCAGTGTAGGTAATGACTAAAAATTACTTTGAAACTTTTTACAGTAATACTGTAACAGCTTAAACAGTGATTTAAAATGCAATTCAAACTAGGCAAAAAAAACTTTAGAATAAGTTTTCCTCCTGGCTGTCAGTTGGAAATTCTAACCTGAGTGGTCATTTTACATTCCCAGTCTCTGAGAAGTGGATTCTACTCTTAGATGCACAATCTTAAGTCTGACTTCCTGACAGCAACCCCTTTATGACTAGACACATTTCTCCTTTTTCCTTTTAAAATCTAAGCGACAGCAGTTGTTGCATTAACTCCAAAGAAAAGTACAGAATAAACAATGTAGAAATGTTACTCCTCATTTACACCTTTTAGTCAGGCACACACACACACACACCCCCCAAAATAATTGATTACTTCCAGTGAGTGGGTGGAGATGAATCTCAGCAGCATCTGTGAGTACCACAGGTTGGAGTTTCCTGTCTGTAAAATGGGACTGCAGGGGAGGGGGTGTTGTGAATGAGTTGGACTGGATGACTTCTAACATTCTGCGATGCCTAATTTTGCAAAATCACTTTTCATTCACCCAATAATTTTTTTTCTTCTTTTTTCCACAGAGTCTTGCTCTGTCTCCCAGGCAGGAGTGCAGTGGTGGGATCTTGGCTCGCTGCAACCTCTGCCTCCCCGGTTCAATAGAGTCTCCTGCCTCAGCCTTCCAAGTAGCTGGGATTACAGGCTCATGCCACCATGCCCGGCTAATTTTTACATTTTTAGAAGAGACGAGGTTTCACCATGTTGACCAGGCTGATCACGAACTCCTGACCTCAAATAATCCACTCACCTCAGCTTCCCAAAGTGCTGGGATTACAGGCATGAGCCACCATGCCCTGCCCCAATAAATTCTTTGGAGTACCTTCTGTATGCTAAATAATACACTAGGAATAGCTCTATCATTTCCTAGTACAGCATAAATTTTATGGTTGCTACTGTAGGTTTATAATTTGTTGTTTATAATTTGGTCTAATTTCCATCAGCCATACTAATAATAGATTTAAAAGGAGGCAACTTTTTTTCTTTTTGAACCAAAGGAATGAGTTAGCTTTGAAAACATAATTTGGGATATTACAGTATGGATTCTTCTACCTTTGTTTCAACTCCTTAATAATCTTGATTATAGCAAACTAGAATGAGAGTTAAGAGATACCAATTATTGCCGGGCGTGTTGGCTCATGCCTGTAATCCCAGCACTTTGGGAGGCCGAGGCTGGCGGATCACCTGGCGGATCACCTGAGGTCAGGGGTTCGAGATTAGCCTGGTCAAAATGGCAAAACCCTGTCTCCACTAAAAATACAAAAAAAACAAAACAAAACTGTCCAGGCATGGTGGCACACGCCTGTAGTCCCAGCTGCTCGGGAGGTGGAGGCAGGAGAATCACTTGAACCCAGGAGGTGGAGGTTGCGGTGAGCCAAGATCGTGCCACACCTGGGTGACAATAGTGAAACTCCATCTCAAAAAAAAAATATATATATATATATATCAATTACCAACTAAAAACATAACTTCAGTTTGGCAGTTTGCATATTATAAAGAGATAAATGTTAAAACATACTTGACTACTTTCAGAAATGTTCTCCTGGTACTTTTTGTATTTCTACATTCAGATAAAAAGATTTGCATGCACCTGGCCAACACCAAGGAAACTTTATTTTTTTCTTCACTATTATGCACTTTCATGGTGTAGTCTTTCTCAATTCTTTTAATTTTTGTTATTTAGCATCTTTAAATAGCACAGCAAACATCTTTTCAGAAATTTTCAGTTAAAGCCTTTGAATTACTTATCTTTGATTTAATTTACAGCCAGCATTTTGCCACATTCTAAATAATATTTAGCTGAACTGATTGATATGTATTAATGACCATTCTAGCAAAGGCCAACAAGTGGTGTGGGAATCAGGGAAAGGCTGCCTCTTTGGTATCTCAACTGGTATTGATTATTGCTATCAACTATTTGGGGAGAAAAAATCAAAATGAAGCCCTGTCAAATTTTAGAAGTACTATCTTTGGTCCTTCAAACACTTGACTTTTGTGATGACACCTTAAGAAAAATAAGGTTGAAGTTCAGGTCTTGCCATTGCCATTAAAAACAAATTAGGAGACTTGGTTTACCTGGGAACAAATTTACTTGAATATTCAGTACCTGAAACTATGCCAAACCAAAGAGCAGCTGCAGTACACTAGTTAGTGTAAATGAACAAGTTTACAAAGTTTATTTTCATCTATACCTAAGGATGATTTTTTAAAAACTTTTTACATATTAGTGGTTATGATCCAATGTGTCATGAGTGAATTTAACTGTAAGGTGGTTTAAATCAAATATGCAATGTTTACTTGAATTGTATTTCTATTAGCAGATTTTGACTATGTTTACAGGACTGTTTAAGGATTATCAGGCATGTGAGATCTCCTTTTAGTTATCTTTAAAGTAGATGTATATTAAGGGCTTAGATTTAGGATCTACATATTCTGGGCATTGAATAGGCAGTAACTTACAAATAAGTTTTGCTTACCTTTTGTTCTAGGGACTAGCACTGCTATCAATGGAAAGTATTTTTAACCTGTTATTAAGAAAGTCATATTTTTGCATTTCAGCCAAAATAAAGACCGTATTTAATAATCTGTTAGAAACAGATAATACATGTCTGAAATCCATATGTTTCATATAATCTAAACTGTATTTTCCAATTTAAATTAAAAATGTAATATAGATTCAGAAAGGTTCATATTTTTCTAATGACTTCTATATTATTTTGTTAGGTTGCATAAAGAAGCAAGGAATTGTATTAAAACATGAAGAAAGCTATTAGGTATATTTGTACATGACTGCAAATGAGTCTATGCCCGTTTAAAAGAAAAGATGGACACTATTTTAAAGTGAGCTTTAATATGCTTTTATATAAACAAATTTGAAGTACAGTTTAATTTGGTTGTGTTTACCTAACAGTACCATAAGCCTTGTATTTGTTCTTATTTGTATAATCCTAGCCTGTGACTTAATGTTGACGCTTTGCTTTGTCTTTTGGCTGGCCTAACCTACATTGACATGTACACAGAACATTTTAAAACTTTTTTTTTCAAAAGTCATAATGAATTACTTTATTAATAAACAAATAAAGTCTTGTATTTGAAGTGTTTTCTTTGTTATAAAGTGGTATTTACCAAATGAGAGAATAACTATTATTTTTATCAACTTGAAAATCTGGTAAAATAGTGCTTAGAGAAAGAGATTGGCTAATAGTTTGGGGAAACCACGTTTAAGATAGGTAATATTTTAGTGCAACAAAATTGTTTACTTAGGTTTATTCAAAACCGAAAGAGTTTTAACTTAGCTTTTTACTGAACATAATTTCAGAAGTCATTTAGGATCTTGAGAACCTTCAGATCACTGTAAGTTGTTGAATTGTGATTGTTAAAATGCTGAATAATTAATAGATTTTATTATGTAGAATTATTTTATGGCATCTGTGTTCCAGTGCCCTTCCAAAGAGGCCACGTTTATTATTAAAGCCATTTAAAGATTTCCTGTAGCTATATTTATAAAAATTGAAGTATCTCCATAAGAAAGGAAAGATCTTGAAGACAGGTAAAAATATCAAATTGCAGGTCGGATGTGGTGGCTTATGCCTGTACTTCCAGCACTTTGGGAGGCCGAGGTGGGTGGATCACTTGAAGTCAGGAGTTCGAGACCAGCCTGGCCAACATGGTGAAACCCTGTCTCTACTAAAAATATAAAAATTAGCTGGGTGTGGTGGTGGGTGCCTGTAATCCCAGCTACTTGGGAGGCTGAGGCAGGAGAATCACTTGAACCCAGGAGGCAGAGGTTGCAGTGACCCGAGATCGTGCCACTGTACTCCGGCCTGGGTGACAGACCAAGATTCTGTCTCCAAAAAAAAAAGCCAAATTGCTGAAATCTGCAATCTGCATATAATATGATCCCACTTAAAGTTTTACAGTGTCCGTGCTGTGTACCTGTGTGTTCAAACTCAGCGTATTAATTGAGCGCCTACTCCAGGGGGTGGGTAGTGGAAATAGAGCCACAGGCATCCTGCCTTTGCAGGCAGTGGCCCTGTGTGAGGTACAGGCATACACGTACAACACCTCTCTGGGTGTTAATTGGTAGAGGGAGTGAGAAATGATGGCTTGTGGTTTGTCTCATTCAGCCACTGGAAGCGACAACCCTCTATTTAGAAGATTTACCAACTATGATCCTGTGCGTATAACGAGGACCAGCTGCTGTAAGTTTTTACCGCAACCTTCTAAAATAAATTTGAATTATTTGCAACATGTGGCCTCTCTAGATGTGGAGAGGTTGTCAACGATGCTAAAAGCAAAATGAGAAAAACTTGTTTTCCAACCGTTTTGTAAAGATTCACTGGAAAGGAACATTGCCTTCTGGAAATTACTTATGGGAATGCAATTTTTACAGCATTTCTTAGACTCATGCCCTCGTCTGTTTCATGGGTTGAAGGAATGGCAGAAGGCAGTGAAGGAGGGGAAGGGTTCCCGCCAGAATGTGCATTTAGAAGCATTGATCCACAGGCGTGCTATTACTCAGCACTCCTGTGGATGCAATGATAAACTTCACTCAGCACTCCTGTGGATACAATGTTCAACTTAGGTCCTTCATTCAAATGCCTGTATCTAGCTTTTCTACATGTTTAGATGTGCTCACCACATATTAAAAATAGATGTGAAGTAGTGTTAATATTTTCAATACAGTCATCTCTTGGTATCCATGGGGATACTGAGGTCTGCTTGAGCATCCTCGGATTTTGATATCCGTGGGGATTGGTCTAGGACCTCCCACAGATACCAAAATCCACAGATGCTCAAGTCCCTGATACAAAATGGCCTAGTATCAGGCACAGTGGCTCACGCCTGTAACCCCAACACTTTTGGAGGCCGAGACAGGTGAATCACTTGAGCTCAGGAGTTCAAGATCAGCCTGGGCAACATGGTGAAACCCTGCCTCTACAAAAAACAAACAAAAAAAATTTGCCAGGCATGGTGGTGGATGCCTGTAGTCCCAACCATTCGGAAGGCTGAGATGGGAGGATGGATTGAACCCGGGAGGCTGAGGCTGCAGTGAGCGGTGATGGAGTCACTGCACTCCAGCCTGGGTAACAGAGCAAGATCCTGTAAATAAATAAAATGGCCTAGTATTTGCATGTAACCTATGCATATCCTCCCATATACTTTAAATAACCTCTAGATTACTTATAATACCTAATATAGTGTAAATGCTATTAATACATATAGGAGTTGTATTTTTATTTATTATTATTATTATTTTTGAGATGGAGTTTCGCTCTTGTTGCCCAGGCTGGAGTGCAATGGCATAATCTTGGCTCACCGCAACCTGTGCCTCCCAAGTTCAAGCAATTCTCCTGCCTCAGCCTCCCAAGTAGCTGGGATTACAAACGTCCCACTATGCCTGGCTAATTTTGTTTTTGTTTTGTTTTGTTTTGTTTTTTTCAGTAGAGACAGCGTTTCTCCATGTTGGTCAGGCTGGTCTCGAACTCCCAACCTCAGGTGATCCGCCTGCCTCAGCCTCCCAAAGTGCTGGGATTACAGGCATGAGCCACCGCACCCGACTTTTTATTTGTATTTTTTATTGCATTGTATTTGGGTGGAGGGTTCCCTGAATATTTTTGAGCCATGGTTGGCTGAATCTGCAGATGCAGAACCCATGGATATGGAGCACTGCTTTAGAAAGATTGTCTCCCTGCACCTCTGCCTGGCCGCCCCGTCTGGGAAGAAGTGAGGAGCGCCTCTGCCCGGCCGCCCTGTCTGGGAAGAAGTGAGGAGCGCCTCTGCCCGGCCGCCCGGTCTGGGAAGAAGTGAGGAGCGTCTCTGCCCGGCCGTCCCATCTGGGAAGTGAGGAGCACCTCTGCCCGGCCACCCATCGTCTGGGATGTGAGGAGCGCCTCTGCCCGGCCGCCCCGTCTGGGAAGTGGGGAGCGCCTCTGCCCGGCCGCCCCGTCTGGGAGGTCTACCACGGAGGCCAGACGCAATGTGGGGGCTGGACGTGGTGGCTCACGCCTGTAGTCCCAGCACTCTAGGAGGCCGAGGGGGGGTTGATCACTTGAGGCCAGGAGTTCAAGACCAGCCTGGCCAACATGGCAAAACATATGAAAAATATAACAGACAAACCAACCAACCAACCCAGCAACAACAAAACAGGTCTACCCTGGAGTCATACTCTAATTTTTTCTATTTTCCTCCCTTTCTGATCCTTTATTCCACTTTCTTTTTCTTCCTCGTCCTTCCCCTTCTTCTTTGTCAAATAGAGGATTGAGTTATTATCATTGATCCATACAAAGTCCCTCTCTCATTTAATTTCTTTAATTCCTACCCCCCATTTCTATTCCCCGTCTTCCCATGTGCAACCTTCCTAATATGTTTGATATACATCTTTTTGTTTGTATGTATTTTTAGAAAATGTTTATTGTTTTGTGTGCAAAAAAAATTAATAATAAAACTGGCATGTCTTCAGGAAAAAAAAAGAGTACAAAATTACAGTTAGATGAGAGTAAGTTCTGGTGTTCTATAGCACAATAGGGTGACTCTAGTAAATGATATTATAGTGTATATTTCTAAATATCTAAATAACTGGAAAAGAGGGGGCTGAATGTTCTCACCACAAAGAAATGATGAATGTTTGAGGTGATGAGTATGCTGAACACCATGATTTGATCATCATACATTGTACACATGTATCGAAACTTCCCTCTGTACCCCACAAATAATGTACAATTATTATGTGTCAATTAAAAACAAAATAAAAAGTGCTCCCACTGGTTAAAAAAAAAAAAAAAAGAAAGAAAGAAAGATTGTCTCCCTAATAGAAAGTGCTAAACCATCTACAGCCGTACCGCCCTAAACATGCCTGATGTCATCTGATCTTGGAAACTGAGTAGGATCGTGCCTGGTTAGTACTTGGATGGGAGAATGTTAAACCACTGAAAATTACATTAATCTATGCTCTTCTCTGAGTAGTCGGAGAATAGGGAGAAGGGAATTATGCACGTTTATTTAATGTTGAAGTATATATTCCAATTTCATATGACACATTTAATGTTGCTGTATACATAGGGTGTATAAAAGTATAAAAGTATGTGCTCTAATTTCATGACAAATATCGAGTTAGCAAATATATTTTAGGATACTGTTGGTTAAATTCAGAAGAAAGTCTTTTTTTTTTTTTTTTTTTTGAGACAGAGTTTTGGTCTTGTCACCTAGGCTGGAGTGCAATGGCGTGATCTCAGCTCATAGCAACCTCTGCATCCCAGGTTCAAGTGATTCTCCTGCCTCCCGAGTAGCTGAAACTACAGGCATCTGCCACCACACCTGGCTAATTTTTGTATTTTACTAGAGCCAGGGTTTTGCCATGTTGGCCAGGCTGGTCTCAAACTCCTGACCTCAGGTGATCCACCTGCCTTGGCCTCCCAAAGTGTTGGGATTATAGGCATGAGCCACTGCACCCTGCCAGAAGAAAATCTTTTAAACATTGCTTTTTTAAAAATTTTTAAAGAACGTCAACATATTTATTTGAGAACAGGCGATGAGACTGGCTAATTTTTGTATTTTTCTGGTGGAGACGGAATTTCACCCTATTGCCCAGGCTGGTCTCGAACTCCTGGGCTCAAGTGATCTGCCCACCTTTGCCTCCCAAAGTGTTAGGATGACAGGCGTGAGCCACCGCGCCCAACCTTCAGCATTTATTTTAGATTGAAGGGGAATGTGCAGATTCGTTACATAGGTACATTGCATTGGTCCTGAGGTTTGGGGTACAGTTGATCCCATTGCCCAGGTAGTGAGCATAGTACCTGATAGACCTACTGTCTACTGTTGCCATCTTTATGTCCATGTTTACCCAATAAACATTGCTTTTATTTTTTATTTTTTTGAGAGGGGTGCCCAGGCTGGAGTGCAGTGGCACAAACATAGCTTACTGCAGCCTCAACCTCCTGGGCTCAAGCAGTCCTCCCACTACACCTTCCTGTGTAGCTAGGACCACAGATGGGCATCACCATGCCCAGCTCATTTTTTTTTCTGTAGAAACAGGGGTCTCACTTTGTTGCCCAGGCTGGTCTTGAACTCTTGAGCTCAATCTTCATACCTTGGCCTTCCAAAGTGCGGGGATTACAGGTGTGAGCCACCATGCCCAGCCCCAAACATTGCTTCTAGAAATGAAATTCCTAATCTACCTCTGTAGTATAACATATCTGTACTTTGCCCATTGAGAAGTGTTCTGAACCAAAATGTCCATATTCAGATTATAGCCATTATCCCCAATGTGCACTTCATTCTACAAACAGCTGCGTGTAGAGTGGATATATTAAATCCATATTTTAATATCTAGTCCTAGGTATTTTGAAGTGAAGATGTTTGTGACAAATTTTTAAAAATGAGATGGTGAACTGGAATTGGCCCACAGGCGATAGTTAACCAACCCCTATGTTAGCAACTTCATGAATTCCACACCAGTCTCTATAGTAGCAAATAGGAAGCCCTGCTCCTCCCCCACAAAAGGTGACATTTTTGACACATTTTTGGGGTTGTTAAATTCAAAACCCAATGTCCTTTGGCAGCATTTGTAAAGGAGGAAGGACTCTCTCCAACTGATGGGTTTTTTTTTTGTTTTTTTTTTTTTTTGAGACAGAGTCTCACTCTTTCGCCCAGGCTGGAGTGCAGTGGTGTGATCTCGGCTCACTGCAAGCTCCGCCTCCCAGGTTCATGCCATTCTCCTGCCTCAGCCTCCTGAGTAGCTGGGACTACAGGTGCCTGCCACCGCGCCCGGCTAATTTTTTTTGTATTTTTAGTAGAGACGGAGTTTCACCATGTTAGCCAGGATGGTCTCGATCTCCTGACCTCATGATCTGCCCGCCTCAGCCTCCCAAAGTGCTGGGATTACAGGCGTGAGCCACTGCGCCAGGCCAACTGATGTTCTTAAGCCATCTCTTTGAGCTGTGTCTCATTAATGAACACTTTCCTGGAGAAGTCAGAAAAGCATAAAAGGAATGGTTCTATTTGTTTTTAGAAAACACTCCCGATTATACCGTAGTTCCTTGTCGGTTCCACTTAACACAGCTGTGTTGCTAGTGGATGAAATTAAGTCCCTTGTTTTGAAACACATTAGGCTTCTGGGTGTTCGGAGGTGTTGACACATGAAAAAGTACAGCTAGTAGAATAATACATGTTATAAATATCTCTTTAATTATTTTAACAAATGAAATACTATTTTGTAGGTGGGATTGTTCATTCAGTACTTATTCCTGGGTTTGTGAGTGGGAGGGAGAGGAAGCACCAGGGTAGGTTTCTACAGATGTGTCTTTTTTTTTTTTCTTTTTTTCTTTTGAGATGGAGTCTCACTCTGTCGCCCAGGCTGGAGTGCAGTGGTGCGATCTTGGCTCACTGAGACCTTCACCTACCGGGTTCAAGCAATTCTCCTGCGTCAGCCTCCCATGTAGCTGGGATTACAGGCATGCACCACCACGCCTGGCTAATTTTTTGTATTTTTTGTAGAGACACGGTTTCACCATGTTGGCCAGCCTGGTCTCAAACTCCTGACCTCAGGTGATTGGCCCACCTGGGCCTCCCAAAATGCTGGTGAGCCACCGCGCCTGGACAGATGTGTCTTTTTAGATGACAGGTGCAGAGTGATCTGTGCCTGTATTTTATATGGCTCTTGCTGTGTACACACTCTTTTTTGAGACACAGTCTCACTCTGTCACCCACGCTGGAGTGCAGTAGCACAATCACAGCTCACTGCAGCCTCCACCTCCTAGGCTCAAGCAATCCTCCCACCTCAGCCTCCTGAGTAGCTGGGGCCACAGGTGCACGCCATCATGCTCAGATAATCTTTTGTATTTTTTGTAGAGAAGGGGTTCCACCATGTTGCCCTCACTGGTCTTGAACTCCTGGGCTCAAGCGATCTGCCCGCCTTGGCCTACCAAAGTGCTGGGATTACAGGTGTGAGCCACTGCGCCCAGCCAACACTGTCTCGTTAACCATTATATTCCCAGTGACTAAAACAGTGCCAGACACATACTAGGCGGTCAGTACCTTCTGAATAAATAGTGTAATTCCCTATATATGAACAATCACTATGTATATGTGGAAACCTGGGAGGATGTATACCAAAATATCAACAGTAGTGTTTTCTGGTTGGTAGACATTAGGGTAATTTTACTTTCCTTTTTTGTTTAAATTTGCCACAACAACTACATATTGTCTTTGTAAACAAGGTGGGGAAAGTTCATTCACTAATTCCTTCTCAGAGTATGATTGTGGTGGTATAAATTGATGCAGTATTACAGGCACAAAGCCACTTCAGCAAACCCTTTTTATAAGGGCCTTAATACATTCATGAGGGAAGAGTCCTCATGACTTAATAACTTTCCAAAAGGCCCCACCTCTTAATACTACCACAGTGGGGATTAAGGTTCAACATGAATTTTGGAGGGGCCACCATCATTCAAACCACATAGGTGGTATCAGAGAAGACCACGTGGAAAATGAGAATTTTTATCACCATCCAGCGATAATGAGGCCTCACACCTCCTATGGTGACATTAGAGACCACATGGGGAGCAGTAATGAGGCACCCCTCCCCTGCCCAGCAGAAGTGTTGTCAGTGGAAGCCAACTGGGGGGTCCCAAAATACCACTGCTACCAACAGTAATGAGATACTCCTCCTTCCTACTGGAGTATCAAAGGAAGGCAAAGGGGGAACTTTCTTTTTTCTTTTTTTTTTTTTTTTTTGAGATGGAGTCTTGCTCTGTCGCCCAGGCTGGAGTGCAGTGGCGCGATCTCGGCTCACTGCAAGCTCCGCCTCCCGGGTTCACGCCATTCTCCTGCCTCAGCCTCTCCGAGTAGCTGGGACTACAGGCGCCCGCCACCACGCCCAGCTAATTTTTTGTATTTTTAGTAGAGACGGGGTTTCACCGTGGTCTCGATCTCCTGACCTCGTGATCCGCCCGCCTCAGCCTCCCAAAGTGCTGGGATTACAAGCGCGAGCCACCGCGCCTGGCCAGGGGGAGCTTTCAAACACACACCGTAGAAATGAGATATGTGTGTAGTGAGTTCAGTTCACATGGCTGTGAGTGTTTAGTGGGTCTGGGGTTAGTCGAGGGAGGAGGCAGAGAGAGGAGAAGGAAGGTGCAGCACAGAGGCAGAAAGAGGCCAGAGGTGTTCGGATCTGCAGGTGGCTCCTGGGGCGGCAGATAAAACGGGCCTGGAGGGGCAGGTCAGGGCTCTGTTAGGCAGGCCTCCGTGACAGGCTCATGAGTGGAAATTTCATCCTGGGAGGAGACCGCAGACAGATTTTAGGCAAGAGCCTGATATCAGAGAGACGGAAAGGTGTCATGTGGGGAAAAGTGCAGGGAGGAAATGCTGCTGGCTGAGGCCACACAGGCAGTGGCTGGAACTCAGGATGTCACGAGACCCAAAGCAAGCCAGGCCTGGTGGGGCTGAGAGGTGGGCGTGGGTCTGAGAGGTGTTGTAGAAGGCAGAGTGTGCAGGGTTTTGTGCTGAGAGACGGGGGAGGTACTGAGGTCATTATCTGACGTTTTAAGCTCCAGGAGACTGTGAAACGTTAAGATAGTGTGATGAACAATTTAACGTGTCATCTTGGCTGGGCCACTGGGTGCCCAGGTATTGGGTCAAACGTTATTCCAGGCACGTCTGTGAGGGAAGTTTTGGATGAGGTTAACATTGGAATCAGTAGACTGAAGAAAGCAGAGGGCCCTCCGCAATGTGTGTGGGCCTGGTCCAGTTAACTGAAGGCCTGAGTAGAACAGAAAGGCTGAGTGAGAGGGAACTCTTCCTCATACCTGTCCTCTGAGCTGGGACATGCGCCTTCTTCTGCCCTCAGACTGGAGCTACACTAACGGCTGTCCTGGGTCTCCTGCTGGCTGACCGCAGATCTGGAACTTCTCAGCCTCCACAGTCATGTGAACCAGTTTCTTTATTATTATTATTATTATACTTTAAGTTCTAGGGTACATGTGCACAACGTGCAGATTTGTTACATATGTATACATGTGCCGTGTTGGTGTGCTGCACCCATTAACCTGTCATTTACATTAGGTATTTCTGTTAATGCTATCCCTCCCCCCCTCCCCTCACCCCATGACAGGCCCCAGTGTGTGAGGTTCCCTACCCGGTGTCCAAGTGTTCTCATTGGTGAACCAGTTTCTTGTAATAAACGTATTTATACACACACACACACACACACACACATACACACACACACACACCATTGGTTCTGTTTCTCTAGAGAACCCTGATGTATCTGATGTATAGAGACAGAGTCTACAGGAAAATTTAATTTCTGGACTAGAGCAGAGAAATCTGGCTCAGACAGATCAACACTTCAGTGGTGCATGAACCATTGAAAGAGTAATTGTGAGAGAAACGTAGAGCAGCCCTGGGAAACTCATGTTCACGGGGTGAGACTCAGGGAAGACGGGCCTGATTTCAAGCTGAGACCTGAAGCAGGAGTAAGAGTTTCCCAGGCCAGGTGCTGTGGTGGGTAAGCTGAGGGCCCCGCTGGGCACAGGCACAGCAGGTGCAAAGGCCCCGGGGCCAGGAGGAGCCTGCTAGAGGGATTGCAGCAAAAGGAGCTGGCAAGGATGTGGTTGCAGAGGCGGGCAAGGGTAGGGCCAGCCATGCAGGGGCTGTCATAGCCCTGGCACTAAAGGCCCCTCTCTACCTGGTAACAGCACTAATGAAGGGAGGCGGTGGTGACCGATGTTGATAGAAGCGTATTCTTTCTGGTTTATCATCCCCAAATGTATTATCCTGGATATGACTTATGTTTTAAATACGTGAACATTATTGTGCTTTCTTGGACATCCACTGCCTAGGGCAGACCTCTGCCCTGATGGGTGTCTAGGCACTGGGTGTATTACCCATGTCTTTACTTTTCTCTATTCGTTCATGATACTTTGACATCTGGGGCCTTGCTGACTCTGGGGGGACTGCCCCACCTTCCCTATCAGGCTCTTACACGAGGGCTACTATCCATCCACCTGCCTTAGTCACCCCAGGGCCATTGCCAGACATCAGGGATAGTCATCTGCCCCAGAGCCCTGAAATTAAACTAGACAATCCTAAGCCTGTGTGGTCTACTCATCCACTCCTCCCGGGGAAACCATAAAAAGCCTCCAGCCCATAGTTCCTCCGCCTCCCTTGGTTCCTGACTGGCCCAGTGTCTCCTGTGAGGCCCTGTGTGCTGTGCTGGGCCTCCTGTTTCTAGGGATGTATGAGCAGAATAAGCTTCTTCCTTCATGAGAGTCATTTTTGTGTCTGTGTGCCTTATCATCCTTAATTAAGACAGATCCTGGGGACCCTTAAAACACAGGTAAGCACTTGCTCATCCATTCTTCAGGAGGCTGTCTGGATCATCCGCCTCTGTCTCTTCTCAAACCCTTTTAGGGCGTAGCATGGGGCTGGGGTTGCAATAAGAGCTCAACAAACGTGGCTGGCTGAGCTCTCCTGTGCTGTCCACCAGGTCTCCCCATCAGCTCCCATGGGGCTGTCTGTGTTTGTGTCTGATGTGGGGTGCCAGCAGCACAGACACACCAGTGTGTTGTGTTTCCTTCAGAGGCATCCTCAGGGCTCAGCCTGCTAAGGGTGAGGACAAGGAGGTGCTGGGTGGTGACGTCTTAGACTTCATCTGAGCCTTCAGTGAGTCATAATCTTTTTGCTGGTGGAGGGTCTTGCTTCACTGTGGATGGCTGCTAACTGATCAGGGTGGTGGTTGCCAAAGGTGGGGGCGGCTTTGGCAATATCTTAAGATAAGACAACAATGAAGTTTGCCTTGGCAATTGACTCTTCCTTTCGCGAAAGATGTCTCTGTAGCATGTGATGCTGTTTGATAGCATTTCACCCACAGTAGAATTTCTTTCCAAATTAAAGTCCATCCTCTCAAACCCTGCCACTGCTTTATCAACTGAGTCAATGTAACATTCTAAATCCTTTGTTGTCATTTCAACAATGTTCATGGCATCTTCACCAGGAATAGATTCCGTCTCAAGAAACCACTTTCTTTGCCCATCCGTATAAAGCAACTTCTCACCTATTTAAAGTTTATCATGAGATTGCAGCAATTCAGTCACATCTTTGGGCTCCACTTTTAATTATAGTTCTCTTGCTATTTCCACCACATCTGCAGTGACTTCCTACGGTAAATTGACCAAAGTCTCAACTGAGCCACTCAAAGTCATCCAGGATTGGAATCGACTTCTTCCAAACTCCTGTTAATGTTGGTAGTTGACCTCCTCCCATGAATCATGAATGTTCTCGATGGCACCTACAATAGTGAATTATTTTCAGAAGGTTTTAATTTCTTTTGTCCAGATCTATCAGAGGAATCACTATCTGTAGAAGCTATAGCCTTACAAAATGTATTTTTTAAATAATAAGAATTGAAAGTCAAAATGACTCCTTGATTCCTGGGCTGCAGAATGGATGTTGTGCTAACAGACATGGAAACATTCATCCCCTTGTACATCTCTATCAGAGCTCTTGGGTGACCCGGTGCTCAATGAGCAGTCACATTTTCAAAAAACTTTTTTTTTTTTTTTTCTGAGCAGAGGTTCTGAACAGTGGGTTTAAAATATTCGGTAAATCATGATGTAAGCAGAGGTACTGACACCCAGGGTTTGTTGTTCCATTTATAAAGCACAGGCAGAGTAGATTTAGCATAAGTTTAAGTGCTCTAGGATTTTTGAATGGTACATGAGGACTGGCTTCAACTTCAAGTCACCAGCTGCATTAGCCCCTGACAAGAGAGTCAGCTTGTCCTTTGAAGCTCTGAAGCCAGGCATTGACTTCTCCTTTCTAGCTATGAAAGTCTTAGGTGGCATTTTCTTCCAATAGAAGGCTCTTTCATCTACCTGAAAAATCTGTTGTTTAGTGTAGTAACCGTCATCGATGATCTTAGCAAGATCTGGAGCGCCTGTTGCCTCATCTTGCCCTTGATGTTACGGAGATGGCTTCTTTCCTTAAACTTCATGAACCAACCTCTACTGGGTTCCAACTTCTCTTCTGCAGCTTCCTCACCTCTCTCAGCCTTAATAGAACCAAAGAGTTAGGGTCTTGCTCTGGATTAGGCTTTGGCTTAAGGGAACATTGTGGTTGGTTTGCTCTTCTATCCACACCACGGACACTTTCTCCATATCAGCAATAAGGCTGTTTCGCTTTCTTATCGTTCGTGTGTTCACTGCAGTAGCACTTTTAAGTTTTTTCAAGAAATTTTTCTTTGCATTCACAGCCTGGCTGTTTGGCACAAGAGGGCGAGGTTTCAGGCTCTCTCGGCTTTCAACATGCCTTCCTCTATAAGCTTAGTCATTTCTAACTTTGGATTACAGTTGAGAGACATACCACTTTTCTTTCACTTGAATATTTAGAGACCATTGTAGGGTTATTAATTGGCCTAATTTCAATATTGTTGTGTCTTAGGGAATAGGGAGGCTTAAAGAGAGAGAGAGAGAGAGAGACAGAGAGAGAGAACAGCTTCAGTGAGGCAGTCAGAACACACACATCATTAATTGATTAATTAATTGTCTTATATGGGTGTGGTTTGTTGTGCCCAAAAACTATTACAGTAGTAACACCAAAGATCACTGATTACAGATGAGTATAGCAGATATAATAACAATGGAAAGGTTGAAGTATTGCAAAAAACTACCAAAATGTGACAGACAGGAAGTGAGCACCTGCAGACTTGCTCGATGCCATGTTGCCATAAACCTTCAGTTTGTAAAAAATGCAATCTCTGCAAAGCACAATAGAGTAAAGTGCAATAAAATCAGCTATGCCTGTATAAAAAGTGCCCGGCACACAGGAGATGCCCCATGCGTGGTACTTATTAATATTGGTAATTTTCATGTGCTGACCCCAGAAATACATAGCTAGATTAACCCAAATGAACTCTCAGGAAACTTAGGTTAAGTCTTAGGTCTCTTTCCTCCAGATGTCATGGGAACAGACATGTCTTGGAGAGGTGCACCCTGGGATCTGTCCAGGATCAGAAACTCCTGGAGCCAGCCCAGCCAGAGGTACTGCTCAAGGACTTGTTCTCCAAAGCTTCCAGTCATGAAAGTGCTCAGCCCAAGGTGGGTGCCAGGGTGACTGTGCCCCAGGGATGGCTGGGCTTCTTTCTCTACCTGGTTCAGCCCAAGCCACTTAAGGCAACTGTGGGTTCACAGCAGTACCTCTAACTCTTCCCACCCCATGGAGACCTGGGCATGCATGAAAGGCTAGGAGGACAGCATAGAATTTGGCCACTGGCCCCTACGGCCATGGGTGGTGGTTGGTGACTGAAGAAAGAGATGAAGGCTTGTCAGGGAGGTGCTTGAATCCTGTCTGGAAGCCCACAGAACTGAGATCGGAGGCTGTGGAGGCACTGCTGCCTCCTGGGCTCTAAATGAGCAAATGTTTGGGAACGAGGGTGCCAGAACAAAGCTGTCTGCGCTCCTGTCCCGGTCCCTTCTCAGCTCAAGTCACACATTTGCTAAGAGGCTTTTGGCTACAAGTGGCTGGTAGACATTGGCTGACAGATTTGGGATCTGATAAGAGGCTGTTGATTTCATTCATTTGTGCAATGTCGGAGATAAATTTTAACAGTCAAAACGGGGGGAAAAAAAGCCCTAGAACTTTGCCAGCATCACAACTCTGCCTGTTTCTTCTAACAGATTTCTTGAAACTGTCAACTGCCTTAGCTGGAGAAGCCCACTTATAAGGAGCGTTGTCATGTGTTTTCGGGGGAGCCAGGACCATCCAAGGGGTTGGCTGGCCTTTCACAATGTGACTGCACTCCCCTGGGCTCCCTCTTTGCTCCTGCACAGGCCTGGGGTGCAGGGCTCCCTCTGGAAGGCAACAGCTTCCAGAGACTCAAAGGCCTGCAAGGTCATGTGATCTCAGCATCACGGGTCTACCCACAGAACTAGCAATTTTATCGGTAGTATTAATTATCCTCTGCAAAAAGAGACACTGAAAACAAAGTTCCCTTTCTCAAAGAATTCTGATGAGAAATTTAAAAACATATTTGACCTTGGAGGATTCATTGTTTTGGAAGCCATGGAGACCTGCGTCATGCAACCCAAAAGAAGGACTGCATCTGTGATGTGTGCGACGGGCACGAGGGGCCTCTACAACCAATTTACCCCGTGTCTTGACTTCTCTGAGAGTTGCATTGGGTTCAACAGTGATTCTATTTCCTCCCAAAGGGCCACTGGGAGATAAGAAGTATTGAGCTTATATCCAAAAAGCTCTATGTAGTTACAAGGTGTTTCCAAAGCACCTCCTCTGATCCTCATACCCTCCAGGGTGGTAGGCACCACAGGGCATTTGCATTCACTCTGAGATGAAGATACGACCACAGGGTTGTACCGAGAAGGTCTCATGACTCTGGACATCCAGCTCTTTCCACCACACTCCAAAGGGAGAAGTGGTCCAGGTTTGCCTTCTGAGGGTGAATATCACTTCCAGCACAAGCTGCAGCCTGCATCCCAGCCAGCCCTGCTGATGCCTCCAAGAATGTGAGTGAGAGTTACCCACATCATGGGAACCCTTTGCTGCTCTGCAAAATATCCCAGAGCTTGTTCCTTTGAACCCTGTGTGTGGAGAGCTTTGACTTAAATGTGCCATACATTGAACAAACCCCTGCAGGGGTGGCTTCCCAGGAAGACCACCCGCTTTTCTGACACTGTCCCTGGAATGACCAACTGTGGCCTTTTTACAAACTCTTCAGTCTCGAGAAGTGCACATCCTCATTTACAAGGGACATGTGGAAAGTCTTGAAATTGGATCCGAAAAGTGTGGTTTCTCCAAGAACTAAAGCTCCCGAAGCAGTTTTGAGGAGAGAGGGACATAGGCTAGCATGGATTTTGGCATGGATTCTTTTCCTTTGCTCTTAGGATGTGTGTGATCCCACAGAGTTTGCCGGCAGGCTATGGGAACTCCATCCCCACACATTCAGCCTCTGCCTCAGATGGCAGGGGCCCTGGCTAGGGTTTGGCTGTAATATTCAGGACTGACCGAGCATCCTGCACACTGGTGAAGGGAGGGGTCCTCTGGAGACCATGCCTTTCCCACAGTAAGCCCCACCCCCAGGTGGGAGGGATGTGCCAGTGCCTTCTCACCCCCACGTGCCTGCATGCCGCCCTTCATTCTGCTGTTTCCTAATAACACCTGCTCTCAGGAACAGGTGCAACACAGCCCCACTAGATGCATTGCTACTCACACTGTGACACGAACACTCCCAGGAACACCAGCCCCATAAAGCCTTGGAGGAGAGGGCTGGAATTCTAGGCAACCTTGAGCTAGGGAGGGCTCCTTTGAACTGGAGATTCTCAATGTCTTTGGAGTCTTATTCTTATCAAAAGTCCCTCTGGAGAAGCCTCGTCTCGGGGATTGGCCAGAGGGAAAAGTTTATGGCAGCACTTGCATCAAAAGACACCACAGCATCACATCAACCAACGACCAACTGTAATGATTTCACTTTTATCAGTATACACATGATTAGAAGTTTTGGAAACTGGACCACTCTTCTGTTCTACTAACCAAACACTCAATACCATGAATCATGTGAGAGGACTGTTGCCCATGTTAGGTTATGTGACCTTTATCTTTTGGCTGGGGATGGTATACTTCATTGACGGTGCATGACAAGCTGGAGCTGCCTAAGCCCCTGTCCTTTCTCCAGGAGTCTGGAATGGAAACTGACTTTGGGGAGCCTGAGTGGGGCAATGACTCCCCCGCAGCTGGGGGTTCACTCTTCCTCTTGTGCTCCTGATGGAGCTGGTGGGCTGGGGTCTTACTCCTTGGAGGCCGTGTGGACCATAAGGTCCGCCACCCTGTTGCTGCTGCCAAAGTCATCCCAGGAAAGGAGGCTGACAAAGTGGACGTTGAAGGTAATGCCAGTGGTGGCACTGAAGGCAGAAGAGTGCGGGTGCCACTCTTAAAGTCAGAGGAGACAACTTGGTCCTCAGTGTAGATCAGAATGCCCTTGAGGGGGCCCTCCTATACCTGCTTCAGCATCTTCTCATGCCATCATATTTGGCAGTTTTCTGCAGATGGCAGATGACAGCCACAACCAACATATTATGGGTGGGAACACAGAAGGCCATACCTGTGAGTCTCTTATCTGGCTCAGGGATGACCTTGCCCATAGCCTCGGCCACACCAGTAGATACAGGGATGATGTTCTGCAGCAGTCACGCCAAAGTTTCTCCAACAGTCTTCTGGGTGGCAGTAGTGGCATGGACTGTAGTCATAGATGACCTTGGCCAAGGGTGCCAAAAGTTGATAGTGCAGGAGGCACTGCTGACAATCTCGAAAAGACAATTCATACTTCTCATGGTTCACACCCACCACAAACATGGATCTGCACAAGAGCACAAGGGGCAAGGATGACGACAGTTTTGGCTACTTCAAGTGAGCCCCAGTCTATACTGGAACATGTAGACCATGGAGTTGAGGCCAATGAAGAGATCATTGATGATGACAATGTCCATTTTGCCAGAGTTAAAAGCTGCCCTGGTGACCAGGTATCCAATATGGCCAAATCCGTTGACTCAGACTCTCACCATTGTATCCTGGTTGAGGCTGACACTGCATGAGCAGATGGGGCTGTTTGTCGAACGAGGAGGAGAAGAGAGCCACAGCTTTTTTCTTTTAAAAACAGACTTCATTTTCTGAGCAGTTCTAGATTCACAGAAAAATTGAGCAGCGTACAGAGATATCCCAGGTACCTTCGCCCCTACACATGCACGGCTCCCCTCATTATCAACATCCCCCACCAGACTGGCATGTTTGTTTCAATTAATGAACCAACATTGACACCTCTGTATCATCTAGAGTCCATGGTTTACCTTAGGGTTCATTCTCTGTGTTGGACATTTTATGGGTTTTGACAAATGCATTATGACATGCATCCATCACTACAATATCAGAGTAGTCTCACTGCCCTACAAATCCTCTGTACCCTACCAGTTCATCCCTTCCTCCCGCTCCCCCCTTGGCAACCACTGATCTTGTTACCCTCTTCATAGTTTCACCTTTTCCAGAAAGTCATACAGTTGGAATCATACAGTATGCAGCCTTCTCAGATTGGCTTCTTTCACTCATTAATATGCATTTAAGTTTCCCCCATGCCTTTTCATGGCTTCACAGCTCAGTTCTCTTTGGCGCTAAGTAATACGCCATTGTCTGCATGTACCCCAGTTTCTCCCCTCACCTACTGAAGGATATCTTGGTTGTTTCCAACTTTTAGCAAATATGAATAAAGTGGCTCTAAACATCCATGTGCAGGTTTTTGTGTGGAAAAGGTTTTCAACTCCTTTCATAAATAAGGGGTGTGGCTGCTGGAAGTTATGCAACTTTTACTTTGCCTTGATGGCTCTCAAGCTGGGCTGCCCGTTGTGACCACCTGGTGAGCATTTAACAAATCCCTGTGCCCACCCCGACCCAGGCCACTTTAAACCAGACTCGGAGAGGGGTGGGGCTTGAACAAAGTGTTAACCAACCCATTGGGAGGTCCTGAAGTGCAGCCGGTGTTGAGAATCACCAATTCAGAGGCTGACACCAGATTCCCGAGTTTCTGCAGATTTCTAGCCAGCTTCTCTACCAAGAGACATTTAGATGTTGAGAGCAATAAGAAAATGGTTAAATGACCAAGTATTTATGTCTTATAAAACATTTCTTTTTTAAAATTTACATATATGTGTGTATATATATGTATATATATGTGTGTATGTGTGTGTGTGTGTATATATATATATATATAGAGAGAGAGAGAGAGAGAGAGACTCACTCTGTTGCCCAGGCTACAGTGCAGTGGTGTGATCATGGCTCACTGCAGCCCTGAACCCAAGGGCCCAAGTGATCAAGTGATTCTCCTGACTCGGCCTCTCAAGTAGCTGGAACTACAGGCACACGCCGTCACGCACAGCTATTTTTTTTTTTTTTTGAGACTGAGTCTTGCTCTGTCGCCCAGGCTGGAGTGCAGTGGTGCAATCTCAGCTCACTGCAACCTCCACCTCCCAGGTTCAAGCAATTCTCCTGGCTCAGCCTCCTGAGTAGCTGGGATTACAGGCTTGCGCCACCCTGCCCAGTTAATTTTTTTTTTTTTTTTTTAGTAGAGATGGGGTTTCACCATGCTGGCCAGGCTGGTCTCAAGCTTCTGACCTCGTGATCCTCCTGCTCCAATGCTGGTCAGCCCTGTTTTTTTAACTTTTTTAAATTCCTATGTGCCTCTGCCTCAACTTGGACTAAGTATCCTCCTCAGCCTCCCAGAGTGCTGAGATTTCAGGTGTGAGCCACTGTGCCTGGCCTATGAAACATTTCTATTTTCATTTCTAGAAAAATCAATTTCATTTTTCTAGAAAGTTTCTATATGAAATTAACATCTGCCCTTTTTCACCCCCTTTGACTGACAACGGGCCCCAGAAGGTCCCCTTTTAATGAATTTCAGCATCCCTGGGCCCAGCCAGGCCACCATGGGCATTCCAATCAATTCCAACTTCTCCCAGCTCCCAGGGGCAACAGTTCTTGGTGTGAGGAACATGGACTTGATCCAACTCCCTTCCTTCTGCACCAGCTTGACCTGGCCAGTTCCTTGTGGCTAACAGAGTGGACATCTGTCACTGTCTGCCTGGGGCAGGGTGAAGACCAGGAGATGTCTGAGGTAGAGGGGTCCTTGGTGGGGGGCGGGGGTGGGGTCCAGGCCAGTCATCTATGTGTTTATGTTAAAGCATTTACATATTTATTTATTTATTTTTATTTTTATTTTTTTTGAGACCGAGTCTTGCCCTGTTGCCCAGGCTGGAGTGCAATGGTGCAATCTCGGCTCACTGCAACCTCCGCCTCCCAGGTTCAAGTAATTCTCCTGCCTCAGCCTCCTGAGTAGCTGGGATTACAGGCACCTGCCACCACGCCTGGCTAATTTCTTTAATCTTTAGTGGAGATGGGGTTTCACCATGTTGGCCAGGCTGGTCTCGAACTCCTGACCTCATGATCTGCCCATCTTGGCCTTCCAAAGTGCTGGGATTACAGGCATGAGCCACCGAGCCCAGCCCCAGAACGTCATTTTTAAACACATTGAACAGATATAAACTGAATAGCTCTCCTTGGATAGTGGGCTGGAGGGTCAGGACCCCATGCGACATCCACTGCTTGACGACCTGGTGACTCAGGCACTTTTAAGAAACTTGTAGAGTCCCAAAGGCGACACGTTGAGCCTTATTTTCCACAGGTGACACGGGGGTAGGAGTGGGCAGCAATCCAAGAAGAAACCCCCTCATTTCACAAGATCTGTTGGGGCCAGGCTTTCAGTCTTTAGATGCGTCTGTGTGCGAGGCACTGTAGCTGCTCTCCAAATGGTGCCAAGTGTCTCCCTACTCTCCTCCACCTTGTTCCTCCCACCTGCGTTCTGTCCTTGCCCTCCCTGCTCTCTCCTTCCTCTCCCCTCCTTCCTCCTTCCCTCCTCCCCGTCCCCAGGCTAGCTCTGATGGACAGATGTCTTCCCCCGAGAGGCAGCTGCTCTCAGATGAGGAGCTAACCTACGAATGCATCAGATGTCTCAATGTTAGGGGAAATCGTCTTCCTTGAAAGTCAGACCCTAAGCATTTGGGCTCTCCCAGGCTTCCCTCTGCCCGAGTGGAGCCTGGAGCCACTGAATTCAGATCCAAGTGAAAAGCAAGTCCCAGGGCAGCCGAGCAGGCAACTTCTAAGCAAACGAGTGTGGGGCTCTGAGTGGGAGAGAGGAGTTAAGTCTGAGAGTGAAAACGGAGTCTGTTGTTCTTCCATTTCTTCCTCCCCTCCTTCTACTTTCCATCTTGCTTTCTCTGCCTTTTGTTGCTTTGACTCTCCAGAAAGTCTCCCTGGAGCTGGAAAGTGGCATCATTGAAACATTCCAGAAATGAGCTGAAGTCACTCAAGGAAGGCCTTGGGAACTAGGGTTTGGCCCGGTGGGCAGCGCATCGTAGACATTCACATGCGCTCCAGCACTGAACACTGTGCGACCTGGCAGGTAAGTACTCAATCTTTATGATGGCGGTAATGAAGCGAGGGGACACCTCCAGTGCATGCTTGCTTTCTCTGCCCCTAGAACATCGCTGAAGTGCGTGTGATGCAAATCTTTGAAGCGGTAATTATGAAATGTTTGGCACTGAGCTCTCTGCTCTGACCCAGGAAGAGGCGTTCGAGGAATTCTGTGGAAGGTTTGTAGAGGTCATTGACCCAGGATGCTGCTGGAACCCCAGCAGGAGGGGAGGTCCCAGGAATAGCACATCACTTGTCCTGCACAAAGAGAACCACTGGGAGCCGGCATCTGAAAACACCACGCGCTTCTTACTCCTGCTGCAAAGGAAGAGGAGAGACCCACAGAAGGTTGCAACAAGAGCAGTTGAGATGACCACGATTAAGGAGATGTGGCTGCAGAGGTCAGACTCCAAAAGGACTCTCAAAGGTGAGTGGCTGGGGGTTGTTAGGGCTTATTCATGAGGATGCCTACCACAAAGAGCTTTAAAATAGGCAGCAACTCCAAAAAGTCAACAATGAAAGCACAAACGTGCCAATTACAAAGCAGGGAGAGGACTTGAGCAGACATTCTTCAATGGAGACAGATAGCCATCAAACACATGAAAAGGGGCTGAACCTCGATAATTATTAAGAAAATGCAAATCAGAACTACAATGAGATCCCACCTCACACCCGTTAGCATGGCCACAGCTAAAAATAAACAGAAAATAACAAGTACTGAAGACATGGAGAAACTGGAACCCTCGTGCACAGTCAGTGGGAATGTAAAATGGTGCAACCACTGTGGAAAACAGTATTGAGGTTTCTCAAAAAAATAAACATAGAATTATCATATGATCCAGCAATCCCACCTCTGCATATACAACCAAAGAAGTGAAAGCAGGGGCTCAAACAGATATTTGTACACCTATGTGCCTGGCAGCATTACTCACAATAGCCTAAAGATGGAAGCAACCCATATGTCCATTGAAGGATGAATGAGTAAACAAAATGTGGTCTATCCAGACAATGGAGTATGATTTACCCTTAAAGAGGAAGGGAAGCCGGGCACGGTGGCTCACGCCTGTAATCCCAGCAGTTTGGGAGGCCGAGGTGGGTGGATCACGAGGTCAGGAGATCGAGATCATCCTGGCTAACATGGTGAAACCCCGTCTCTACTAAAAATATAAAAAATTAGCCAGGCATGGTGGTGGGCGCCTATAGTTCCAGCTACTCGGGAGGCTGAGGCAGGAGAATGGCATGAATCTGGGAGGCGGAGCTTGCAGTGAGCCGAGATTGTGCCACTGCACTCCAGCCTGGGCAACAGTGTGAGACTCTGTCTCAAAAATAAAATAAACTAAAATAAAGAAAGAAAGAAAGAGGAAGGGAATTCTGCCACATGCTGCCACATGGATGACCCTTGAGAACATTATGCTTGGTGAAATGAGCCAGGCACAAAAAGACAAATTCTCTGTGATTCCACTCACATGTGCACCTACAATTGTGAAATTCACAGACAGGGAGTGACATGGTGGTTGCCAGGGACCAGAGGGAGGGAGGAATGGGGCGTTAGTGTTAATGGGTTCAGGGTTTCAGTTTGGGATAGTCCTTGAGCTGAGTGGTGGTGATGGCTGCACAACAACATGTACGTGCTTAATACCACAGAACTGTGTCCTTAAAAATGGCTAAGATGGCACATTTTATATTATGTATATTTTATTGCATGATGATATTTAAAAGATGGGCAGGGAAGGAAGTAGTGATGAGTGTGGGCAGGGGTTTGAATTTGTGTCCCAGAAACCAGAACAGGGCAGGAGGCCAGGAGAGAGAAACTACAGGAGAGGCTCCCACACACGGGCCCTGCAGAGGGTCCTCCCCCCAGGCCTGTGCGTAGGTACCCGGGGCCCGGGTTCCTTGAGGGTGGTATGAACTTCCTGCAAGCAGGGCCTGGCAGAATCAGAGCAGCAGAGGATTCCAGCAAATGTCCCCAGGGGCAGGAGGATGAGGCTGCGCTGAGGTCCCTGGTCAAGGGGTTTAGAGAAGAATGTCAGATAGCACTGGTGCCCTTGGGGCTTCTGGAGCGACATTGAATCTCAGATCAGCTTCCTCCACAGGATCAGCTTCCTCCACAGTCACATAGAAGGCTGGAAGCGCATCAAACAGGGTCCTGAACTCTTGCGGGCAGGTTGGGGAGTCTAGGGACAGGGAACAGCGTCTCTATTGGCCACCACTGCCATGACGGGAGGACCTGGGTGGGAGGTTTCCGGAGCTCAGTGACAACCACGAAGCCAGCATGTGTGACTAGGGCTGGGTTTGAAGGAGGAGCTCAAGGCAGTAAGAGAAATGCAGTCTCAGTGGTTGAGGTCACTCCACATTCATGCGTTTAACTAGCTTGACCCTCTCCAGCCCCTTAGCAGAGACAATGAAGCATCCCTGCATCCCTGCCCATTGGCTGGACCTTCTGTGCTCAATCCCACCTCACTTTCTGCTTCCAGTTCCTCGTTTCAAGTGGAAATCTCACAGTTTCTAACGCTCGTGGCAGGCCTTCTGTCTTCTGCTCTGAACTCTTCCTGAGACTTCATGTCAGGATTCAATCTCTCTAGTTTTGACCCCTCTGGTTCTTCCCATCCTTGAACCCCCCTCGCCTGGCTCTAACCCCTGGATCTTCTATATGCATCTGCCTAGACCCTGTCCCCTGTGAGAGAAACTGACCATGGGATGCTGGGTGTTCAGGGCTGCCTTCAGAACGTGGCTTCAAAAGGCAACTGCTCCTGAGTGCCTGCAGTGCTGAGGAAGGTAAGGAATGGGGACAAGGGGGACAACCAGGCTGCCCCAGAGCAGGCTGCTGAGGAGGTGTCAGGGACCACTCTCCCCCTGTTACCACAGGCCCCAAGGCTTGCTGGACGGGCCTGGTGGGGAGCAGCAGCGTGGTGTGTTTGTGCTCTTGTGGGAGGTAGCAGGAAACAAGCCCAGAGTCGGGGGACTTGCCCCAGGTCACCCACAGGCCAGCACTCAGGACTCAGCAGCAGCACTGGGCTTCAAGCCACCAGCCATCCTCTCCAGATGCTGCTCCCTCAACAGGAGAGCAGAAGGCTCCATTCCACCCCCACCATGAGTGCCTCTTCTCAGAGTGAAGCTCACTAACTTCTCAGAGTGAGGCTCACTAATGTTCACTAACTGAGCCTTGAAGCACGCTTAGGGGAGGCAAGAAGGAGGAGCGCCAGGCTCTGAGTCCTGGGGAGAAGGTGGCGCCGAGCACTGTTTCTGCACTAGATGCACATGAATCAACCTGTCACTTCCTCTAGCTCAGGACTGGTCCCTGTCCCTGTCACTTTTTTTTTTTTTTTTTTAAGACGGAGTTTAACTCTTTCTGCCCAGGCTGGAGTGCAGTGGCGTGACCTTGGCTCACTGCAACCTCCACCTCCTGGGTTCAAGTGATTCTCCTGCTTCAGCTTCCCGAGTAGCTGGGATTACAGGCCCTCACCACCATGCCTGGGTTAATTTTTGTATTTTTAGTACAGATGGGGTTTCACCATGTGGGCCAGGCTGACCTCGAACTCCTGACCTCAGGTGATCCACCCACCTCGGCCTCCCAAAGTGCTGGGATTACAGAAGTGAGCCACCGTGCCCGACCACCCCTGTCATCTTTAAACAGCATTGTCCACAGCTCAGTCTGCAGGGCCAGGGCATGGCCTCTCTCCATGTTCCTGTGAAGAGCCTTCATTGGAATCATCCCGGCCCATACAGCTTGAACGTGCTGTCCGGCTAGCCCCTCCACTAGGGCAGCAAGGAGAAAGACGCTTTTTAATTTATTTTAAGTTAAAGCAACAGGAACTCAACTAAATGGCAAGGAAACAAATCCAGACAGTCTCCCACTTACGATGTTTCCATTTACAATTTTTCAACTTTATGATGATATGAAAATGACATGCATTCAGTAGAAACCATACTTCCATACCCATACAACCATCCTGTTTTTCACTTTCAGTACAGTATTCAATAAATTACATGAGATATTCAACACATTATTATAAAATAGGCTTTGTGTTAGATGATTTTGCCCAACCATAGGCTAATGAAAGTTCTGAGCACACTTCAGGTAGGCCAGGCTAAGCTATGATGTTGGGTAAATTAGGCGCATTAAATGCACTTTTTAATTTTAATATTTATTTATTTAGAGACAGGGTCTCACTCTGTCACCCCAGCTGGAGCGCAGTGGGTCCATCTTGGCTCACTGCAACCTCCACCTCCCAGGCTCGAGCGGTCCTCCCACCTCAGCCTCCTGAGTAGCTGGGACCACAGGCATGCTCCACTATGCCCGGCTAATTTTTGTATTTTTAGTAGAGGTGGGATTTTGCCATGTTGCCCAGGCTGGTCTTGAACTCCTGGGCTCAAGTAATCTGCCTGCGTCAGCCTCCCGAAGTGCTGGGATTACAGGCATGAGCCACCATGCCTGGCCTAAATATACTTTTGGCTTATGGTGTTATCAATGAACAATGAGTTTATTGGGACATAACCCCATTGTAAGTCAAGGAACATCTGTAAATCAATTAAAAAATGGACACAGGACCTGAATAGACATTTCTCAAGAGAAGACATACAAATGGCCAATAGGTGTATGAGAAACTGCTCATCATCAATCATCATGGAAATGAAAATTAAAACCACAATAAGATAGCACCTCACACCTGCTAGGATGGCTAAGGATGTGGAGAAAAGCGAACCCTTGCACATTTGTTGGGGATGTTAGTCAGTACAGCCATTATGTAAAACAATACGTAGGTTCTGCAAAAAATTAAAAATAGAACTCCTGTATGATCCAGCAATCCCACTACTGGGGATATGTCCAAAGGAAATGAGATCAGCATGTGGAAGAGATATCTGCACTCCCATGTTCACTGAACATTCTTCACAGTAGCCGAGACAGGGAGTATCCATCAATGGATGAATGGATAAAGAAAATATGATGTATATACATAATGTAATACTATTCAGTCTCTAAAAAGAAGGAAATCCTGTCCTTTGCAACATGGATGAACCTAGAGGACATTAGGTAAGTGAAATAAGCCAGGCACTGAAAGCCAAATACAGCCTGATCCCAGTTACATGGGGAATCTAAACTCATAGAAACAAACTCATAGAAACAAAGAATAGGGTGGTGGTTACTGGGGTCAGGGGGTTGGGGGGCTTGAGTAGATATTGATTAAAAGGTTAAAATTGTCATTTAGACAGGAGGAAGAAGTTCAAGACATCTATTGTACAACGTGGTGGCTACAGTTAATAACAATATATTGTATACTTGAAAATTGCTAAGAGTAGATTTTAAGTGTTCTCATTGCAAAAAAAGTATGTGAGGTAATGCACAGGTTAATTAGCTTGGATCAGCCATTCTACATGTCAAAATATCAAAACATGCTGTACACACAAATATATACATTTTTGTCAATTAATAAAAGTTATGGATTTTATTTTATCTAGAAAAAAACAAGAGATACAAGAGAACAAACCAACACCAGCAGCCACTGTGACCATTTGAGCCCACCCATGGGGGGATGGGTACTTTGCATGTGTTATATCTTATGTGGCTCTCTCTCTCCAGCCCTGCAGGGCAGGTGGCATCTCTACCTAACCATGAGGGAACAGAGGCTCAGCCAGCACGTTGAGGCACCAGAATTCAAAAGCCCGGTATCCTCCCAGGACTCCATCAAAGCAGATGTGTAGAGGGCAGTAGGGCCTGAGCCAGCACCAATGCCCCTGGGGGAGGCCCACGGGACCTTTAGGAAGATGAGACAGGCACAGGAAAGAGATGTCCAAAGCCACCATTCTGGGTTTGGGAATGTAAAGAACTTCGAACCAGATAAATGAAGACTGCAGAAGAAAGAGGAAGAAATGGAAGTTGCTCTCTGACAGGACATGAATTTGGCAAGGGGTGGATTAGGCCGAGTGCTATCTGCGGTGATGAAACGCAGCAGCTGGTGGTCATGAAATAGTTATGAATGGGGAGAGGATGCTGTATTCTGCAGTGCAGCACAGGCAAAAGCAAAGTTTCAAGAATACTGTAATAGCAAAACCCTCCATTAATTATCAGAAGCAAGCTGTAATGCCAATTCCTATGGCAACGGGGTCCCCAGTGGATTTTGTGCTTTTTTTTTTTAAAGCTGCTCCCATTTACTATGGTACATTGTGTTTGTTTTCTACCGGAGATTTTGTGCTTGTCCTCTGCAAATGAATTCATCCTGTCCTCACAGTGGCTGGTGTGGAGACCCACAGGCTGGGGCCTGGGAAGAGTTAAAAGATTGTGCAACTTAGAGCTAAATGCTCTGTAAGGGCATTGATGACCGCTATTAGCACCTTCACTTCTGAGGGGAAAAGGAGGAAAGGGCAGGAAAGAGGTGTGGGAGGGAATAACTAGGGTGCATGGCTAATTAGAGGGCATCTATCCCAGCCCCCACATGCATGGTCTTTGCAATCCAGGCTTGCACCAGGGAACAGTCCTTGAATGCAGCTGGGCTCTCCAACAACGTGCCTGCTGCAGCTGCAGTGGAAGCTGATGATTGCTCAGAAAGCTCAGACACAGAGTCCTCTGGAGTAAGGGTGCTGGAGAGAACAGTGGCTTGGTTCCCAGGGGAGCAGGCTGCCCCTCCCAGAGAAGCACGGCAGGTCTCCTCCACCTGTAGGCCCAATCTCTCTGCACCCCGCACCCCATTACTTATCACTCCCCGCCACTCAGTGTGAAGTGGGAGTTTAATCTGGTGGCCCTTTGAATGCAGGTCTTCCAGGGGAGACGTTCTGTGCTTGCCTGGTCATGGACTGCTGTTCACAGAGACATTCTGTCCTAGGCCACAGGAGCGCCTCAGAGCCACTCTGGGGTGTGGGCGAAGCGGTCAACAGTGGTTTCCTCCAGCCTGCCCCGGATGAATGACTCTGACAACTTGATGGCGGAGCAGCCGGCCGCTCACTCAGGAAGAGGCTGCCTCCAGGTGGGGAGCTTGTATGTTTCCCTCTCAGGGCTGCACCTGTGGCTTGGGAGGTGTCCTGTCTCTTTGGTGGCCTCATGAGGGCTGTGTCAGTCCTGATAAATGGCATAGGATGGGGAGTCCCCTTAATGGAGGACAGTACAGGTCTCCTGTCCGTGGGGCTATTCCAGGCCAAAAATAGATTCTACCACTGCAGAATGATTATGCTGGCTCTGCTGTGCTTTCTAAGTCATCGAAGGGACTCATAAACATGTGAGTAGAACTGGGAGGATGCCAGAAGAGGGATGAGATAAAGATTGTGTATGTATATGTTTCTTTTTGTGGAATTCTACCTGGAGCCATAGGAACACGACTTACCACTCATGGGAAAGGCTGTGCCCAGAGCCAAGGAGGAGCTGTGGGGACGTCTCTCCCAAGTCATCCGTTCTCCCCATTTGGATTTCATCTTTAGGATGGGCCTTCAGGCACCCAGGCTGCCTACTGACCCCCCTGGCATGGGTGGGAACCGGGAGCTCGTTGGTAAGCAGGAGGATTCAGGACTATCGACTGAACACCACCTCTTCTGTGGCATGCACCGCGCTGTGTCTTTGGGGTCACCATCTCATCACCTCTGCACAGGAAGATTATCTCCCCCGTTCCGTGATGAGGAAATGGAGGCTCCAGGTGGTAAGTCATTGCCCAGGCCACACTGCTCCTCAGAAGCAGAGCTGAGATCAGAACCCACTTCTGTCTGACCCCAAAGCCTGTGCCAAATGCCTTGCTCAATGGCCTCTTGCAGGGAAGGGCAGTGTCCCATTACAGCCAGGCCCTAGCACAGTATCAGGCTCTGCAGGGTCTGCATCACTTTCCCAAGGCCCAGAGGGGGCACACCACAAAATGCTGGGGGTGTAGGAAGAAGATATCAGAAATTCTAGTTATGATTTCCTATTATCCCAGTAAAATATCAACTTTTATGTCATTTGTGATGCATTTATTAGCTCAGTAACACATTTATAGAATTTATAAATCAATAAACCTTCACGTTGTGGAACACATGCTCAAGTTTATTTCACTGATATTGAAAATGAGCAAAAAGACTAGAGTCTCATGTTCAAGACAGTGACCAGGGTCTTCCCCAGGGCTCCTTGGGGGCCAGAAAGGACGGCTTGCCGAGGGTGGCCTCCATCTTCGCCTGTAGCACTGTTTGTTCCCCGGGATCCTTCCGGGCCCGCTCGACTCTGATCTCGGTCCCCTGTGCATTTCTGTAGGAAACTCGCTTTTACTAGACCTGAGGGGGCAGGAAGGCCCTGTACCCTCGGTAGGCTGGCTGTGCGCTCTGCTGCTGTTTGCTGTCTGCGGGGGCTCTCCAGTGGTCCAGGGGGCATTACAGGGGCACAGGCAGGATGAGGGGAATGAAGTGGGGAGTGAAGGGCACACACACTTAGACCCCACCGGCCACCTACAGAAGGCCTGAGGGGACAGCCCTTTCTGAAGTGATGCCTTCCTCTGTTGGGAAGCCAGGAGCCTCCCCTGGTGGGATCCATAAGGCCCTGGGGGTGGGGTAGGGTATGTGGGATGGGCACAGAGCCCCTTCTGTTTCCTTCTCAGGCCAGAATCATAACTGTCCATGCATTCCTTAAAAGCAGAGAGGGACCCTCTCCTTCCCCATCCATCAACAGCCTTCAGAGTCTAATTACATGCACGGAGCTTCAGTTCCCTTCTCTGTAAAATGGGGCTAATACTAATAAGACCTCTTCAGGGCAGTGTGGGAAGTCAATGAAACTCCAACATCTCCAAAACCACCCAGCAGATCACAGGATCTTGAAGTAAGCACAGTGTTTGGCATACACAGTAGGCGCTCATCCATGCTGGTTACTTTCACTGGCTGCCACTTGCTGGCTATGTGTGACTTAACCTCCCAATGCCTCAGTTTCTTCATTTTAAAGTGAAAGCTGATGCCTATCCTCAACTTCAGACAAGATCAGGCACATTCAGGGTGGTATGGCCGTAGACCCCAAATTCAAAACAACAGACACATCCCTTCAATTCAGGTAGCACCCTCCAACTGTGCCACGGGCTTAGGAGGCAGGAAGAGCATGGTGTGAGCCCACGGCTTCGGCTCCTGTTGTTCACTCTCTGCAGATCCTTGTGCAGTTCTCTGGGGTCACTTGCTGGTCTTTTTGAGTATCAGTTTTCTTATTTGTAAGCTGGGGATAGTCATAGCTCGTTAGATTTTTTGGAGGACTAAATGGGACAATAAATGTAAAATGCTCAGCACAAAACTTAGTCTATGGTCAGTGTTCAACAAATACTAGTCACTGGTAATAGTAGAACCACCTGCATTATGACACTATCATTTCCAGGCCCTCATGAGGATTCTCATTTACCAGGCGTACTAGCCCTGCAAAACGGACACTACTGCTTCCATTATACAGATGAGGAAACTGAAGCTTAGAGAAGCTAAGTAACTTCTTCAAGATTGCCCAGGCTGGGTGCAGTGGCTCATGCCTGTAATCCCAGCACTTTGGGAGGCCAAGGAGGGCAGATTACTTGAGGTGAGGAGTTTGAGAACAGCCTGGCCAACATGACAAAACCCCGTCAATAAAAAATATAAAAATCAGCCAGGCGTGGTGGCACATGCCTGTAGTCCCAGCTACTCAGAAGGCTGAGGCAGGAGAATCTCTTGAACCGGGGAGGCAGGACTTGAGCATGCCACCGCACTACAGCCTGGGCAACAGAGCAAGACTCTGTCTCAAAAACAACACAACAAAACAAAACCAAAAAAAGGTTGCCCAGTTGCCCAGTGACAGAGCCAAGTCTTGCTTTCCAAGCTTGAGCTCACTCTCCTACACTAACTACCCGGCCCCATGCTGCCCAGTCCTGGGCTAGCTGCAGGAGGCTGCCGCATTACCCACCTCAAACCACACAAGCACTGGCAGTAACAAGAGGCCGCAGAGAACCTAGAGTTCTCCAGTGGGTGTGGTTCTCTGGCTGCCGTGGGCTGCCAGGGATCCCTTAGATCGCGGACTCCACAGTTCTTTCTTGCCACCTCCAGAAGGGAGGCTGCAGCCCCATGAGCCAGGCAGCAGGAAGGGAGGAAGTCTTGCTTCTTGCCAGACACATTGTTTAACTGCAACAGTCAGTTCTCCAAAAACTCTGCGGGAAGTCCACCCCAGAAACTCAAGGGAGGAAACTGACTGCCTTCTTGGGGTTTTCTTAACTGTGCTTTTTCTGCTCTGCAGGAAAGATGCAACCTGGGCCAGAGGCCCCCGGAGGTTGTGCCTGAACCCACAGATCAGACAAACCTGAGCAGCCATTAGCAGCTGCGTGGGCTCCTTTGCACTGTGGGGCTGCTCCTGGGGCGAAAGATGTCTTTGTGTGTGTATGGGTTCGGGGGCTGGGCTGGCTGACTTGCACAAGGACACGCTGTGGCCCAGCCCTGGGCAGCATCCAGCCTGCTTAGGTGGCCTTCTGTGGGCTTGGCTAAAGACACTGAGGCCTTTCTCTGTTTCACCTTCTTGTGCCAACTTGGCTGTGTATGAACAAAGAATCACAAGCACACAGCTCTCTGAGTTCACACTTGTGTAAAATTGGACTGAAGAGCTTGGTGAAGCAAAGTTCAAGAAGGGTGACTTGGCCCGGCATGGTGGCTCACTCCTGTAATCCCAACACTTTGGGAGGCTGAGGGGGAGCAGATCACTTGAACCCAGGAGTTCAAGACCAGCTTGGGCAACACAGAAAGACCCTCTCTCTACAAAAAAATTTAAAAATTAGCTAGGTGTGGTGAGGTGTGCCTGTATTCCCAGCTACTCTGGAGGCTGAGGTGGGAGGACTGCTTGAGCCTGGGAGGTTGAGGCTGCAGTGAGCTGTGATCATTCCATTGCACTCCAGCTTGGGTGACAGAGCAGGACCCCATCTCTTAAATTTAAAAAAAGAGAAAGGAGAAGGAGGAGGAGGAGAAGGAGAGGGAGAGGAGAAGAAGAAGGAAGGGGGGGGAGGGGGAGGAGGAGAAGAAGGAGAAGGGAGGAGATGGAGAAGGAGGGTACCTCAGAAGCCCTCAATAAAAACAGGGAGGAAGAGAACAAAAACATCAAAGCTGCTGAGTCTGGTGCCAAGAGCAGGGGCCTTAAAAGCTGTGTGACTTTGTCATTTGAGTTAACCTCTCTGATCCTCAACTTCTTGTTTGTGAAGTGGGAGTAAGTTTTTTTGTGAGTTTGTTCTGAGGCTCATTAGTAATGTACGTAAAGCTGTTGGCTCCTGGTCTCTCTTATCATCCGGGGTTAAGCTTCGAAGTGGGCACAGGTGCTGGCAGCTATGGAATGGTGGGGAGGTTGCAGGGGGGGTCCCTGCTCACAGAGAGCTCCTCACTGCCAGGGCTCAGAAGCCCCCTCACTGAGAGGCCTCACTGCCAGGGTTCGGAGCTCCCTCACTGGAGAGGGACTTCTGGAGTGCTGCAAGCTACATGGACAGACCCTCTGTGAGATCAAGCGTCCAGGCCCCTGGGCCAAGATGGTGTGGCTTTAGGGGACATTATGGAGCCTCTGTGGGCCTCAGCTCCTCCTCTGTAAACTGGGGACTGTGGTGGTGATAATGGTACCTACGCATACAGAGATTGACAAGTACTGATGAAACAGAGCTAGAGATGTCTGTCTCACATCAAAGGGCTTTCAAACAGCTGTTTTTAATAATAATTATTATTAATTATATTATCAGTTATTAATATTTAATTATATTATAATATGTAACAATTATATATTAATTACATTATCATATTAATTATTTAAAATAGAATAATAATTATTATTAACAGCCCTGGGAGAAGGTTATCATGAATTTTTTTTGGAGGGAGGTCAGATGCAGCTCGTCAAGGTAACAGAGTGCAAGAGAAGAGCCTGCCTCGGTTGCGGGTGGTCAGGGCCTGGGCACCCCAGGGAGACACAGGGGAGCCTGGGGGAGGACTGAGACCCCTTCTCTTGCTCAATCAACTTTTTCAAGTCGACAATGACATGCGTGCCAGACCCTGACCCCTGATCACAGCTTCGCCTGACAGGGGCCTCTGCGGAGATGTCTCGCAAGGCCAGGGAGGACCTGGAAACACATCCCTCCCATAGGCTACATCCCATGGTCAAAAGGAGACCTCGGGGGCCCACCTGCTCCTCCTGCCTGCCCCTGCCCCCAGCCCAGAGAACCAAGCTGAGCCACTTGCCTGTGCTCCCAAAAAGACACCCCTTCTGTCCCAGCTTGATTTCCACAGTTACCTGTGGGGCATGTGCTGGCCAGAGGCCAAGTGGGCTCATCTATCTGCCCAGGGCAGCATTTTAGAACAGGGAGCGGAAATAGTGTCCAGGTTGTAACGAGTTTTTGGAAGAGGGGAGGGGGTGGAGAACAGAGGAGAAGGGGGCCGGGGAGCGGGACAGAGGTGTCACCCGAGGCTTCTCCTCTGCGGCGTTTGATGGGAAAATGAGATATTTCCCAGGCAATTGCTTTTAGGTGAGTATTGAAATTAATGCCTCGTTGCAGCAGCACATCTTTGTTAGAACATTAGCCTCTCAGAGGGAGCAAGAAAATGAGAAGAGAAAACAAAACAAAACAAAAAACAAACTACCTGAAATGAGCCCAGCAGAGAAGGCTGAGGACAGAGGACTTGGGGCCACGGAGAGCTTGGGGGTGAAGTGACTCTGGGATCATGCGAGGGGTCTAAGTGTGAGGAGCCTTGGTGGCCTGGGGAGACTGTCCCGCCCAGGGGCCGCCCTCCTCTGCCACCTGGGGCCGGGGTACGGTTGCCGAGTGACAGGGCGACTTGGGGTCCACTGGATGGGCCCTGCGGAAGTCCCTGCTTGGCCTCTGGGTTCCCTGGCTTTCTGAGGTGAACGGGAGGCTCTGAGCCCACACGTGGTCTCTCACAGGCTTTGGGGCTGCATTCACAGTTTCTCAGTTTCCCCAACATTGGGGGTTCACTGAGATCTTAGTGACCCCTGGAGTGATAATATCCGCTGTGACTTATGAGCGCTCCCTACCTGTCAGGCACAGTCCCGGGAGGAGCAGCCTGGGTTCCTGCTGGGGAGAACCCCTTGAGCCAGCGTGAAGGCTGTGACCTTCCCAGGTCTCATGAGCGGGGATTTCTCAGAGCTGAGACTCGTGCCTTGCTTCACTCGAGGCCTGAAAAAGCTCCTGTTTGTTCTTTGATTTGGGAGGGGGCGGGGGTTGCATTTTCCTTTTTTTTTTTTTTGCTTTGTTTCCGTGCATGTATAGAATTGAGCCAAATGGAATAGATGCTTTAAACTCTGAATGCATTTTGCCATTGCTTTTAAAAAGCTTGTTCTCATTTAAATTCACATCATCAGTGAATGAGAGTGTTTACCTCACAATATTCTCACCAGATTTATATATCATGCTTTTCAAATTTGTGCCAATTTTAGAGTGGGAAAATGGTTGTGAATGTGGACTTATAAAAGAAATAATTGTTAGCTGTTGTGAAAAATAAATATTTGTGTTTGTTTCCTAAAAACTAGAGTTGGATCCCTAAGAATACCCAACATTGTCAAACAACAGCAGGCGGGCCAGGTGCGGTGGCTCGTGCCTGTAATCCCAGCACTTTGGGAGGCCGAGACAGACAGACCACTTGAGGCCAGGAGTTCAAGACCAGCCTGGCCAACATGGTGAAACCCCGTCTCTACTAAAATACAAAAATTAGCCAGGGGTGTTGGCGGGCGCCTGTGATCCCAGCTACTCAGGAGGCTGAGGAAGGAGAATCACTTGAACCCAGGAGGCAGAGGTTGCAGTGAGCTGAGATCGCACCATTGCACTCCAGCCTGGGCAACAGAAGCTCTGTCTCAAAACAACAAAAAACAACAACAGCAGCCACCTGCTCCTTGAGCAGCCTTGAATGTCTGTTCTCCTGTAAGCTCTGGTGAGGAAAATCCTCTCGGGATTTGCTGCCGTCCTCCGCTCTAGGGCTGGGACATAGGATGAGTACTCCAGGCTGGATTTAATAGAGATGCAATCAGATACCTGAAACATGGACTCCAGCCAGAGGCTAGCACACTCTGTCCTGCCTTGGAAACTCTAGAACTAGAGTTTGGGGGTGAAGTCAGCACAGTTGACAACTGGGGAGGGGAGTTGGTTGGCTGTGATTCTGGGCCACTGGGTCCACTTGGGAAAGTTGGCTTTGCTATGCTGCAGCAGGAACTTCTTGGACACGCAGTCCCCAAGGTTTGGCTATTCCCTTGCTGGGCTGCATGCATCCAGGATGAGCTAAACCCTCGTCCCACCTGCTCTGACCATAGCCTTCTCTGGAGCCTCTTCCAAGCCTCAGTGCTACTGGGTGGAATTGAAGGAGAGACCCTTTCAGGCTTGAGGAAAAGGACATGTCGCCACTGGATAGCCAGAGCTGTGGAAAATAGGGACAAGGCTTGGCCAGGTGAAGCCATCGACTCGGGAGAAGGCAGGAGAAGCTTGGGTCAGGTGGGGCTCCAGAGGGGCTTCTTGCCCCCAGAGGAGCCTTGGATTACAAGGTCCCAGAGCTCCCCTGATTCCAGGATTCTGCAAAAGAGTGAACCAAGAGCAACCTAGAGCAAAGGTCTCTGAAGCAAAAAAGGGACAGCACCTCGGGGCACAGAGGTGGGCATGGAGGGAACAGGCTGTTACGCACCTGTGTGACCCCAGGCATGTCACTTAACCTCTCTGGGCCTAACTTCTTCACCTAGAAAATGATAGTTCGGGCAAACTCTGAGGAATGATTTTATTTTGGGATTTGTGCATGCAGCCGAGTCTATGTGAGCCATAAAGATAACTCCTCCCTCTCTGCATCTTCCAAACCTACCAAAGAACCGAGGCTGACAGAATGGAAACAGGGACGCTGAGGAGGTGGGACTGGAGGCATCCTCCTTCCTTTCTTGGTGTGGCCCGAGCTCCCTCTGCCTCCAGACAGGCCACTCCTTGGGCTTCCATCTGCACATCTCATCCCTTTGATGATAGAACATGCCGTACCTGCCCGCAGGTTTGACGAGAGGCAAACATTTGGTTCCATTTATTGGGGTGGCTCAGGGCCACTGCTTCCTAGGTGTGACTTCACTCGGTCCTTCATACAAACTGTGAGGTTGACATCATGTTCACCCCCATAACAGATGAGAAAACCAAGGGTTAGAGGACAGGCAGTGAGGGGCAGGCAAAGCCAGGGCTCAGATCTGTTCTGGCTTCAGAGGCTCGACTCTGTCTCACAGATAGAATATTTTCTTCTAAAAGTCATAGCACTGCCTTTGGAGTGGGGTGGGGCCATGGATTTTCTTGTTGAAAAAGATCTAGAGCTCTCATATGGAAATGGGTCCACAGGGCCAAGGAGCCTGGCCAGGAGTTGGAACACTGATGGATGGATACTTTTGGAGGGTGCTGGGAATGGGCAGGCTGTCAAAGTCACTGGCCACTGCTCTCACCTGTACATGGTATTGAGTACTGGTCCATGTACTCAGCCAGTTACCTCACAAGTCTGCGAGAGTGGGCACATGCCTGAAGAATGAGGATGGGGCGGGGAGGTTGAGAAGGGAAAATTGGGGCATAATGCGGGGTCCTACCTGAGGGACTGGATATTGATTGAAAGCTTCCTGGACAAGTGAGGCAGGTAAGACTAGGTGAGGGCAGGTGAAGACGATGAGGCTAGGTGAGACTAGCTGAGGGCAGGTGAGGACAGTGAGACTGGGTGAGGGCAGATGACTCTAGGTGAGGGCAGCTGAGGGCATATGAGGCTAGGTGAGACTAGCTGAGGGCAGGTGAGGGCAAATGAGACTGGGTGAGGGCAGATGAGTCTAGGTGAGGGCAGTGAGGCATATGAGGCTAGGTGAGACTAGCTGAGGGTAGGTGAGGGCAAATGAGACTGGGTGAGGGCAGGTGAGGCAGGTGAGGGCAGGTGAGACTGAATGAGGGCAGGTGAGGCAAGTGAGGGCAGGTGAAGCCAGGTAAGGGCCTGGGCTTTACTGGGAGCTGCAGAAAGGCAAGGACAACCCTGAAGAGCAAATGGAGACTTGCTGAGCCTGAGGACATCCAACCACATGCCTTCCCCGGAGTCCCTTTATTTCCTGCTCCAACCTCATACAACACCCCTCCCCCCACCCGACCTGCCTCCGCAGACACAAAGGTGTCATGTGACACTGTGGCTGAAGAGAAACCTGTGCTCTGTCCTGAAGAGAATCTTCACAGTGAAGGGACTAGAAAATAGAGTGCAGATGACCACTGAGGGGACCAGGTACGTGGGCCCTGCTCGGGGCTGATGGGAAGACAGGAGGGAACTACATGGGCTGCCAGCTCCAGAAGGACATGAGCCAGTGTGTGACCCTGCTCTGACCACTCTGAATACTGCAAGTGTCCACAGAGGCTGCACTGTGGCTCCTTACAGATGTGACGCCTGCTGTCACTGCCTCAGTTGTTCCACATGCCAAGCATCCAGGAGAGATGACAGATTTTCTCAGGTTCCAATGATACACTGAGCAAAGCAGGGAGATGAGCTGAACACCACTGCTGCTGTCAGAGATGCCAGGAGAAGCCAGCAATTTCTGCCCCTCCCCTGGAAGGGCCTTGGGAGTCCTGACACCTGGTGGTAGTCAGCCACCAACCAGCGCAGCTCTTCAGGACACTACTAGAAAAGTGTCCCCTCGCCTCCCCGCTACTGCTGCCCAAACAGAAGCTGAGTTTCTGCTCTACTTTTCTGCAAGTGAACTTCTGCTAGCAACTAGAGTGTTCAATCCTTTAGAATTCATCATCCTTGAAGGGTCCTTTCACAGATCTCTCCAGCCTTCCCTGTGGAAACAGATCAGCAGACACTCTTGAAACCACAACCTGTAGTCATCCATCCAGGGCTTAGAGGGATTCCTTGATTTCAAAGAAAACTGAAATGTCATGTGTGTGGGGCTGTTGCATTAGGAAGCCTGGATTCCCTTCATACTTTGACTTACACAGCTGTGTGACCTTGGACAAGTCACTTAACTTCTCTGGGCTTGTCTCCTCATTGATAAATGACACCAACCAGATGACCTGGAAGGTTCCAGCCAAACTGAAACTCTGCGACTCTTGCTGAGATCATGCAGCAGTTTCTCTTCCCCAGACCCAGGGAAGCAGATAGTGCAGAAATTTGTCACTGGAGGTTGGCTAAACATCAGGGTCTGGGGACTGGGGACCCTGGGCACAGTGACTTACTTTCTTCCCATCCTTACCTACAACATGCCAATTTAGACACCACCTGTGAGGCTGTCCTTACTGATTTCCATGACTACAGCAGAGCACTGGGCACAGGACAAGCTTGCTACCGCTGGGGCTGAGCAGGCCTGGAAGAAACAAGGCTGCCGGGCTGAGCTCGGGGCCAGCCGCTCATTTCACCAAGCTGAGCTGTAATCACATCCCCGGGTAGCACTGTGCCTTCAGAACATGACTGAGCAGCATTATGTCTGCAGTGCTACGCGGGTGTGATCAATAGATGGAGAGCTATGACCAGCTGGGCTGTGATGCGGAGCCTGCAACCAAGCTGCCTGGGGGAAATTCAGGAGGCCAGCCACCGTCTTTAACCAGGGCAGCCCCGAGAGTGTCTGCAGGGGCTGCGTGCCCTGAGCAGATCCTCGCAGATGCTGATCAGGGCGGCTTCTGGGCAAAGCCAGCAAAGCTGCAGGGGCTTCCCTTCTTTCCTGGCAGAGAAAGAGCAGGCAGATTCAGAGTCCGGTGAGGCTGTCTTGAGCTCCACCGGGATCTAGGGAGAGCCAGCACCACCACCAAGTGAGTCCTGATAGATTATCTCAGGCTCTAGGATGGAGGAGGGGGCATCAGAGCTACCCACTGGTGGCTGGCTAAGGACAGCAGCAGCCCAGGTGGTTACTTGCAGAAGAAAGGCAGCCACTTTTGAACATTAAAATCGCAGGGGAGGCCCTCTCCAGGAAATGCTGGGCAGTATGTGTGCCAGTGGAGGCTGGCCGGCTCCTGGTGCCGACTCATCACTTCCCAGGGATGTGGCCCTTTGGGGAATGCCTCCCAGTTTTCTCCTCAGTAAAACGGGCCTAGGTTGTTACAGAGTGTGTGGGGGTGAACTGAGATGCTTCCCATGAGCTCCCAGGATGTAATAAATGCTCTCTTTATAAGGGACAGGGAACCTGCCTTAGAGCTTTTTCCATGACTGAGTTAGAGGACTAAGGAATCCTTCTCTCCAGCCAAGCACTGTGTTCCTTTGAAGAATCCTTTGGTCAGTTGGGCACTGAGAAAGGGGTGGCTTGGAGATGCAGGAAAACGTAAAATGTTCCTTGTCCTCTGGTTCTCAATTTGAGTGCGTGGACATGGAGCAATTAGAAATAACACTCCAAAATGCAGGATCCAATGTCATGCATACACGAATTGTTCCCTAATGCCTAACTCAACTCCCTGTCCTTCCAGAATTAATAAACTAGTGAAAATAGTGGGAGGGACAATACCCAATCCATTTGAACATAGGTGCTACATTTCATTCTGGACAGCAAATATGTTTCTAGAAAGTTCCACATGGCATGGGCATTTTGTAAATTGAATTACATATTTTTTAAAAAAACGCCTTTTGTTGATCTATAATGCACGTGCCCAAACGTGCACCAACTGAACACACCTATGTAACCAGTCTAGATCAAGAAACAGAACATTATCTAAACCCCTACATTTCCTCCAGTCATTTACCCCCTCAGGATAACCACTATCGTGGCTTCTAAGAATATAGATTAATTTTGCCAGGTTTTACTTTGTTTAAAAGGATTCATATAGTTTATACTCTTTTGTAAAAGTCTGTCTTCTTTGGCTAAACTTGGTGTTTGTAAATTTCATCCATGGTGTTCTATGTAGTTGTAAATTTGTGCTTATTGCTGTAAAATATTCCATTGTGTGACTATATCACCATTTCTTGATATCCATCCTACTGTTAATTAGCATTCATAGAACCAGTTTTATTCTATAACAAATAGTGCTGCTATGCATATCCTAGTACATGTGTTTTGGTGAATGTACATGTGCATTTCTGTTGGGCATATGCCTAAGAGTGGAGTCTCTGAGTCAAGGTTATGTGCATACTCAATTGTACAGATACTGTCAAATAGGTTTCTACAGCAGTTGTACCAATTCAGCCTCTTGACAGCAGTGTGTAGGAGTTCCAGTTGCTCCACATCCTTGACAACACTTACTATTTCCTGTTTTCCATTTTAACTATTATGGTGGGGGTCTATTGGTATTAGATTATGTCTTTTACTTGCATTTTCCTGATGAATAATGAAATGTAGCATATTCTATGTTTATTGGCCATTTAAAGGTTAGATCCCTTGTAAAGAAAATGCCTATCCAAATATTTTGTGCATTTTTCTATTTGAGTATCAATCTTATTCTTGTTGATTTGTAAGAGTTCTAGGAGGACAATTCCTTTGAAATTGGAGAACTTTTTGTGGTTTGAATAACGTTTGGGTCTACATTTAGAAATCTGAATACCGGGTTTTCTTAGAAGCAGGTCACTGTATACATACTTATGAATTTCAACAGTGAGGTAAATCTAAGCATGGGGAAAATCAGCCTCAAATGTTCCCGGATAGAAAGCTTCCTCTCGAAAGATGCTAAGACTACTGCTTTTTCCTCCAGTTTATTTCATGGTGGTGTGGCAAATGGGGGTGGGCAAGGTCATTCCATATGGTGTGTTGGAACAAGGAGGACAGTGAGTTAAGTGCCTGGTGGACCATGAGGAAAGAGATAAATGGGCCAATCAAGAAAGCACTTACAGTTCCACAATTGGGCTTGTTTCATAACTGGGCACATCAATGTGCTCAACAAGCACTAGTGGGATGAAATTTCATCTGACAGGGGATTGCTGAGAAATAATAAATGAGTGGCGGGGGATTTACAAGTTAGATGAGCATGTATCTAGAGAATCATTGTTAGCTCAGCTAAGAAAAATGCCTTTGCTTAATTTGGGGACAGTCGTAAAAGCCAAAACATGGAACAAAAGTATCTCTGGAAGCCACCCAGAAGAGTGTAGATGTGCTACCAGGCATACTTTAAGACTCCTCTGTTATCCTAGGTGTGAGGCACAAGGACTAGCCCTCAAATCCTAAGTCCACATTTCAGAGAGTGGCCCAGCCACCAGCTGTGTTCCGTCACCTACCCTGCCATATGCAGCCCTTTGGTGCTACTATTAATTTCTCCTTTTAATTTCCATTTTACACGATGTAATATAGCAATATAAACATAAGTATCCTTAGTGAAATTAAAATGAAACCAAGGAAAAGTTTTCTTGGCTTTCATTCATTCAATAAACTTAAGCACCTAATATATGCCAGGTATCATGCTAGAAGATAAATAAATAGCAGAAGGTCTTCCCCTCAGGGAGCTCACAGTATTGTGGGGGAAATGAAGAAGTAAATAGTGAATTTTAAGATAATGTAGTGGCTGTGAGATGGAAGTTTTCAGGGCATTAACAGGAATGGGGGACTTAACCAGTGGCTGAGGAGGAAGACAGGCAGGGGTGAGAAGTATTGGGAAAGGCTTCCAGAAAGAGTTAATGCCTTCAAGTCTATTTCTTCCTATCATCTGTGAGGGGGATATATGGGAGAAAAGTTAGGAATTCACAAACCCCACCATTCATCCGATGAGAAGGAAAACATTTCCAATTTCCTACGCAATGCTATTATTCCTAGGGTCCTCATGACTTATATTAGTGAACATTTTTTTGCCTCTCATTTTGAACATGAATTCAATGAAAGTTAATTAAAATGATGTAAAATGTGACCTTGTGTGAATTAATTAATGCTAGTAAAAATGAGACTTTTCCCCCTTTTTCTTTTCAATTACTCACATCTGGAAACCCAAGAAAACATTTGCCATCCCTTGACTAAGCACTGTCAGGACTCATGGTTTTCAACATCTTTCTCCTGCTTACAACCATAAGAACAGGCAGGTGGCCAATGAGGGGAGGAGGGTAAAAGCAAGAATTTGTTATGCTGGAATTCAGCAGAGACTTTCTCTAACATGTGGGGTTTAAGATTAGTGGAATCATGAGTAACAGAAGTGGGAAAGAATGTAAACTAAGAATCTACTTAGAAAGCTGACTGAGCCACTAAGAAAGGGGTTGTGGTAGTCAGAAGCTTTCTCTGCTCTTCTCACAGAACATGGAACAAAATATCAGTTGAGTCATTTGGAATGCATTTGGCTGCAAGTAATAGAAACCCTAATTCATCATAATTGGAACAATTAGATGGTTTGTTATCTCACATAATAAGAAGTCCGGGGGGATGGCAGTTCCACGGTTGATTAATTCACCAGCTCACTAGTGTCTTAAAGATCCAGGTTATTTCTATTTTTCTACTCTGCCATCCCCAGTGTTCTGGTTTATCCTCATAGGCTGCTGTCTTAATAGACCCAAGATGCTTTGGTTTCAGGAACAACACACAGAGCCCAAGTCCAGTGGCAGAAAAGCAAACATTCTTATCATGTGGCTTTTTTTTTTTTTTTTTCCCAAGAAAAACCTTCCCAGAAGCCCCATCAGCAGATTTCACTTTTAGCTCCATTGGCCCAAATTGCATGACATGCCTGAACCAATTGTTTAGCAGGGGAAATCACTCCATCCTATCCAGCTTCAACCATGAACTCTCAGTCCTGGGTAAGAGGGAAGCCTAGCCTTCCCTAAAAGACCTGGTAACTTGGAATGAGATGAACAAAATCAGAGTTCTATAAACAAGGAAGTAGGAAGATGGCAGAGGGGACGGCGACTAACACGTCCATGTTAAACAAGAGTTCTCTGCTTTCTCTTCTTGAACTTGAGGGGCACAGCCTTGGGGATTTGGGGGATGCCCCTTTGATCACCTCATTTCTTCTGCTTGGTAGCAAGTAGTTGATAGAATCACACCAGAAAAATGAGCAAAATGTGACAAAGAAACAACTTCAATACAGTGAGGATACTGGGGAACAGACCAGATGTGAGCAGGCAGGGAAGTCTTTAGCAAAATTGTGGAGTGCCCAAAGCTTGGCTTCTGATGCGTGGAGCCTTTCTGTTTTGTGTTCTTCCTCACTCCATATCCCACCCAAGAAACTCGGTATTTTAATTTTCTCCTCTTTGCTCCATTAAAGCATCAAACATATTCACACAAGGTTTACGTGACCAAGGAGTGCAAGATAGGGATTAAAAAACAGACTTGAAATACCAGCTCTGCCATCTGCTAGCTTTCTGACCATTTTGAGCCTCAAGTTCCTCACCAACAAAGTGAGAATAATGATACTACCCAGCAGGTTGTTACCGCTATGTTTGTTAGTGTTCATCCTATTGGAGCAAGCTAACTGCTAACAACTTTAAAATCATAATGGCTTAACACAAGTTTGTTTCTCACTAACACAGAGTCTAGTGTCGATGGTCATGATCGGGTGCCTTTCTGGTGACCTGAGGACTCAAGGATACGGCCCTTGTATTTTAAGGTGCCACTGTCTTCAACACAGGATCTGTAGGTTTTCGTTGGAAAGTTGTGGCTGCTTTAACTTGACTTGGAAGCATTTCATTGTTGAGAACTAGGACCCGAGATCCAGGGTGGGAGCTGGAATAGAAAACTTTGCTATGTGCCCAGGTAGAGACGTGATGAGCATCAAGCTAGACTCTGCCGCATTATTATTATGGCTGTTGCTGTTATTGTAACTAATATCGTGTATTGAAACGGCAGTCATTTTCCAGATGTAACTATGGACCCTAACAGTTCATTGATGTTCATGGCCATCATTCCAGGAAGCCATTTCTGAGAGCTTATGTACCTTAAATCCCAGTTTGAGGTGTCTAGGGAAGAGACAATAGTTCATAAAGATGAGAACAGGGAAGTCTAGTAACTTCTCTCCTCTCCACGATACTTAGCATGGTGTTGGACACAGCAGGTGCTGACCCAGTGACTGTGGCACTTACTCATGGTGGATGCACTACTCTATTTCCTTGGGTCCCTTTCCCATTTTCATGCCCCTTGGCTCCATGTTTGCTTTAACTCCCGGTATCCAGAACCCACGCTTCCTTGTGAGGGGGCTGCCCTCATGCTTCCGGAGTCTCCTTTGCCTGTGTACAGAGAGAGTGGGGGGGCATCTAGAAACATGCATTCCTCTGAGATGGCCTTTGACCAATGGAGGGAGGGGCTCTCAGTCTCCAAATCTCCGCTGTGGGAGAAGCCAGGCTCCCGGCAAGCATGGGACCTTGCTTGACATTGCACCCTTGCTTGGCTTCCTTCTCACTGTCTTGCATCCTCACTTCCCTGCAGGGGACACTGCCCAACACATCACTTTCTCACAAATCCGCATCTCTGGGATGCTTCTGGGGAACCAGCCTGAGAGAGGAGGTAAGCTGAAGAAGCAGAATTTTGAAGATTCTGGGCCCTGTTTGAACGGAATAGCTGAGACGGGTCTTTGAGAACATCAGTATTTGCCTCCCACCTCAGTTTTTACATTCACAAATTAAAGGATCACACAGGTAGGCTTTGGTATGAAATGCAGTTCCTGAGCAGTGTGGGGACTCAAAGATGTTTATGGCAGCTCATCAGCCTGCATCCAGTGCTTCAAAGGGTTCTAAGAGACTGGCTCAGCCAACTGCCAGCCTGGTCATCTCGAAACTGAAATGAAAGCAGCAGAGAGGGTTATATTTATCAACTGAGTGAGACTTGCTTTTCTCAACAGGATATTTATGTTGTGAACTGGTAAAATCTGAACTGCAGAATATATGTTTCTAGACATTCTTCTTAGATGATGCAGTCTGCCACAGGTGACATGTTTTCAGCTTTATGCTATGTATTAATATAAAGCCATTCCTTACTCTTCTACCTTAATATATAGTCTCTTTGGTTTTAATTAGGTCTGTCCTTGCTTCTGAACTTCTGATTTTCCCCAATAATGTTCAGGAATAACCTCAGACCAGGTACATACAAGGTACAACGTGGTATGTACAAGGCTGTACCTCAAGCCACTTGAGAGGCTACTTTGGCCTTGGGCACTATGGCGAACACTGTAAAGTGCCACCTAGATCCCCCTCAATAAGGACTTGCAGTCCCAGCGGTGCAGAGTGCTGCTAGCACACAGAGGATGCCTGGGCTGCAGAGAGCAGCCTTACTGATGTCACACCCCTGCCCATGGCACCCAAATCTAACAACTGATTGATGTGGACACATAAAGATCTGGCCATCTCAGACCAACTTAAAACAACTCTGAAGGGCCATTTGAGCTCCCAAGCCCTGCCCCTGTGGGACTGACCAAGGTTGTCTTTGACCTTGGCTCAGTTTCTGTTTCTGCATACTGCTTCCTCCTCTTTACAGAGGTGTTGACCCCTTAATCGGCATTCTGCACAAAAACTCCATCTTAGGGTCTGCTTTCAAGGGAACCCAACTTGTAACAGCAACATTTCTCTCCCTCACCAGCCAGACTCTCCCTGAAGACATCAGGGAGGAATAGAGTGGTCCTTCAGTGCTGGATGCAGCTTGGCTATTGCTTTCAAACCCTCTGGGTGTCTGGTAAGGATAGGATGAGGAGAAAGAAGGGTGCAGTTTGAGGATTGTATCATGGCAGGGCTACCTTATTTTGATGCAGGGAAAGGGGTAAAGAGGCCTTTGCAGTCTCTGCAGGGGCCCTGCATTATAATCCCCGAGCATCTTTAACCGGGGCAGCTCTGTGTTTATTCCAGACATCATCCCTGAGGGCTCCCTCTGCCTCATCCTCACACTCAAATGCTGAAGAGGTTAGCAAGTCCTGCTGACTCTTCAAATTGTATTCTGAATCTATCTACTCTTTTCCCTTTCCTCTGCCTCCACCCTAGCCAAAGCCACGATCATCTCTTACCCAGCTAAAATGTGTCTTACCTCCTTGCAATTCATTCTCCTCACTATAGCCAGAAAGATTTTTGAATACTGACATTTTTCACTTCCAGGAATTTCACTGTTTCTTTTCATAATTGCCAGCTCTTGATTGTAATCATCTCCTCTCATTTGACATATAGATACCCACCCACATCTCTCCAAAATACGAAGTATACAGATTTTAAGTTTCTGTTCTGATTTGACTATTAGCTCGGTTTCCTCAGTTATAAGTTTTTTCTTTTGTGGAGTTTGGTGATGCTCTTGTATAGAGTTTAGCATCTTCAAATGGTTGATGTATTTAGATTGTGTGTAAAGCTCTATGCTTTCGGCTTGTTGCTGAAATGCAGCCTGGTTTCCTGCAGGTCCCTTGGGGTGTGGGTGGGAGCTGATGCCTTGGCTTGCATTGTGGGGAAGCCCAGCACAGACCACAAGGCAGGGGCTCACTGTCCTACCTGCGTGTAGAGGCTGCCTCTTCCTCCTGGGTGTCATCAGCCATCCAAAGCTCTGACCTGGTCTCCGCCCCAGATTTCACACTGACAGGTACTGCTGGGTGCAGAAGCATCACTTCCTGACCTGGAAATCGTTCCTAATAATGCAACCTAAAGGCCATCCCACATTTTTTTCCTTCATGACACTGATCACAATGAAGAGTTAGTAAATATTTACTCATTTATGGCTGGATTTGCCTACTAAACCAAGCTCTATGAAGGCAGAGATAAAGTCTGTTTGGGCTACCACCGGGTACCCAGTTCTCAACACTGTATTTGACACACTTATTTCAAGAAATCATTATTGAATAATGTGTTGTTTAGGCTTCCATAACACCTTTCATTTAAAGAAAGGGTTCTTAGCTCAACACAGTTTGAAATCAACCACGAGAGAGGACACCTTATCAAATAAGGAGCAAAGGACCTTGTGCTTCTGGTAGGTTCTGTAGGGAAAGGTACCTGGTGGGGTCTGCTGCACAGGCCCCTTGTCCAGAGGGAACTGCAGCCCTGCCGCTGTCCTAGGTTGACTTCGGAGCCTGACTTCACCTTCCCGAGAGCAGGGAGCTCATTTTCCTCTGAATTCACAGACTGCTGCCTGCACAGAGGCGGTGCCTGCAGAAACTGCTGCAGGGCCATTATGGGGCATTCAAGGAGACGATTACATTAGCTGCTGGGTCCTGGGGGGCTCGGCAGGCAGGAAGTAGAAGGAAGGAGGGAGGAAGGGCTTCAGCCTGCACCACTTTTGAGTTATCCTGGGGTGCCAGCACCCTCAACCCCTCATCAGCACCACTGCCATCTGCACCAACCTGCCCACTGCTCTTCACAGTGGTTGCCACTGCAGTTGGTAAGGGACCTTCCAGAAAAGAGAATGTTCATGCCACTTGAGGAAGAGGGGGCTGTAGAGATCACAGCTTCTCTCTGCACCTCATTCTATAGCTAAGGGAGCTAGCCCAGAGCACAGATGACTGGCCCAACGTCACACAGGCAGTAATAAGTGGGGCTAGGGCCAGAATGCAAAGTTACTGATCCCCAGGGCGCTGGGACTGCAGCAAACTGCCCTCTCCTTCTCTCTTTTCCTCCTGTTTCATCCCCTTTCACCTTGTCTGCTTCATCTTGTTCCCAGCCTCTTACCACTTCAGCCCTGTGCCACCACTACAAAGACACTGCCGCACCACTGACACCCCAGGCTCCTGGGCCACCACCATGCATTTTGCCTACTCCTGCTTGGGTCTGAGGGGATTGCTGGCCTCTGACCAAAGCTCTCTCTATGGTTTCAAGCAGAATCTGGGAGCTGCAGTATTAATAGTAGGGAGGGCCTGCACCAGCCCAGGATTCCCAAGCCTCTCCAGGAGCACTGGGGATTCATTTTACTCCCAGGCTCGCTCTTATCCCAGGAGAACAAGAGCCTGATTCCCAGATTCCAGATCCGATTCCCTGAGATGAGAATATTCCTGAAGCCCCTGGACTGTGCGTGGCTTTCATTTGACAATCTCGAACACATACCTTTGTCTTTATCCTCTCTGATCCCCTTCTGCCACAGCTTCTCCTGTTTGCCCATCTCCCCCAAACAAGATCATTCCCTGGAGTCACTCTTATATCTGACATTACACCTCGACTCTTGTACCCAGCACACTGTATTGCAATGACCTGCTTCTTTCTCTGTTTCTTAGTCCTCCCAGGGAGCACCTTCAGGGCAAAATATGTCTCCAGCACCTAAAGAGCTGGCGCTGAGAAGGAGCTGGCGTTGAGAAGGAGGCGGCGCTGAGAAGGAGCCGGCGCTGAGAAGGTCCTCAGTCATTGTCGGTTGCAGGGGATCTGGCCACCTGGGATCCAGCTCTGTGGTGCAAACGGGAGGAAGGGAGGCAGAGCCAGGTTTCCCATCCCCAAACCGCCCAACCCCACCTCCCACCTCCCACCCTCAGTTGGAACCTAAGGTGACAAGGGGCTGCTGCTCATACCTTGCTATGTCACAATTTTCTAACTAACCAGAGCCTGTCCCCTCAGGTGAATGTGTGGGAGGGAGAACAGCCCGAGTGAGGAGGCCCTCCGAGCATTCCTGACCAGCTGGGGATCCTGGCAGGACGGATCCTCCACAGGAGCGTTTTTCTAGGGTGTGTTCTGTGGAACGCTGGACCTGTGATGTGCTCCGGGAATAAAAGGTTCAGAGGTTGGCTTTTGGGAAATGCCGCTTCCTACAAACCTATCTGTCCCTGTTGTAGCTTCACAGTACACCCTGCAGCACGAAATGTGAATTGCAAAACAGTAAAAACAAAACATTAACAGCGGGGGACATTTCTCTGCTGACCCCAAAGTTCAGCAGGTGCGGGACAGGGAGGGGCGGGCTCTCTTGCCTGCATCGGGCTTGGGGAGCCATCTCCGCCTCGGGGCTCGCAGACAGGGCTTCTCTGCCAAAGCAGCACCTCGGGGCGTGTTCTCCCACCCATCTGTGTTCAGGCATCCCTTCCCTCTCATCCGGATTTTGTTTAGGCCTATTTGCAATTCCTTAAAAAAAAATCTAATAAATAGTTGGAGCCTGAAAGAGAGCTGGCCAATGAAACGCCGCGTTGGGGCATTACCGCATCGGTGATTGGCTGCCCTGAGGCGATGGCTGCGTTTCCCGGGCACCGCCGTGCGCCGGTGCCCACGCGTACCAGGCTTCGGGGGAGCACTCGGGAAGCGCAGGGGGTCGCGTGCCCTTGGCCGGGGGCCTGGTCGCCCGCTGGCCTCGCCATTCTCGGCTCCGCTGCTGTTGCCCGCGCGCCTGTGGCGGAGCGAGCCTGCCTCCGGGGCAGCCTCACTGCCTGGATCCTGGGCAGACCTCCCACGTGATAACCGTGATCACGGTGTTGATGCTCACTCTGGGGCAAGGGTGCTCACGTGTTCTCGTAATTGGGCGGAATAGCCCTTCCTTCAAAGTCATTCCCGGTCCCCTTGCACTGTGCAGCCCTCTCTGCCCAGACCCTGCCCGCATTAAAACTCCCCTTAACCTCTAAAATGCTCATTGCCAGCGCCCTTCGTTAGGTATTTGTAGCAGATACTGTCTCCTGGTGTAGCGCCATGTCCGTTCCCCCTTTCTACCATGATATAAAACCTCCTGATTTTTAGCTGGGCGCATGGCTTCTGGAATCATGACTATGTTCCCAATTCCCTTGCAACTAGATGTGACTAAGTTCTGGCCAATGGGATGGTCATGTTCTACTTCCAGGAAGTGTCCCTAAAATAAGGGAATGTGTCTTTTTAGGTCCCTTCCCCTCTCCAGCTGTCTGGAATGGTGCTACCATGTCTGGTGCCCAAGCAGCCAGCTCTGACCCAGAGGTAACATATTATGGATTGTGGAGCCGCAGGATGGAGTAGCCTGGGTCTGATGGTTCTGTTAGTCAAGGCTAGCCAAAGAAGCAGGACCAACAGGAAATACATATGTTTATGTATGTATATGTTATGCATATGCTATGTATACACACACACACACACACACACACACAGAGAGTTAATAAAGTGGATCATGTGATTGTGGGGCTGGCAAGTTCAAAACCTGCAGACCCACAGAAGAGCTGATGTTGCAGCTCAAGTCTGAAGGCAATTTGGAGGCAGAATTCCCACTTCTTCAGGGGACTTCAGCCTTTTCTCTTAAAGCCTTTTACTGATTGAATGAGGCCCACCCACATTATGAAGGGTCATTTGCTTTACTCAAAGTTTACTGATTTAAATGTTAATCACATAAAAAAAACTTCACAGCAACATCTAGATTCGTGATTGAGCAAAATCTGGTTGCCATGGCTGTTATGGACTAAGTTTTGTCTCCCCCAAATTCAAATGTTGAAGCCTGAAACCCTGATAACTCAGAATATGACTGCATTTGGAGATAGGGTTGTAAAAGAAGAATTAAGTGGGCCAGCTGCGGTGGCTCACGCCTGTAATCCCAGCACTTTGGGAGGCTGAGGTGGGCAGATCACGAGGTCAAGAGATTGAGACCATCCTGGCCAAAATGGTGAAACCTCATCTCTACTAAAAGACACAAAAAATTAGCTGGGCATGGTGGCGCGTGCCTGTAATCCCACCTACTCGGAGGCTGAGGCAGGAGAATCACTTGAACTGGGGAGGCGGAGGTTGCAGTGAGCTGAGATCGCTCCATTGTACTCCAGCCTGGCGAAAGACAGAGTGAGACTCTGTCTCAAAACAAACAAACAAACAAAAGAATTAAGTTAAAATGAGGCTTTTAGGGTGGGCCCAAATCCAAGCTGACTTGTGTCCTTACAAGAAAAAAAGATTAGGCAGGGCATAGTGGCTCATGCCTGTAATCCCAGCACTTTGAGAGGCCGAGGCGGGCGGATCACGAGGTCAGGAGATCAAGACCATCCTGGCTAACACTGTGAAACCCCGTCTCTACTAAAAATACAAAAAAATTAGCTGGCCTGGTGGCGGGCACCTGTAGTCCCAGCTACTCGGGAGGCTGAGGTGGGAGAATGGTGTGAACCTGGGAGGCGGAGCTTGCAGTGAGCAGAGATCACTCCACTGCACTCCAGCCTGGGCAACAGAGCAAAACTCTGTCTCAAAAAAAAAAGAAAAAAGAAAAAATGATTAGGATACACACAGAGGCACTGGGATGCATGTGCACAAAAGGACAACCATATGATGGAAGGGGAAGCAAGAAGGTGGCAAGCCCAGGAGAGAGGGCTTTGGAGACACCAACCCTGCCAGCACCTTGATCTTGGACTTCCAGCCTCCAGAACTGTGAGAAAATAAATTTCTGTTGTTTAAGCCACCGAATCTGTGGTATTTTGTGTGGCAGCCACAGCAAATGAACACACATGACTTTGCCAAGTTTACATGTAAAATGAACCATCACAACAGTGCTTAGTTAACAAGACTGCATGTACTTCTGAGGCAGGCACAATGCATTCATCTCTGAAAATTATGTGGTTTTCATATGATGCTAAAGGGTTTGGGCTTTAAAATCATCAATGCTGGTGGGTGATTGAAGGTGGTAAGCAGGGAGTGCCAAGGTCAAATTTGGATTTTAGAAAAGTCTCTCTGAAACCAGTGATGGGTAGAGGAGAGTGAGATTGCAATCAGAGAGACCGGTTAAGGGTCGATGTATAAAGATAGGTAGAAGATAGATACAAAGGGACAGTGATGGTAGGAAGAGGAGAACTGAACAGCACATTGGCAGGAGGAATAAGGAAGAGTGAAAACCGAGGGAGAATCCCAAGTGTCTCGTTTGAGAGGCTTAGGGGGATGCTGATGTCACCAACTAAAGTCAAGAATGCAGCTGATTTCCCCTTTTGTGGTGGTGAGCCTGGTGCAGCATGAAACAATTCATTTGCTTTTAGGCATGTTGAGTTTTATCTGCCTTTGGGACATCCACATAGGGATCCCAGCAGGCAGTCTGATATGCTAGCATGGAGCTCAAGTCTGGTTGGAATCCAGATTTCTATGTCTGTTTCCATCCAGCAATTAAATTTCCAAGAGCAGTGAACCTTCTCACCACACTTGCATGTCTCAGTCCTAGATCTTCCAAACACGCGTGACTATTTGCTTTTGTTTTCCTTTTTGGCCATTGTTATCCCAATAAGATCAATTTCAGAAAGGATGTAGGCACCATTGGGGACCCCTTGCTGCACGATAAAGACCTAATTGTAATTCATAACAGACATGAATCGTATTCTACTGTTCTGGGGTCTAATTTTTTTTTTTTTTAATTCAGAATCTTTGAATCTCTCCCCAAAAGACCTAAGACTAGCTTGAATGTTAGAAGGATCTGTCTCTGGGCTGTATGGAGAAGTGTGGCTGCTATTTGAGAGCAGATTCTCATGGAAAAACCATTTTTCCCCCATGGAATTTTCTTCCATGAGTCTAACCCCATCCTGGCTCTGGGCCCTCCCAGTCTCCTGCGCTGAGCAAGCAGGTAGGGAGAGAGCAAAGGGGTGGTCTGGAGTTTTAGGATCTGCATTTGAGTCTCTCCTCTTGATTTGTGACCCTGGGCAAGGCTCTGCCAATCTCTTGTTACCGAGCACCTGGTCTATGCCAGGTCCCAGAGATTTTTGGGTTTCTACCTGGGCCTCAGCATCCACATCGGAGAAAAAGGGTAAATATTCCTGCCATGCAGGGTTATTATGACATATGCAATGAAATAATAAATATGGAAGGGCTTCTCACAGTGCCTGCCTCAGAGTGGAAAGTCAATAAATACTAGGGCATTCTGTGTCTGAAAATCTCACCTCTAATTATTCTCTTTTCCTTCCCAATTATACAAAACAGCAGCAGCAGTAACAGCAGCCACAAAATGCACTCCAAGATACTTCTAACAATTTCTTGCTGGGGGAATGTTTGCATCCTTGGTTAGTTAAAAATTTTGTGTTCCTCCCATGTCAGAAGCCCCTGGATCTTGTGTGAAGCTGTGCATTCCCTGATTTGTTTCTGTCCTTCTGTGGCTTGTTCTAAAGGGCTTTGCTGCTGCCTTCATCTGGGGAAATTCACACACTAATGCAGTGGTATCTCATCCCAATCTGTTAGGTGTGACAGCTACTGGCAAGAAATAGATTTGTGTTTAACTCTTTGTTGCCCAGCAGGGACCTCTATGTACATTGGTACAAATACATAAATACAGAAAGCCCCGAGCTCCACGGAGAAGAGCTGAAGGGATGCACCTTTGTCCCAGGGATGGCCCAGGCCCTGCCAAACTCAGGCAGGCCAGGGGCTGAGGGGCGGGGGACACTGGGGACAGTTCCATCTGTGTTCCCCAGGCCACAACTTGAGTGGACAATGGGGAAGACCGCTGTGCAAAACTGTAAAAGGTGCTCAGAGTAGCTGCTACCAACCGCCCGTGGGGGCCTCTGGCTGGGGGCTAGAGGCGGGTAGGGAGCTCTTCCTCGCTGTCGCCCCAGTTTCCACAGCAATCCTTTGGCGACTGAAGAGTCTCTGCAGCAGTCCCTTTTTAGGGGATGCAGGTGGCTGGCCCTTCCAGTCCAGGTCTGGGGGAACTGAGCCATCCAGCCCAAAGACATTCAGCTACTGGAAGCACTCAGTCTCCACCATCCTGTTCTGCCAGGGGATGGGCACGCTGCCTGTGGCAAACTTCTGGTAGAAGTCTTGGTCGGTAGGCTCCAGCTCCATGCCCTTGACCCTAGAGAACTGTTCGATGTCCAGAACATCTTTGCAGTAAATGGCCTGAGGGTCAGGCTTGAAGGACGGCTCCAGCATGCCGGCTCCCACCCGCTTGAAGTTCAGCTTCTTCAAGAGGGGGTGCTCCTTCACTTCGCAGGCACTGCCCCCACGACACCCCGGGCGTTCAGCGGGGTCCTTGCAGAGGAGCTGTGAGCAGAGTGAGCGGGCCTGCGGGGAAAAGCGCTCGGAATACTCCTCGGGGACCTCCTTCACCAGCTCCTCCACCTCCTCCCGCTTGATCTTCTTCCTCTGCTGGAAGGGCGACAGGCCTGCAATCATCTCGTACAGGAGGCAGCCTAGCACCCACCAGTCAGAGCTGAACGTGTACGGTTCATTCTTCACCACCTCCGGATCCACGTAGCTCACGGCGCCCACACGGCCTTTGATGGTCTGGCCCTCGGGCACGTGCACAGCCAGTCCCAGGTCGGAGATGAGGATGTGGCGGTGGTCATCCAGCAAGATGTTCCTGGCTTCAGGTCCCTGTACACGATGCGTGCCCGGTGCAGGTCCTCCAGGCCGCAGCAGATCTCGGGACGTAGAAGACAGCCCGCGCTTCGGGGAAGCCAGCCCGGCCCATGTGGTAGATGTGGAACTTGAGGTCGCCCCCGTTCATCAGCGTCAGCACCAGGCACAGCGCCTCCTTGGTCTCATAGGTGTAGGCCAAGCTCACTATAAACCTACTGTTCACTTTCTCCAGGATCTGCTTCTCGTTCAGCGCCGTAGCCTCCCCTTTCTGTTTCTTGATCCGCTTTTTCTCTAGCTTCTTGCAGGCGTACATCTTGCCCGTGGCCCGCACCTGGCAGGCGCACACCTCCCCAAAGCCACCTTTGCCCAGGACTCGGTACTGCCTGAAGGTATTTTTGGTCACTGGCTGCCTTTCCAGCCACTTCCACTGCAGGAAACGGTTGAAGTGGATGCTGTCGAGGTAGTCGGCAAAAGGGGCCATGATCAGGTACTTGTGGGTCGCCGGGTGAGTTCCTGGGAGAGTTCTTTGCAGGGCCCCTGCTCCAGCCGCTGGGTGCAGTTCGTCACCAGCTGCCCGGGGACCTCAGGGATGAGGTCAGGACCCCTGTGGCTCAGAAAATTCTGCATTAGCCGCCGCCCACATGCCTTCCGCTTCTCATCCGGGGTCACTTCATACTGGGCCATCCCATCCAGGAAGGCGATGCAGCGGCTCAGCTCCGGCCTGGTGGCACAGAACTCTCAGAACAGCAGGCGCCCAATGCGCTGCCGCTCGCACAGTCTGTGATAGTCACGATGGAGACTAAGCTGCAGCTCTTCGCACTGGCTGATGTGGGGGAACTGGAGCACCTGCCGCCATTTCTTGCTTTTGCCTTTGCAATTTCCACCGCCACCTTCCCGGGCCTTGAGGAGCACCGTGTCCGCTACGACGTTCTGGAGCTCCATGGGCCGCGCTGCCGGCCGGGATCGCGCGCCAGTGCCGAGGCCGGATGGCGATCGGCGCGGCTCTGCTCGGCTCGCAGTGACCGCGCCGCGGCTGCCACCCGCTCCCCCGCCTCTCCCGCACATATAACCGACACGCAGCACACCCCATACATCAAATCATATAACCGACACACAGCATAACCCACACATTGAATCATCTCTAGATTACTTGTAATACCTAATGAATGTAAACAATATGTAAATAGCTGTTACACTGTATTGTTTCATGGAACAGTGACAAGGAAAAAAAGTCTGTACATGTTCAGTATCAATGCAATTTTTTTCCAAATATTTTTGATCCAAGGTTGGTTGACTCCTCAGATCCCCCAATCTGGAGGATTGACAACACAGTGAAATTCACTGACACAGATTTTCCTTTTCTGATTTCTGTGACACGATTAGGTGAACAGGGTATGAAACCTCCTTTTGGCACTGCGTTTCCACAGCTCCCCCATCATTCAAACACACATTTCCTATGCACATACTGGAGGCACAGAACAAAAATCCAGTACCACAGAACCACCCAGAGCCTGCAACTTCACTCCAGGGGAAAACCCTTTACAGTAAGATACTTTATCAGTTTTCTTAAGAGCGGGAAGCTTGTGGTGAACATATAATCATCTGAAAGGTGTTAATGCTCAAGTCAGGTGTATGGGTGGAAGGAAATTTTCCAAAAAAGGAAAAAAAATAAAGATGGGGAGGAGTTAGGCTGGGTGAAAGAAGTCAGTCAAAGGTATACAGGATTCCACTTATATGACATTCTAGAAAAGGCAAAACTATAGGGAGAGAGAACAGATTAGTGGTTGCCAGAGGTTAGTGGGGAGGGGTGGGTGTGACTATACAGGGAGATTTTTGGGGGTTGATGGAATAGCTTTGTATCCTGATTGTGGTGAGGGCTGCACAAATTTATATGAGTTAAAATTCATAGAACTGTACCATCCTCCAAAAGAAGTCAATTTTACTGTATAATAACTTTAAAAACAAGTACTTTTTTTTAAAGATGGAGAGGCTAACAAACTTTGCAAACTTCCCAGGTAAGGGTCCACGAGACCTGAGCAGCCGCCAGCCCTGAAATGGTTGGAACAGTAGAAAGAAGAGGAGCTCGACAGATACTCTGCCTGGGCTGGCAGCCCTGCTGCCCCACATGCTGGCCAGCTGACAGCGGGCACATCCCTTCATCACCCAGTGCCTTTCTTCCTTCTTGTGAAAATTGAGAGATGCTGAGAAGGTTACCTCAGCTCATCCAGGGAAAGCTTCTTCAGCTAAATAGGCTGTAGAAAGGGCCTACAGCCTAAATTTTCAAAAACAAGTTAATGCCAGAATATAAACTCCGTGAAGTAAGAGATTGTGTCTGTTTCATTCCTGCATGTATCCCTGGTGCCTAGACAGTGTCTGGCACACAGTAGGTGCTCACCATTGACTGAATGTGAGGGAAAAACCTATGTAGTTCTATACCATGTAGACAGGATCATAAATGATCACTATTTAAATTGTGTGTGCTGCTTTCCTTGACAAGAGTAACCAAGAGTAGGCTCCTTCAGGCTGACAGAAAATCCTGCTTCCTGGAAATGAGAAAATCGAAGAGATATCTGCACTTTCACATTTGTTGCAGCTCTGTTCACAACACCCAAGATTAGGAAGCAACCCAAGTGTCCATGAACAGATGAATGGACAAAGAAAATGTGGTACTTACAATAGAGTGCTATTCAGCTATAAAAAGGAATGAGATTATGGCCAGGCATGGTGGCTCACACCTGTAATCCCAGCACTTTGGGAGGCAGAGGCGGGCAGATCAGGAGGTCAGGAGATCGAGACCATCCTGGCCAACATGGTGAAACCCTGTCTCTATTAAAAATACAAAAAAATTAGTTGGGCATGGTGGCGCATGTCTGTAATCCCAGCTACTTGGGAGGCTGAGACAGGGGAACTGCTTGGAACTCAGGAGGTGGAGGTTGAGCTGGGACTGCACCATTGTACTGTAGCCTGGACAACAAGAATAAAACTCCATCTCAAAAAAAAAAAAGAATGAGATTGTGTCATTTGCAACAGCATGGATGGTCACTATGTTAAGTGAAATAAGTCAGGCACAGAAAGACAAACATCACATGTTCTCACTCATTTGTGGGACCTAAAAATAGATACAATTGAATCACAGAAATAAAGAGTAGAAGGATGGTTACCAGAGGCTGGGTAGGGTAGCAGGATGGTATGGGGGAGGTGGGGATGGTTAACGGGTACAAAAACACAAGAAGAATGAGTAAGACCTACTATTTGATAGCACAACAGGGTGACTACAGTCAATAATAATTTAATTGTAGACTTTAAAATAAGTAGAAGAGTATAATTGGATTGTTTGTAACACAAATGACGCTTGAGGGGATGGATACCCCATTTTCCCTGATGTAATTATTATGCATTGCATGCCTCTATCAAAACATCTCATGTACCTCATGAATATACACATGTCACACAAAAATTAAAAATAAAAAAAGAAAAAGAAAAAGAAAATTTTGCTATCTCAGCAACAGATTTCTTAGTTGGTGAAGAGATCTAGGTATACACTTCTATTTCAAATTTAAAATGTTAAAAAAAAGTCTTTACAATCATTTTGATGCGAAAACTTGGTTTTAATTAAAAAAAAGCATTCCTGAAAAGGTTTATTAAAACTGGTTTTCATACCTCTTATGAAAAAGAAGTGGCTCACACTTATAATCCCAGCACTATGGGAGGCTGAGGCAGGAGGTTCACTTGGGGCTAGGAGTTCAAGACCAGCCTGGGCAACACAGGGAGACCCTGTCTCTATTAAAAAAAAAAAAAAAAAGAAAAAGGGGAATTTTGTTGTAAATGTACACATAAAGTGTTCTTAGAATTTTGGGAGAAGCTTTCATAAATAAAGAATCTCTGTCAAATGAATATATATGTAAATATATATTATCCAAATATAGCAAATATTTGCCATATTAGTAATCATTCATTCATTATATATTACAGGTATATTTTATTAAATATACATATTAAAGTACAAGTTCTAAATGTCACCTTTTCCTATAACATTTTCCCCATTCCTAATGACATATTTCATCACAAAAAATTATACCCAATGGATCTCAAATAGTTTCAGACATTTTTAACTTTATAATCTAATATTAATAGTAAACAACAAAGGATAAATTTCACTTAAATTTTAACAGGTTGAAAGAGAGGTAGCTTCAAGTCTGAGGCAAAGCATCTTACCAAGTCGGCCACTCTGCACAAGGAATCCGAGAGCTCATCGAAGATCAGCACGGTCTGCGGCCCGGGTGGGGTGGAACACACACGGTCCACAAGCAATTCTGTCTTTCTTAAGGCTTTTTCTTGTGCAGTATGAAATCCTTCTGGGGCACTGAGCTCAGGAACTCCAAAAAGACCCTTAGAACCAAAGAATACGTCCAATTTACAACCATGAAGGTCTTTGTCAACATAAAAATGTATCTGTATAAATAGGCATTCGTGTTTTCTGCTGGCATTTTCTAATTTTGTATATTTAAGTTTTTATGCATATTCTATCAATAACTTATTTTTGTAACATAAAAATCTAGCTAGTTTTCTGCAGTTAACAGACATGTCATTTACAAATAACTCATCTTTTCATACACATATGAAATGTCATCAGGATCAGTTTCTAAAATCTTACATATTTTTCAGTATTTGTGCATTTTTTATTCTGTTCCACACATTTATCTGTTTTCTCATCTTTTAGTAAATGGAACTTAATATCACACTTTGATAATATAGAAGGGCAAGCCTTTATTCTGTTATAAAAATTTTCTTAATGTCTTCATAACAGTAAAAGGTAGCATACATAATCAAAAATCTTAAAACCTTGATGCTTTTATTTGGTTTATCTAAAATGAATAGAGTTCACATCTCGAGAAAAATGAGTCTTCCCACACGCACACGTATGTTGACTGTGGCATTATTCACAATTACAAAGACTTGGAACCAACCCAAATGTCTATAATGATAGACTGGATCAAGAAAATGTGGCACATATACACCATGCAATACTATGCAGCCATAAAAAAGGATGAGTTCATGTCCTTTGCAGGGACATGGATGAAGCTGGAAACCATTATTCTCAGGAAACTATCACAAGATCAGAAAACCAAACACCACGTGTTCTCACTCGTAAGTGGGAGTTGAACAATGAGAACACATGGACCCAGGGAGGGGAACATCACACACCAGGGCCTGTCAGGGGGAGGGGGTGGGGGACCAGGGGAGGGATAACATTAGGAGAAATACCTAATGTAGGTGACGGGTTGAGGGGTGCAGCAAACCACCATGGCATGTGTATACCTATGTAACAAAACTGCACGTCCTGCACATGTAACCCAGAACTGAAAGTATAATAAACAAAAAAGAAAAAGAAAGAAAGAAGAAAGAAAGAAAGAAAGAAAGAAAGAAAGAAAGAAAGAAAGAAAGAAAGAAAGAAAAATGAGTCTTCCTTTTCAAGAACAGGGAACCATCTTCTCACTTCAAAGGATCCTTCTGAAGTCATTCATGAAATAACTTATATACACAGGTGTAGGTGGATATAAAAGGGATATTACATTTTATCCAAAGAATTTTTAGCCCAGAAGTTAATATAATATAGAAATTATTTTTCTCATGCTGCTTGTTTCCATAACATATATAACATTGTTTAAAATGTGTATAGTAAAAATAAAAAGCTATGTTTACTTAATTTTTTTTAGTTAAAGCACTAAAACTTTCAGCAAAGTAAGGGGAATTATGAGAGGATCGGACCAGCTAAAGTTTTATTTTCATCGCGCTGCTCATAATGATGACCTTGGCGCTCCTGTAAGGTTGCCACACCGGGTGCTGCGGGCTGCAGAGGGAACAAAGCCCAGCGCCCTCGGGGACAGGGGTGAGCCGGGAGCAGGAAAGGGGCCTCTCCCCGACCCGCCCTCCTCCCTCCCCTGCCGGGCTCCAGTTCCTATTACCTGCTCTTCTCGTCCCTGTCGTCCACGCCACTCTTCGGCAGAGAAAGGATCCGCCGCATCGTCTCTGTCCGGTCCTCGCCGACAGCTCTGTGGGGCCTGTCGATCCCCTTGTCCGGGTCGTGGCGCCTGGGCTGGGAGGAGGCGTCGGCCGCACTCTCACTCCCGGCGCCCGCGCCCACCTTCCCGGGGCTGCTGACCGAGCCCCAGGGCAGCTCGCCCTTCCCCCTCCTGAAGCCCGACGTCTTCTTCATGGCCCCGTCTACCGGCTTCGGAGACCCTCTGGACTTTCCGCCGCCTCCGGAACGCCTGGGTAGGGCTGGGGGTGAGCCCTGGGTGTGGGGTAGCTCCACCCTGCAAGTGCCTAGAGGCCCCACACCCGCGGCCTCCCTCTGAAAATCAGGGTTCTCTGTCCTGAGGCTGCCCAGGGGAGCCTGGCTGGCGCGAGGTGGGCCGGACATGGGCCTGGGCGAGTCTCGCCACAGAAGGGCGCCGCTGAGCAGCCAGGCCTCCCGAGGAGTGGACACTTCCGGGAGGCCCTGGGATCCGCCACCCACAAGCACACTTGGAGGCAGCATCCTTGCAGGACTCGCGCCAGGGCCTGGGGCCCTCCCCCCAGCCCAGCGCGCCACCGCCCTTCTGTCCCCCGCCACCCACGAGAGAATCTGGGTCGCCAGGGCCTTGTCCTTCACCAAGGCAAAGCCGGCTCAGCCTCAGAGCCTTAGGCGAGAGCGCCTGTCTGCATGAGTGAGCACGTGGGTGTCTTTGAGTCTGTGAGTGTCACAGAAAGATCATCAGGAGCTGCCTGCTCACAGGCACTTTCGGACCCCGAAAGAAAAGGCTGTGCCGAGAGAGTTCTTCCAGTCAGGAGGTTTGGGAATGGGGGAGAAGGGAGTGCCTGGAATCCCGACCTCAGAACTGAGCCTCCGAAGTGGGCAACGGTGGCTTCCCCACGCCCTCAAGGCCCAGGCAGGTGCATCCACCCCGCCTTGCATGGCCCAGGTGTGAGCCGGTGGGCAGAGGGGTGGCCCTGGGTCCAGCTCAGAAGGCTCCCGGATTGACAGGTTGGGGTTGGGGAGTTCTGCCTTCCTGCATAGCCCAGCGCTGGGAGGGGTAAAGGGTGAGGGCAGGGGTCCTATCGCTGGGCCCTGACCCCGCAGGTCACCCAGACCCTGCCCATGTGGGCACTCAGGGGTCAGGTGTTCCTAGAGGGAACTAAGCTGGGCAGGGTCACCGTCCTCTTCTGCAGAGGAGGAAGCTGAGGCCCACGAGGTAAACAGTGGGCTGGGAGTGGACCTGGTAGACCCCAACCCCAGCCCATGGAGACCACCTACTGAGGGAGCACCACAAATGCCCCTTAATGGCTGGATCCCCCAGTTTTCATGCAGTGTGGTCTACACTGACCCTAGGGTCTCACTGGGGGAGAGCAGGAGGTGGCTTGAAGCTGGGCATGGGTGGCCACGGGGACATGGACTGGCTGACCCCTGTGCATTGACCACACTCTCCATCCCCCAGGTGTCATGAAGACTGGGCATGGGCCTATCGGGACCATGGGCAGGATATCAGCCAAGGAACTCGCAGCCTGCCTCTGCCAAGAGACCAGCATCTCGTCCTGAGCACTCCCAGCCTCCCATCGCCTTCAACCTGGCTGCATTCAGCTGCCATGCCCCTACCTCCTGATGTGGCCAGCACCCTCCAGGACTTCATCTCGGTGCACCCAAAGGCCGAGGACATTGCTGGCCAGCAGGAAATTCCTGGTGCATCCAGGAAGACTTCCAAGAGGTGGTGGAGCAGGGGGCGCCACACCCTGACAGCCGTGTGTAATTGTGCAGCTGCGGGCTGCTGCGGGTGCTGGCTGGCAGTGCGTTCTGGGCACACTGGACTGTGTCACCGCATGCAGGCTGTTGCCGGAGGAGGAACTGCAGGCCCCAAGGCCTATGTGCCTGGAAACCAGCGGGGCTGCTGCAGGAGGAGGGCTGCAGGATGCTCCAGCTCAGACCCGACTCAGGGTTTTAGAGGGCACAGGGCATAAGGCTGTGGACATAGGCAGCCCTACTGCGCAGGAAGAGCATAAACCAGCCAGAGGGCATGCATGGAGGCTGCTGTTGCATTCTGGTCTCCTTTGAGGTAGGGAAGGATGTGTTTCTTTCTATTTTACGGGTGAGCAAACTGAGGCAGAGTGCTGGAGTGATTTCCCCCAGCATCGATGGCAGATTGAGCTCCAGGGCTTAGATTTTAGGATCCTCCCTCTCCAATACCATGATGTATCATGGGCTTTCTCTCCACAGAAAATTAGAAACTCAGAAATGGAAAGGGAACAATGAAACTTACCCATTTTCCCACTGCTCACATTTCCTTCTGGTCTTTTTCACGTGCATATAAAATATATCTCAGAAAACTGAGTTTGTGCTGTGGATGCCATTTATAGCCTACCTTTTATACTCAATAGATCATGAAACTCCCTTTTGTTGCTAATTATATTTCCTGGTAGCTCCATGGCCCGTCCTATGCACGTGCTGTTACTCCTTTGGAGAGTCCTAGATTTTTGCTCTTAGTTGTAACACATCGTGAGTGACATCCTGTCTCCACGATGTTTTCTCCTTAAGATGGAGACAGATATAGAGCTCCTGGATCAGGGAGCACTGCCACCTGTAGGATCCTTGACTTCAGGGGCTGTCCCCCTAACCATCTGGTCACCTCTCTTCCTCCACCCAGCTCTGATGCTCACTGCAAATTCTTTGCCATCCTAACGGGTGAACCCTCAGCTGTTCTGATGAGTACTCCTCTGACTGCTGGAAGGTGACAGGAAGGAGTTTTAGCAACGTTAAAACCACTGAGACTGGGGATGTCTTGGGGGCATCATGAATGTCAGCCCTCACCCCACCAAACACACACACACACACACACACACACACACACACACACACTCTTCCTCTGCCTCCCAGGTGCTTAATTTGTATGGCTTTGGTTTGCTGGTGAGGAAGAACTTTCTTCTTTCTTTTATGTGATTTAAGGTCATATGTTTGTATCTGGAAATTGTCAAAATTGAGGCTCTGGCTCCTTTTCCCAGTGAGAATTCATGAACATTGCCAGCATTCCCACGTGGACACAGACACATGCCACGTGTAGCCCCTGTGTTACCTTGTTCTGCCTACAAACACACCCGTGGGTCCAGAGCCCAGCAAGGCCATATTGCTAATCCAAATTTTTGCGGAAAAGGAAACTGATGCAGGATCTGCTCAGGGTCAGCCCTGCTGCTGAGCATCTGCGTAACCTCAATTCTGTCATCTGTAAAGTGCCTCCCCCACAGGGCAACGGAGAGATTGAGGGGAAGGTAGGGTCGATGGCTGCACACTGGGAAGTGCACCTATGGGTTCTGGGGATGGCATGGCATGGGGGTCTCTCCAAAGGGACACAGGTCTCTGCAGTCCTGTGGGAAGGAAGCTACCCAGGCCAGGTGCATAGGGACAGGATTTACCTGTGGCCCAATCAGCTGGGTAGGCGAGGTGGTGTGGGGAAGGGGCCAGCCCATCCTGAGCCACTCTCCCCACAGGTTGGCCCCACGGCAAGCACCAGCTGGCCACACTGCCAATGAGTTGGATGTGGAGGACGTATTGCACCTTCTGGTGTCCAACAGCCTGGTGGCCACCTGGATGAGGCCCATAAGTCCCTGCTGGTAGCCCTCTCCTGAGAACTCAGATGGCCCCTGTGCTGACACTGCTGGCCTTGCTGCGGCTGGGGAGAGGCTGCTTCTACGATGCCAACCCAAGTGGGCTGCAGAGGGCAGGTAGGAGCAGGACTGTTCTCTGAGGAGGGCACAGGCCTTCTGTGGCCCTTGCTCTCCACCCCACAGCCTGGGCTTTGGAGCAGGCAAAGCTTGTTCAGCCCTAGTTCTGCCACCTGCCACAGGCCCTCACCTTTTGACCTTCAGTCTCCTCATCTGTGTCCTGGTCTTTCGGGTTGTCATGGAAATTAGCTGGAGCTGGTACCCCAGGGCCCAGCAGGTTTCCTGCATACGGTAGGTGCGTTGTATTTGTTTTTGTTGTGGTTCCGATGATACCGGTGAGAGTTTTTGTTTGTGTGTTTTTGTCCCTATGCCCTTCCGTACCATACTGCTTTTCAGGTGAAAGAGGCTATATGTATTTTACATGTTGTACAAGAAAACTCAGAAGAGTTCTTTTTACAAAAGGCTCAATTCAATTGTATGAAAAGAATCTAACAAGACAGTATAAATTATCGTGACAGTATAATTAAAACTGGAAAGAAGTCCTCACATTCAGAGTTATTCCTATATAACACAATAGATAGTGTTACTGTTTCTCTGTACAAAAAGTATGAAGCAAAAGCTCACGTAGAGCCCTTGACTTTCCCTCCTCTAAGCTAGAACATCTCCAGCTCCCTTGCTCGTGATGTGCCGACTCTCAGGAACTCATTCTGATCCTGTGCACTTTGTACTCTTCAAGAGGAAAGTGACAATTGAAAATTGTATGGCTATCAGTGAGTTTCAAATAATAACAGATGAGAATTCTCCTGATATGCCTATTAAAATAGAATTAGAGTATGTTCTCGCTATCTTATAAGGTTATATCTTCCTCTTAAAATGTTATACCTTCCTCTTTTCCCACTGGGTTATCCTTAGATGACCAAAATTATAACTAATTTAAGGATATATTTATGAATCTTAACAATTCCAGCACTTAGGTTAACTAATTATAATAAGGCTTTGGGCAGTAAACAAGTGTGCTGTTTGCTTTAATTCTAGAAGTGAAAACGGAAGATCTATGCCCGGGCAATGCCACAGGGGAGGAAGACACTGTGGAACTCACTGAGTAATTTACTTCTTTCCGATCCCTAGGACTCTACAGAGTTTGCAAAATCTTGCGTAAACCTCAAGCACAGTATTAAAATTCTATTTGTAGACTTTTTCTTATTTTAATTTATTTTGCATATCTAACTCTTTAGTGATTTTTTTATTTGAGTCTTTTTACTTCAACTAGTATAGTGATCATTATTTTAAATTCTCAGTATTAAATGAGATTTGGTGCAATTATTAGATTAATAGATTTTTTAAAAGAAAAACCAGTTTTTCTTTAAAAAAAAAAAAACCACCTATTTTCATCCCATTGCTTTCCTGAGCAGCCCTTAGAGTAAAGACAGTTTGTTACTTTTGCCTGATATTTTCAAAAACGGAAATAACGACAGCCTTCCTCAAATGGAGTATGGGCGTCTGTATGGCTTCTTAAAGCATACCCAAAACATTGGGTTCATTAGGCATTGCATTCAATCTTGTTATATTTGTTAATAATAGTGTTTAAAGAGAACAAAATCCAAAATGAAAAGTACAGATTATGAGAAGTCTGACTCCTTTATTTTAGAGAGGAATGGACTGTGGTCTGGAGAGGAGTGACATAGCTTCTAAGAGTCAGATCCAAAGCAAACACAAGTAGCCCATCCCCAGAGTGTGCAGCCCACCTCTTTCTGCCTCTGCGTCTGCCACGTAGACACCGTCTTCCAGTGCAGATGCTACAGTACTGGGTGTCTGAGTTGGAGAATTATGCAGAGGAGGCATCCAGCTCATTTCAAACGATCTTTTAACAATTTCTGGAATAGCTAAGGAGGCCTTAAGGAATGTATTTTGTAAGGAATCTATCATGTATTTTGTAAAGATGTACAAGAAAAAATTTATGAAATTCTGTTTAGCCTAAAATCCATTTATGTTAAAATTTTAATTATACACTGTACAAATTTCAGGTTTGGTACAGAGCATGTTGAAATTCCTCATCTTCCTCAAGGTTTTGAAGTTGCAAAATATAACACCTTGGAGAAAGTAAGAATCTGATTTCTAGTTAGCAAAAAAAAAAAAAACTGTTTGAATGTCTTCTGAGTGTTTTTCTTATTTGATATTTTCTCATTGTTTTGAAAAATTATGCATATCCTGAATATCATATATTCCAAAAATATTTATTTTTGTGGAGACAAAGTCTCACTATGTTGCTGGTCTCGAACTCCTGGACTCAAGCCATCCTCCCTCCTTAGCCTCCAAAAGTGCTAGGATTACAGGCATGAGTCACTGCACCTGGACCTGATTTTTAACAGTCGAGAAAATGTTTATGTTTAGAATTTAATGTTTAAATTTTTAGTATTTACATTATAAAAGAAATGCATGCTCATAGCAAAAATTTTAAATAGTATAAAATATCAATATGGCATTAAAAATAAAAGTCCTCTTCCCTGTTATTAACAGTTTCTTGTATTTGGGAAGGGAAGGTTTGACACTAAGTACGCTATGTTGCATTTCCATTCCTTTTGCATTAGAAAGAAAAACAAAATCCTTTTTTTTTTCTTTTTCACAAAGTCATGCAAATGAAAATCAACACTAGTGTCTGTTGTGGTGTCACTCACCTATAGTCCCAGCTACTTAGGGGGCTGAGGCAGGTGGATCTCTTGAGCCCAGGAGTTTGAGGCCACCTGTTTGAGGCCACCCTGGGCAATATGGCAAGACCTCTGTCTCTAAAATATATAGAGAGATATAAATCGACACTAGCCTTCAAAGTGATGTTCCATTTTATTTTTAGATATATTAATAAAACGTAACTTGAAAATAACATTTTCCTCTTTGATAAAGAAAACATGAAAAATGGTATGGTATAAACATATACAGATCTATTTATGGTATGGCAAAAATACAGGAGGTAAACGTACCAAAATATTAATAGTGATTGTATTGCTGTCATAGGATTTCAGGTGATTTTAATTTTCCTCTTGATACTTTTCTGTATTTTCTAAATTATATCTCTAAATGAACATAAGTTATTTTATAATTATAATGAACATTTTCAAATGGCACATGTAGTTTGATGTTTCCCGAGCGCAGCTTCTGAAAGCACATCCTATTTTCCAGGTGGGAATGGAAGCTGTGGTTGTGGAGCTGCAGTGTTCGCGGGACTCCAGGGACTGTCCTTTCCTGATATCCTCACACTTCCTCCTGGATGATGGCATGCAGGTAATGCTGTTTATATTGATTCCTATGTGTTTATTGACCTCTGTTCATAACTCGTTTCAATGAACCAGCCTCCCAACCTTTTTCTTCTTACCTGGTGTCTTAGCTCAGGCTGCTGTTAATAAATGCAACAGGCTGGGGAGCTTAAACAACAGACATTTATTTCTCACAGTGCTAAAGGCTGGAAGTCCAAGGTCAGAGTACAGCAGGGTTGATTTCTTCTGAGGTGAGGCCTCTCTCTTTGGCTTACAGATGGCTGCCTTCTTGCTGTGTCCTCACATGGTCTTCCACCTGTGGGCATCTGTGTCCTCATCTCTTCACATGAGGATAGCAGTCATATTGGATCAGGGCCCACCCGTATGATCTCACTTAATTAATCAATTACCTCTTTAAGGGCTCTATCTCCAAACACAGTCCCATTGTTGAGGTCCTGGGAGTTAGGACTTCAGGATATGCATTTTGTAGGGGTACAGTTGAGCCCTAACACCTGGTAAATAATTTTGCAAAGGGGAAATGTGTTCTCTTTTGGAGTATGGGAGGTGAGGACCTCACCCCCTGAGTAGATCAGCACAGGGTCCCACTAGGAGGGAATGTTTACTGGATGCGGGGTGTATAGCATTTCTGTTCTTGTTCCACATCACTTATGGGATATTTTCCTAATATTTACACCTCTGAAAGCATTCCACTGATACACTTCATTAAGCACCTGCTATGTACCAAGCAACTGACTAGGGCTGACACTCAAAGATAAAAATAGCTTCACACTCTGGCCTCAGAGATCACTGTCCAGAAAGAAATAACACTCATCATTACAATACACTGTGACACTTCCAATCCTGCATATATATATGAGGTATTGAGGGCTCAAGGTCACAGAGCCCTGGGAACAATAAGGGAGGCTTTGCAGAGGCCATGACCTTTGCCCTAGGTCAGTATCAGCTTAAGAGCACAGTTCCAATCTAAAACAATCAGGAAACAAAAATAAATTTAGAATTAATGCCTGAAGTTCAAATAAAATGCTGCATCACCCACCAGGATGCCTTCTCAAGTAGATATTCAGAGTTACAGATCTATCATTTTTTTTCCCCCAAGACAGAGTCTCGCTCTGCTGCCCATGCTGGAGTGCAGTGGTGCGATCTCGGCTCATTGCAATCTCTGCCTCCCAGGTTCAAGCGATTCTCGTGCCTCAGCCTCCTGAGTAGCTGGGATTACAGGCAAGCACCACCAAGCCTGGCTAATTTTTGTGTTTTCAGTAGAGGCGGAGTTTCACCGTGTTGGCCAGGCTGGTCTGGAACTCCTGACCTCATGATCCGCCTGCCTTGGCCTCCCAAAGTGCTGGGATTACAGGCATGAGCCACTGCTTCCTGCCTACAGCTCTATCTTGGGCCAGGAAACAGTCACTTTTCTGTGAGAGTGACCCTCACAGAGGCCCACCCAGGCTCCAGGAGCTTTTCCCTTTGTTCCCACTTTGAGTGTCAGCTCAAGTACAAAAGAAAGAGACTCACATCAGGTGGATGTGAGATCCACTTGGCTTGGAAGCCCTACCCCACAAGAGCCCATAGCTCCTGTAACATTGTCTCAGGTTCCAGATGCCCTCAAGGGACATACCCAATTATATGAGTCACTGCTCTCTGACAAGCCCGAAGCTTGGGTTTCCCACCATTGAACCCCCAGTCTCAATGCAATTTATCAATGAGAGGCCACAATTACATAAGCAATTTTGCCTACTATTACAGCTGACATGCCATCTTTATCAGATTTCCATGGGAACAGAGCTAGAAAGCGAATCCATGGTCAAATATGTCAAAGAAGGAGAAGGGATTTTGTTACCCTTGTACCCTGAAATGTATACTGTATTTTGTGGAGGATTTAGTTGTTTGGGTAAGAAGTAAGTAAAAATGAAGGTGAAAAACATGATAGAATGTGTTATTGTTTTCTTCATTGAGAAAGAAAACTGTAGCATCGTATAGGCCAGGACATCCCTCAGGGTGCCTTCCTCCCTTAGCAAGCCCGAGTCTGTGTAGAGCACCCCCGGGGTGAGCCTGGTTTGCTGAGCAGAGAAGCCTGTCCACCTTGATAGCAGTGAGCCTTAGTCCGCTGTTCTGCTGAAGAGAATTTTCCAGCCTGCCCTTCTGCTTAATGAAACCACTTTGATGGGAATCTTCCAAAATTACGTTAAACTCTACCCTCTTTTTTTTTTTTTTTTTTTTACAGTTTGAAGCTTTTTTATTCCTTATTATTCAGATAGGATTTTAAAACTGCACAATGTTTATACATCAGGCATTAACATTTTAATGAAAATATTTATAAGTAATTATCAACAGTATGAATGTTTCTTCATACCATCATAATCAAGACTGAAATTTATCCTGAATGGGTATGGTATGAGCTGGGTTTACTGAAAGGACACAAACACATTTACTAAGGACACAGAAAAGATAAACAGCAAATAAGCTACAAGTGGTGGGCATCATTCAGAAATACCCTCAAAATATTATTTTCAAATATATTGCTTTATGCCATTTCAAATACATGGAACAAGAAATAGTTACAAAATTAGGTAATAGTATAGCAGAATGCTATAATTAACCTTTATTCACTAGCCCTGTTTCACTTTTTTATTACTCAAAATGTCTAGACTCATTGGAGACAGGGAGAGTTATGTTAATCTGCAATATATTCCCAGTGTCTTGAATTTATTTTTATTTATTTTTATTTTTTTTCTTTTTTCTTTTATTTTATTATTAACTTTAAGCTTTAGGGTACATGTGCACAACATGGAGATTTGTTACATATGTATACATGTGCCATGTTGTTTTGCTGCACCCATTAACTCATCATTTAGCATTAAGTACATCTCCTAATGCTATCCCTCCCCCATCCCCCCACCCCACAACAGTCCTGGTGTGTGATGTTCCCCTTCCTGTGTCCATGTGTTCTCATTGTTCAATTCCCACCTATGAGTGAGAACATGCGGTGTTTGGTTTTTTGTCCTTGCGATAGTTTGCTGAGAATGATGGTTTCCAGCTTCATCCATGTCCCTACAAAGGACATGAACTCATCATTTTTTGTGGCTGCATAGTATTCCATGGTGTATATGTGCCACATTTTCTTAATCCAGTCTATCGTTGTTGGACATTTGGGTTGGTTCCAAGTCTTTGCTATTGTGAATAGTGCCACTATAAACATACATGTGCATGTGTCTTTATAGCAGCATGATTTATAATCCTTTGGGTATATACCCAGTAATGGGATGGCTGGGTCAAATGGTATTTCTAGTTCTAGATCAATGAGGAATCGCCACACCAACTTCCACAATGGTTGAACTAGTTTACAGTCCCACAAACAGTGTAAAAATGTTCCTATTTCTCCACATCCTCTCCAGCACCTGTTGTTTCCTGACTTTTTAATGATCACCATTCTAACTGGTGTGAGATGGTATCTCATTGTGGTTTTGATTTGCATTTCTCTGATGGCCAGTGAGGATGAGCATTTTTTCATGTGTTTCTTGTCTGCATAAATGTCTTATTTTGAGAAGCGTCTGTTTATATCCTTTGCCCACTTGCTGATGGGGTTGTTTTCTTCTTGTAAATTTGTTTGAGTTCGTTATAGATTCTGGATATTAGCCCTTTGTCAGATGAATAGGTTGCAAAAATTTTCTCCCATTCTGTAGGTTGCCTGTTCACTCTGATGGTAGTTTCTTTTGCTGTGCAGAAGCTCTTTAGTTTAATTAGATCTCATTTGTCAATTTTGGCTTTTGTTGCCATTGCTTTTGGTGTTTTAGACATGGAGACCTTGCCCATGCCTATGTCCTGAATGGTATTGCCTAGGTTTTCTTCTAGGGTTTTTATGGTTTTAGGTCTAACATGTAAGTCTTTAATCCATCTTGAATTAATTTTTGTATAAGGTGTAAGGAAGGGATCCAGTTTCAGCTTTCGACATATGGCTAGCCAGTTTTCCCAGCACCATTTATTAAATAGGGAATCCTTTCCCCATTTCTTGTTTTTGTCAGGTTTGTCAAAGATCAGATAGTTGTAGATATGCGGCATTATTTCTGAGGGCTCTGTTCTGTTCCATTGGTCTATATCTCTGTTTTGGTACCAGTACCATGCTGTTTTGGTTACTGTAGCCTTGTGGCATAGTTTGAAGTCAGGTAGCGTGATGCCTCCGGCCCAGTTCTTTTGGCTTAGGATTGACTTGGCGATGCGGGCTCTTTTTTGGTTCCATATGAACTTTCAAGTAGTTTTTTCCAATTCTGTGAAGAAAGTCATTGGTAGCTTGATGGGGATGGCATTGAATCTATAAATTACCTTGGGCAGTATGGCCATTTTCACGGTATTGATTCTTCCTACCCATGAGCATGGAATGTTCTTCCATTTGTGTGTATGCTCTTTTATTTCATTGAGCAGTGGTTTGTAGTTCTCCTTGAAGAGGTCCTTCACATCCCTTGTAAGTTGGTTTCCTAGGTATTTTATTCTCTTTGAAGCAATTGTGAATGGGAGTTCACTCATAATTTGGCTCTGTGTTTGTCTGTTACTGGTATATAAGAATGCTTGTGATTTTTGTACATTGATTTTGTATCCTGAGACTTTGCTGAAGTTGCTTATCAGCTTAAGGAGATTTTGGGCTGAGATGATTGGGTTTTCTAGATATACAATCATGTCATCTGCAAACAGGGACAATTGGACTTCCTCTTTTCCTAATTGAATACCCTTTATTTCCTTCTCCTGCCTGATTGCCCTGGCCAGAACTTCCAACACTATGTTGAATAGGAGTGGTGAGAGAGGGCATCCCTGTCTTGTGCCCGTTTTCAAAGGGAATGCTTCCAGTTTTTGCCCATACAGTATGATATTGGCTGTGGGTTTGTCATAGATAGCTCTTATTATTTTGAGATACGTCCCATCAATACCTAATTTACTGAGAGTTTTTAGCATGAAGTGTTGTTGAATTTTGTCAAAGGCCTTTTCTGCATCTATTGAGATAATCATGTGATTTTTGTCTTTGGTTCTGTTTATATGCTGGATTACATTTATTGATTTGCGTATGTTGAACCAGCCTTGCATCCCAGGGATGAAGCCCACTTGATCATGGTGTATAAGCTTTTTGATGTGCTGCTGGATTCGGTTTGCCAGTACTTTATTGAGGATTTTTGCATCAATGTTCATCAAGGATATTGGTCTAAAATTCTCTTTTTTGGTTGTGTCTCTGCCAGGCTTTGGTATCAGGATGATGCTGGCCTCATAAAATGAGTTAGGGAGGATTCCCTCTTTTTCTATTGATTGGAATAATTTCAGAAGGAATGGTACCAGCTCCTCTTTGTACCTCTGGTAGAATTCGGCTGTGAATCCATCTGGTCCTGGACTTTTTTTGGTTGGTAAGCTACTGATTATTGCCTCAATTTCAGAGCCTGTTATTGGTCTATTCAGAGATTCAACTTCTTCCTGGTTTTGACTTGGGAGGATGTATGTGTCAAGGAATTTATTCATTTCTTCTAGATTTTCTAGTTTATTTGCATAGAGGTGTTTATAGTATTCTCTGATGGTAGTTTGTATTTCTGTCGGATCGGTGGTGATATCCCCTTTATCATTTTTTATTGTGTCTATTTGATTCTTTTCTCTTTTCTTCCTTATTAGTCTTGCTAGTGGTCTATCAATTTTGCTGATCTTTTCAAAAAACCAACTCCTGGATTCATTAATTTTTTGAAGGGTTTTTTGTGTCTCTATTTCCTTCAGTTCTGCTCTGATCTTAGTTATTTCTTGCCTTCTGCTAGCTTTTGAATGTGTTTGCTCTTGCTTTTCTAGTTCTTTTAATTGTGATGTTAGGATGTCAATTTTAGATCTTTCCTGCTTTCTCTTGTGGGCATTTAGTGCTATAAATTTCCCTCTACACACTGCTTTGAATGTGTCCCAGAGATTCTGGTATGTTGTGTCTTTGTTCTCATTGGTTTCAAAGAATATCTTTATTTCTGCCTTCATTTCATTATTTACCCAGTAGTCATTCAGGAGCAGGTTGTTCAGTTTCCATGCAGTTGAGTGGTTTTGACTGAGTTTCTTAATCCTGAGTTCTAGTTTGATTGCACTGTGGTCTGAGAGACAGTTTGTTATAATTTCTGGTCTTTTGCATTTGCTGAGGAGTCCTTTACTTCCAACTATGTGGTCAGTTTTGGAGTAGGTGTGGTGTGGTGCTGAAAAGAATGTATATTCTGTTGATTTGGGGTGGAGAGTTCTGTAGATGTCTATTAGGTCTGCTTGCTGCAGAGCTGAGTTCAATTCCTGGGTATCCTTGTTAACTTTCTGTCTCGTTGATCTGCCTAATGTTGACACTGGGGTGTTACAGTCTCCCATTATTATTGTGTGGGAGTCTAAGTCTCTTTGTAGGTCACTCAGGACTTGCTTTATGAATCTGGGTGCTCCTGTATTGGGTGCATATATATTTAGGATAGTTAGCTCTTCTTGTTGAATTGATCCCTTTACCATTATGTAATGGCCTTCTTTGTCTCTTTTGATCTTTGTTGGTTTAAAGTCTGTTTTATCAGAGACTAGGACTGCAACCCCTGCCTTTTTTGGCTTTCCATTTGCTTGATAGATCTTCCTCCATCCCTTTATTTTGAGCCTATGTGTGTCTCTGCACGTGAGATGGGTTTCCTGAATATAACACACTGATGGGTCTTGACTCTTTATCCAATTTGCCAGTCTGTGTCTTTTAATTGGAGCATTTAGCCCATTTACATTTAAAGTTAATATTGTTATGTGTGAATTTGATCCTGTCATTACGACATTAGCTGGTTATTTTACTCGTTAGTTGATGCAGTTTCTTCCTAGCCTTTACGGTCTTTAAAATTTGGCATGTTTTTGCAGTGGCTGGTACTGGTTGTTCCTTTCCATGTTTAGTGCTTCCTTCAGGAGCTCTTTTAGGGCAGGCCTGGTGGTGACAAAATCTCTCAGCATTTGCTTGTCTGTAAAGGATTTTATTTCTCCTTCACTCATGAAGCTTAGTTTGGCTGGATATGAAATTCTGGGTTGAAAATTCTTTTCTTTAACAATGTTGAATATTGGTCCCCACTCTCTTCTGGCTTGTGGAGTTTCTGCTGAGAGATCAGCTGTTAGTCTGATGGGCTTCCCTTTGTGGGTAACCCAACCTTTCTCTCTGGCCGCCCTTAACATCAACATTTTTTCCTTCATTTCCACTGGTGAATCTGACAATTATATGTCTTGGGGTTGCTCTTTTCGAGGAGTATCTTTGTGGTGTTCTCTGTATTTCCTGAATCTGAATGTTGGCCTGCCTTGCTAGATTGGGGAAGTTCTCCTGGATAATATCTTGCAGAGTGTTTTCCAGCTTGGTTCCATTCTCCCTGTCATTTTCAGGTACACCAATCAGACGTAGATTTGGTCTTTTCACATAGGCCCATATTTCTTGGAGGCCTTGTTCATTTCTTTTTATTCTTTTTTCTCTAAACTTCTCTTCTCACCTCATTTCATTCATTTCATCTTCCATCACTGATACCCTTTCTTCCAGTTGATCGCATCGGCTACTGAGGCTTCTGCATTCTTCATGTAGCTCTCGTGCCTTGGTTTTCAGCTCCATCAGGTCCTTTAAGGACTTCTCTGCATTGGTTATTCTAGTTATCCATTCGCCTAATTTTTTTTCAAAGCTTTTAACTTCTTTGCCATTGGTTCGAATTTCCTCCTGTAGCTTGGAGTAGTTTGATCGTCTGAAGCCTTCTTCTCTCAACTTATCAAAGTCATTCTCCGTCCAGCTTTGTTCTGTTGCTGATGAGGAGCTGTGTTCCTTTGGAGGAGGAGAGGCGCTCTGATTTTTAGAGTTTCCAGTTTTTCTGCTCTGTTTTTTTCCCATTTTTGTGGTTTTATCTACCTTTGGTCTTTGATGATGGTGACGTACAGATGGGTTTTTGGTGTGGATGTCCTTTCTGTTTGTTAGCTTTCCTTCTAACAGACAGGACCCTCAGCTGCAGATCTGTTGGAATTTGCTAGAGGTCCACTCCAGACGCTGTTTGCCTGGGTATCAGCAGCAGTGGCTGTAGAACAGTGTATATTGGTGAACCGCAAATGCTGCCACCTGATCGTTCCTCTGGAAGTTTTGTCTCAGAGGAGTACCCAGCCGTATGAGGTGTCAGTCCGTCCCTACTGGGGGCTGCCTCCCAGTTAGGCTACTCAGGGGTCAGGGACCCACTTGAGGAGGCAGTCTGCCCGTTTTCAGATCTCAAGCTGCATGCTGGGAGAACCACTACTCTCTTCAAAGCTGTTAGACAGGGACATTTAAGTCTGCAGAGGTTACTGCTGTCTTTTTGTTTGTCTGTGCCCTGTCCCCAGAGGTGGAGCCTACAGAGGCAGGAAGGCCTCCTTGAGCTGTGGTGGACTCCACCCAGTTCGAGCTTCCTGGCTGCTTTGTTTACCTAATCAAGCCTGGGCAATGGCAGGCGCCCCTCCCCCAGCCTCACTGCCGCCTTGCAGTTTGATCTCGGACTGCTGTGCTAGCAATGAGCGAGGTTCTGTGGGCGTAGGACCCTCCAAGCCAGGTGTGGGATATAATCTCCTGGTGTGCTGTTTTTTAAGCCCATTGGAAAAGCGCAGTATAAGGTTGGGAGTGACCCAATTTTCCAGGTGCCATCTGTCACCCCTTTCTTTGACTAGGAAAGGGAATTCCCTGACCCCTTGTGCTTCCTGGGTGAGGTGATGCCTTGCCCTGCTTCGGCTCTCACACGGTGCGCTGCACCCATGTCCTGAGCCTACTGTCTGACACTCCCCAGTGAGATGAACCCAGTACCTCAGTTGGAAATGCAGAAATCCACCCATCTTCTGCGTCGCTCACGCTGGGAGCTGTAGACCGGAGCTGTTCCTATTCAGCCATCTTGGCTCCTCCAAACTCTACCTTCTTAAATGGAGTGACTTCAACAGGCACTTCTTTTTTCCAAGTTTCAGAGGTGTCCTGCAGCCCCCCTATCTGGGAGGGTGGCTTATGGGTATCCTGAGTAGTTTGGCTTCCCAGGGCTATGATTTCTTTTTAATGGAAAATTATAAGTGTTGGTGAGGATATAGAGAGACTGAAAGCCTCATACATTGCCGATGGGAGGGAAAAATGATGCAGCCTCTGATGATTCCTCAACAAATTAGACATATGATTAAGACCCAGCAATTCCACTCCTAGTTCTATACTCAAAGGACTTGAAAGCAAATACTCAAATAGGTACTTGTACATGAATATTCATAGCAACACTATTCACAACAGCCAAAAGGTAGGAATAACTCAAATGTTCACCAACAGGGAAGTGGATAAACAAAATGTGATAAATATATGTAATAGAATATTATTCAGCCATGAAAATATTATTCAGCCATGAAAATATTATTCAGCCATGAAAAAGGAACAAAATGTGATAAATATATGTAATAGAATATTATTCAGCCATGAAAATATTATTCAGCCATGAAAAAGGAATGATGTACTGACACATACTACAAATGGGTGAACCTCAAAAATATTATGCTGAGTGAAAGAATCCACATATTGTACAATTCTGTTTATATGAAATATCTAGAATAGATGAATCCACAGAGACAGCAAATTGTGTGGTGCCATTAGAGGGAGGGATGGGGACTGACAGCCAAAAGGTAAGGGGTTTTCTTTTGGGCAAATAAAAATTTTGGAACTAGAGGTGGTGATTACACCTTGAATGTAATTACATTTTGAATGTTCTGTACTAAATACTACTTAATTGTACACTTAATGGTTAATTTTATCTTTTTGTAATTTCACTTTAATTTTTAAAAAATCTGGGTCTGGCAAGGTGGCTCACACGTGTAATCCCAGCACTTTGGGAGGCCAAGGTGGGCAGATCACTTGAGGTCAGGAGTTTGAGACCAGCCTAGGCAACATGGTGAAACCCTGTCTCTACTAAAAATGCAAAAATTAGCAGGGCATGGTGGCACACGTTTGTGGTCCCAGTTACTCTGGGGGCTGAGGCACAAGAATCACTTGAACCCGGCAGGTGGAGGATGCAGTGAGCCAGGATCGTGCCATGGCACTCTAGCCTGGGAGACAGGGCAAGACTCTGTCTCAAAAACATTCATTTCCACAGTCCTTCTCCAGATTTTGTTTTTATATGTAATCAAATTCTTTTGGTTTGACTTTTGACCCTCCCCTAGGTGTCCGCTGAGATCTATACTAAGTAAGAGTCCAGTGACATGGAAGGTAGAATCGGGAGGGCAATAAGCTTTCTCCAGGAAGACAGGAAGAGCCATGTCAAGCCCCAGGAGTGGCAGCTGCAGTTCAGCCCTCGAGGGCTACCTGAGCAAGCCCTTGGCAAGCCACTCCACCCCCTGCGTACAAAAGCAGTCACACAGCTAAAGTGGGCTTCTTCCTAGGGAAAGATCCTGCTGCTGGGAAAAGTTAGATTTTCTTCATTTCATTTCACTAATCATGATTTCTTTATATTACTTTTTTCTAGTTATGAAATTCATGTTCTTTGCTAAAAGCTTAGAAAATACCTAAAAATATGAAGAAAATTAAAAATCACTCAAAATCTCATCACCGAGAGACAACCCTGAGATAATATAACCACTGTTGACATTTGGATGTAGAACATAACCCTGCCTGCATCACCCCGATGCTGCTCATCCGGGGGTGTGCTGGTAAGCCAGCTCTGTGAAGGAAAAGTCCTGGTCTGGAATATTTGCTGAGTTCTGGGAAGCAGATACTCCCAGCACAGCTAATGTCAAGGTACTGACCTGAGGCCACTGGACATGGGGTTGGGAAGATGTGCTCTTCCTCCCACCACAGCTGCCCTCAGCTATACCCCAGGCTCCCCCAACAACTGCCCTATCTTAGCTACCCACTCAGAGCCAGCGTGGGGTCTCTCTGTCCCTCATCCCCACATACCCATGTTCTGTCAATTCTGCCTTCAAAGTGTCCATCTGTTGGCTACTTCCATTCACTCTGCTGCCATCTTTAATCCAGATAGTGTTATCCCATCTACAACGTCCTTCCAGGTGTTCTCCTCCACTCCTGCCCCATCCAACCCATCACAACCAGTGAGGTCTTAAAATATATATTTTATGGTGCCACATTCCAATAAATGTCACCTCCCAAGAGAGGCCTTTCTTGACAACCCTTTCTCCAAACCTGGTTGGTTTCCTAAACAGCACTTAAAAATAAGGTAGCTGATAACTTTTTTTTTTTTTTTTGAGATGGAGTCTTGCTCTGTCACCAGGCTAGAGTGCAGTGGCGCGATCTTGGCTGACTGCAACCTCCACCTCCTGGCTTCAAGTGATTCTCCTGCCTCAGCCTCCCGAGTAGCTGGGACTACAGGTGTGCAGCACCACGCCCAACTAATTTTTGTATTTTTACTAGAGACGGGGTGTCACGGTGTTAGCCAGGATGGCCTCATCTCCTGATCCGCCTGCCTCGGCCTCCCAAAGTGCTGGGATTCCAGGCGTGAGCCACTGCACCTGGCTGATAACTTTTTTTTTTTCTTCAGACAGAGTCTTGCTCTGTCGCCCAGACTGGAGTGCAGTGACACGATCTCAGCTCACTGCAAGCTCAGCCTCCTGGGTTCATGCCATTCTCCTGCCTCAGCCTCCTGAGTAGCTGGGACTACAGGCGCCCGCTGCCACGCCCGGCTAATTTTTTGTATTTTTAGTTGAGACGGCATTTCACCGTGTTAGCTAGGGTGGTCTCAATCTCCTGACCTCGTGATCTGCCCGCCTCGGCCTCCCAAAGTGCTGGGATTACAGGCCTGAGCCACCACAACCGGCCAGAAGTTACATTCTTTATTTTTTCAGAGACATGCTCTTGCTCTGTTGCCCAGAGCAAGAACTGTATATTCCATATATTATTATATATTCGACAAAATTGGGATCATACTATGTATAAAGTTTTGTAATCTACTTTTAAATTTTATATTTTACTGTATGCTTTACTACATATCCTTATTTTTTTAAAGAATTTGATTTTTTTAATACCTGCATAATACTACCAAGATGTGCTGTGCTGCGACTCATTGAAGCAGTTTTCTGATAATGGACATTTGGACTCTTTTGGGATTTCGTCTGCTATAATGACTTTTTGTTTTGTTTCCAATTATGTAATCTAAAGGCTTTTCTTCTAATTCTTACAGTAAGAGCCCAGTGGATGTCTTGCAGATATTCAGAGTTGGCAGAGTGAATGAAACCACGGAGTTTTTGAGCAAACTTGGCAATGTGAGGCCCTTGTTGCATGGTTCTCCTGTACGAAACATCGTGAGAATCTTGTGTCCGTAAGAGTAGCCATCTTTATGTTTCAAAAATTTCAGCCTCACAAATGTGAAGTGTTTTACTTTTTTTTTCCTACTTTTTTCTATATTACATGGGTGTTTTCAGTTAAAATCAACTAGCTTACTGCATTCTGGAGAAAATTACACAGTTTATAATTAAGTGTGTAATTTAAATTACATATTTATGGCTGGGCATGGTGGGTCACACCTGTAATCCTAGCACTTTGGGAGGCTGAGGCAAAAGGATCGCTTGAGGCCAGGGGTTCAAGACCATCCTGGAAAACCTAGCAAGACCTCAACTCTATTTTGAAAAATTATGTATTTATTATTTTTAAAATGTAGTACATAGGTATGAATTGCTTCTTGAAGACTGTATCATATGAAGAAAAGTGATTCTATATTCATGACTCTTCCACATGTATCTAATCTAGGGGTAGCCCAATATTTAAAGAGTCCAGAAATTAGAGTGCGCACCAGACAACATGAGTTGTTTATTTGAAACATAACTCTAAGATTCGGTTTGCTTTGAATTACTACTTAATGTTAGGGCTGAAACTGAAGTCACAGGAGCAGGAGAAAATATTATTAAATGTAGATCCGTTAATTAAGTACTTAGAAGAAACTTAAAAAGAAACATACAAGATTCACCTGGGGAAAAAAGGAAAAAACAAAAAACCATTAAACTGCTACTGAGGGACCCAAAAGACAACTTGTATGAATCAGAAGGATGCCAGTTTTTCTTGGATTAGTCTAGAGATTTAGTGCAATCATGATAAAATTACCAATAAGATTTTTTTAAAGAAGTGAAAATCTGATTCTACAACACATATTTTTTTAATTTTGAAATTACCAGAATAATTCTAGAAAAGAAGCATAATGAGGGTGACATTAATATTAAACACAAATGAACTCAAAAACACAGAAGATTTAGAATATGATACAAGTAGATCTTATCTCTGTGGAAGAAATACAAGTTCTTCAATATTATCTATAGAGATAAATGGGTAACCACAAGGAAAAAATATAAAGTTGGACCCTTACCTCATTTCTCATACTTAAACTCCAGATAGAGCAAATATTTAAATATTTAAATTCAAACCATAAAAGTATACTAAATGAAAAATGGGAGAATCTTTTTAAAATAATCTTTAAGTAGGGATGAGCTTTCTAAGTAGGACCAAAACCCAAAAGCTATTTTACAAAATTCATTCAATCTCCTAATATGAAATTCAAACAGTAGGTGTTTATATAATAAAAGGCAGGGGCCGGGGGCGGTGGCTTACGCCTGTAATCCCAGCACTTTGGGAGGCCAAGGTGGGCGGATCACGAGGTCAGGAGATCCAGACCATCCTGACTAACACGGTGAAATCCCGTCTCTACTAAAAATACAAAAGAAAAATTAGCCGAGCGTGGTGGCGGGCGCCTGTAGTCCCAGCTACTCTGAGAGGCTGAGGCAGAAGAATGGCGTGAACCTGGGAAGCAGGATTGCAGTGAGCCGAGATTGCGTCACTGCACTCGAGCCCGGGCGACAGAGCGAGACTCCGGCTCAAAAAAAGAAAGAAAAAAAAGGCAGAAATCTCCCTTTACTTGTGTTCCCAGAAACGCCTATGGCTTCACCCTGATTGCAGAGTTCTCTGAATGCCAGAAGTTCAGTAGGAAGCTGCCAAAGTTCTGAGCGAGGGAGAGATGCAGTTAGCGTTGGGCGTACACCTTATCCTGCCCTTCTCTTTTCAGAGGGTTGCTTTTACCCAAAGTAGTGGAAGATCGTGGTGTGCAAAGAACAGACGTCAGCAACCTTGGAAGTGGGATTTATTTCAGTGATTTGCTCAGGTATGTTTGAGCCTTAATCACAGAATCGTTACTACTGGCTGTGTGTTTTCTTCTGTCTTTCCTTGGTGAGGGAGTTTCTCAACCAAAACACAGATTTATCTATTATATATGACCTCGATATGCCTGGAATACTATTTCATCTTCAGCATCCTTGATAATGTATAAATCTGCTCTTGGGTCAGACATGGTGGCTCAGGCCTGTAATCCCAGCTCTTTGGGAGGCCGAGGCGGGCGGATCACCTGAGGTCAGGAATTCGAGACCAGCCTAGCCAAGATGGTGAAACCCCGTCTTTACTAAAAGTACAAAAATTAGCTGGGCATGGTTGGGGGTGGGTGCCTGTAATCCCAGCTACTGGAGAGGCTGCAGCAGGAGAATCACTTGAACCCAGGAGGCAGAGGTTGCAGTGAGCTGATACTGCGCCATTGCACTCCAGCCTGGGTGACAAGAGCGAAACTCCATCTCAAAAAAAAAAAAAAAAAAAAAAAGGAAGGGTGTGATATATTTACAATTTCCCTGGAAGTAAGCTCACCTAGCAGATGGTCCAATCATAAAACAGGGAGGCATTTCTGCTGGGTCCTGCATGGGCCCAGCTCCTGTGTAGGCCCAGCTCCTGTGCTTTTAGGTGATTAACTTTAGCAGGGACGTGACGTGGACAGTGTGGAAGAGGGAACAGCTGGCAGGTCCACTGGACTACTTTCCTTAAATACCAGGTGTTTTCACGAGGCCTCTGGCAGGTGCTAGATTGTGTGTATGTAGTCAGCGTCTAACTCTAGTGAAGATATTTTAGTTGTTTTTGCAGATGGGGCCATATGTTTGAGTATCGCCTCTGAGGGTGACACATGGCTATGGTGTTTTGAAAATTTAATGTTTGCTGGGGTTAGGGGCACATTCAAGATGAATATAGATCTAAGGGGTAAATTATTGCTCTTGACATCTAAGATATCCACCTGCAGGATGGGAATAGGCAATGAAGAGGTGATTATTGAACAGTTAACAATGCTGGCTCTATGTATGGCCAAACTGTATGTATAGAAGTCTGGGGTTCATTTGAGAGGCTGCCACTTAATATTATCGGGTTATCCTCCTGCGTGAGTTGGTAAATGTTTCCTCCTAAATACCTACATATTTCCCTAGGAATATGCTGCACAAGAAAACAGTCTTCACAGAAGATATTATCTATGGGTAAAGTCTGATCAGAACTATTGCTAACCCAAGCCTTCAGGTCTCACAGAATGTATTTGACATCTTGTGACTATAATGTTCTCATATCATAATATATGGGATTCATGTGTTGTTATATAAATACCATATATGCCAGGTGCAGTGGCTCACACCTGTAATCCCAGCACTTTTGGAGGCCAAGGCGGGAGGATCACTTGAGCCCAGGAGTTCGAGGCTGCAGTGAGCTGTGATAATACCACTACACACCAACCTGGGCAACAGAGCAAGATCCTGTCTCTAAACAAACAAACAAACAAATCTTAGCTTAGGAGTCCCTCCATCTAAGCTTTTCCTGCCTTCCCCCAGGAAAGACCCATGGCTTCATTTTCCCATGGCAACCTGGACATATTTGTCTTATAACTCTTAATATACTGTGTGTAAAGATAGAGGTCTAGCTCATAATCCCCAGTATTTAAGTGTGGAAGTAACAGAAAAGGATAGTTGATGGTAAAATAAAGAGAAAATTGTGGTGCCGAAACCAAGGATGAAGACGGTGCCCAGCTAGGACGACTTACGTCCTCCTCATTGCCAGATTAAATGGCAATGTTTCCAAGACTTCAATTTATGTGACCATTTGATGGTTTTCTCCTTTTCAAAACATCTATACTGACCTATTTGTCACCATAACCCTATACTACTTAGATAGCATACTGTTGAATTTTGCTGCTTTATCCAATCTGAGAGTTTCTGAGCTTTGTATTGTTTAGGTCATTTTGTTTTAATACAGTTACTGAGCTGGTTGGATTTATATCTACCACCTTGCTAGTTGTTTTCTATTTGTACTATTTGTTCCTTGTTCCTTTCCCTCTCTTTTCCTGCTTTCTCTTGTATTGTTTTTTAAATGATTCCACTGTATCTCCATTATTGGCTTATTAATTCTATTTTTTTTTATTTGAGACAGAGTCTCACTCTCACCCAGGCTGGAATGCAGTGGTGTGATTTTGGCTCACCGCAACCTCTGCCTCCCAGTTCGAGCAATTCTCCTGCCCCAACCTCCCAAGTAGCTGGGAATACAGGCACACGCCACCACACCCAGCTAATTTTTGTATTTTTAGTACAGATGGGGTTTCACCCTGTTGGCCAGGCTGGTCTCAAACCCCTAAACTCAAGTGATCCTCTTGCCTCTGACCCCCAAAGTGCTGGGATTACAGACGTGAGCCACCGTGCCCGGCCAATTCTCTCTCTCTTAAAAAGTTTTGGTTGTTGGCCGGGTGTGGTAGCTCATGCCTGTAATCCCAACACTTTGGGAGGCAGAGATAGATGGATCACTTGAGCCCAGGAGTTCAAGACCAGCTTGGGCAACATGGTGAAACCCCAGATCTACAAAAAATACAAAAATTAGCTGGGTGTGGTGATGCATGCCTGTAGTCCCAGCTACTTGAGGGGCTGAGGTGGGAGGATCGCTTGAGCCCGAGAGGTGGAGGCTGCAATGAGCCATAATGGCACCACTGCACAGCCTGGGCAACAAAGTGAGACTCTTTCTCAAAAAAATGAAAAGATTAAAGTTTTGATTGTTGCTCTAAAGCCACATGTTAAGTATATGTTAAATATGGTAGCCACTAATTACATGTGGATATTTACATTTAAATATAAAATAAAATGTTTTATGTGGCCAGTGGCTATTTTATTACTTAGTGCATATGTAGAGCATTTTTATCATCGTAGAAAGTTACATTGGTCAGCACTGCTTTAGGGTTTACTACTATATACGTCTTTAACTTACCACATACAGCCTACAATATTATACTACTTCATATATAAGAACCTTACAACCAGAATACATTACATTACAACCAGTACATGTTCATTTCTTTTTTCCCATATCCTTTGTGATATTGTTGTAGTGTATTTTATTTGTTCTTATACTATAAATCCTACAATGTGCTGTTATGTATTCAATTATCTTTTTTTTAAGTTCTGGGATGCATGTGCAGGACATGCAGGTTTGTTACATAGGCAAATGTGTGCCATGGTGGTTTGCCGCACCTACCAACCCATCATCTAGGTATTAAGCCACACATGCATGAGCTATTTATCCTGATGCTGTCCCTCCCCCTGCCTCCCCTACAGGCCCCAGTGTGTGATATTCCACTCCCTGTGTCCATGTGTTCTCATTGTTCAGCTCCCACTTATAAGTAAGAACATCCTGTGTTTAGTTTTCTGTTCCTGTGTTAGTTTGTGAGGATAATGGCTTCCAGCTTCATTCATGTCCCTGTAAAGGACATGGTCTCATTCCTTTTTATGGCTGCATCGTGTTCCATGGTACATACGTACCATATTTTCTTTATCCAGTCAATCATTGATGGGCATTTGGATTGATTCCATGTCTTGCTATTGTGAATAATGCTGCAATGAACATGCATATGCATATATCTTTTTTTTTTTTTTTTTTTTGAGACGGAGTCTCGCTCTGTCGCCCAGGTTGGAGTGCAGTGGCGCATATATCTTTATAATGGAATGATTTATATTCCTTTGGGTATATACCCAGTAATGGGATTGGTGGGTCAAATGGTATTTCTGTTCTAGGTCTTTGGGGAAGACCACACTGTCTTCCACAATGGTTGAACTAATTTACATTCCCACCAACAGAGTAAAAGCATTTCTGTTTCTCCACAGTCTTGCCAGCATCTGTTGTTTCTTGATTTTTTAATAATTGCCATTTTGACTGGCATGAGATGGTATCTCACCGTCGTTTTGATTTGCATTTCTCTAATGATCAGTGATGTTTAGCTTTTTTTCATATGTTTTTTGGCCACATAAATGTCTTCTTTTGAGAAGTGTCTGTTCATGTCCTTTGCTTACTTTTTAATGGGATTGTGAGGTTGTGTTTAACGGGGTTTAATGGGGTTGTCTTTTTTTTCTCGTAAATTTGTTTAAGTTCCTTGTAGATTCTGGATATTAGACCTTTGTCAGATGGATAGATTGCAAAAATTTTCTCTCATTCTGTAGGTTGTCTGGTCACTCTGTTGATAGTTTCTTTTGCTGTGCAGAAGCTCTTTAGTTTAATTAGATCCCATTTGTCAATTTTTGCTTTTGCTGCAGTTGCTTTTGATGTTTTCATCATGAAATCTTTGACCATGCCTATGTCCTGAATGGTATTGCCTAGGTTTTCTTCTAGAGTTTTTACAGTTTTTGGTTTTATATTTTAGTCTTTAATCCATGTCAAGTTAATTTTTGTGTAAGTTTAAGGGAGGGGTCCAGTTTCAATTTTCTGCATATGGCTAGCCAGTTTTCCCAGCACCGTTCATTAAATAGGGAATCCTTTCCCCATTGCTTGTTTTAGCCAGATTTGTTGAAGATCAGACAGTTGTAGATGTGTGGTCTTATTTCTGAGATCTCTATTCTGTTCCATTGGTCTATGTGTCTGTTTTTGTATCAGTACCATGCTGTTTTGATTATTGTAGCCCTGTAGTGTAGTGTGAAGTCTGGTAGTGTGATGCCTCCAGCTTTGTTCTTTTTGCTTAGGATTGTCTTGGCTTTACAGGCTCTTTTTTGGTTCCATATGAATTTTAAACTAGTATTTTCTAATTCTGTGAAGAATGTCAATGGTAGTTTAACGGGAATAGCACTGAAGCTATAAATTACTTTGGGCAGTATGGCCATTTTCACGATATTGATTCTTCCTATCCATGAGCGTGGAATGTTCTTCCATTTGTTTGTGTCCTCTCTGATTTCCTTGAGCAGTGGTTTATAGTTCTCCTTGAAGAGGTCCTTCACTTTCCTTGTTAGCTGTATTCCTATGTATTTTATCCTCTTTGTAGCAATTGTGAATGGGAGTTCACTCATGATTTGGCTCTCTGCTTGTCTGTTGTTGGTGTATAGGAATGCTTGTGACTTTCGCACATTGATTTTGTATCCTGAGATTTTGCTGAAGTTGCTTATCAGCTTAAGAAGCTTTTGGGCTGAGACGATGGGGTTTTCTAGATATAGGATCTTGTCATCTGCAAACAGAGGTAGTTTGACTTCCTCTCTTCCTATTTGAATAACCTTTATTTCTTTATCTTGCCTGATTGCCATAGCCAGAACTTCCAATGCTATATTGAATAGGAGTGGTGAGAGAAGGCATCCTTGTCTTGTGCTGGTTTTCAAGGGGAGTGCTTCCAGCTTTTGCCCATTCAGTATGATGTTGGCTGTGGGTTTGTCATTAGTGGCTCTTATTATTTTGAGATATGTTCCATCAATACCTAGTTTACTGAGAGTTTTTAACATAAAGGGATGTTGAATTGTATCAAAGGCTTTTTCTGTGCCTATTGAGATAATCATGTGGCTTCTGTCTTTAGTTCTGTTTATGCAATGATCAAATATCTTTTAAAGCAATTAAAAATAAGGGGAAATGTCTTCAACATTTATTCTCATTTGTGCCGTTTCTGGTGCTCTTCATTTCTTTGTATAGATAAAAAGAAATCTTCCTTCTGCTTGAAGAGTTTTCTTTGTTTTTTTTTTTTTCTAGTGCAAGTGTGCTAGCAAGGAGTGCATTCCTCTTTTATCTAACAAAATCTTTCACCTTCATTTTTGAAAGATATTTTTTGCTGAATATGGGATTCTAGGTGACAGTTTATTTGTTTTCCTTTCAGCATTTTAAATATGTTACTTCATTGTCTTCTGGCTTACATGGTTTCTGACCAGAAGTCAGCTCTAATTCTTGTGGTGTTCTTCTATATGTGAAGGTATGTTTTTTCTCAAGCTACCTTCAAGATTCTCTTTACCTTTGGTTTTCAGTAGTTTGGCTATGATATGTTTATGTTATTTTTTTAAATTATTGCTTGTTTTGCTTGGAGTTCTTTGAGTTTGGATTGTCTCACATTCATTTTGGGACAGTCTTGACCCTTATCTATTGAAATATTTCTTCTCCCTCATTCTCTCTGTCTCTTTCTCCTTCTGAGACTTCAATACATATGCGTTAGACCATATTTGATATTGCACCACAGCTTTTGGAGCTCACTTTTATTCCTTGTTGCATTTTATTTTGGATAATTTCTATTGACCTATCTTCAAGCTCATTCATTCTTTTCTCAGCTATTGTCAGTCAGCTGATAGGCTTGTCAAATTCTTCAACTCTGATAATGTGTTTGTTTCTATCATTTTTTGGACGGCCGCCCCGTCTGGGAAGAAGTGAGGAGCCTCTCTGCCCGGCTGCCCCGTCTGGGAAGTGAGCGCCTCTGCCCGGCCACCCCGTCTGGGAAGTGGGGAGCGCCTCTGCCCGGCCACCCCGTCTGGGAAGAAGTGAGGAGCGCCTCTGCCTGTCCGCACCGTTTGGGATGTGAGGAGCGCCTCTGCCCGGCCGCCCATCGTCTGGGATGTGAGGAGTGCTTCTGCCCGGCCGCCCCATCTGGGAAGAAGTGAGGAGCATCTCTGCCTGGCCGCCCGGTCTGGGAAGTGAGGAGCGCCTCTGCCCGGCTGCCCCGTCTGGGAAGAAGTGAGGAGCGCCTCTGCCCGGCCGCCCCGTCTGGGAGGTGAGGAGCACCTCTGCCCGGCCGCCCAGTCTGGGAAGTGAGGAGCGCCTCTGCCCGGCCGCCCATCGTCTGGGAAGTGAGGAGCGCCTCTGCCCGGCCGCCCCGTCTGGGAAGTGAGGAGCGCCTCTGCCCGGCCGCCCCGTCTGGGAAGAAATGAGGAGCGTCTCTGCCTGGCCGCCCTGTCTGGGAAGAAATGAGGAGCGTCCCTGCCCGGCCGCCCCGTCTGGGAAGAAATGAGGAGCGTCTCTGCCCGGCCACCCCGTCTGGGAAGTGAGGAGAGCCTCTGCCCGGCCACCCCGTCTGGGAAGAAGTGAGGAGGGCCTCTGCCCGGCCGCCCATCGTCTGGGATGTGAGGAGCCCCTCTGCACGGCCACCCCGTCTGGGAAGAAATGAGGAGCGCCTCTGCCCGGCCGCCCCGTCTGGGAAGTGAGGAGCGTCTCTGCCCCGCCACCCCGTCTGTGAAGAAGTGAGGAGCGCCTCTGCCTGGCCGCCCTGTCTGGGAAGTGAGAAGCGCCTCTGCCCGGCCGCCCACCGTCTGGGAAGTGAGGAGCGCCTCTGCCCAGCCGCCCAGCGTCTGGGATGTGAGGAGCGCCTCTGCCCGGCTGCCCCATCTGGGATGTGGGGAGTGCCTCTGCCCGGCTGCCCAGCGTCTGGGATGTGAGGAGTGCGTCTGCCCTGCTGCCCCATCTGGGATGTGGGGAGTGCCTCTGCCCGGCCACCCCTCATCTGGGATATGAGGAGCGCCTCTGCCTGGCCACCCCGTCTGGGATGTGGGGAGCGCCTCTGCCCGGCCGCCCCTCATCTGGGATATGAGGAGCGCCTCTGCCCGGCTGCCCCGTCTGGGAAGTCTACCACAGAGGCCAGATGCAATGTGGGGGCTGGACGTGGTGGCTCACGCCTGTAGTCCCAGCACTCTGGGAGGCCAAGGCGGGTTGATCACTTGACGCTAGGAGTTCGAGACCAGCCTGGCCAACATGGCGAAACATATGAAAAATACAACAGACAGACCAACCAACCCAGCGACAACAAAACAAGTCTACCCTGGAGTCATACTCTAATTTTTTCTATTTTCCTCCCTTTCTGATCCTTTATCCCACTTTCTTTTTCTTCCTCTTCCTTCTCCTTCTTCTTTGTCAAATAGAGGACTCAGTTATTATCATTGATCCATACAAAGTCCCTCTCTCATTTATTTTCTTTAATTCCCACTCCCCATTTCTATTCCCCGTCTTCCCATGTGCAACCTTCCTAATATGTTTGATATGCATCTTTTTGTTTGTATGTATTTTTAGAAAATGTTTATTGTTTTGTGTGAAAAAAATTAATAAAAAATAAAATTAAATTAAAAAATAAAGGCAAAAAAGTCATTTAAAAATATAATTCAATCTCTCTAATGAAAGGTTCCATCTATTCATATGTATTCCTCACCTTTTCTGTGTGTCTTTTCATATATTAATCGTAGTTCTGTCTGTTGCAGTGTCATGGTCATCTCTGAATCTGCCTGTCAATTGTTTTATCTTGACATTGGGTCATTTTTTCCTTGCTTTTTAAAAATGTGTATATTTTGGAATTTGTGATTAAATGTTGGACATTGTGTGTAAAAGAAGAAGAGAGAGTCAAATAAATGGCATTTATGCCCAGAGGTGGCAATTCCTGTTCTTTCAGGTTAGTGTAGGGGTTGAAGAGTTGAGTTTGAGTTCTCCTGTTGTTATCATTACTCTCGGTCTCAAATTCCTCCAGTGGTGGACTGCCACTACCTGTGCCTCGTGGGTTCTGCATCCGGAACAATTCTCACTGAGGTTCATTCTCTGCCCCCAGCTTTCAGCAGACCCTGCACACTGTCTGACAGAGGTGATGACAGCAACTCTTCCCCTCCCCCAGTGCTAGGCTGCTGTTGCTTGATGTGCTGTACTAGGCTTCTGGTGGGGCAGGGGCGTTCTTCCGGTTCAGCCTCTGTCTTAGGCAGGGCCTGCAGTCCTGGACCTTAGGGTGGGTACTTCTTAGCACTTCTGTTCATTCTCCTACCTTACTGGCAGCCAAATTCTGCCTTGTGTCTGTTAAGTTGTTTGGGGGAGAGTCTCCTGCCTTTCCTCCAGTTGTAGCAACTCCTGCTTTGTACTAGTGCAGGGTTCTAGGCCTAGGAGGTTGTCATCCCCTGCCCCATGGGGAGGTGGCTGTTCCTCTCTGAAACAGTGGAGCTTTACCTGGCCACGGGGCTAGTAAAGGAGGCTTCTGATCCTTGGTTTGCTTCTGCCCCTTCCCCGCAGCTCTGGAAGTGGGAGTTTGCTGCCCTTCCCCCAGCAGCTGGAGGCTTTTGCTTCATGTGGGGAAAGGATCCAGGGAAGTGGCCCCAGCACCTCCCACACACCTGCTCCACTGAGAGGTGCTCCCCTCGGTCTCCTGCCCTGCTCAGCCTTTCCAGTGGGCCCAGTGGAAGGCTGTGGGGATGTGGGGAAACAACTGCGAGAGAATGCAAACTCCCCTTGGGTCAGGAGCTCCCAATTATTCTAAACCAGTAAGCTTACCCACTCTCAGCCGGGAGGAGTTCACACAGATCCTGTGTCCCATCTGTCCCCTCTTTGGAATTCAGTTTGCTTGGTTGATGAGTTCAAAACAAGGTTATGATTTTGTAGATTGCCTGGCGTGTTATAACAGAAGTGACATTTTCTGCATCCACCTATATCCTACCCAGAAACAGAACTGCAATCCCACTCTATTAAGTGGCAGTCTCTCAAATGAACCCCAGGTGTTTATACATACATTTCTTTTAAGGGTTAGCACTATTAAGTATTTAATAATCACCTCTTTATTATCTGTTTCCATCCTGTAAATGGATATCTGTGATGTCAAAAGTAATAATGTAACTTTTAAGCCTGAATTAGTCCTAATCTAAATATACAAAATTTTCATGATAATGTGGTCAACTAGAATGGCGAACATAGTTGGGGATGTTGAGAGGATCTCTGCGTAGTTATCAGAAAAGAATGTATCTAGCCCTTTTTTTTTCTGCCCTAGCTAGTCATGGGGTAGCCGCCTTGTACAGTGATTATCAACATCTCATTAAAAGAAAGCTAAAGACTTTTTATTAAAAAAATAACATGATAGGCTGGGTGTGGTAGCTCACACCTGTAATCCCAGCATTTGGGTGGAAGGGTCACTTGAGGCCTGGAGTTTGAGACCAGCCTGGGCAACATAGGGATACACCATCTGTACAAAAATATTTAAAAATCAACCAGGCATGGTGGTGCGTGCCTGTAGTCCCATCTACTTAGGAGGATGGCTTAGACCTGGGGTTTCAAGGCTACATTAAGCTATGACTGCACCACTGCCCTCCAGCCTGCGTGACAGAGCCAGATCCTATCTCTAATAAATAAATAAATAAAAATAAAAATAACATGAGAAATTACCATAGGGTAAAATAATTAAGCAAGGGCCAAGCTTAGAAAAAACTGCCCTGGTTCTACAACTGCTGGCAAAAGTGGTGTTGGGTGCCGTGGAGGTCAGGGAGCGTCTTCAAGAAAGGGCTTTGTGGAGGCCACCTGTGCAGCAGAGCCCACCCGTGCAGCAGAGCCCACTTGTGCAGGGAGCTCACACGTGAGAGCCCCCTGGGGCAGAGTCCATGAGTGCCTCTTCCCAGTTCCGCTGCCAGGGGGGCCCCTCTCCGTCTGCTTGCCACAAACATCACCCTGTTCCCACCACTGGCGAATGGCTCCAGGATTCTCTGTTAGCCCCACCCATGTGTCTTTTAGGTTTTATTACTGTTTTCTGAGGAAGAATTTGGCAGCTCGTCATTCAAGTTGCTTAAGAAGTACGTGGAGTTAGCTGGCATATAATGGGTATGCTTTCAAGTTGGAAGCTAAGTCCTATGTTTCTGTTTCAGGATGTTTTTACTGTAAGTGTTGGAAACTTACCCCCTAAGGCTAAGGTTCTTATAAAAATTACCTACATCACAGAACTCAACATCCTGGGCACTGTTGGTGTCTTTTTCATGCCCGCCACCGTAGCACCCTGGCAACAGGACAAGGCTTTGAATGAAAACCTTCAGGTTTGTAGGCATAAGATTTGAAGAAGCATTTTGGCGGCAGTGGAGGGGGAGTGGTGGAAGGCTGTGGAGGAATTTATGCCTGGGGAGAAAAACATGTAGAATAATCTTTAAGGCATAAAGTTAATTTTACTGACATTTATGCGTTTAGATACGTTATGTGTATAAAATGAAAAGAATAAAAGATACAGATATGACCAATAAGCATATTTTTATTCTGCTTAATCACTCAAAAAATGTTATATCTGTAGTGCATGTTCATCACGAAGAACTAGATAAGCATAGAGAATACAAATAAGCCAAAATAAGAAAATTAAAACCATCCTTTATCCCATTGGCCAGAGTTAATGGTTAATGCTTTGGTATATCCCTCCAAACTTCCTACTTTGTATGTGCAGCACATGTATAAAATGTGTGTGTGTACACACAGACATACGTAGAGTTTAAAATCTCTGTCAAAATGGTGAGTTATATTTTAGAAGTTCGTGTCATTCCATGAGCAAACTTTCTGTGTTTCACTGCTTGAAAGTGAAACCAGCTGTCTTGCTGACAGTTGTGGCCTTGCCAAGATTACATTCAGTTTAGAGTCTCATTGTGAAACTTAATATATGCTTAGTTATACAAATGTATTTTTCTTTTAACAGGATACAGTAGAGAAGATTTGTATAAAAGAAATAGGAACAAAACAAAGGTTAGTACCTAAAATATAAAACCTGTCAATTAATCGTTCAATGGATATTAGTTTTCTGGTTTAAATTTCCATTTAGAAATGTTTGAAATAATTTCAGATAGAAATTTAAGATCGTAGACTAAGACAACTTTCTCTTCATTTTTGGTAGCTTCTCTTTGACTATGTCTATTGAGATACCGTATGTGATTGAATTCATTTTCAGTGATACATATGAACTGAAAGAAAAGGTTAGTGCAACTTTGATTTCTTAAGAGCTCTTATTTTAACACTACTTTTATCTTATCAAAGCAGTGTATGCACACCTAATGCTAAATGACGAGTTAATGGGTACAGCACACCAACATGGCACATGTATACATATGTAACAAACCTGCACATTGTGCACATGTACCCTAAAACCTAAAGTATAATAAAAATAAATAAATAAGTAAATAAAGTGAAATAATGCTAACAAAAGCTTCTAACAAGAAGCAGCAGTCCTGCCCCTCCTTCTCCCCAGATCAGTTTCCAGAGACAGTGAATCACCTGGAATATTTGAGCTGTTTCTTAGATTTTGCCTCCAATTTTTAAATATTAATTTTTAAATATTAATTTTTAATGCTTTTTCTTGATTCACCTGTTTCAGAAATTATCTTTTATCAGCCGGGCATAGTGGCATAGTGGCCTGTAATCACAGCATTTTGGGAGGCCAAGGCACGTGGATCACGAGGTTAGGAGATCGAGACCTTCCTGGCTAACACGGTGAAACCCCGTCTCCACTAATATACAAAAAATCAGCCAGGCGTGGTGGCAGGCGCCTGTAGTCCCAGCTACTTGGGAGGCTGAGGAAGGAGGATGGCATGAACCGAGGAGGCCGAGCTTGCAGTGAGTGGAGGAGTGGAGATCACACCACTGCACTCCAGCCTGGGTGACAGAGGGAGAATCTGTCTCAAAAAAAAAAAAAAAAAAAAAGGAAAGAAATTATCTTTTGACTTCCTGTTATGGAAGTTGGACGTGTAGCTCTTGCCCCCTCCACCCACCTAACTCCCTACTTTTCCTCTTCCCTTCATTCCAAAAGACCTGTTTCACAATAGTCAGTGTTTATCATGTCAATGATGTTTACCACTGAGCCAAGAAATGTATAATATTATGTTGAGTTTTTTTGTTTGTTTTGTTTTGTTTTGTTTTTTGAGGCAGGGTCTTGCTCTGTCACCCAGACTAGAGTACAATGGTGCAGTCATGGCTCACTTCATCCTTGACCTCCTCAGCTCAAACAGTCCTCCTGCTTCAGGCTCCTGAGTAGCTAGGGCTACAGGCCTGTGCCACCACACCTGGCTAATTAAAAAAAAAAAAAAATTGTAGAGACAGGGTCTCACCATGTTGCCCAGGCTTTTCTCAAACCCCTGGGCTCAAGGGATCCTCTTTGCTTCGGCTTCCCAAAGTGCTAGAATTACAGGTGTGAGCCACCACACCCAGCCTATTTTCCTTTTTAGAATTCTGCAGGAATTTCAGACCTTCTCTTTATCTCTGGTATTCTGAAATTTCATAATAGTATGATTTTCATTCATTTTATGTAACTGGTGGTCTTTAGTTCTGAGAAACTTTGTTGTATTAAAAAAAAATGTTCCTCTCTCTTGTACCTTTCTGCAGTGCCTTTCTTTTTTTTGTTTTCATGTTTTTTGTTTTTTTTTTTTTGAGACAGGGTCTCACTCTGTCACCCAGGCTGGAGTGCAGTGGCGTGATCTCAGCCCACTGCAAACTCCGCCTCCCAGGTTCAAGTGATTCTCGTGCCTCGGCCTCCTGAGTAGCTGGAACTACAGGTGCCTGCTGCCACACCCAGCTAAATTTTCTATTTTTAGTAGAGATGGGGTTTCCCATGTTGGCCAAGCTGGTCTCGAACTCCTGATCTCAGGTGATCTGCCCACCTTGGCCTCCCAAAGTGCTGGGATTACAGGCGTGAGCCACTACATAATGGTGGAGGAGTCCTCAGTAGCAACAAGAGAGTGCCAGCCCCGTTGCATGGACACTTTTCAAGCCCCTGCTTGTATCTCATCTGACAGCATATCGTTGGCCACAGCAAGTCCTATGGCCAACTCCAGTTTCAAGGGTGGAAATATAGCTGCTGCCTCAAGGCAGGAGGAACTTCAAAAGTCACATTGCAAAGGGGCACGCAGACAGGAGTGGAGAGACTTTGTGGTCATGTTACACTCTACCGCATGCCTTTGCCTTTGTTGTTAAGCTTATTTACATTTTCAATAGCTTTTTTATATTCATGAAAATATAATATACAAATAAGGTATAATTCTAAGATTTCTGTTGAATTTTCTATTTTAGTCTTCTAGGCTTTAATTATCTGACATGCTGTCTGCTATACCCAGATAAGTCTAACTCAATGGGCAGATCTATAATCTTTGGATCCAGGGTTTGAGACTGTCTCACATTTGCCTAAATTTGACTGTGTGAATCAACTTTAGGATTGCAGAAGGGTGACTAATATGTTCATGGTCTTCTAAAACCTACATTTAGTTATTTTGGGGTTTTGTTGTTTCTTGTTTTGTTTTCTTGAGACGGAGTTCCGCTCTTGTTACCCAGGCTGGAGTGCAGTGGCGTGATCTTGGCTCACTGCAACCTCCATCTCCTGGGTTCAAGAGATTCTCCTGCCTCAACCTCCTGAGTAGTTGGTGTTACAGGCACCGACCACCACGCCCAGCACATTTTTTGTATTTTTAGTAGAGAAAGGGTTTCACCATGTTGGCCAGTCTGGTCTCGAATTCCTGACCTCAGGTGCTCCAACCGCCTCGGCCTCCCAAAGTGCTGGAATTACAAGCATGAGCCACTGCACGTGGCCTACATTTCATTATTTTGGAATTTACCATGACTTTCTTGATTCTTAATAGAGTTATGTAAGCTATGCAAGGGTTTGCTCCGTGACAGGTAAGTGCCGACTGCTAATACGGTGTTACTCCATTACTCATCTTGTCGTGGTGTTTTGTTTCACAGCGCACAGACTGCAAAGCTGTCATTAGCACCATGGAAGGCAGCTCCTTAGACAGCAGTGGATTTTCTCTCCACATCGGTTTGTCTGCTGCCTATCTGCCAAGAATGTGGGTTGAAAAACATCCAGAAAAAGAAAGCGAAGTATACTCCTTCTTACTTAGACATAGGAGATGCTATTGGAAAAATAAGTTTCAGAATAAGTTGGTTAAACTTGCAAATTATTGATTGTCCTGAAAAACTAGTATTACAAAATGAACTCTCACAACTCAAGATTCTGCAGCTAAAAATATTGACGCTATCAAGCATGCCAAACTTCTGACGTTTCACCCAAAACCCTTATGTGGATGATTTGCCTGTACAGATTGGCATTTTTACCTTAAGCTCCACCAAAAGAACATGTGCCATCAGACATTACATTGGGTATTATGTATACTTGTTATACTTTTAAAATACTGATACTGGAAAAACAAATAAGCAATTATTTGTGGTTGGTAATAAGACCCATTTTGTGTGGCTGTGACAAAGAGTCTCTTCTTAAGTTAAAATAAAAATAGAAACTTAGGCCAGGTGCGGTGGCTCACACCTGTAATTCCAGCACTTTGGGAGGCCAAGGCAGGTGGACTGCTTGAGCCCAGGAGTTTGAAACCAGCCTGGGAAACATAATGAGACCTCGTCTCTCTAAAAAATTAGAAAACAAATTAGCCAGGTGTGGTCACACACGCCTGTGGTTTTGGCTTCTCAGGAGGCTGAGACAGGGCGATCGCTTGAATCCAGGAGGTTGAGGTTGAAGTGAGCTGTGATCGTGCCACTGCACACCAGCCTGGACAACAGAGGGAGACCCTGTCTCAAAAAAAAAAAAAAAAAAAAAAGAAAAGAAAAGAAAAAAGAAAAGGCAACTTATGCAATAATAGTTATTTTAAGTATTGGTTAATTAATGGAAAAAAAGAAATGCGTGTGTATTTTAGTAATCACAATGGCATTATATTCCTCTTAGAGTAGCGTGTGTGAGAGATATATATATTTGTTCTATAATGTTGATGCTATATGATATTTCAGATATTAATTCTTGACCTCTCAGAAGTTTGTCTTCTCCGTTTTCGGAAACTCCCAGTTCTAACATTCTACTTTTGACTGGAACTCCTAGCAGGCCATCTTGTTGTTAATTACATCTTATTCTTTCTGTTTTTATAGCATTAGTTTACCTCACTAGAAAGTTTTGGAGTTTTCTAAACAGACCTTTTCCGGTTGAAGTGACAAGAAACTCCAGTCCAGCACCTTCTTTCTCCTTTCAGGCTTGCATGCTTGTCTTTCAACCCCATCTCGATGTCGACCTCCCTGACCTAGCCAATGAGAGCGAAGTGATTATTTGTCTTGACTGCTCCAGTTCCATGGAGGGTGTGACATTCTTGCAAGCCAAGCAAATCGCCTTGCATGCACTGTCCTTGGTGGGTGAGAAGCAGAAAGTAAACATTATCCAGTTCTGCACAGGTGAGTGCGCTTCGGCCCTGGTCTTGCGTGTGCTTCCCCTGCCTGTGAATCACGCTCTGTAAAACTGACGACTGTGGGTATCCGACCCCGCCTGTGTGGTGAGGGGCAGCCTAGTATGAAACTGAAGAACAAGAGCTCTGGAGCTGGACCCCCTAGGTCCCGATTCCAGCTGTACCACTCACAGGCTCTGTGTGTCACCTTGGGTGCACTACTTGAACTTCTGGTGCCTCCATTTCCTCATCTGCGATCTGAGGATAATTGTCCCTAACTCACAGTGTTGCTGTGAGGAAGACTGAGCTAATGTATGTAAAGGATTTTTAAACTTGCCTGTCCCACAGTAAGTGAGATATAAAAGCTACTGTTGTCATTAGCAACTGAACCAAATGCAAAACCCTTGGTCTGTTGAGTAGGAGGTCCCAAGTCTAAGGACAAAACATTTGCCATCAGCACAGTCATAGAAAATCTATAAGGAATGGTCTCAGGAAGCATCCAGCCAGCACTGCTAGAAGTGAGGTAGTACCACCCTCCAGGTGGGGCCCAGGGACGTCTCAGCCACTAGAAGGCAGCACCTCAGGGATGAGAGGTGTGTAGAGTGGAGTGAGGGGACAGTCCTGTCCTATTGATTCTCATCCTCTGTGCCATCCAGCAGAAGGCCCAGCCCCTTTTCCCCAGAGGTACAGTCTGCTGCTGCTGGGGCAGAGGTCGGATAAGCATGGGGAGTGCAAAGGGCATGAGCAGAGACTGTGGCCTTCCGGGGGCCAAGCTGCTCAGGCCATTGCAATGCCCTGCACCTTTGCACAAGTGATCTGCGTGTACACATGGAATTCGACTCAACATTTTGCATAGTAAAGTACCACAGTTTGACTGCTCTACGATGTATTATTTAGAAAAATAGTGTGGTGATTTATTTATTTTTTTTTTGAGACAGTCTCACTTTGTTGCCCAGGCTGGAATGAGGTGGTGTGATCTCAGCTCACTGCAACCTGTGCCTCCTGGCCTTAGCCTCCCCAGTGGCTGGGATTACAGGCGCCCACCACCACACCCAGCTAATTTTTGTGTTTTTAGCAGAGACAGGGTTTCACCATGTTGACCAGGGCTGGTCTTGAACCCCGACCTCAGGTGATCCACCCACCTCAGCCTCCCAAAGTGCTGGGATTACAGGCATGAGCCACCATGCCTGGCCTGTGGTGAATCTTTTGTATGTTAAAATTATCAGTTTTCCAAAAAAGAAGGTATACACATAAATATATAACGTCCTTTACGACAGCTGTGGTTTATGAGGTAACATTATTGTTTGTTAGTGGTCAAGCAAGTGAACGTGTGGAAGCAGCACCTCATGCTGATCTTATTACTCAGGTTACAAGGAGTTATTTTCGTATCCTAAGCATATCACAAGCAATACCACAGCAACAGAGTTCATCGTGGTGAGTGCAAGAGGCTTCCTGTATCTCTTGGGTCTTTTCCTACCACGCTTTAAGGGGACCTCCAGGGCTTAGGCCCCTCAAGCCACCATCAGAGCACCCCTAGTCCTGTGGTTTTTGTATATTGGTGGGCTCTTTATTTCATTAATTAAAATGATAATGAACTCATTAAGGAAAAATTGGAAATTAAAAAGAATAGAAAGAAAAAAATCACCCATGTCCCACCACCCTAATGCAACTAGCATTAACAGCTTTGAGAAGTTTTCTTCTGTCCTTTGTATTTTTTCTCTTAAAATGCAGCCAGCTTCATCTAAAAGGATTGAGGTTTAAAAAAAAAAAGAAAGAAGGAAAGAAATGCTGGGCATGGTTGCTCATGCCTGTAATCTCAGCACTTTGGGAGGCCAGGGCAGGTGGATCACCTGAGGTCAGGAATTCGAGACCAGCCTGGCCAACGTGGTAAAACCCCATCTCTACTTAAAATACAAAAAATTAGCCGGTTATGGTGGTGGATGCCTGTAATCCCAGCTACTCGGGAGGCTGAGGCAGGAGAATTGCTTGAACCTGGGAGTTGGAGTTTGCAGTGAGCTGAGATTGTACCACTGCACTCCAGCCTGGGCAACAGAGCAAGACTCTGTCTCAAAGAAAAAAAATAAATAAATAAAATAAAATAATAATAAAATTGAGCAAGCTGAGACTGATCAGCTGCCTCAGCCAGGCTGGCAAATCCGGGGCTGATTGCATGGGACATTTCTTCCTGTAGACGTCATAGTCCTCTGGAAACTATAAAAAATCAAATAAGCATGAGGTGATAATATTGTAGTTACTGTGTGACATGAAATAAACTAAAAGGACATAAGTTTGGTTGTTTCACAAATGTATAATTAGGGAAAGAAAATATTTTCGGTGTCACTATATCTCTACACTGTGCTTAGATGCGTCAGTGATGACAGCAAATGGTGACTGTGACCAACAAGGAGAATATAATCTTTCACTTCATTTCCTCCAGTCTGCCACACCTACCATGGGAAACACAGACTTCTGGAAAACGCTCCGATATCTTAGCTTATTGTACCCTGCTTGAGGGTCATGGAACACCCTCCTGGTGTCTGATGGGCACCTCCAGGATGAGAGCCTGACATTACAGCTCGTGAAGAGGAGCCGCCCCCACACCAGGTTATTCACCTGCAGTATCGGGTGAGTCTCAGAGAGCTGGTCACACAGTCCAGACCCACGGGGAGGTCTTCTTGTTGCCCTGCACGGGACTTTTGCAAGCCTGGAAGTTGACAGCAGAAGCCTTACAGCACAGAGGGATGGGGCTCCAGGCTCCCGGCCAGACTGCCTGCGTCTCAGAACCTGGGTTGGCCACTCATTAACTGCGACCTTGGGGAAATTCCTTAACCTCTCATCTGTAAAACCAAGATGATAATGAAAATACCTACGTCCTTGGGTTGCTGAGGAATAAATGAGCTCATACATAGAAAGCACTCATAACAGAACTAACCCAAAAAACACCAAATCAATGTTAGATGTTATTATTTAGCATAAGAATCCAAATCTCCAGCTTGTCCCAAGCGGCCTGGGTAAACCTCCTGCCTGGCTGTGCTGGGCTCGTGCTGGGGCATGTGGCCTCCAGGCAGACCCCACCAGGCTGCTCTGCTCCTTCGCATCTCTTTTCTGGCCATTATGAGCACTTGCATTTTCAAACCCTGTGGTGTGCACAGAAGCTTTCCATGGGAAGCTCACACCCTACATTGTTGGAATTGCCCCTCCCCAGTAAAAGTTAGCTCTTTTGGATGGCACTAAGGTGTGTGGTGTATGTGTAAGGAAAACATCAAACAGAGGGGGCCACTTGGTGTCTGCATAGGACTTGCCCATCCTACCTGCCTCTGTGGCCTCTGGACTCCCACCTGTGGCCACCACCTCAGCAAGTGGTTACCAGCTGTCTCTATTCTGAGGCAGTGCACGGAGCAGATCCTCAGCTTCTTCATGGGGCAGAATGGGGGCCTCTGTGCTGTCCTTGACCCTGAGCCTTGACGTGGACTCGCCCTGAGCTCCAGGAGCCAGCACCCCCCAGTGCTCCTCTGTGGCCCTGATTCCCCTCCATGGCCCCAAGTGCCCGTCTGTGACCCCTGACACCCCTAGCTGCTATACCCAGGCCAGCTCTGCCTGCCTTGAGGGCTTTCTTCTCTCTGTCCTCCACAGTCACAGCTCCTGGCTCTGTTCTCTGTAATCTAAGGCCTAGCCCAGCATCACAGGCCAATGAGGAAATAAATCCAGCCTGAGCAGCTCCGCCAGTTGTTGTTCCTGATGGGACTTCATCTGCTGAGCTCACAGCTGTACTCAGGGCAGCCCGTGCACCATCTCCTGGTCTCAGCGGCCCCTCCCTGCCCCCTGCTCCCAGGTCAGGGCTCAGACACCACAGAGCAGAGGTGCTGGCACCTATTCATGCCTTCCTCAGTGAAGGCCTATTCTGGGAGGAGCATCGGGGCCCCATTCTGGCGCTGGGAGGTGGGATTTTCCGACGTGCCAGGGAGGAAATCAAGGGAGTGTGATGAGGTCAGGTGCAGTGGCTCGCTCCTGTGATCCCAGCACTTTGGGAGGCCAAAGCAGGAGGATCGCTTCAGCCCAGGAGGTCAAGGCTGTAGTGAGCCATGGTCGGGTGATTGCACTCCAGCCTGAGTGACTGAGCAAGACCCCATCTTTAAAAATAAAAAAAAAAAATTGAAAAAAGTAAGGCATGTGATGGGGAGTCTGGGTGTGTATTAGGGGAGCCTGCTTCAAGAGGAGACTGTGCCAGTTAGCACCGCCCCTGCCTAGAGGGGCATCAGCTTTTCTTTGGTTTGTTTTGTTTTTTGAGACACAGTGTTGCTCTGGGCCCAGGCTGGTCTCGAATCCCAAGCTCAAGCAATCTGCCTGCCTTGGCCTCCCAAAGTGCTGGGATTACAGGCATGAGCCACTCTGCCCAGCCACCACTTGTTTTTTTAATAACAGCCATCCCACTGGGTGTGAAATGGGATCTCACTGTGGTTCTGATTTGCACTTCCCTAATGACTAGTGACATCAAGCATCTTTGCATGCACTTGCTGGCTTTTGTGTATCTTCTTTGGAGAAATATCTATTCAAGTACTGGAATCTACTCATACCAAGGTTGCATATTAGTAATTAGCCAAAGGAATAATTTCAGGATGCTTTGTAAATGTAAAGGATGTGATCATGCTATTATTTAAAATTCTAGCTGTGCGTGGTGGCTCATGCCTATAACCCCAGCACTTTGGGAGGCTGAGGCGGATGGATCACCTGAGGTCAGGAGTTCGAGACCAGCCTGGGCAACATGGTGAAACCCCATCTCTACTAAAAATACATAAATTAGCCGGGTGTGGTGGCACATGCCTGTAGTCCCAGCTACTTGGGAGGCTGAGGCAGGAAAATCAATTGAACTTGGGAGGGGGAGGTTGCAGTGAGCCGAGATTGCGCCAGTGCACTCTAGCCTAGGTGACAGAGCAAGACTCCATCTCAAAATAAAATAAATAAACGAAATAAAATAAAATAAAATTCTGTTTAAAATATTTTCGGGAAAGTACCCTGTAGCAGGAGGGAGAGAAAATACTATGGAGTTATAAAATTCCCAAAGGATAGAATGTATACTTTATTTTAAATGTGAAGTAACTATTTTCAGGATGGAGCCTTGAAAGAGAAATAATTCCTCTTTTATAAATAGGTAGAAGACCAAATGACCAGGCTATGTTCTCTGAGTTGCCGCTCTGTCTCCGTCAAATGGCAGCAACTCAATCCAAATGCACCCGAGGCCCTGCAGGCCCCAGCCCAGGTGCCGTCCTTGTTTCGCAATGATCGACTCCTTGTCTATGGATTCATTCCTCACTGCACACAGGTAAGAAGGCGCAGAGTTTGTTATTCCATGGGAAGACCAATATATTTTGCTAATTTTTTTCTGTTTTCTTCTCACCCCTTCTCACCAGCAGATTTTCCTTTTCTGGGAACACAGCTGGTGGTTAGCCAGGGCTTTGGGGAGGCTTCTAGTTTTTATTGAAAGGGGAGAGGAAATCACCAAAAGAATTTCTGTTAAACCAAGACACTACAGAGTGGAGAGGCTAATGAGGAATTTATTTTTTTTTCCATTTCAGGCAACTCTGTGTGCACTAATTCAAGAGAAAGAAGAGAAAGAATTTTGTACAATGGTGTTGTCTACTGAGCTTCAGAAGACAACTGGAACTGTGAGATTCAAAACCTAAACTATCGACCCGTTGTTTGAAAGTTATGATTTTATATTTCCATATATAATGCTCTATGGCAAGCTTGTCCAACCTACAGCCCAGAGCAGCTTTGAATGCGGCCCAACACAAATTCATAAACTTTCTTAAAACATTATGAAATTTTTTTGCAAGTTTTTTTTCAGCTCATCAGCTATCATTAGTGTTAGTGTATTTTATGTGTCACGCAAGACAATTCTTCTTCTTCCATTGTGGCCCAGGGAAGCCAAAAGATTGGATATCCCTGCTGTCTGTACTTCCTTTGTTGTTTTCTTGTGTTGAAATTTCATTACACGATGTGGAGATGGGCCATCTGTACAAATGAGTATACTTTCCTTCAGTTTCTAACGCAGCACTTCTTCATCTGAGGTAGTTGGGTCTAGGTGTGTCTATATGGGCATTAGTGGGTGGCAATAACTGCAATTAAATATGGCATTTATGCTTGGAAATTTTTCTAGAGAGGTTCTCAAAGATGTTCATGACTCAATAATAAGTTACATGCCACTGGGGTGCGGGCCCTGCGGGGCGGGACGAGGGCTGGGCGCCCGCCGCGAGCACCCCCCAGCTCTGCTGGCCTCTGAGCGATGGGGCCGCCTCTCCTTCTGCCGGGGCCGCGGGGCCTCCTGGAAACCCCGGAGCCTCAAGGAAGCCCCGGAGGGCGGTGGAGTGGGGCCCGCAGCGCGGGGCCCAGAAGGGCAGCAGGCGCCGGAAGCCAGGGTGTACTTCCGAGTGGCGAGGTTCATCATGGAGGCAAGTGTCAAGCTAGGGATGCGCTTCCGTTCCCATTGCCACTGCTTGCACCATTTACCATAAGTTCTTCTGCGAGACCAGCCTGGACGCCTATGACCCTTACCTGATTGCCATGTCTTCCATTTACTTGGCTGGCGAAGTGGAAGACAAGCACCTGCGGACTCGTGACATCATCAGTGTGTCCAACAGGTACTTTAACCCAAGCGGTGAGCCCCTGGAATTGGACTCCGCTTCTAGGAGCCCTGGGACAGCATTGTGCAGTGTGAGCTTCTCATGCTGAGAGTTCTGCGCTTCCAGGTCTCCTTCCAGCATCCACACAAGTACCTGCTCCACTACCCGGTTTCCTCAAGAACTGGCTGAACGGCCACAGCTGGCAGCGGACCCCCTTTGCCGTCACTGCCTGGGCCCTGCTGCAGGACAGATACCACGGGGGGACTGTGCCTCCGCTTCCAGGCCCAGCATATCGCCGTGGCGGTGCTCTACCTGGCCCTGCGGGTCTACGGAGTTGAGGTGCCCGCCGAGGTGGAGGCTGAGAAGCCGTGGTGGCAGGTGTTTGGTGACGACCTTACCAAGCCAATCATTGGTAATATTGTGTCTGATCGCATTCAGATTTATACTATGGACACAGAGATCCCCTAAGGCCCTGGCCCAGGCCTGCCCAAAGAGAAGCCCAGGATGGTCGGCTGCCTGGGGACATTGCCACCACGTCGCCACGATGGCTGGTCCTCAGAGGACCAGCTGGGAGGACTGGTTGTGCTGCTGGAGAAGGGCTGGAGAAGGCGATGGCATGCTGCCGCTTTGACAGTCCCTAACAGTCGCGGTCCAGATAATGGTGGGAGCCACGCCTCCAGCGGGCAGGCCGGGAGTGCACTGTGTGCAGCTGAGTCACGGCAGCCACATCTGCTTTTGTCCTTTGAGAGGACTCTGACTATAACAGAGGCATGACATCAATGAAAGGAAAATCATGAAATCGATGAGACTGAATCCCTAGGGATTTTTTTAAAGCCAGATTTATAGCGAGAATGAATGCAACGTGGCTGAAATCTATTTTGTGTAATAAAAGGTGATGCAAGTCAAAAAAAAGTTACATGCCACTGGTCTACTGATGCTACTTAGAAATGTTAGTGATAAAAGTACTGGACTAAGAAAAGGTCATATCGTATATTGAGGATGTGGGTTTTTTCCATTTTTTGATTAAAAGCAAGTGAATTATGAAAGAAAAAATACCTGTTTCCCCCCATATTCACACCATTTCTGGTTTCCAGATATGTGTTTTTCCCAACGAATTCTCTGACACCAGTTGCATGTCCTACAATTTAATTCAATTCTGACACTAGCCGCTGGGGGTTGGCACAGACATCACAGGGTGAGGGCTGAGTCCCACAAGACTGTTCTCCACTCCAGACACCAGTAGCAAGTAGCAGGTCCCCAGGTTACCCACACTTCTGGTCAGCTCCAAGTCAGTGTTCCCACAACCCTTTCTCAGGTTCAGTAATTTGCTGTAACAGCTCACAGAACTCAGGAAAAGTTTACTTAGTATTACTGATTTATTGCAAAGAATATTATAAAGGATACGAATGAACAGCCAGATGAAGAGGTATATAGGGTGAGGCCCAGAATAGTCCCAAGCACAGGAGCTTCTGTCTAACATACATTTGGGGTGCACCATCCTCCTGGCATATGAGTGCTGACCCAGAAGCTCCCTGAACCCCTTTAGGTGGGGTTTTTAATACAGGTTTCATTACAAAGCCCTGGTTGATTAAATCATTCGCCATTGGTGATTAACTCTCGCCTCTCTGGAGGTTGGGGAGTGGGGCTGAGGTTCCAGCCCTCTAATCATACGGTTGGTTCCCCAGCAACCAGCCCTCATTCTAGGTACTTTCTAAAAGTCACCTCATTAACATAAACTCAGGTGTGGTTGAAGGGTCCTGTTAGGAATAACAAATACATATATTTCTTATGTCTGTAGGGAAGTTCAGATTTTCCCTCTGAAGTTTCCATGTTTGGTCTATAAAATAATCCAACAATAGGTTAACAGGGGAAAAGACACGCAGATGTCATTATATGTGCAGGAGCCACATGAGACTCAAAGAAGGGCCAGATGAGTGAAGTTTCATACTGTACAGAGGCGGGTAGGATTGTGGGGCTCCTCGGGGGAGGTGGGGACAGGTTGTGGGAGGGTGAGGGGAGGAAACACATGGTGAGCAAAGCTTTCTTGTGATGCAGATGAAGTCTGGCAGGCAGCAGCTCTCAGAGAGAATAGAAGCACCTCTGGTAACAGTGCCTCTATCATCCCTTGAAAGTATCAGACTTTAGCCTCCTCTTCCTGGGAGTTCATCTTTCCTAAATCTGAATAAGGCAGATAAGGGGGTCTCAGAGAAAGCCTGTTTGCATCTGCTGTTTGCTTCACTGACATAGGATTCCTCTGCAGATGCAAATATTCCCTACAAAAGGACTGCTTTTCAGAGCTACTCCTGTGTCTGCTGTCCCTCTGAATAACATCTCAAAATATGCCAAAGGAGTATCTTTTGGGGTGGCCTATTTTACCTTTTTGCATATCACAATAACGCAAATTATTACCAAGAAGTTTGCAACATTTGCACTGGTACTGAATCAACTATAGTTTAGCCTTGAAATTTCCTAGCCTATATATGCTATTTATGTAGTTTTTTTTATTCAAAGGAATATTAGTATAACCAGATAAATCGTTTCCCAGACATTGCTGGTTTTTTTCTCAAAAATGTATAGCTTACTTTTCAGCACTAAATTGGTATCATTGACTTATTAGTTGCCAGTGACTTATGTATAGAACTTAAACTCAATATTGCTTTAAAAATTAGATCTTTATGGGTACTGATAAGGGAGAATAAATTAAAAGTGTATTTTTAAAAGTTAGATCTAAGGCGGAAAGAAGGTAAAATAATTTTACCTGAGAAGAGGTCATTTTCCATAAAGTCACAGCAAGCTGTACTTCCTCTGTGAGAAGCAGCCTTATCAATGACAAAATTACAAGAGTTAGAATGAAGGAAAAAGTTCCATCTCTCAGTTGTTGGAGAGGAAGCACCTGGTGGTGCACAGAGTCCTCACCCTGCAGAGTGCAGACCATGTCCATGGACGGGCATCGCAGCACCAAGGTGGCTCTTCCTGTGGTAGAAAAGAAGTTTTGAATTTTTTAAATAAAATCAATTGGCAAAATGGCCTTTTATAGAAAAAGCAAAACTCTAGGGACAGAAAGCAGATGAGGGGCTGCCAGGGCTTGAGGAAGCTACACAGGGGCACAGAGGAACTTTTCAGGGTAAAGAGAATGTTCTGTGTCTTTACTTCAACAGTGGTCACACAACTGTATACATCCCTTAAGACTCATCAAACTATATATTTAAGAGGAGTGCATTTTACCGTATGCAGATTATACCTCCATTTTTAAAATGATGTTCTTTGCAAGTCTTTTATTAGAAGCCATGTGAATAATTTTTTCCTTTGCTGCTTAAACACAGATGATCCACAAGCTGGCAGCCCGAGCTCTAATCAGAGATTACGAAGGTGGCATTCTTCACGAAAATGAAACCAGTCATAGGGTTTGTTCTTTTTATTGTAAAAACGATTAGACATTCCTCTTGAGCATTCTTACGTTGATTTATCTGTGGAAATGGAAAGTGAGGTCAGCTGCGTGGAGAAGGAGACTGTGGTGTCAGGGCATTCATCACTGTATCTGTGACACTGTGCCTGGGATGTGGGGTATGCGGTAAATGTTTGTTGAATGAATTAACAAAAAAGTGGATGTCAGTGGTTTCTGGAAAATTCTGTAATGTTTTACTCATCAGAAAAAGCCCGAGGAGGGCTCAGAGAACACTCACTGAGTGCCTGTAGTGGACGTCACCTCAGATCTCTCGTGTGGTAGCGTTAGTATTCCCATCTTACGGATGAGAGGCCTGAGTGCAAAATGCTGAGTGACCTGCCAAAGCCCAACTAACTCCCCCCGTGCTGTGCAGACCAGGGCCTCAGCAGAAGGTCCTCTCAGCCAGGCCACCGGGACTGCCCAGCTGTTCTCTCAGGGACAAGATCTTCAACAAGGCTGTGAGCATTAGTCCTCAATGCCATCCCCACAAGAAGGTGCCAGCGTGACAGCAGGCCCTGGAGACCCCACAGTCAGTTCTAGTGACAGATGGTCACCTGGTGGTCTCCCTGTTCTCCTCAGACGCCCCTGGGTTGGCAGCCTCTGTGTGATGTTTTGTTTAAGGCCCTTTTATCCTGAACAAGTCATTCCGTCTTTCCACTTCCTCAGCTTTAAATTGGGAGCCACAGACTGTGAAAGAATGAGGAAGCCCACTGCCCGGGAGAGCTCTCTGTGGACTAGACGGCGCTGCATAACGAAGAGCGACATTTTCTATCGCTAAATCAGTTCATCTCATTTTATTTTGTTTTTTTTTTTTTTTTTTTTTTTTTTGAGACGGAGTCTCGCTCTCTCACCCAGGCTGGAGTGCAGTGGCGCGATCTCGGCTCACTGCAAGCTCCGCCTCCCGGGTTCACGCCATTCTCCTGCCTCAGCCTCTCCGAGTAGCTGGGACTACAGGCGCCCGCCACCACGCCCGGCTAATTTTTTGTATTTTTAGTAGAGACGGGGTTTCACCGTGGTCTCGATCTCCTGACCTCGTGATCCACCCGCCTCGGCCTCCCAAAGTGCTGGGATTACAAGCGTGAGCCACCGCGCCCGGCCAGTTCATCTCATTTTAAAGGGAACATTGAGCCACCGATTTAGATGGGACCTGCAATTCAATATTTAGTCTGAAATACGAATCTTAAAATGATTTACCGACATAGCTAAATAGAAATAAACAAAACAGGACGTGACTTATGTTTTATTCTATCCTAGATGAAGAAACAAACCTTGAAATCTCTGATTATTAAACTCAGTCAAGAAAACTCTCTCATAACACAATTTACAAGCTTTGTGGCAGTTGAGAAAAGGGTATGTATTATTGTTAGAGGTTAAATTATTTTATTTCTATTTCCACGTTAAGAAAGTCACCCTTGCTTTGATGGTTAATGACGACACGCACGCCCTGGGCCTGTGAAGCGTGGGTTGCAGACAGGCCAGCAGGCCCCACGAGTCCCAGCTTCCCATTCATGGGGGGCTTCGGTGTTGGGACTTAGGGTGATCTTTCTAAATGAGTTGAGTATGTTATCATTTTTAATGTTATTATTAATAATTAGCTAATGTGAATTTTTCAGATATACTATAATTTTGTTACAGTTTTGGCATTTATTGTCTTTTATTAATCCAAGACCCTCAAAAAATAGAAAAGGCCTGGGTTCCCTGAGAGCCCCTCTCCCTTTCATAAGTTTAAGGGGAAAATTCACGTAACATGCCCAGCACAGTGGCCAGCACGTGCCAGTGCTCCGTAAAGAGGAAAGTCACTCCACCTCCCCACTTTCCCTCACGCTTGTGGCCCACGGCACAAGCTCCGGTCCCACACACCAGCGTATCCCAAACCAACACCCACAGGCTTTAGAATGTGTAATCATCATTTAATTGGATAACATCTGTTTGATTTAATCTATTTGTGATTCAATATAGGATGAGAATGAGTCGCCTTTTCCTAATATTCCAAAAGTTTCTGAACTTATTGCCAAAGAAGATGTAGACTTCCTGCCCTACATGAGCTGGCAGGGGGAGCCCCAAGAAGCCGTCAGGAACCAGGTAAACGCTGATTACCAAATAAGTTGATATCGTGCTTTCATTTGTTCATGAAGATGAAGGGAACTGTCTGCTAAAATAGCTCCCTTAATACCTTTACATGAAGAAGTTGTTGTATCCCTGATGATGGAAAATATTCATGCATTTATAAAATGTTGAATTACATCATGTGGCATTACAGAGACTTCACAATGTATGAATGGAGCTGTATAGTACAAAAAGAGAACACCTGTGGCTGTGCTTCTATCATGGGCAAATAGATTGTCATCCAGGAAGCTAAAGTCATTTAGGTAGTGTAATAGGTTTGTCATGAAATTATCAATAGAAGTGCTGTCTAATAATCTAAATTCACCACCAATATTTCTTAAAGTTTATAGTGCTTTATACCGTGGCCCTTATAACCGGAGGCATAATAGAAATTGAAAAATGTGGCTTAAATAAAAATTGGAAGACGAATTCAAAAGCAAAGGAACAAAACAGTGCTGACAACCCTCTTAGGTCTCTGGGTTAAAAAACTAAAATTTCCAAAATTTAAGAAGTTAAAATCTAGTTGGGCACCGTGGTTCATGCCTGTAATCCCAGCACTTTGGGAACCTGAGGTGAGAAAAATCACTTCAACCCAGGAGTTTAAGACCAGCCTGGGCCACAAAGCAAGACCTCATCTCCACAAAAAGTTTTTTGGGCTGAGCACAGTGGCTCATACTTGTAATCCCAGCACTTTGGGAGGCCGAGGCAGCAGATGGCTTGAACCCAGAAGTTCAAGACCAGCCTGGGCAACATGGTGAAGCCCCATCTCTACAAAAAAAAAAAAAAAAATACAAAAATTAGCTGAGTGTGGTGGTGCATGCCTGTAATCCCAGCTACTCAAGAGGCTGTGGCAGGAGGATGCTTGAACCCAGGAGGCAGAGGTTGCAGTGAGCCAAAATGGCACCCTTACACTCCAGCCTGGGTGACAGAGGGAGGATTTGATCATAAATAAGAAAATAATATATGAAAGATGTGCAACCTTGTTGCCAAAAAAAAGTTAAAATGTAAAAACTGCCATAAGATTCCTTTTTATTTTTTAACTCTGTCAGGTTGGCAACGATCATAAAAGGTAGATGATCGAAAGTCAGTAAATATAGTGGTTAAGAACCACAGTAAATATAAGTGGTTAAGTGCTGTGGCCGACTGCTCAGGTCTGAACCCCAGCCTGCACTTCACTCTGTGGGACTTGGCCTTCCCAGTGCCCCAGTCCTAATGCCCGAGTGGGGAGACCAGTAAAATCCACCTTAGGTGGTTGTGAAGAGTTCTAAGACCTTTGCAACACTTCTAGCTCCTGGATGTTTGATAAATATTAGCTGTAGTTATTAATTCGCAAAGGTGTCTGAAACGGGCACGTTGCCCAAACAGATGGGGCAGAAAGCTGACAAGTGGCCTTGGGTTTGGAGGGATGCTTGATTTCTTTTATTTTTCTTAAATTTTTTTTTTTTTTTTCAGATGGAGTCTCGCTCTGTCACCCAGGCTGGAGTGCAGTGGCACGATCTCGGCTCACTGCAACCTCTGCCTCCTGGGTTCGAGTGATTCTTGTGCCTCAGTCTCCTGAGTAGCTGAGATTACAGTTGTGCGCCACCACACCCAGCTAATTTTTGTATTTTTAGTAGAGACAGGGTTTCAGCATGTTGGCCAGGCTAGTCTCAAACTCCTGACCTCCAGTGATCCACCTGCCTTGGCCTCCCAAAATGCTGGGATTTCAGAAGTGAGCCACCACCCCGGCCTTGCTTTCTTACAGTGCACCCTTTTGTATATTTTGAATTTTGAACCATGGGCATGGATTGCCCATGAAAGAAAAATAATACTTTAAGCAAACACAAACAACGAGTTTGGGGAGTCAGGAGGAATAGGAGGTGCATTGTTTTGGAAAAAAAAGTCTGATGTACAATTAAGAATCGACTGTTGAAAGTTTTCCCAATTCAGTTATTAGAAAGCCACATTTGAATGGCTATTTAAATAGACCATTACTTAATGATATTTTTTAGCTGTATTCCTTAATACTGTGTCTTGTAACTTATCCTAGATATAAGCGTGTCAGTCAGCTTTTCAGCTAGCTGAAGCCTCCCTAGGTCCTGCCTTACTTTAGCACAAAAGTTGGTGGTGGTTCGTCATTGGTAAATCAGCACCTACTGACAGGGACCTGACATATTGAAGGTGCTGAGCAGCCTCATATTGAACCTCTCTGGGAGGAATTTACTATCACACTTAAGATCTGATGATAATACTTTTGAAGTCATAACACAGTCCTATGGCATGGACCCTGAGGATACTGCAACAGTGGGTCTCAACAAATGTCTTTTTAAAATAACCAAAGTAAGAGGAGTAAGGCAAGGAACAATGTTGGCTCAAGGATTTTTTGCTTTCTATAAATTAAGTTTATGACAACCAGCAAAAGACTTGCCATTACGCCTCATATATAGACATTGAAGATTAGGCTGTTTCTATGGGTTTATATTATATTCATACCTGTTATTTTGAATAAAAGATGTGTTGAACCAGAAGAAAAATGAACAATTGTCATAGTATTTAGGAAGATTCTAAAAAGAAAAAAAAATTTCAAAGTAAAACTGATACCAAGAACTTATCATTCCAAAGAAATTAAAGTTCCTCCCTTTATTCCTTTTTATATTTATCAAACAATTATAACCATTAAATATATAGCACTCTGCAATCTATAACAATACACTCAAGACACAAAGGAGGAGGCTTTAAGAAAATGCTAGTGCATTCTCTTGCTGTTTCTATCAAAATTTTCAAGGAATAGTATTTTTTCCACGATAGGTATTTAATTTAAATGCTGCTATTTGAATCTGGTTTAGACAGTGCCAAACAGACTCTACTAAGGACCTATGCCTATATATACCCAACTAGATTGTAGTGAATTCTTATAATTCTTTTGTTGCCTCAGCATCCCTTTTAAATATAAATTGGACTTTCTGATATCAGAGGTGGGGTTCAGTCACCCTCAGCAGTTTCCAGTTCACCTCCTCCCAGTTTCTCCACGTGACTGATCCTGATATCTGCCTTATACAACCTTCTCCTGGTGACCACTTCATTATGGGACAGCTAGATATAACCTACTTGACTCACCCCACAGACCCTCATACTCTGCAGGGACCATGTGGATGTATCAGTGACCACCTCTCAGTCACAGCAGAGACTCATGGCTGCTTGCGTTAAACCAAATTAGACCTCCCCGCAGGACACCTGCTCAGGTAGCACCTTACATCCCAATAAAGGCTTCCACTCTCAGATCCCTCCCTCTCGCTATTGCTCCCACCCATCAGTTGAGCACAGGTCTCCTGGATGGCTCCCCCTTCCAGTTGGCCCTGCGAAGTGTGCTGCCCTCTTCTCTCTGGAATTAATAAAAAACTGCTTTGGTTAGTTCATGTGTTGTATTGTGCTGCCTTCTCTGTTTCACCCAACTGAGTCACCCAAACCTAACTCTCTTTCCAGTCAGTGCTCCCAGCTACTCGGGAGGCTGAGGTGGGAGGACTGCTTGAGCCCAGGAGGTTGAAGCTACAGTTAGCTATGATCACGCCACTGCACTCCAGCCTGGGCGACAGAGTGAGACCCTGTCTCAACTTCTTAATTTTTTAAAAAAGCTGCAAAACAAAATGTAATCATTGCTATGCAGTAAAACGTACCTTTGGGTTTTTTTTTTTTTTTTTAGCATCTTGGCTTTTACTTTTTTTGTGTTTATTTTGTATTTTTTGTATTTGAGAATACATGTAAATTTAGAAAAATTTAGAAAATTTACAATTTAGAAAAAAACAAATGAACAAAAATTATTTAAATTACATATGCTCTTTTTAAAAAATCTGTTACAGATCTGATTTATTGTTTTCCTCCCCCTCCCCCTCACTTGTTGGGAATTGTAGTAAAGCAAATCTTAAATAAAATCATTAGACCAGACGAGAACAATGGCAGAGGCTATTTTGTGATTACTCACCGAAGAGAAAAATTGCACTTTCACATCATCATACAGAGGTGGACTGTCGAATACATCAATGAATACTTTGTCTGTTTCAATGTTATGCATTATCTATGAATGAACACACGGAATTGAGAACTATAAACCTAGATAATGATAACAATGAAGTTCCTTTTCACTTATCGTGACTTCCTGTATTTATCAAGTACTTTTGGTCTCACAGCCCAATCATTACATGCATAAATAATTATTAATAATCTTTTCTAGTTGCAATACTGTTGTTTATGTGTGTGCGTGCATGTGTGTGTGTGTGTGTGTTTCGTCTGTGTTTTGTGAGACAGACTCTCACTGTCACCCAGGCTGAAGTGTAGTGGCGTGATCTCGGCTCACTGCAACCTCTGCCTCCCAGGTTCAAGTGATTCTTGTGCCTCAGCCTCCCTAGTAGCTGGGACTATAGGCACATGCCATCACACCCAGCTAATTTTTGTATTTTTAGTAGAGATGGGGTTTCACTGTATTAGCCAGGCTAGTCTCAAACTCCTGGCTTCAAGTGATCTGCCCGCCTGGGCCTCCCAAAGTGCTGGATTACATGCATGAGCCACTGCACCCGGCCTGTTGTTTATGTCTTTTAAAGGCCAACATGTTTGAGGGTTATCATGAACCACTTTTCTTTTCTTTTTTTTTTTTGAGACAGAGTCTCACTCTGTCACCAGGCTGGAGTGCAGTGGCATGATCTCGGCTCACTGCAACTTCTGCCTCCCAGGTTCAACCGATTCTCTAGCCTCAGCCTCCCAAGTAGCTGGGACTACAGGCACGTGCCACCATGCCCAGCTAATTTTTGTATTTTTAGTAGAGACCATGTTGGCCAGGATGGTCTCAATCTCTTGACCTCATGATCCACCCGCCCTGGCCTCCCAAAGTGCTGGGATTACAGGCGTGAGCCACCGTGCCCGGCCATGAGGCACTTTTCAAAAGTGCCACACTTTTAAAAAGTATTGAATTTTCTGTTAGACTTTAATCAATTAAATATTATTATTTAATGTGTGTCATTTGATTTTCATGTGTTAGGACCTTTTTTTGAGACTACATTGAGAAGCTCAATTTTAAAGCTAGCATTGACATTCAAAAAGCAATGCATAACTTATCATTGTTTTTTATTTTCTAAATAAAAAAACAAGAACGGGGGTCTGTAACACTTGGCGGTTGGGCCTGCATGCCCCTCCCAAGGGAGGGGGAGAGTGGGGTCCCCCTGCTCATCATGTTTTATCAGAACTCTTGTGTTTGTCAATGGGATCTTTGAACTTGACCAGTGCAGGCTGCTGGATGGAGTGACCAAAGATAGCTCAAGTTTTGGAATGAATGACTTTGAAGCTGTACTAGTTCTTTGACTCACTGTCATAGAAATAATGGCACCCACAATAAGAAAGGTCGATGCTAGGCCCTGTGAAAAACACAAAAGGAGGTGGTGACTCAGTTGGCCCCTTCAGGGAGCTGTACACTTAAGAAACAACAGTAGAATGGTACATAACTCAATCTGTATGATAAAGACTGGGTGTGCTGTTATGCACTACTGGGAGCTAGTTAACAGAAGGTGCAGAATGCAAAAGTTTCATTAAGGAGGTAGAAACTGAATTGGGCATGAAGCAGTTTAGAAAAAGGAAGAAGAGCTCTGAAAATAGAATCTAGTCCAAATGGAGGGAAAAAGACCAGCAATAACACAAAGTAGAAATTAGAAAAATGGGCCAGGCGCGGTGGCTCGAGCCTGTAATCCTAGCACTTTGGGAGGCTGAGGTGGGCAGATCACCTGAGGTCAGGAGTTTCAGACCAGCCTGACCAACACGGAGAAACCCCGTCTCTACTAATAATACAAAATTAGCCAGGCATGGTAGTGCATGCCTGTAATCCCAGCTACTTGGGAGGCTGAGGCAGGAGAATCACTTGAACCCAGGAGGCAGAGGTTGTGGTGAGCTGAGATTGCGCCAGGGCACTCCGGCCTGGGCAACAAGAGCAAAACTCTGTCTCAAAAAAAAAAAAAAAAAAACTGGAAAAACAACAACAAACAATGTCGGGCAGTGTGGCTCATGTTTATAATCCTAGCCTATTGCAAGGCTGAGGTGGACAGGCTGCTTGAGCCCAGGAGTCTGAGACCAGCCTGGGCAACATAGCAAGTCCCAGCCTCTACAAAAAATTAAAAAAATTGGGTGATTGCTTGAGCTCAGGAGATTGAGGCTGCAGTGAGCCATGATCATGCCACTTCACTACAGCCTGGGTGACAGAATGAGACCCTGGCTCAAGAAAAAAAAAAAAAAAGGAAAGGAAGGAAAGAAAGAAATAACCAACTAACTAACTAACTAAATTAGAGTTGTGTTCCAAGAGCTGAAAGGGATGACCCGGTTTATTTGGAATGAAGTCTGCTGGTCAAGCTACTGATGGAAAAAAGCTCAGGTATTACGTTAGGGCTATTATATCTTAAGAGCTCAAGAGCCAAGGAAATAAGAGAGAAGTTGTTGAAAAATACGGTGGAGCATTTCCTATGTGACAAAGAGACCTGATAATTATCACATATAACACTTATTTAGTGATTTATAGTTTACAAAGAAACTTTATATATATTATCTAATTTAATTCCCATTACGCTTGGATGTGATATTTATTTTACAGATAAGGATGTTGAGCCAAAGGTGATAACTGGCTCTGACCACGGGCACACAGTGTGTCTTCTGCTCTACCTACAATTTTTCACAATGAGAGCAATATTTCAGGATTCTATACATTGCATTATATAAGGAGAAAGAAAGGGTAAGGAGACCACTGCAGAAATCTAGGCATGAGCAAAGGAGATTCTGGACAATTAGTGGCAGTGAGAACAGAAAGGAAGGAGAACATAGAAAACTGTCAAAGGCATAATCAACAGAGATTGATGACTAACTGGATTTAGGGGGCCGAGGCAAAGAGAATCAAAGCCCAAGGCGTAAGTGGAAGAATGCTGGTGCCATTTGCAGAAGCAGAGAGAAAGCTCCTTGATAACTCAGACTGGCTAATGCCTTTGAGTTGGAGAGGAAATTGTTCATGTCGCAGCTCCTGCATCTACCACTCAGTGGGTGCTCATAAATAGCTGCTCAGCAAATGAACAAATCATAGTTGAAGTAAGGGGAATGGGTCATTCTTTAACTAAGAGTAAAGCATTTGCTAAGAACGGAAAGCCAAGGGTCAGGCCTGGGTGAATGCCCTCAGTCGGGAGAGGCCAAAAAAGCGGGGGTCAGCGGGGAGGGAGTGGTGGGGAATAGGGTTAGTAATAGGAGAATTTGAGACAAAGGCCTGGGTAGGAATTCTAAAAGCTTATGGTTATTAGACCATGAAGGATGCTTTCTTATTGTTTCAGAAAAGGTATATAGTTTTAGGCATTTCTTCATTGTAGCAAAACATTGACTACCAGGTCCCTTTTGCTTTGGATAAAGAGGTTCCTCCCCAGTTCATCCACTCTTGCATTGTTTCTCACAGGGTCATCCCACAGAATCCCTGACTTAGAATCACTTGGGACATTGCTAAGTCTATAGATTCCTGGGCCCCATTCCAGATTTCCCGAATCATACTTTGGGGGTACAACCTAGGAATGTAAATCTTTACAAGTTCCTCAGTGGTTTTCATGCACACTAAACTTTTAGAATCAGTGCTATGAAATAAAAGATCAAATGACTGAGAAGAAGAGAATATGGCTAAAAATGACCAGATATGTAAATTAAAATCCTTAATACATTCCTGGGAACACGCTCAACGTTTGCAGAAGTGTGAAAGGCAAAGCAACACTGACCAGAAATAAATTCTGGAAAGCACCCTGAAAAAACTGTTTTGAACAAACAGGTTAATTTATCTCTGGTTTGCATCCAAATCCAGTGACACCAAGTTGGATGGTAACCAGAAAGCGTTATGGAATCTCTTTATGGTGAGTGATAGTTTAGGGAGGTGAACATTGCTGGTTTGACATTCAGCCTTAAAACAAACATCAGATTTTTTCAATTCACATGTTTTCTCTTACCCAACAATTTCTTGATGAAGTATTGGAAAAGACAACCTTTTTCTCCATTACTATTTGGACTTTTAGATCACATACATCACCTGTTCCAACAAAATGAAATTAAAAAGTTAGGTTGGTTAGCGTGAAGATCAATATGTCTCACCAATTAACATCATGGATTAAAAAGAGAAAAAATTATCCAAGCTAACAATGTATCAGTAGTTACTTATTTGGTCTTGCATGGATTTTATCTTTGAAAGACAAGGCTTCAAGCCCAGTTCTGTCTCCTAAAGCAGATTTTATAAGACTAGAGAAGAGAAAAAAAATACATATAGTTCAGCTTCAAAGACTTAGAATCCCATCACTTTATCTTTCCAGAAAAAATATTTAGGGAAGCTAGGCCAGGCATGGTGGCTCACACCTGTAATCCTAGCACTTCGGGAGGGCGAGGTGGGTGGATTACTTGAGGTCAGGAGTTCTAAACCAGCATGGCCAAGATGGTGAAACCCCATCTCTACTAAAAATACAAAAATTAGCCAGGCGTCATGGCACATGCCTGTAATCCTAGCTACTCAGGAGGCTGAGACGGGAGAATTGCTTGAACCCAGGAGGCAGAGGCTGCAGTGAGCCGAGATCACACCACTGCACTCCAGCCTGGGCGACAGAACAAGACTCTGTCTCAAAAAAAAAAAAAAAGAGAAAGAAAAAGAAAATTCAGGGAAGGTGACTTGCAACCTTTCTTGCTAACATGTTGCTTTCTTCAGACTTCTAATCATAATGATTCTTAATAATAAATACTGTAGTTTAACTACTTGGGCCCTACTTTAAGGCCAGTTCCTGATGCAATCTCTATAAAAACATAGGATAGTTATATCCAAAAATTCCCGTGGTGTTCAGTATATATTTACAGACAAAGGCTTTCTTGTTCCTTTTTTCCAATTCAAATGACCCACTTCCCTTAGCGTTTCCTCAAAGACTTGGTTTCTCTGCCAATTAATTTTTTTATTGCTTTCCTCTCAACTCTACCTTAATTTTAATTTAAATATGCACAAAACTAAAGGTAGAGAATTAAAACAAATATTTTAATAAATGAGTGTTTTTATTATCTTTGATTGCTCATCTCATATGCTGTTCGTTTTCTTTTCATTTAATTTTGTTTTCACTAACACCATGATATTCATTTGTCATTAGAAATCACAGTTTCTTGCCTCAGTTCCCTCTTTCCCATTCCAGGTGCAGAACTTCTTTCTATTGATGTCTACCAGAAATCAGTGAAATGTAGAACTAAACTCAGAAGGCTAAAAATAGTAGGCTGTCTCTGTGGACACCAGCATCCTGGCCTCAGGGCACCTATAGCACCCAGCACTGGCACCATCTCAGGTCCACAAGCTGGCTGCTAGAAGAGGTTTGCTTTAGGGCTTCTGAAGCATGGCCTCCCTGCCACCTCTCTGGCAGTGGGAGTGGTGAGGCCCCATCCCTTCCACACAGACACATCCTGCTTTCCCGCCTCCCCTGAGTGTAAGCTGGGAGTGAGAGGGTTACAGATGGAGGAGAGAGGGGAAAGGGGAGCCCAGGGTGAGGAGAAAAAAATATGCCTCTAAAAGAAGATGAGAAAATGATACAATACGGAGACACCTCCACCAAGGCGAACTCTGAACTAGCGATGGTTCTGAGAAATAAGCAGGCTTGAGGGCACATGGGTCCTCCTCCTCCCTCATCAGAGGCTCTCTCTGCCTGGAAAAGTCCACCCTGGGTTGAGACCAGAGGAGCAATGAGAACAGGAGAGATGGGAAGGGGATGAAGTCCCCCAAATTGGTGATGGAAAAGAAAAAGTGAAGAACATCTAAGGGCTGGCAATCAATGGGCAATTGCAGGAGGAGGGGCATACATAAGGAGCAGTTCCTGTGTGAGGATATGTAAAAAGACAGGGATGAGTTAGGCTCATCTGTATATACAACTATGAGCAAAACCCTCCCAGAGTGGGGACATTGGCCCTCCTGCCCAGTTCTTCAATTATACATAAAGCGCTTACTGTGAATCGAATAAATAATGAATCTTTTTACAAAGAGTATCCATCTTGGAGGGAGATTCCAGTTGTAAAGATGTTTCACTTGTGCAAAATATCCAACATATCTATTCTGAAAAGCAACAGAAATCTTCCTTTAAGTGGAGATGAAACGTCTAAAGTCAGCATTCCTTTTTTTTTTTTTTTTGTATAAAGCTTGTTAATGGAGGTAAGTAATTAAGAAAACATTTACTGGATGCCATTATATAACTAGACATTTTTAGGGATGCTGCCCCACAACTATCTACCTTGAGGGAAAAATACTGAATTCAGTGCAATGGGGAAGTAACAAGGATGGAGCCAGGCCCTGTTTATAGGCTGCTTATGGTTGAGAGGGCAACTAATCAGAAGCACAACAAAACAGTTAGAGCATCATCAGTGTCCAGATAGAAGCTTAGTTGTGACTGAGTTAGGGGAAGGCTTGTGGTTTGGTGAAGAGCAGCTTCCTGGGCATGAGAGAATGGTGTAAGTGAAAACTCCAGAGGAATACCTCCAAACCTCAGTAGCAGCTTTCCCGGCATTCTTCTCTTGTTCCTGACAGCTAGAATTTCTTCACTTTGCATTTCCTCAATTCTGTTTTCTCAAGGAAGCCCTGGAATTCTCTTAGCCTTGTCCTTTCCCTGGGGCAAACTGTTCACAACGGCTCTCCCCTGAATCTTTCTTCAAGGTATTGAAGAGCTCTGGTACTGAATCAACTGGTTCAGAATTCAAAAGTTGGCCATCATGATGGCTCCCCCCTGTAATCCCAGCACTTCGAGAGGCTGAGGTGGGCAGATCACCAGGCATCAGGAGTTTGAGACCAGCCTCGCCAACAGGGTGAAACCCTGTCTCTACTAAAATTACAAAAATAGGCCATGCATGGTGATGGGCACCTATAATCCCAGCCACTCGGGAGGCTGAGGCAGGAGAATCGCTTGAACCCAAGAGGTCGAGGTTGCAGTGAGCTGAGATTGCACCACTGCACTCTAGTCTGGGCAACAGAGTGAGACTCTGTCTCAAAAATTAAAAACAAAACAAAACTCGTAAGTTCACAGACTGTTCTTACCCATTGGGAAATGTTCATTAAAGTAACTAACTGCCATACTTCCCTTTAGAAAGGGCCAGTCATGAGACAGGCTCATGAAAGTTCTTAACTTAGGAGTAGATGTAGTCAGTAGAATGGCCCACAATGCAGGATCAGAATGTAATGGTGTCTGAGAATCGCCACCAGACACAGAGGGCACTCTGTCCTGAGGTCTCGCCAACACAGCTCTCAAACGTGCAGCTGAGTCCCTGTGTTGCTTTTTCGGGGAATCAGAAGAGATTCAGCTGCAGCCTTTGGTGTGCTAGTTCTGAACTAAAGTTAGGGAAACTGCACGACTGCAGAAGGAATGGGGATGGGGAGATTTGTGGGGAGAGTTGTTGAAGGAGCTCCATCTAGCATCCCCTCAGCTTCTGCCACTAGATTCTCCACCTTTCCCTAAGGGCTGTAAACCACCAGGGCCCTCAAGCTGCTTGTGCTCCCACGCTTCCTTCTCCTACAACTTATAACAACATGGACTTGTAGTAGAAATTAATACAACCAACATATAGGAGGCACTCACTACAAACAAAAAGATATCATGAGAAAAGGGTGGAAAGATGGGTAAGCCACGGGCTTTGCCTTTAAAGGGGATACGGAAGTCACCACTTCAAATAACTAGAGAATGATGCAAAGTGACGTAGTCCCTAAAAGAAACACAAAGGGCTCTAAGAATTGAAAAAGCAAGAGACTACTTCAGGCTGAGAAGGGAAAGGGACTCTAGGAAAAGGGGCACGAGCAATGGCATAGGGTATCAAGTGTCCACAGGCTGGGAAAGAGCACACAGTCTAAATGTGTTGGAGTATGGGATGTGTGCATGCACATAGCGGAAGAGAAGGTTGGAAAAGTCAAAGTGTGGCTCTTGAGTGCCAGGTTGAAACGTTTAGTTCATTGCCATTGGCAGTGGGGACATAGTATGGATTTTGAGCATGGGAACGGCATGATTAGGGCTGCACTTCAGTAAATTCACCTATCACTTTTCGCTTAGGGTCTATGACTATCTTCGTTTTGTTTTGTTTTGTTTTGGGCTTGGGTGTGGGAGAAAAGTATCAGTGGATAAGGCTGAGTTCTTCTGGCCCAAACTAAAGGTTTAGGGCCAGTAGTTAGAGTCTTCTTCTAACGGGGCCAAGAGTACTTACTCAGCTCCCACCACTTAAAGAAAAACTCATTTGCAGCCACATCCGAATCCATTTAGGAATTCCCAACCCGCTCTCACTTCAGTTTCAGGGGCAATATAGAAAAGGCAATATAAATGAGAAAATGTGCACAGCAAGGGCTTCAGAGACTCACATCTAGATTTCAGTCCTTGGTTCAAAAGTTACTTTCTCTAAACCTCAATTTTCTAATTTGTAAGATGAGAATCATAGTAGTGCCTACTCATAGAGTTACTGAGAATATTAAATAAAATAGTGAATATAGAACTCTTAGAATAGTTCAGCAACGTCTAGAATGTTGTAAATGCTATAGGATAAACATCCTGGTTTCTGCAATAAACAAATTACAAGTAAAAAAAAATGGTGAGAAATCTATGAACTTAGATTCTTAAAAGAGACTTAGGAGACACAGCAACCAAATGAAATGTGTGGACTTTGTTTGAATTCTGATTAAACAAACTAAATTTTCAAAGATTTTAAGACAATTTTGGAAACAAACATGGACTACAAATTTGATATTAAGGATTTTTAAGGTATAATATTTTTAGATATGATAAAAAGTGTTAAGGTTTTCTGTTGTTGTTTTAAGAGTACTTAGATGTCATACTAAAATGCTGTGAGATAAAATGATCTGACGACTGAAATTTTCTTTAAAATAACTCAGATTTAGGGAAAGCAAGAGTGGAGAGTGGGGTTGGGGGTGTGAGTGGAGTGGGAAAAGAATGGATGAAACATGGCTGGCTACAGGCTGAAATGACTGTTGCAGCAATGTGATGACTATATGAGGATATATTGTATGATTCTCTGGACTTTTGTATATGATTAAAATTTTCCATAACAAAATGTTTCTAAAAGAAAAAACAGAGTAACAGTGTATATTTCATATAGGTATTATGGGTATTAAATGAGATATGTAAAAGTGCAATACTGTCTGGTATACAGAAGGGGTTTTGAAAAGTTTATTTCCCCTTTTATTTTCTCTTTTAAAATACACCTCCCCCACAACACACAGAAAAGACACACACACACACACACACACACACACCAGGAGTCATCCAAAAACAGTCTTTGTGATGTTCTGCAAGGGTTGAATTGCCCTAGTAAGGGTTTGTGAAAGACTTGGATCTTTTTTACATTGAAATCAAAGGCTGGTGATTTTAGACACACTTCAGGGTCCTGGAGCCTTGGGTACTGGACCTTCCTACTTCGGGAAAATAATCAACTCCTGAGCTCCGTAAACAATAACCAGTACAGAATAGAAAGCAGGATTCTCTGAGGAGATGCCAGAGTCCCCAGCATGTGGGCAGCACCTGAAGCGTGACCTTCAGACTCAGGGAGGGACCAAGGCCTGCTGCAGGGCACCCAACTGCTGCTGCCTGATCACCAAAGGAGAAGAGTCTAAAATGAAACCAAGTAACAGGTGGCAATCTTAACCCACTCCCCTAAAAAAACTCCCATTTTTAAAAAGAAAACTTACCTGAGAAGGAGTTTCTACTCCCTGAAATTTACTGCTGTGGGTTTTATCTGTTCGCCTTTCTCCAAAATAATACAGGCTTTCCTACAAAAAAGAGTACAATCCAACCACGGTTCATCTGCACTCTTTCCTTTCCTCTATTAGGTACCCTTAGTGTTTCTATGCCCACCTTCTTTCCTAGAGTCAGTGATTTTGTTTGTTTGCTTGTTTTTTGGTAGAGTCTTGCTCTGCAACCCAGACTGGAGTACAGTGGCAGGATCTAAGCTCACTGCAACCTCTGCCTCCTGGGTTCAAGTGATTCTACTGCCTCAGCCTTCTGAGTAGCTGGAACTACAGGTGTGTACCACCATGCCCAGCTAATTTTTTGTATTTTTAGTAGAGACGGGGTTTCACCATGCTGGCCAGGCTGGTTTTGAACTCCTGACCTCAGGTGATCCACCCTCCTCGGCCTCCCAAAGTGCTGGAATTACAGGTGTGAGCCACCGTGCCCATCCCTGTCCTTCATTCTCTCAACAAGTAAATATCTCACACTGGTAATTTATGTGCAGCCTTCCTTAGTATATATACATAGAAAAACAGTCAATATTTGCTTTTTCATGGGAAAACAAATATACCTGGACAGTTAAGCTTTAGGGATTTTTCCAAATCTACTTCCTAGTTCTCTCAATGTCTAAAAAATGATATGTAAATATCATTTTTATAATCGTACATGTATAGCAACTCAACATTTAGATGATTTACTGCTGTGTTTTCTGATCTAAGTAGTTTACCGAAGACTCCAAATACCTCTTATCCAAATTAGGTGAAAAAGGACATAAAGAATCTAGAAAAAATTCAACTCTGCCAAGAATCTACATTTTTCTGGTCACAATCTGTCACCAGATGGACAGTTTCTGTTTTCAGCCAGAATAAAGCGCATTCAATTCTACCAAGAACAGAAATTAAAAGATGGCTAAGAAGATTGTAGGAATGTAGGTAATTGTATACCTGATTTTTCTCAATAGCTCAGCCTTTGCATGGGCTTACTAAGTTTATAATTTCTGAAACTCTTCCTTGTGATGCAAAAGTAGAAAATGCTGTCTACTCCACAAGGCCAGGTCTGGTGTCTCACACCTGTAATCCCAAGCCTTCTTGCAACAACCCCCACCTTCGGGTTTTTCTAAATCTACCAAACTCTTCTCTCTGCCTATCTTAGTACATTCCTTGCTTTGGAGGCAAATGTATACCTTCTGTACTTGCATGAGGTGGTAGCAGTGGCCAAACTTCTTGACGCTTCCATCATAGTGCTTGTTTCTCCACTAACTCTATGGGTCCTGCATCTCTAAAGTTTTTGCTACTTCAAGGCAGCATCTGACATTTCTCCACTAGCAAATTTACCACTTATGAAATTGTAATGTCTGCTTTGCTTATTCGCTGTTGTTCAAAATGTAACCCTGCAACTTTATTCCCTTTTAAGAATAAAGGGGAATCACATGACTGTTTAGCATCCTCTCAGGAGTTAAGTATGCCTGGATTTGAATCTTCTCCCTTTTAGTCAACCTTGATTTAATATACTTTGTAGATGCTTCTCAAATATGCCAGAGACACTCCCAGTGCAGGACATGCTGTTATCACTGAACATGCAATCACTGAAAGGCTCCATGGCCTGATTCCCAGCCTGCCCAGGTAGCTGAACTAGTAGCTTAGATTTGGGGCTGCACTCTGGCAAAGATGAAAGATTAAATATTAATATGGATGGTAGATTTGCTTTTTGGGTGGTTTATGATTTATGGAATTTATTAAAACACATGATTACCTCCTTTTGGGATACTCTGATTAAAAATGGTAAAGGAATCAATGACTTATTAGTACTTTGTCAATGCCCCAAGGAGATAACAGTTTAATAACTGATAGAAACCAAGAGTCTAGAGATCACCCCAGAAAAAAATAGTAATGTCTTTGTTTTGATTTACATGCTAAATGTTTTTGGCTTTTTAAAAACATCCCAGCTAATATTAAGTGTTGCCAAATATTTATTCGTCACCACCAAATCTACTAGAAGAAAATGGGCTCAATTTAGACATGCTATAATTAACTCACAATTATTAACTTAACCTGCTTTAAAAAACAATATTAGCAATCAAGAGATGTTTTCCCCATAAAGATGGAATTTGGAAATTTTGGGATGGCTGCCCTCAAGTGCCATGACCCATCCAGTGGACCCTGGTCACATTACTCCATGACTGTGCCCATTAGGAGCGACAAAAAGTACTTCCACCTCAAATAAATAGTTTGAAACAATTTTCAAAATTGGCCAAGGGAGTGGTAGAGTCATGTCTTAGCCATGAATAGCATAACCTGGGTGAGATGTGGTTTAGACCCTTCTCTTCAAGGTCTTTAGGTATTTACAAATGTATTTTTATACAATTGCTGAAGTCTTGAGTCTCTGACTATATAGTAGTTATTTCTTGTGAACTATCTGCGTGTATAAAAATGCTTCCCTGCCTGAGAATAAGGTAGAATAATTCCATCAACGGTCTCAATTCTTCAACTTTTCCTGAATCCAAGCCCTCACATTTCACGTCGTAGTGCCTTTTCACTCTAATTTTGTGTTCCATTATGTGAGTTGATTTGGTCACTGGGATGCCACAAAGGAGAGGCTTGCAAAAGCATTTGTAAGATTCAACTCTAGCTCTTTCCTTTTGCCATTACCTAGAAACGTACCCATCATATTCATCCTGATGGAGGATGAAGATGAGTTGAGCAAACAGGAGTTACCCAAGACACCTAAGCTAAGGTAATTGTAGACCAGCTGATAAAGACATTTCAAGGAAAGAAAACTACATATCCCTCATGAACACAGATGAAAAGTTCTAAATAAAATATTAGCAAATAGAATCTAGTGATACATAAAAAAGATAATACATTAAGACCAAAAGGAGTTTATTCCAAAAATAAAAAAGTTGGTTTAACATTTGAAAATCTCATTAATGGAATAACAGAAAAACATTTTGATTACCTTGATAGATGCAGAAAAAAAATCTGATGTATTCAACACCAATTCATGATTCAAAACTTTTAGCAAACTAGAAATAAAATGGACTGTCTTAATCTAGTAAAGAATGACTACAAAAGCCTATAGCAAACATCATTTCAAATAGTGAAGCATGAAATTCTTTCCACCTGAGTTTGGGAACAGGGCAAGGCTGCCTCCTCTTACCATTTCTATTCAATATTATCGTGAAAGTCCTAGATAATTCAATAAAGAAACAAAAAAGTATAAAAAGTTGGAAGAAAGTAGTAACTATATGATCGTATACATTTACAAAATCCCAGGGAATCTACACATTCATTATTAAAATGAATATGTGAATTTATGAAGGATGCTAGATGTACAGTCAACATACAAGGCCAGGTGTGGTGGCTCACACCTGCAATCCCAGCACTTGGGAGGCTGAGGTGGGAGGGTTGCTTGAATCCAGGAATTCAAGGCCAGCTTCGGTCAGTGAGACCAGAGAGACTCCTTCTCTACAAAAATTAATTTGAAAAATTAGCCAAGTGTGGTGATGCCTGCTTGTAGTCCCAGCTATGTGGGAGACTGAGGTGGGAGAAATGCTTGAGCCCAGGTGCCACTGCACTCCAGCCTGTGGTGACAGAGCAAGGCCCTGTCTTAAGACAAACAAATAAGCAAAAGTCAATATACAAAAATTAGTTATGTTCCTACATACAAATAGCAAATATTTACAAAATGAAGATCTTCAAATATCATTTAAAATAGCACAAAAACTTATCAACTACATAGAAATAAAACTAACAAAAGATGTGTAAAACCTGTACACTATAAACATTGCTAAAAGAAATCAAAGAAGACATCAGTAGAGAGATGTATTATGTTTGTGAGTTGGAAATCTCAACAATTTTAGATATTGTATATGTGTGTGGGTTTGAGTGTGTGTGTGTGTGTGTATGTAAATTGCCAAGATGATTCTAAAATTTATATGGAAATTCAAAGAATCTAGGAGAGCCAAGATGGTTTTTAAACAAAGAAGTACAAAGTTGGAGGACTTCCACACAAGTTCTCAAGAGTCACTATAAAGCCATAATAATTAAAACTATGGTCTGGAGTTAAGTATAGATAGTCATAATGAAAGGACAAAAAGCCCAGAAACAGACCTATACATATATGTTCACTTTGTTTGCAATAAACGCACCTCTGCAATTCACTGGGGGAAATCATGCTCTTTACAATAAATGGTACAGGAGGAATTGAGAGCTGTGTGAAAAACGTGAACCTTGATACTGTATATCTTTACAACAATTAATTGGAGGTCAGTCATAGACCGATATATTGATAGAGGTGTTGGTTACATGCATATATACTTAGGTATAATATCATCAAGGTATATACTTGATTAGTGCAACCTACCATATGTGTCATACCTCACTAAAAATGTGGTTATAGATGCATGCATATACAATGTATACTTACATCGTGGCATATGTATATACAGATAATTTACTTCAACTTTTATTTTAGGTTCAGGGGTACATGTGGAGGATGCGCAGGTGTGTTGTTACACAGGTAAATGTGTGCCATGGTGGTTTGCTGCACAGATCATCCCATCCCTAGGTATTAAGCCCAGCATCCATTAGCTATTCTTGCTGATGCTCTCCTTCCCCCATCCCCTCCCTCCCCACAGGCCCAGTGTGTGTTGTTCCCCATCGTGTGCCCATGTGTTCTCATTGTCAGCTCCCACATATAAGTGAGAACATGTGGTGTTTGGTTTTCTGTTCCTGTGTTAGTTTGCTGAGGATATCAGCTTCCAGCTCCATCTATGTCCCTGCAAAGGATGTAATCTTGTTCCTTTTTATGGCTGCACAGTTTTCCATGGCATTTATGTACCACATTTTCTTTTTTTGTTGTTTTTTTTTAAGTGTTAGATAATCTTTATTTGATATTACACATAAACCACACAAAATGCCTTTGAATAAGTAAAAGGAACCATCTTAAATACAGTGAATTCTAATTACATTGGCATAGTTAAGGCCAAAAATACAAAGAAGACATTGCTACCTTATCCTCAACCCTTGCCTTTAAGAGGCAAATAAACACAAAATACAGGTGAATCTTGCTTGGTTCTGAGACAGTGAAGGAATTTCCCCAGTATTTAAATATATTCATATAACCAGTCATATAAATCTAAATATAAACCAATATAAATATAAATATAAAACCAATCTTCAATAAGTTTTAAGATGGTACTCACCATCTTTGTGAAAAGTTGAACATTATTAACAAAGTCTAATCATATCTTTAGAAGGAGTAAACAGTGATAGCATTTACTGAATTGGAATTACTATTAATATTCAAAAACCAAACTTATTCATTTAACCACAAGCCAGTCTTAGTTTTAAATCAGGACTGCCCAACAAAATATTCTGACAGTCATTCATAATCTGAATTCTGGTGTATGAGGTCTATTAAATTATGGTACACATAAAAAAGTCATGAGACATTTGTTTTGTAATATAAGGCAGTGGCCAATTATTACTCACTAGTAGCTTTTTTGAGATAAGCTATCAAGTCTGCCCTTTCTGCCTTGTTCTTAATGCCGGCAAAGATCATTTTTGTTCCAGGAATGTACTTCCTGGGATTCTCAAAATACTCTATCAGTGTATCCTCTCCCTAGGTGATGCCTTTGTTCTTATCAGTCTCTATGTTAAGATAATCCAATGGCCTGACCTGTCTTCCACCTGAAGAGACCATGGAGATTAGGCCCAGTCTTGTGCTTGCCTCCCTTTTCCACGGTGTGGCACTGGGCACACTTCTGAACAAAAATTTTCTTGCCTTTCTCAATATCACCCATATTTAATTCTCTCTTTCATCACTGGCGCTACAAAGGTTCCCGCTCAGAAGCCAGATGTCCTGCTCTATGTACCATATTTTCTTTATCCAATCTATCATTGACTGGCATTTAGGTTGATTCCATGTCTTTGCTATTGTGAATACTGCTGCAATGAACATATGTATGCATGCATGCATGTATCTTTATAAGACAATGATTTATATTCCTTTGGGTATATACCCCATAATGGGATTGCTGGATCTGATGGTATTTCTACCTCTAAGTCTTTGAGGAATTGCCACACTGTCTTCCACATGGATTGAACTAATGTACACACCCACCAACAGTGTAAAAGCATTCCTTTTTCTCCACAACCTTCCCAGCATCTGTTATTTTTTGGCTTTTTAATAAAAGCCATTCTGATTGGCATGAGATGGTATCTCATTGTGGTTTTATTTGCATTTCTTTAATGATTAGTGATGTTGAGCTTTTTTTTCATATTTTTGTTGACTGCATGCATGTCTCTTTTGGGAAGTGTCTGTTCAGATAGATCCTTTGCCCACTTTTTAATGGGGTTGTTTTTTTCTTGTAAATTTAAGTTCCTCATAGACTCTGAATGAGATATTACCAGTGAAGGCTGAGAAACAGCAAAGATGGCAGCCAGCTCCTTCCTTTGGAAGCTCCATCCCAGGGGGATACTGACCTGTAGCCAGCCCACACATACCTGCAGGAGGTGGCTGGAGACCCCTGTTGGGCATTCTCACCCAGTCAGGAGGCATGGGATCAGGGACCCATCCAAAGAAGCAGTCTAGCTGCTTTGGGGTAGAGCAGGTGTGCTGCACTGTGGGGGATTCTTCCTCCTCCGGACCACCTGTATTCTCCAAAGCCAGCAGGTTGGAGTGGCTGAGCTGACCAAACTGCAGAGATAGCAACTGCCCCTCCCGCCAGGAGCTCCATTTCAGGGAGAGATCAAAGCTCTGTCCATAGAACCATTGCTGGAGTGGTTAAAGCCCCCGCAGGGATTCCTGCCCAGTGAGGAGGAATGGATTGGGGTCCTGCTTAAAGAAGCAGTCTGGTCATGATCTGGCAAGCCAGCTGTGCTGTGTTGTGGGAACTCTTCCTTGTCCAGACTGGCTGTATTCTCCATAGCTGGCAGGCCAGAGTGGCTGAGTCTATGAACCACAGTGATGCTGGCTGCCTCTCCCCACCTCCCCGGGAACTCAGACCCATCTGAGGTGGATTCCAACCTGCTGCTGTTGACAGGCTAGGATTCCAAGCCAGTGGGTCTTAACTTGTGAGATGCCATGGAAATGGGGCCTGCAGAATGATGCTGCCTGGCTCCCTGGATTCAGCCCCCTTCCCAGAGATACGTATGGACAGATTTCCCACTGTGCTGAAGATCCCCGGGGCTAGAGTGTGTAAAACTCCTGGGTTTCTGTGTGTGCCTGAGCAGCTGAAGTGCCGAGACTCCATACAGGTCTGTGTATCAGGCCCACAGCCCTGGTTGCATGGGCTCAGAAGGGGATCTCTTGATCCATGGCTTGCAAAGATCCATGGGAGAAGCACGGTTTCCTGGGCAGGACTGCACACTCACTGCTTCCCTTGGCTGGGAGTGGGGGTTCCTTTGGCTCCATGCTGCCCCCGGCTGGGCCATCGCACCCTCTGCCTGCTTGTCTTCATTCTCCGTTGGTCGACCTGTTCATGCAGTCAGTCCCAATGTGAGAACCTGGTTATCTCAGTTGAAGGTGCTGAATTCCCTCGCCCCTTTTCATTCCTCTTTGTGAGCGCTGCAGAGTGCAGCTGCTTCCAATTGGCCATCTTGCATCACTCTAAACATTTCTTTTTTAGCCCTAGTTCTTAATTCCTATAGCCCTTGGTTTATCACCAGTTTCTTGATAAAATAATCCGTCCACATTCTCTAGTCATGGGATGATGGCTCAGGCCAGGGATCCAGGGTATTTTCTGGGAAGTAGCTGAACTTGCAGGCCTGTCCTGTTCGGAACTGAGCTAACACACTGCAGAGAGGTACTCCTTCCACCGCTCAGCAACTGATGCCAGCCCTCGATAGTTATATTTTTATTGAGGTATAATAACTATTGTAAATTACATAAAATTAAACAATGATCCTTTCAGCTGGCATTTCACAGTAAACAGCATTATATGTTTGAAATTAATTTAGTCATCTGCAGAGCCTAAAGCAATATGCCCTGACTATAATTTAGGATCTCGACCTAAGAATACACATTTTGGGTTATAGCATCCCCATCTTTCTTCCCTATGGTAGACTATCAAAAACGGCCACAATTCTTTTTAATTCCTTCCATCAAGAGTTGGAGTTTATTTTCTACTCCTTGAACCCAGACCAGTAGTGTAATTTGCATTGTCCAATAAAATGGGGTAGAAGTAATATATAATTTTGAGCCTGGGCCTTAAGAGGATTTGCACTGTTTTGTTGCCACTCCTGGGACTCTTGCCTCTGCCATCATGTGAACAGGCCTGAAGTAGCCTACTGGAGAATGAGAGACCGTATGGGGCCATTCAGCCAAGTCAGGTAATTTTCTTTCATTTAAAAAATCTGTTCCCTTCATTCTTTAAAAATATTTTTAATTGACATATAATATTTGTTCATATTTATAAGGTAGCGAGGGATATCTCAATACTTGTATACAATGTGTAATGATCAAATCAGGATAATCAGCATATCTATCACCTCAAATATTTATCATTCTTGTGTTGGGAACACTCAACATCCTCTCTATCTAAAAATATACAATAAATTGTTGTTAACTGTAGACACCCTGCAGCACTACAGAACACCAGAACTTATTCCTATCTGTAAGCTTAAATCTGATATTTTTTTGTTGATTTTCTGTCTAGATGATCTGTCCAATGGTAAGAGTGGGGTGTTAAAGGCCCCAACTGTTAACTGCATTGGAGTCTATCTTTCCCTTTAGACCTAAAAATATTTGCCTTGTTTATCTGAGTGCTCTAGTTTTGGGTATATATACATTGACAATTATTATATCTTATTGCTAAGTTGATCTCTTTATTATTGTAAAATGACCTTCTTTGTCTCTTCACACAGTTTGACTTAAAGTCTGTTTTTATCTGATAAGTATGGCTACCTCTGCTCGCTTTTGGTTTCTGTTTGCCTGGAATATTTTCTTCTATCCCTTCACTTCCAGTCTGTATGAACCTTTACAGGTGAAGTTAGTTTCTTGTAGGCAGCATACAGTTGGATCTTTTTTTTTTTTTTTTTTTTAATCTAGGCAGCCAACTCTATATCTTTTAATTGGGAATTTGATCTGTTTACATTACATTCAAGATTACTATTAATAGATGAGGCTTTATCCTGTCATTTTGTTCATTTTTTTCTGGTTGTTTTGTATATCCTTTGTTCTTTTCTTCACCTATTTTTTTTTAATCTTTGTGGTTTGGTAATTTTCTGTAGTGACAAAGTTTGAGTCCTTTCTCTTTCTCATGTGTATATCTGCACTACCAGTGAGTTTTATACTTTTGTGTGTTTTGACAATGGTAATCATCCTCTTGCTTCCAGATGTAGAACCACCTTGAGCAGTCCTTGTAAGGTCAGTCTAGTGGGAATGAATTCCTTCAGTTTTTGTTTGTCTAGGAAATACTTTATTTCTCCCTCATTTCTAGGGGATAGCTCTACTAGGTATAGTATTCTTGGTTGACAGTTTTTTTTTTCATTCAGTACTTTGAATATATCATCCCATCTTATTGTCTTCTGACCTGTAAAGTTTCCACTGGGAAATCCACTGTTAATCAAATGGAGTTTCCCTTATATGTGACTTGATGCTTTTTTCTTGCTGTTTTTAACATTTCCTTGTTTTGTTTTTTTTTTATTTTTTTGGATACAGTCTCGCTCGTGAACTGCAGGTTCACGCCATCACACCCAGCTAATTTTTTTGTATTATTAGCAGAAATGTGGTTTCTTCATGTTGGCCATGCTCGCCTTGAACTCCTGGCCTCAAGTGATCCACCTGCCTCAGCCTCCCAAAGTGCTGGGATTACAGGTGTGAGCCACCGCACCTGACGAATATTCCCTCTTTTTGACTTTTGACAGTTTGACTACTATGCACCTCAGAGAAGACCTTTTTGGGTTGAATCTATTTGAGAACTTTTGAGCTTCCTAGATTTTGGCCATATCTCTCCCATGTCTGTTTTTAAAGCTCTTGATTGTATTTTTTTTTTTTTTTTGAGACAGGGTATCACTCTGCCACCCAGGCTGGAGTGCAGTGGCACAATCTTGGCTCACTGCAACCTCCACCTCCTGGATTCAAGCAATTCTCATGTCTCAGCCTCCCAAGTAGCTTGGATTGCAGGCATGCACCACCAAACCCAACTAATTTTTGTATTTTTTAGAGACAGGATTTCGCCATGTTCATCAGGCTTGTCCTGAACTCCTCGCCTCAAGTGATCCACTGCCTTGGCCTCCCAAAGTGCTGGGATAACAGGTGGGAACCACTGCACCTGGACTCTTGATTGTATTTTTATTTTATTCCTTAAATTCTTCAGCTCCACAATCTCTGTCTGGTTTTTAATGACATATATATCCCTGTCGAATTTCTCATAAGATCATAAATTGTTTTTCTAATTTCATTGATCTATCTGTATTCTCTGTATCTCATAGTTTCCTTAAGATCATTATTTTGAATTCCTTCTTAGCCATTTGATATACTCTTTAAATTTAGGGTCTGTTAATGGGGAATTATTGTGTTTCTTTGGAGGTGTAATGTTTCCTTGCTTTTCATGTTTCTTGTGGCCCTAAACTGATTTTTGCACATCTGGGGGAACCGTTGCCTCTTCCAATGTTAGGGAGCTTTCATAGAGAAATACTTTTTCCGATAGTTGTCTCCTATAGTGTTCATTGAGTAGGGTGCTTTGACTTTGATTCTGGGTGGGTGCAGTTATATAGTCTCCAGGTGACTTTTTTTGGCTGTAATCAGCATTCAGTGGTGTCTGTGAGTGCCTCAGTGGCCTGATGGTGAGTGTTTGTGGAGACAGTGGTATGGCTTTTCTTGGTGTGAGAGCCATCATTCAGATTAGTTCTCAGGCCTTAGGCATATGCATGCTAGCTGCAGTGGCTTTGCTAGTTGTGGGGTATTGCCAACAGCAGGGTGGGCACCAGGCAGGCCAGTCCTCAGCATATGGTGGCTCTGCTGGTGAAGGGGGTGGGGCTGTTGGCAGCAGTGGGTGCCAGATGGGATGGGCCTTGGGCCTTGGGGGGTGCACATAGCATGCAGTGGCTCTGTCAGTTGAGGGAAGCCAAGTCATTTTAGACTAGCCAGTCCTCAGATGACCCAGTAGCTGCCCACAGATACATGAATGAGCTTAGCTGAGACAGGAAATCCTTTCTGTAAGCACCTGAATTGGACAGTTAAGCCCATACCAAATTCACAAACCATAGTATCATGAATCAAATAAATAGTTGCTGTTGTAAGCCAGTACGTTTTGGGGTGGTTTGTAATCACTGGCACAATTGTAATTGGTATCAATCCATTATGATTTTTTTACTTGAAAGAGTACATTTTTAAAAGAATACTGCCATATCTGGGTTAATATTAAACTTATGACTACACAGTCTACATTGACTGAGAAATGAGTATTTGTCAGATAAAGACCCTTACCTCGATTGGATTTCTATAGAAAGACTGCCTTCCAGAAGATGGAAATGACATAGCAATAATACACTCTGAAAGTCAAAATCATCACTATTACAAACATTATTATAGATTTCATATAACATACAAAAAATTAATTTACATATGATCAGACTCCATTTTCACAGAAAAAAACCTTTTAAGATTGAGGTTGACAGAAAAGAGCTAATACTCAGGATAATCAAATAACATATTAAATTATCCAACACAATGATCATTAAACTGGCATGGAGTTCTTAAGTCTCCACTAGTTCTAACTGTATGCCATGTACTTATGATGGCCTCAGTCTGAAGTTCCCCCTGTTCTTAGAATTTATTTCTTATCTTAAATACCAGAGAAAATCCAAGAGTTCTGGGCACCAGTGATGGTGGGAACTCCCAAGGTTCTTTGCAGCCCTCTGACTCAGAAAACCTGAGATCTACAAAGCACTGACCTCATTCTCTGGGGTTCTAGGATGAGAAGAAGTCTCTGTGGGATCCTTGGGACTCAGAAATAACTACTAGAGGTTAACAAATTGAAACTCAAATGGAGTCAGCTGAAAATCCCTTCAAGTTCCTATGCTGCAACTGAGTAGTCCTGAATTGAGAAGACATGCAGATCTTCCTTTGCCAGGGCTAAACCACAAATATGTCACACTATCACAGTGGCATATATCCTCATGAATAAAGAATATTTTGAATGAATGTGTCTTAGATGAGGCAAAAAAAAAATACAATTACAAGAAAAAGTGAAGTAATACAAGTAAATCAACAGTTAAGTGTCACAAACCTGTAATGTAAGTGAGGTCTAGGTCAAATCCATCCCTTGTGTATCGCCTTTTGTTTTCTGAAACCTGAGAGTTTAAAATCATCATTAGTTTGTGAAACATTCATCAACATAAAAATAAAAAACATTACACAGTATAGATATCAACCCTTGTCAATGGGTCCCAAAACACAAAATATTTTTCTGAATCATAAGCATGTTTTGCCCACTTATCAGCCTTCTCATCAGCTTTTCAAGTTGTCTTTTTTGATAAACCAGATGAAAAATTCTTATCAGAATAATAAGTCATAGAAGTCGAACTAAATGTGTCCATCTAACAATAAATTTAAAAGATCCATTTTTGCTTCAGAAACAGAATTTTATCAATATAAACTATGTCTAGAGCAGCAGTTGTTAACCAGAGGCAATTTTCCCTCCTCTCCCCAATTACCTGCCTGGGGGATATTTGGCAATGTCTGGAGGCATTTAGGTTTTCACAACTGGCGTGCGTGCGTGTGTGTGTGTGTCTGTGTGTTACTTACATCTAGTGAATAGAGGCCAGGAATTTTGCTAAACACCCTACAATTAATATAACTGCTCACCACCCCCTTATGACAATGATCTGGCCCAAAATGTCAGTAATGCTGAGGCTGAGAAATTCTGGTCTAGAGAAATAGTGATACGATAGACTCTTAGCATTTGTAAATTTAATTTTGGGATTTAAGACTAGCATTTTCAATTTTTCCACATCAAAACAAATCGATTATTCTTGTTCATCTTTGTTATTCCCATGAGTAACAGATGTTCACTACAGCTGCTAATGCACATCAGGCAGGCAACAGATTGAGATACTTCCAAAGTGTGCTAGCTGGTATCTCTCCTACCGTCAGAACCACCGAAGCAGAGAACTGATGTCTGGACTAGTGCTTCTCTGATTTGGGCACATGTCAATAAGAGCCACCTGGAAAAGCTTGTTAAGCTGCAGATTGCTGGTTACCAGAGATACTGATTCGGTGGGTCCAGGATGGGGCCTAAGGTATTTTTCTTCTTACATTTCTAGCAAGCTGTCAAGTGATGCTGAGGTTTCTAGTCAGAGGACCACATTGGCTGAGGTTATTTTCAAATAACTCCAAAAGCCTATCACTTAACATGCTTTTAGTTGGGGCCTGAGCTGCAGTCCAGGGAAGCTAGGGTACAAAAAGAAACCAGCTATCTGACCCATGAACAAGCTTAGGAAGCCACCATCTACATCCCAGTATACATTTGCTCTTTCATTTTCCTCATTGTCACAGTAAAAAAAGAAAGAGAGTCACCAGGGCCTCATACACTCTTTAGTTTCCTAACCCCTAACAGTTCTAGCTTTGCCTAAGCTTTCTTTGTTTCTACCACAACTATACTGCAAAACTCTACTATTGTGTTGCTACATGTGTCATCTCCTAGTTTCTGTTCTGTTTGCTATTTTTTAGAAACTCATGATTGAAGTCACTCAAATTTTGCGTATGCTCAAATAAATTCCCTCTTGGCTGTAGGAAAAATCCAGACAGAACATTATGTATAAGGGATTTGTAGTTGAAGCACAGAGGGGAATTGTTTTCAATATAAATTTTTTTGATATAGCAGATATTAAACTGATAAGAATATTATACTTGATCTTAGCCAAAAGGCCAAAAAATGATACAAATGGGAATTTGATGAGAACTTCAAAATGTAGAGAAGTTAAAGTTAGTACAAGAGTAAAAGTCCTTCTTTGGGTACTGCATCTTCTTTATTCAATTAATGGTACTTAGTGTGTATACTCTTCACTGGTCCCTAAATATCACAATCTTTTAGTTTCAAAGTATGTGGGAATTTACCTAAACATTTCATTTTAAAGCAATGTATTTGGTATAGAATGAGAACATTTGAAGTTGAAAAGATTATATAGAATAAAAGCCACAGAAAATGCTAAAATTAATGAAAAACTTTAAGAGAGGTAAGTCTTATGTTTCATACCTGGGAATATTCCTAAGAAGCTTAATGTCAAAAAAAATGTAAACGACATCAACCAGCAGAGGAATCACAATAATGGCAGTATCTAAAATGTTAAATAAGTCAGAAAAATACTGCTGTCTCCTGTAATATAAAACAAAAAAAAAAGTTCATTCCCCCCTGCCAGAAGAGATAGGAATATTTAAAGACCACAAACTATTGACTCATCCCCATTAAGAATTCTACTATCATGAATTATTTAAGATGTATTTTCTAGAGTAGACTAAGGGAAAAATATAACATTCATGGGAAGTTTTCAAACAATGAAATTCATCATTTGACACTTATATGTGACTAAAACACCAACATGGCAATTCAAACATAATAAGATATAACTAAATGCGTAATAATCATCCTTATTGTGGACAATGGGGTATCTATCCCCTCAAGCATTTATTATTAATGTTACAAACAATCCAATTACACTCTTTCAGTCATTTAAAAATATACAATCAAGTTATTGTCGACTATGGTCAATCTGTTCTGCTATCAAATAGTAGGCGTTACTCATTCTATTTTTTTGTACCCATTAACTATCCCCACCTCCACACCCCCAAGCCCCTACTACCATTCCCAGCCTCTGATGACCATCGTTCTACTCTCTAGGTCTATGAGTTCAATTGTTTTTTTTTTTTTTTTTTTTTTTTTAGAGCCCCATAATAAGTGAGAACATGTGATGTTTATCCTTCTGTGCCTGGCTTATTTCACTTAACAAGCATAGTGATCTCCAGTTCATCCATGTTGTTCCAAATGACAGGATCCTTTTTTTTTTTTTTTTTTTTTTTGAGATGGAGTTTCACTCTTGTTGCCCAGGCTGGAGTGCAATGGCGTGATCTCGGCTCACTGCAACCTCCACCTCCCGGGTTCAAGCGATTCTCCTGCCTCAGCCTCACGAGTAGCTGGGATTACAGGCACCCGGCACCACACCCAGCTAATTTTTGTATTTTTAGTAGAGATGGGGCTTCTCCATGTTGGTCAGGCTGGTCTCGAACTCCCGACTTCAGGTGATCTGCCCACCTCAGCCTCCCAAAGTGCTGGGATTACAGGCATGAGCCACTGTACTTGGCCAAGATCTTATTGTTTTTTATGGCTAAATAATACTCTCTTATGTATATGTACTATATTTTCTTTATCCATTCATCTGTTGATGGACACTTAGGTTGCTTCCAAATCTTAGCCATTATTAACAGTGCTGCAACAAAAAGGGAATGCAGATATCTCTTCTATATACTGATTTCCTTTCTTGTGGGTATCTACCCAGCAGTGGGATTGCTGGATCATATGGTAGTTCTATTTTTAGTTTTTTGAGTAACCTCCAAACTGTTCTCCAATTGGTTCTACTAATTTACATTTCCATGAACAGTGTATGAGGGTTCTCTTCACATCTTTGTCGGGATTTGTTATTGCCTGACTTTTGGATATAAACCATTTTAGCTGGGGTGAGATGATATCTCATGGTAGTTTTCTACACTGCGAATTTCTCTAATGATCAATGATGTTAAGCATCTCTGGATATGCCTGTTTACCATCTGTATGTTTTCTTTTGAGAAATGCCTATTCAAATCTTATGCTCATTTAAAAAATTAGATTATTAGATTTTTTCCTAGAGAGTTGTTTGAGCTCCTTACATATTCTGGTTATTAATCCCTTTTCAGATGGGTAGTTTGCAAATATTTTCTCCCATTCTGTGGGCTGTCTCTTCACTTTGCTAATTGTTTCCTCTGCTATGAAGCAGCTTTTTAACTTGATGTGATCCCATTTGCCCATTTTTGCTTTGGTTGCCTGTGCTTGTCAGGTATAGCCCAAGTAATTTTTGCTCAGACCAATGTCCTGGAGATTCTTCCCAATGTTCTCTTGTAGTATAGTAGTTTCACTGAATTCTTAGATTTAAGTCTTTAATCCATGTTGATTTGATTTTTGTATATGGTGAGAGGTAGGGGTCTAGGTGCATTCTTCTGTATGTGTATATCTAGTTTTCCCAGAACCATTTGTTGAAAAGACGTCTTTTGTTCAATGTATGTTCTTGGCACATTTATTAAAAATGAGTTCACTGTAAGTGTGTGTGGATTTGTTTCTGGGTTCTCTATTCTGTTCCAGTGGTCTATGTGTCTGTTTTTATGCCAGTGCCATGGTGTTTTGGTTATATAGTTCTGTAGTATAATTTCAAGTCAGGTAATGTGATTCCTACAGCTTTGTTCTTTTAGCTTAGAATAGCTTTGGCTATTCCGGGTCCTTTGTGACTCCATATAAATTTTAAGATTCTTTCTTCTACTTCTGTGAAGAATGTCATTCATATTTTGACAGGGAGTGCATTGAACCTGTAAATTGCTTTGGATAGTATGGACATTTTAACAATATTGATTCTTCCAATCCATGAACATGGACTCTCTTTCCATTTTTTGGTGTCCTCTTCAATTTCTTTCATCAGTGTTTTATCATTTTCATTATAAAGATCTTACACGTTTTTGGTTAGGTTAATTTCTAGGTATTTAATTTTATTTGTGGCTATTGTATATAGGACCACTTTTTAAATGTCCTTTCCAAATGGTTCACTGTTGACATATAGAAATGCTATTGATTTTTGTATATTGATTTTGTATCCTGCAACTTTACTGAATTTATCAATTCTAATAGTTTTTTTTGTGGAGTCTTTAGTATTTTCCAAATAAAATGTATCATCTGCAAACACAAGGATAATTTTACTTCTTCCATCCCAATTTGTATTTCTTTTTTTATTCCCTTTCTTTCTCTTCTATAATGGCTCTAGCTAGGACTTCCGGTACTATGCTGAACAACAGTGGTAAAAGTGGGCATCCTCACTGTGTTCTAGATCACAGAGAAAAGCTTTTCATTTTTTCCCCATTCAGTACAGTACTGACTGTGGGTCTGTCATATATGGTTTTTATTATGTTGAGGTGTGTTACTTCTATACCCAGTTTTTTTAGGGTGTTTACCATGAAGGCTTGTTGAATTTTATCGAATGCTTTTTCAGCATCAACTGAAATGATCTTATGATTTTTATCCTTTATTGTGTGGATATAATGTATCACATTGATTGATTTGCAAATGTTGAACCATTCTTGCATCCCAGAGACACATCCCACTTGTCATGATGAATGATCTTTCCCATTTATTGTTGAATTCAGTTTTCTAGTGTCTCGTTGAGGATTTTTGCATCAATATTTATCAGATATATTAGCACGTTTTTGGTTTTGGTTTTTGGGTTTGTTTGCTTGCTTGTTTTATTCATTTATTTATTTATTTTTTGAGACTGAGTCTCACTCTGTCACCCAGGCTGGAGTGCAGTGGTGTGATCTCAGCTCATTGCAATGTCTGCCTCCCAGGTTTAAGTGATTCTCCTGCCTCGGCCTTATGAGTAGCTGAAATTACAGGCACCTGGCACCACACCCAGCTAATTTTTGTATTTTTAGTAAAGACGGGGTTTCACCATATTGGCCAGGCTGGTCTTGAACTCCTGACCTCCAGTAAACCACCCGCCTCTGCCTCCCAAAGTGCTGGGATTATAGGAGTGAGCCACCACTTCCAGCCTACATGTGTCTTTATGGAAGAAGAGTGTTTCCTGTAGGCAACAGATCAATGGGTCTTTTTATTTTATTTATTTGTTTATTTATTTTTGAGATGGAGTCTTGCTCTGTCACCAGGCTGGACTGCAGTGGCACCATCTCGGCTCACTGCAACCTCTGCCTCCCGGGTTCAAGTGATTCTCCTGCCTCAGCCTCCTGAGTAGCTGGGACTACAGGTGCACACCACCACACCCTGCTAATTTTTGTATTTTTAGTAGAGACAGGGTTTCACCATGTTTGCCAGGATGGTCTCTAGCTCTTGACCTCGTGATCTGCCTGCCTTGGCCTCCCAAACTGCTGGGATTACAGGCATGAGCCACCACCACACCTGGATGGGTCTTGTTGTTTCATCCATTCATCCACTCTGTCTTTTGATTGAAAAGTTTAGTCTACTGACACTCGTTATTATTGATAAGGACTTACTCCTGCCATTTTGTTATTTGTTTTCTGGTTGTTTTCGGGTCTTCTCTTCCTTCTTTCCTTCCTGTCTTCCATTAGTGAAGGTAATTTTCTCTGGTGATATGATTTAGTTTCTTGTTTTTTATTTTTCATGTATCCATTGTTATGTTTTTTGGTTTGAGGTTACCATGAGGCTTGTAAATACTATCTTATAATCCATTATTTTAATCTTATAATAACAGTTTTCATAAACAAGTAAAAAGAAAACTAATAAAAACTCTACAACTTAACTTTGTCTCCCTATTTTTTAACTTTTTGTTATTTCTATTTATATCTTATTATACCATCTATGTCTTGAAAAGTTGTAGTTAATATTTTTGATTGGCTCATAGTTTAGTCTCTCTACTTAGAATAAGAGTAGTTTATACATCATAGTTACAGTGTTATAACATTCTGCATTTTTCTGTATACCTACTATTACCAGTGAGTTTTATACCTTCAGGTTGTTACTTATTGCTCATTAATGTCCTTATCTTTCTGATTGAAATACTCCCTTTAGCATTTCTTCTAGGACAGGTCTGGTGTTGACAAAATCCCTCAGCTTTTGTGTGTAAAAGTCTTTATTTCCCCTTCACTTTGAAGGATATTTTCACTGGATACACTGTTCTAGGGTAAATGTTTTTTTCATTCAGCATCAATATGTCATGCCACTCTCTCCTGGCCTGAAATGTTTCTACTGAAGAGTCTGCTGCCAGATATATTGTAGCTCCATTGTATATTATTGGTTTCTTTTCTCTTGCTGCTTTTAAGATCCTTTCTTTATCCTTGATCTTTGGGACTGTGATTATTAAATTCCTTGAGGTAATCTTCTTTGAGTTTCATCTGCTCGGTGTTTTATAACTTTCTTGTACTTGGATATTGATATCTTTCTGTAGGTTTGGGACGTTCTGTTACTATCCCTTTGAATAAACTTTCTACACTCCCTACCTCCTCTTTAAGGCCAATACCACTTAGATTTGTCCTTTTGAGGCTATTTTCTAGATCCTGTAGGCATGCGTCACTGTTTTTTATTCTTTCCTTTGTCTCCTCTATGTATTTTGAAATAGCCTGTCTTCAAGCCATTAATTCTTTCTTCTGGTTTATCAATTCTGCTATGAAAAGACTCTAATGCATTCTTTGGCATGCCAATTACATTTTTTGGCTCCAGAATTTCTGCTTGATTCTTTTAAATTATTTCAATCTCTTTGTTAAACTTATCTAATAGAATTATGAATTCCTTCTCTGTGTTATCTTGAATTTCTTTGAGTTTCCTCAACACAGCTATTTTGATTTCTTTGTCTAAAAGGTCACATATCTCTGTTTCTACAGGATTGGCCCCTGGTGTCTTATTTAGTTCATTTGGTGAGGTCATGTTTTCCTGGATAGTGTTGATGGAGCAGATGTTCTTTGGTGTCTGAGCATTGAAGAGTTAGGTATTTATTGTAGTTTTCACTGTATTTATTGTAGTTTTCACTGTCAGGGCTTGTTTGTACCCACCTTTCTTGGGAAGGCTTTCCAGATATTTGAAAGAACTTGGATATTGTGATCTGAGCTGTATCTGCTTTGGGGGGCACCCCAAGCGTCCTAAACTCTGTGGTTCTTGCAGACTCATAGTGGTACTGCCTTAATGGTCTTGGACAAGATCCAGGATAATTCTCTGCATTACCAAAAAGAGACTCTTGTTTTCTTCCCTTACTTTCTCCCAAACAAACAGAGTCTCTCTCTCTCTGTTCTGAGGCACCTAAAGCTTGGGGTTGAGTGACACAAGCACCCCTGTGGCCACCACTACTGTGACTGCATTGGGTCAGACCTGAGGCCAGCACTGGGTCTTGCCCAAGACCTGCTATAACCACTCCTTGGCTATTGCAGAACTTTGCTGAAGGCCTTGGGGCTCTACAGTCATCACATGGTAAAAACAGCCAGGCCTGTGTCCTTCCCTTCAGGGTGGCAAGTTCTCCTAGCCTCCAGGTGGATCCAAAGGTGCTGTCTGGGAATCAGGGCCTAGATCAAAAACTTTAAAAGTCTACCTAGTGTTTTATTGTGCTATGGCTGAGCTGTCACTCAAACCACAAGATGCAGTCCCTCCCACTCTTTCCACCCCTGTCCAAAGGCAGAGGAGCAGCAATCCATGGCCACCTCAAACACAGGCCATGGGGGGGTACTGCCAGACTACCACCAATGTTCTCATAAGGCCCAAAGGCTCTTAAGTCAGTTTGTGGTGAATGCTCCTGTTAATTATTTTTAAATGCATCTTTTTTTTTTTTTTTTTTTGAGATGGAGTCTCACCCTGTCACCCAGGCTAGAGTGCAATGGCATGATCTCGGCTCAGTGCAACTTCTGCCTCCCAGGTTCAAATGATTCTCCTGCCTCAGCCTCCCAAGCAGCTGGGATTACAGGCAACCACCACCATGCCCAGCTAATTTTTGTATTTTTAGTAGAGACGGGGTTTCACCATGTTGGCCAGGATTATCTCGAAATCCTGACCTTGGGATCCTCCCACCTCAGCCTCCCAAAGTGCTTCTTATAAAAGTACAAAATACCTTAATGCATTATAAAAATAATCAAACTTACCCTTCTACAAATACTCGAAGAAGAACATCCATGAGAAAAAATAAGGCAATAGCTAGAGAAATAGAACGATACTCCAAAGGAATATAAAGTTTGCTATCAGTGAAAATTAGGTCGGCAAGGAGGAGAGTGACATCCAGTAAGACCAGGAAAACTCCAAATATTCTAAAATAAATAAATAAATAAATACAAAGATAAAGGGGCATTTGTCCCTATAGCTATACTATATTTAAGCCACTGATCAGGTACCAAAATGTTATTATTTAGTATTAAGCTGCCCAGTGGCAGGAAAAACTGTAATGCCTTAGAATCTCAGAAAAATCACTGTTTTCACCCAATAGAAGCAGTTCTTAATAAACAAAATTCTCACCAAACCACTTCACAAGATATTATCATGGCCTTTTATAGTAGACACATCAGACCAACACCTTAAGAGAGAAAAGTAAAACTGAATTCAAATCACCTGTGTCTGTTTACAAACTCTTCTTTAAATTTGAGAATTTCATAAGAAGTTTATACCAATTTCTCACAAAAAATAAACCCTCATTAATCTGGATAATTCTAAAGAATTTATTAATAAAAAACAAATGAAAGCATGAGTAACATAAGCTCTTAAAAGACCAAGATTTTTCATCAGTGACATTTTCAACAAGTACATGACTCCATATTTATGGGTGCTTCTAGCATAGTGATGGGCACATGAGTCTTGAACTCTAAAGTACCTCCTGCCACTTGCTGTTACATATTCTAAATACATTCTCCATAAATTGATTAGACTATTTGCCTCATCTATGAAGATGAATTAGTCTTTGAAGTACTTTTTTAAAAACTTGCAGCTCAAATTCAAATATTATTAATTCAAAAGGAAACAATTATATTGCATAAACCTATATCATAGTATGAAATCTTACTCTTATGTAGCAAAGAGTCTAAGTAAATTGTTTCCAGAATTAAAGAGTAATTCTAGATGTATAAGGTACTTAATAAAACACTTTACTAATAATTATGGAATTTTAACATTTGATTTTCATTAATGTTACTTTTGCAGATGGAAGAAAAACAATATTAATATGTTACTATTAATCTTAGGCAAAAGCCATTTATTTGCAATTCTTAATGTCCAGCTTAAACCAAAATTCCATGATAAATTAGATTACATTAGATGGGGCACATGACTACTTAGCAATTGATGGACAGTGGAAATGCTTTTTTGTTATTTTATTTCAGTGTTTCTCATTGAAGTACTAAGTCTCATATATATATGTATGTATAGATATATATGAGACTCATATATTTTTTCTTTTTTTTTTTTTTTTTTTTTTTTTACATAGAGTCTTGCTATGTCGCCAAGGCTGCAGTGCAATGGTGCAATTTCAGCTCACTGCAATCTATGTATGCCTCCTCGGTTCAAGCGATTCTTCTGCCTCAGCCTCCTGAGTAGCTGGGATTACAGGCACCCGCCATTATGCTTGGCTAATTTTTGTATTTTTAGTAGAGATGGGGTTTCACCATGTTAGCCAGGCTGGTCTTGAACTCCTGACTTCATGTGATCTGCCCGCCTCGGCCTCCCAGAGTGCTGGGATTACAGGCGTGAGCCACCGCCTCAGATATAGTCTCGGATATATTTAATACATGGTGTTTTCTATGTCTCACATACCCAAATGCAAAGGATCATACAATTGAACGCACAATTTTCTTAATCTTGCTGCTGCAAAAAGAAGTAAAAATAAAATTAATCAGATTTCTTCTAACATATACTGTAAATTTAACCAAAAAACAAAGGGCTTTATAAATATAATTTTAAAAGAAAATTATTCAGAAGTTGTATAACAAAATGCTTTTTACTAATAGCTAAAATTTTATTCTTCCTGCTCCATGAGTATTTTACTTGTTTACTTTGCTATCCAGAAGACAGTAAACTTTGGATGTTTAGTAACATTTCCATTGCACGCAAAGCCCCAACCCCAACTTTATGGCAATACTAAACTTAAACTTATGGTCATCAACTCAAGGAGTACAGCATGAAGACAGAAAAGGTTGATAGAAGAGAACCGCATTTTAATGCCAGCCTGGGCAAGTCATCAAACTTTGGCCAGATCTCAGTTTCCACTGCAATAAAATAAGGTGTTTCGGGAATGAGCATAGGGAATAAATGATGCTCTTGTCATCTCCTCAAACTAGACACCTAGTGAACAGATACACATTAGCAAGAGTTGCATATGAGGTTGCAAATGAACTTCAGAGGTAAGACATTTTAGTAAGATATACCTCAAAGGACAAACACCCGAAAGACTGGGCTTGTGGTTTTGATTTGCATTTCTCTAATCTGTGATATTGAGCTTTTCTTCATATGCTTGTTGGCCACATGTATGTCTGAAAGACTGGGCTCCTTCCATTAATCAAAGGAAGGAGAACCTGTTTGATGGAGCCTCTAATAATGCCTCATTTTACCTTATGGCTGGAGACAAGGTAGCTGATGAAGAACAATTTTTTTTGTCCTATTGAAGCCTCCTGTGTTGGAGGAGTCTTCAGGAAGTTTCTGTCATACTGAAGCCTCCAACACAGCACTCAAATTCCACCCCGAGAGCCATGAATCCTAAGACAATGCTCACAGCCTGTGCCTAAGACTGGAGAACAAAGAGGGCAGATACTGAGCAGAACTGGGGCACTGACAAAATTGGCCTTTGACATGAACAGACATTTCTCAAAAGACATACATGTGGCCAACAAGCATATGAAGAAAAGCTCAATATCACAGATTAGAGAAATGCAAATCAAAACCACAATGAGATACCATTTCACACCAGTCAGAATGGCTATTACTAAAAAGCCAAAAAATAACAGATGCTGGCAATGTTGCAGAGAAAAGGGAACACTTATACATTGTTGGTGTGAGTGTAAATTAGTTCAACCACTGTAAAAAGCAGTATGGCAATACCTTGAAGAGCTAAAAGCAGAACTATTTGACTGAGCAATCCCATTACTGAGTAGATACCCAGAGGAATATAAATCATTCTACTGTAAAGATACATGCATATGAATGTTCACTGCAGCACTATTTACAATAGCAAAGACGTGGAATAAACCTAGGTACCCATCAATGACAGATTGGATAAAGAAAATGTGGTACATATATACCATGGAATACTATGCAGCCACAATAAAAGAATGAGATCATGTATTTTGTGGGAACATGGATGGAGCTGGAGGCTCTTATCCTTAGCAAACTAGTGCAGAAACAGAAAACCAAATACTGAATGTTCTCACCTATCAGTGGTAGCTAAATCATAAGGACTTATGAACACAAAGAAGGAAACAGACACTGGGGTCTACTTAAGTGGGGAGGGTAGGAGGAGAGAGAGAAGCAGAAAAGATAACTATTTGGGTACTGAGCTTAATACCTGGATGATGAAATAATATGTAAAAAAAAAAAAAAAAAAAAACCTCCCTGACACAAGTTTACCTATGTAACAAACCTCACGTGTACCTCCAAACCTAAAATAAAAGTTAAAAAAAACAAAATTGGCCTTTGATGAATGATGTTAGGTTAACCTGAGACAAAGGAAATCCCCAATCCTTCTCATCTTCCCCTCTCCACCTGGACCCACCACCTCCACCCAGGCTTGGAGAGTTAAGGCTGATGTAGATGGAGGATCAATTGGCCAAAAGAGATGAATTCTCTCCTCAAGTTGCCATTCCCTTACTACAAGAACCTCTGATCCCACACAGTCTACTGGATCTCTGGGTATCAAGGAAATGTCATAAATCTGAAGTCACTTGACAATGTCACCATACAGAACCAAGTCTGACAGATTATGAAGGCATGAAGAAGTGGCTTGGGTGGCTTTAGCCCCTTAATCTGTTTCAGTGTCCCCTGAAATTATACCAAGTAAATACACAATTGAGACTTTTTTGGTTAAAAAAAGTGTACTATGTAAATGCAGCTTCAAGCAGTTACGTGCAGAGTTTGCGGGGAAATAACTATGACTCAGTAAATGCATATCCAGGAAAAGTACTGTTCACACTCGGGAGCAGCAGACACTCCAACATGAAGCAACACGAAGCACAGCCTCCGTGTACCTTTCCTAAAAACAATTACTCAGAGTGCTTGAGTCAGCTGAGCAATGAATCAAAATGAAGAACACAGAAATAAGGAAGATGACTTACAGAGAAAAGATGGTAAATAATATAAACTCAAAATTAGGTAAGTCTAAATAATAATTGTTAATGTAGCATAAAAATGTAGCAGGTGAACAAAAGCAATGGCAACAAAAACCAAAATTGACAAACAGGATCTAATTAAACTAAAGAGCTTCTGCACAGCAAAAGAAACTACCATCAGAGTGAACAGGCAACCTACAGAATGGGAGAAAATTTTTGCAATCTACTCATCTGACAAAGGGCTAATATCCAGAATCTACAAAGAACTCAAACAAATTTACAAGAAAAAAACAACCCCATCGAAAAGTGGGTGAAGGATATGAACAGACACTTCTCAAAAGAAGACATTTATGCAGCCAACAGACACATGAAAAAAAGCTCATCATCACTGGCCATCAGAGAAATGCAAATCAAAACCACAATGACATACCATCTCACACCAGTTAGAATGGTGATCATTAAAAAGTCAAGAAACAACAGGTGCTGGAGAGGATGTGGAGAAATTGAACACTTTTACACTGTTGGTGGGACTGTAAACTAGTTCAACCATTGTGGAAGTCAGTGTGGCGATTCCTCAGGGATCTCGAACTAGAAATACCATTTGACCCAGCCATCCCATTACTGGGTATATACCCAAAGGATTATAAATCATGTTGCTATAAAGACACATGCACACATATGTTTATTGCGGCACTATTCACAATAGCAAAGACTTGGAACCAACCCAAATGTCCAACAATGATAGACAGGATTAAGAAAATGTGGCACATATACACCATGGAATACTATGCAGCCATAAAAAAGGATGAGTTCCTGTCCTTTGTAGGGACATGGATGAAGCTGGAAACCATCATTCTCAGCAAACTATCGCAAGGTCAGAAAACCAAACACTGCATGTTCTCACTCACAGGTGGGAATTGAACAACGAGAACCCTTGGGCACAGGAAGGGGAACATCACACATTGGGGCCTGTCATAGGGTGGAGGGATGGGGGAGGGACAGCATTAAGAGATATACCTAATGTAAATGACGAATTAATGGGTACAGCACACCAACATGGCACATGCATACATATGTAACAAACCTGCACATTGTGCACATGTACCCTAGAACTTAAAGTATAATAATAAAAAAAAGTAGCAGGTGAAAATGTAAATAAATGATTCTAAAAGTAAAGATAAATAATATGAAATCATGAATAATAGTATTGATTTGAATTTTTAGGCATTCTTACACTAGGATTCAAGGTGTGGAAGAAGATAGAAGTAAAGGCAGGTTGCATTTCTTATCTTTCACAGGTACAAGTCCAGTTTTATTCTCGATATTGATGGAAAAAATGGTATAATTATGTTTTCTAAACATTTAAATATAAACATTGATAGACTAGAAATGGGCTTCTGACTTGCATATCAATAAAAAATGCAAGGGATAAAAACAAATCAATTAATAGCAAAATATAGACAAATTTACAAAGAAAATATCAAAGTATTTTTAATAAAGAAAAAGATGATAAATAAAACCAAACATACCAGAAATCATAAATACAAACATATTACTCTCATATTGCATATTGAGAAATACTCTCAGATAACTTTGAAATTAAAGGCATTACATGGCATACATGAAAGACAAAAACTAAATTTAAATGACAATTCAAAAATAAAGAGATAGAGGCCAGGCGCAGTGGCTCACGCCTGTAATCCCAGCACTTTGGGTGGCCAAGGCAGGTGGATCATGAGGTCAAGAGATCGAGACCATCCTGGCCAACATGGTGAAACTCCATCTCTACTAAAAATACAAAAAATTAGCTGGGCGTGGTGGTGCGTGACTGTAGTCCCAGCTACTCCGGAGGCTGAGGCAGGAGAATCGCTTGAACCTGGGAGGCAGAGGTTGCAGTGAGCTGAGTGGCGCCACTGCACTCCAGCCTGGTGACAGAGTGAGACTCCGGCTCAAAAAAAAAAAAAAAAAAAAAAAAAAAAGACATAGAAAAAGATATGAGATACTAAACCTTAAAACACTAAAAGTTCCAATATTAATATCAAAGTTGAATTAAAAGCACAAATATTAACTATGAACATGACTCACTTTTTATCAATAGAAGGTGGAAGCTACATGACACTAATAAGACCACGTTTAATGAAATGGGATTTGTATTGAAGGCAGGTGCTATCTCTCCCACTGGACACATTTTTCTCTGGTACAGACTCGGGGGGTAGGGAGATGGCCACGATGTAAAGCACGAAAAACACTGCAGTGACTCTGGTCTTCCTGCTCACTCTAGATCACTAAAACAGGGTAAGGACAATACAGGGGGATGACACTTTCATGCTGAGAAAACTACGAGTCACTTAGGAGAAAAGTAAATTTCTACACTTTATACCTTAAGACAAAGTAAATTCAGGGCAGATATTTTATTTAAATGAAGAAAATAAATTCAAAACAGAAATTTTGGTGAATATATTTAAAATCTTGGGGTAAGAAGGACTTTCTGAGAATAACATTAAAGGCAAAATCACAAAGAAAAGTACAGATACATTTGATTACACGAGGATTAAATGCTTTTATGTAGTGAAAAGCAAGACGACCTGGGAGAAATTGCTTATCTTACATAAAATAGAAAAAGGATCAATAGATTTAACTTTTCAGTCCAAAGACAGAAAAGGATAAATGAAGGTGTGTCAAAGAATGTGCATCAGAACAAATATATTTACTAATATCAGAGAAATCAATGATGGCTAGTGTTAAATGTGAGAGGGGAGAAATGTACACTTTGCATCTTGATGTTAAAGCACACATCAATATCAATAGCGTCACAATCATTCCCTTTGACACAGAATTTCCACTTCTGAGAATTTATAACAAGCAAATAACCAACAATATACAGAGATTTAGCCTCAAATATATTCATTTTTGTAACAGTTAAAAACTTGTAAAAAACTTATTGTTCAGCAATATCTGACTATTAAATGAATTATAGCACATCTACACTATGAAATATTACACAACTGTTACAAATAATGTTGAAACTGCACATGAATATATATTAACAAAAATATAGTCATGATGTCATTAAGTAATAAGGTTATTTACAAAAGAATAAGTGTGGTCTCATATCTGTAAACAAAAAAAGTATATGCTTAAAGAACTTAGAAGTGCATGCATCAAAGTTTAAGAATGATTATATGTGGGTAGATTTGTTGATTGTATTTTCTGATTTTCCTTTAATGAACTCTTAAGTTATTTTCAGTTTTTAGAATAAAACCTATTTACAGAACTACAGAGTTTTCAAAGTATTTTTGCATGTTATTTTTGTTTTATTACTAATTTTTTACAATACAATATCCAGTACATAGATTGCATTATAGCCAGTTTACATTTGAATAATCTGAAAGTTAAAGAGGGTTAGTGACTTGCTGAGTATCAGGTGAATGAATATATGGTGTCAAAGCCAAGCACTGATTCCAGCTTTTACTATAAATCCAGTATCATCCCCCAGGTATGAAACACCAGCATTTCTCACAGGGGCTACTGAAAATTCCTCCTATATCTACGTAATGAGACTTTGTAATTTAAAAATAAAATAAAATGAAAACCTGCTTTATTTTGTTTGGAGTGGGGAAAGAAGGAAATGCTTGCCTTGCTTAATCTGTCTAATTTTGTTTCAGCCCTGGGCAGCTCCATTACAGAAAATGTATAGCTAATTTGCAGACACACAGTTTAATTCAGTGGCAAATTCAGGGTAATTTGAAGAACTATTCGTATTTGCCCTCTTTGTTTCCAGTCTTTGTTTAGACACCAACAGCTTACAACCATGGTGAGTTAACCTCCTCTATGGCAGTACTTCCTCTCCAGCATTGACACAAGCTGGTGAATGGTTATACAACTGGGCAAGAAAGAAGCAGAAGAAAAATCTGCTGAATATGTCTGCAGTTCAGACACAAGCCAGTTTAAGAATGGTTTCATTTCAGTGAGTACATGATAAAATGCCTTCAGGTCAGTGCAACAGGAAATAGTCTAGTGAGATTAGAAACAAATAAGAATAAAATCCCAATGAGCATAAAGAGGTCTTTAGTCAGCAAAACATGTTTGCTTTTGCTATCAATACCATTTGCTCATAGGCAAAATCTACAAAATTGGGAATCACACCATATCCAGTAAAAATGAGAAACGTTCACTATTGATGAGTTAAGTAGCATTCTGCATTCCTGTTTTTTTTTTTAAAAAAAACTTTTAATGGAATTAATTTCCTCTAAGAATACTTTTTACATTTTCAAGCTAAAAGAACATTTACTTCTGAATGGATGGAATTTTTTTTCAAAATAATACTTGTCTAAGAATTCAACTGGAGTAAATACGGTGTACCCTCCCACCCAAACATTTTGATATCTTTCCATAGTCTCCCTTTTTCCTTCTTGCCTCAGCAGAAGCCCTGTTTCACTAAAGGTAAGAGATCCATCAATGGCTCCCTCCTTTCAAACTGCAAACTGACTTACTCATATGAAGCAACATTTTCAGCATCTTCGACTCAAACCTGGAAAGTCGTTCTAACATACTTTAGCCACCAAAAAAAAATGCAAAAATATATCATTAGATATTTGCTACACAAAATAGTGATAAAAATATATTTGAATAACAAGAATCCCATGAATCTAAAGGATATAGTAAACATGACTTAGCTCACTGGAAGACCTAATATTTAAGAAAGAAAATTACAATCATTAACCAGAAACTCTTTCCTCATGGATACTCCCAACACTGAATTTGGCATATTTTTATCTTCTTTTCTCTCTCTGTCTCTTTCTATATATATGTATATAAAGATATATAAAAGAATATGTATACAGATATATAATATATAAATAATATGTGTATAGACATATCTCGAAGACATTGTGGGTTTCATTCCAGACCACTGCAATAAAGCAAAAACTGCATTAAGCAACTCACACAAATGTTTTGGTTCCCCTGTGCATATAAAAGTTATGTTTACCCTACACTGTAGCCTGTTAAGTTTGCAATGGCGTTATGTTCAAAAAACTCATGTACATACCTTAATTAAAAACTACTTTATTGGCTAAAAAATGCTAATGATCACCTGAGCCTTTAACAACTCCTAGTCTTTTTGCTGGTGGAGGGCGTTGCCTCCATGTTCATGGCTGCTGACTGATCAGAGTGGTGGTTGCCAATGGCTGGAGTGGCTGAGGCAATTTCTTAAAACAGGACAACAATGAAGTTTGCTGTAGCAAATGACTCTTCCTTTCACAAGTGAGGATTAACTGGTGAAGCCATCAGGTCCTGGACTTTTTTGAAAGCCTTTTTATTACTGATTCAATCTCGTTAACTTGTTTTCGGTCTGTTCAGGTTTTCTGTTTCTTCTTGGCTTAGTCTTGGTAGGTCATATGGGTCAAGGATTTTGTCCACCTCCTCTAGGTTTTCAAATTTATTGTAGAGCTGCTCCTAATAGTCTCTAATAATTCTTTTTATTTCTGTCATATCTGTTATGAGGTCTCTTTTTTTGTTTCTGATTTTACTTATTTGGGTCTTCTCTTTTTCTTAATTAGTCTAGCTAATGGTTTGTTGATATTTTTTAAACCTGCTTTTTGTTGTTAACCTTTTGTAATTTTTGCCTCAAATTTGTTTATTTCTGTTGGTCTTCATTATTTATTTCCTTTTAATAATTTGGGGTTTGGTTTGTTCTTACTATTCTAGTTTCTTGAGGTAGAATTGTTCAGTGGTTTATGTGAAAGTTTTCTAGTTTTTTTGATCCAGGCATTTATTACTAAAAACATACTTCTTTTTTTTTTTTATACTTTAAGTTCTAGGGTACATGTGCACAACGTGCAGGTTTGTTACATATGTATACATGTGCCATGTTGGTGTGCTGCACCCATTAACTCGTCATTTACATTAGGTATATCTCCTAATGCTATCCCTCCCCCTCCCCCTACCCAACAACAGGCCCCAGTGTGTGATGTTCCCCTTCCTGTGTCCAAGTGTTCTCATTGTTCAGTTCCCACCTATGAGTGAGAACATGCGATGTTTGATGTTTTGTCCTTGCAATAGTTTGCTGACACTATTAGCAAATACATTTTTTGCACCAAAAGGAGTAGATTTTCCATAAATATGATATACATACATATATAAGTGAGGGTATGCAAATCCTACCACATAAGCCCAGTAAGTAAAGCCCAACAATTAACAAAGACTCATTTATCAATGGTCAGTTAATCAGAGATTAATTAAATTATATATAAATTAAACCTATGTACATATTAGAAATACATTTTAGCCAGGCACAGTGGCTCATGACTGTAAACCCAGCAGTTTGGGAGGCTGAGGCGGGTGGATCACGAGGGCAGGAGTTCAAGACCAGCCTGGCCAATATAGTGAAACCCCGCCACTACCAAAAATACAAAAAATTAGTCGGGCATGGTGGCACGTGACTGCAGTCCCAGCTACTCAGGAGGCTGAGGCAGGAAAATCGCTTGAACCCGGGAGATGGAGGTTACAGTGAGCCGAGATCGCGCCACTGAACTCCAGCTTGGGCAACAGCGAGACTTCATCTCAAAAAATAATATTAATAATAGAAATACATTTTAATTTGCCCATGCCTCCAGCGTCCTATAAAATAAATTCTTTTAAAAATTTATTTATTGGCTTAACAATCAATACTACATACAAAACTCACATGCTATTGCTTAATGAGCAACTACAGAATTCTCACCTAGTTGTTTCCTTAATCAGCCACTGATTAAACAAAATCCTTTTATTCCTTCTGTAAAATCTCATTCACTTTGCAAGGTTTCTTGAGCATTACACTATAATTAACTTGCATCAGGTTTTCCATATTACTTACACCTTTAGGATTTATTTCCAGGAGAGGTTTTCACATGACTGGGAAAACCCTCCACCACCTCCTTCCTTTCACTGCTCATGCTAGTCTCTCCTGCCCATGAGACACAGTGAAGTACCCGCGCACCTGAGGAAAGCAGCATCCAATGAGGTGGTGGGTTTGCGCTGGGTCTAGGCACCAACCTCACATGTGGACAGAGCTCTGGATGGTGTGGGACAAGTCCACGTTCCATTAGTTCCGTTCTTTTTTTCCCAGGGCTTCACTACTCCTTATTGGCTGCTATCTCCTCCATGTTGCAAATAGGATTCTCTCCTTTCTTGGAACACTATGGTAGGGTCTCAAACTTAGGAAAACTGCATCCCTTAAAAAATTGCCTACTAGAAATTGAGGGTGACAAATACACTAACAGGAAGAAGCAGCTCTCCTACGAACTGACCTCCTTATACAACTCCATCAAAAAAGGATGCAAAGTTACCTACAAATGCTACAATGAGAAGAATTGCAAACCCTGTTAAGAAACACTCTGTATGGCCATGCAGGCTCCTGAGAGTAAATTCCACAAATGTCCATCTGTCTCCGTGTTTTGTGTTTCCATTTTGTGCATGGGTTTGTTTGTATAAATGTGTTGACAAAAGTGTGTATGGGGTTTCACCGTGTTACCGTCTCAAAAAAAAAAAAAAAGTGTGTATGGATGAAGATGGATGGATATATTTGTGTATGTGCTTGGTGTGTGTATAGCTCCATGCACTCTTATGCATACATATGTCTTTATGTATTTATAACTCACCTTTCACTGATAGGTAACACCAGGGCTGCTCCTTTAAATTCACTTGTGTACGGGCTAGAGCATAATAAAAGAATACAGTCAGATAGGAGACACGATTCTAAATTTGCTTTTTTGGAAAATTAGCTTTTATTACTCTAGACAGAAACCAATTAATTTCTGTCAGGAATCTGAGTCCCATAAAAAAACTGCTTAGTAGGAACTAAGCGTGGCAAATACACTAACAGGAAGAAGCAACTCTCCTATGACCTGCTCCTCTTTATACAACTCCACCAAAGAGGATGCAACGTTACTAACAAATGCTACAACGAGACGCATTGGAAACTCTGTTAAAAAAAAAAAAAAATCTATATGGCCATGCAGGCTCCTGAGAGTAAATTCCACAAACGTCCATCAGTCTCCTTTCTCCTTGGTCTATGTTTCCATCACGTGCATGGATTAGTTTGTGTACCCGTGTTGAAGAGAAGTGTGGATGGATGGATGGATGGATGGATGGATGGATGGATGGATGGATATACTTGCTCATGTGCCTGTGTGTGTGTATAGTTCTATGCACACTTATGCTGATGGGTGACTTTATTTAACTATTTATTACTCACCTTTCTTTCCCAGGTGCCTCCTCGGTTGCTCCTTTAAATTCATTTGTCTGTTGACTAGCGGATGATAAGAGAATACAGTCAGAGAGGAGACATAATTCTGAATTTATATTTTGGAAAAATTACCTTTCATTACTCTAGACAGAAACCAATTAATTTCTGACTATTCATGTGTATAGCACTATTGGAACCTGGAATGTCTTTTTTTCTTTATTAGAAATGAGGATTTCTACAGCGACAACTAAAATCTTAGGCTGGGGAAAATAGTAATGCTTCCCGATTTAAGTAAACCTCTTTATTATGACCTCAGTCCCAATGTGTGACAGACTTTGTGGTGGCAGTTATTTCAAACTCAACTCCAGTTTGTAGGTAGTCAGACCTCTTATTCCATTCAATGTCCTGCTTAAAAGGCCCTCCATTAGCTCCCTACATTCACCCAGCACAGTGGTTCCTCTTGCCCCACAAAAAGGGTCAGGTAACTAGAGGTCTGACACAGGGGCACAATCCAACAGGACGGTGATTTGAGGTTTGGAGCACCAGCCTCCATGGTGACAGAGTTCTGGAGGGTGGAGAACACCTCCAAGGCTCTTAGCTCTGTTGCTTTCTGCTGAAGGCTGCACAGTTCCCCAAGTACTCCTACCTCCTCCTCACTCCAAACAGGATTCTCTCTTCCCTCGGCCTGCTCTGGTATGTCTCATACACAGAAAATCTGCTTTTCCAAAGCATTTGCCTGCTACTTACTAAGGGTGACAAGACAGTAACAGATGGAAGCCTCTCTCTATAGTCGGTTTCTCTTTTTCTAAACAATGTAAAAATGTGGAAGTTATCATCTATACATGATACAGTGAGATGATAAAGAACCTGTGTCAAAGAAACACTGTATTATCATGAACGCATCTGAGAGTGAATCCCACTAATCTCGGTGTCTTTGTCTGTCACTGTTTTGTGTGTGTGTGTATATCTTTTTTTTTTCTTTTCTTTTTTTCTTTTTTGCAACAAAGTTTTGCTCCTGCTGCCCAGGGTGGAATGCAGTGGCATGTTCTCAACTCACTGCAAACTCCACTTCCCCAGGTTCAATCGATTCTCCTGCCTCAGCCTCCTGAGTAGCTGGGATTAGAGGCACCTGCCACCACACCTGGCTAGTTCTTGTAGTTTTAGTAGAGACAGGGTTTCACGATGTTTGCCAGCCTGGTCTCGAACACCTGACCTCAGGGTATCTGCCTGCTTCAGTCTCCCAAAGTGCTCAGATTACAGGTGTGAACCACTGTACCTGGCCATGTGTCCATCTTTTATAACCTGCCTGTCATTGGGGGCTCTCTCAATGATGACTCCCGCCAGGGCATTCAGATCAGGACTAAAGGACAAATATGGTCAGAGTCAGACACAATGCGTAATTCTAATGTTTTGCAACAAATAGCTACAGTTAGTCTATGTGTCATTCCCCAGTTACACTTTAATTATTCACAAGTATGTATATCACTAAATTGACCTGGGATGGCATTTGTTTTATTAGAAATGAGGTTTTTATATGCCAACAGTGAGCATCTTAGGCTGTGAACATAGGGATGCATCCAGATTAAGTAAGGGTATCTACACCTCAATGTGTAACAGCATTTTTGGAGAGCATTTAATTCTAGTTCGAATTTAGTTTCTGAGTCCCCCTTCTTATAATCCCATCTGACTTCCTCATTCTCTATCACCTCCAATCACCTCCTCACTTTTCACCCACCCTAGTTGTCTTTCCTGCCCAAGAGTTGCGGCCAAGTAGCTGGAGGCCTCAAGCAAGGGCTCCACCCCGTGTGAGGGTGGGTATGGGCAAAGCAGTCAGCCTCACATAGTGGCAGAGCTCTGGAGGGGGTGAAATAATTCCAGGGGTATTAGCTCTGTTCTTTGTTTTGGCTGGGATTTCTCTGATCCTTGTCCACTCCTATCTCCTTCTCACTCCAAGCAGGATTCACTTCTCCCTTGGTCCACACTACTAGCACAGTCTCATTCTCACAGAAAGGTAATGTGACTAACACTAACATAAAAAGCCTCCCTCTATGAGTTCCTCCCCATTTTCCTACCTCCATCCAAAAAACAAAAGAATATCCCATACAAAGCTCATTCTGAGAGGACTCTAGAAATAGTTTCAAGGGAACTCCTTGTTCCCGTGGATGCTTGTCACACTCAATAGCCCTACTCAGTGTCTCTTGCGTGTATGAATGCATGTATGTATGTGTTTGTATATGCATAGATACATGTACAACTGTATTCCTTGATATCACACAGTGCATTGGCCAGCCTACTAGAAGATACTCTCAATTCACACAGAGGGCAGTGCCAAAGAACTTAACATGTACATAGTAAGACAACATGTAACTTCCTAGACTTAAGATTTTCAGTTCAAAATAATTCCAATTGCTTTTGTTTGTTTTTTTGTTTGTTTGTTGTTGTTGTTGTTTTTTGAGACAGAGTCTCACTCTGTCACCCAAGCTGGAGTGCAATGGCATGATCTCGGCTCACTGCAACCTCTGCCTCCCAGGTTCAAGCAATTCTCCTGCCTCAGCCTTCCGAGTAGCAGGGACTACAGGCGCCCGCCACCACACCTGACTAATTCTGTATTTTTAGTAGAGATGGGGTTTCACCATGTTGGCCAGGCTGGCCTTGAACTACTGATCTCGTTATCCGCCCACCCTGGCCTCCCAAAGTGCTGGGACTGCAGGCCTGAGCCACCGCACCCGACCTTCCAACTACTTTTCAACCTGTAAATTGCCTTACCCTTACAGAAGTCATGTGTGTATTTGGTTCTTTGGAATCTGCCATGCCATTTACCCTACACATCATACTTTATATGATTGCAGCACATATTTTACACCTATCTAAGACTCACTGACTCAAGAGTTCACCAAAATTCTCTACCACTGGAGCTGGCCAATGCACGACAGCCTTTTGTGGGTGAATTTCTTTTAAATTCAACTCGACTGTGTAGACATTCCTCCCTCTAATCCCATCTATGGCCCACTTCCTGGGTCTCTCCATCATGTCTTTCCTTTCACCCATCATGCTAGTCTTTCCTGTCCATGGGACACAGTGTGGCAAGTAGCTGTGGGCCTAAGGAAGGGCTGCATCCAATGAGGTGGTGTGCTTGTGTTTGTGTTTTAGCACCAACCTCATATGTTGACAGAGCTCTGGAGAGTGAGGGACAAGTCCATGTTCCATTAGCTCTGTTCTTTTCTGCCCAGGGCTTCACTGCCCCTTGTCAGCTGCTATCTCCTCCATGTTGCAAATAGGATTTTCTCCTCCCTTCTGTCAATCTGGTAGGCTCTCAAACTCAGGAAATCTGAGTCCTTTAAGAAGCTGCTTATAGAACTAACGTGACAAAACAAACAGAAGCAGCAGCTTCCTATGACTGCTCCTTTTATATGATCATTAGAAAAGATGCAATGTTACTACAAAGCTGCGATGAAAAATTGGAAACCCTGTAAAAACCACTCTATGGCAGCAGCTCTCAGAATAAACCAAATGTCCGTCATCTGTCTCTTGTTGTATGTTTCCACTGTGTGCATGGGTTTGTTAGGGATGTGATTGAGAAGTGTGTACGGATGGATGCATGGATGGATGGATGGATGGATGGATGGATGGATATATTTGTTTATGTGCCTGTGTGTGTGAATACTTCTATGCTCAGTTATAATTAGATAAATAAAGACACACGTATGCATAACTCACCTTTCATTCATACGTGCCTCTGGGTTCACTTCTGGTAATTCATTTGTGGGTGGACTAGAGGATGACAAAAGAATACAGTCAGACAGGAGACACAATTCGAAATTTACTTTTCTGGTAAAACTAGCTTTCATTACTCTGCACATAAACCAGTTAAGTTCTGACTATTCATGTGTATAGCACTATTTGGTTCTGAAATGTCATTTTTTTATTAGAAAGGAGGATTTATATGATGGCAACCAACATCTTAGGCTGGGGAAAATAGCAATGCTTTCAGATTTAAATAAACCTCTTTATTATGACCTCAGTCCCAATGCGTGACAGCCTTTGTGGTGGCAGTTATTTCAAACTATTGTGTGGAGGTAGTCAGCCCTCTTATTCCACTAAATGTGCTGCCTCGAAAGCCCTCCATTACTTCTTCACTTGATTGCCTCTCTTGGTCCACAAGTAGGGTAAAGTCACTGCAGGTCTGAGTCAAGGACACAATCCAATATGATGGTATTTGGGGTTTGGAGTACCACCCCGTATTGTGGCAGAGTTCTGCAGGGTCGAAAACATTTCTAGGGTTGTTAACTTTTTTCTCTTCTCTGAGGTCTTCACTACTCTCTGTCCCTGCTGTCCTTTCCTGTTTCCAAAGAGGATTCTCTGCTGTCCTCAGCCATTATAGTAAGGACTCACATACAGGCAGTCTGAAAATTATTTTTTATTTTTACTCAGAGTATCAAACAGACTGGTAAGAAAAATCATTCTTCTTTTTATGTGGTCATCTTTTATCTAAATTCATTCAACAAGACATAAAGTCACCTTCATATCCTATAGTGAGGTCACGTAGACACATGTGTCAAAGTTTTTTGTTTTTCCATTAATGCCCTTGAATGGGAACTTCCCTAATCTCAACCTTTATATTTCTCTGCAGTACATGTGGGTGCATGCCTTGATTTAATATGAATGCATATAGGTATATATAAATGGTATATAATTGTTTCCTCCCTTGTTCATACATCCTTGTATCTATATTGATTTATTTCTTTTTTTTTTTTTTTTTTTTCAGACGGAGTCTCGCTCTGTTGCCCAGGCTGGAGTGCGGTGGCATGATCTCGGCTCATTGCAAGCTCCGCCTCCCGGGTTCACGCCATTCTCCTGCCTCAGCCTCTCTGAGTAGCTGGGACTACAGGCGCCCGCCACCACGCCCGGCTAATTTTTTGTATTTTTAGTAGAAACGGGGTTTCACTGTGTTAGCCAGGATGGTCTTGATCTCCTGACCTCGTGATCCACCCGCCTCGGCCTCCCAAAGTGCTGGGATTACAGGCGTAAGCCACCGTGCCTGGCCTCTATATTGATTTATTTCTGTCTCACAGTTCACTGATAGCTCCATTGCAGGGTACTGATTTGAATTTAGACTTGGCAGTGCTACAGAATTTAAATATATATATGTATCGTCCAACACCAATATGACATCCTAGACTTCACTTTCTGGTTTGAATTACTCACAAGCGATGTTTAGTTCTTTACAATTGAATGAAGCACAAACTAAGCATTTGGTGGTTTACTTTATTTCAAATTCAGCTGCAGTTTCTATGTACAAATCACCTTGACCTCATCTCATTTCCTGATACTAAAATCCCTTTAGCAGTGCCTTCTTTTCACCATCATAGGTGTCTTCTCTGCTCTCACACAGGGTCAAGAAACTGCTCCGTACACTGTGATGATGGTGTGGGCTTGTAGTGCTAGGCTCACGTGGTGGTGGAGCTCTGGGTGTGAGGAGCCCTGCCAGGGCCATTCGCTCTGTTTCGTTTTTTTTCCCTAAGGGCTCCGCTGCTCCCTGCCCACTGCTTCTCGCTTCCCATTCGCTTTTTTTTTTTCCTAGCTGCTCTCCCTGCTTATTGCTCCGCAGCATTTTCTTCTCTTGCGCACTCTAGTGTGTCTCATACACAGGAAACCTGACTTTCCTAAGTACGTGCCGCTACGAAGGGGACAAGACAATAACAAGAAGTTTCACTTTTTCGCCCTGTTCCTTTTTTATCCAATTTAATCAAAAAGTTGGATAAGGGACCTGCAGGGCCTATAGTGAGGAGATTTATAAACAGTGTAAAAGACATCCTGTATGGCCATGGATGATCCTGACAGTAAAGCACATAATCTTCATCTTTCTCTCTGTTGTTTCTCTCTCTTTTCTCTTTCTCTCCCTTTCTCTCTCTCCCTGTGTTTGTGTGTCTAGATAGACAGAAGTAGTATATCTGCATATATATTTCTTTCCATATTTGTGTATATGTTTTATAATTCACATTTCATTGGTGGTTCTATCATAGGTTATTGATGTCAATTTATCTGTATGCAGGCTAAAGGAATATAAAAGTAGATAGTTGGACACACATGTAATCCTAAACTTACTTTTTGGATGAAACAGCTACAGTTACTCTATAATGTACCATCTGGTTGATATTTAAATATTCATGTGTGTATCACTAATTTGAACTAGGAGTATCTTTTTTTTTAGGCGGAGTCTCACTCTCACCGAGGCTGGAGTGCAGTGGTGCGATCTTGGCTCACTGCAACCTCCGCCTCCCAGGTTCGAGCAATTCTCCTTCCTCAGCCTCCTGAGCAGATGGGATTACAGGCATGCACCACCACACCTGGCTAATTTTTGTATTTTTAGTAGAGACAGGGTTTTGCCATGTTGGTCAGGCTGGTCTCAAATTCCTGGCCTCAAGTGATCTAGCTGTCTTGGCCTCCCAAAGTGCTGGGATTACAGATATGAGCCACCATGCCTGGCCAGTGGCATTTATTTCTAATGTAACTGCAGTCTGTAAGGAAACATGCCTCTTACCCCATCTAAATTCTTGATTCCTGAGTCCTTCTGTCACTTCTTTACTTTCACCCATCATGGCTGTCTTTCCTGCCCAGAAGATATGACCATGTAGCTGTAGGCCTGAGTCAGGAACTCCCACAAAATGATTGTGGGTTTGGTTTGGGGCACCAGCCTCACATGGTGTAGAACTCTAGAGGGTGAGGAACCCATTAAGGTTTCATGAACTCTGTTATTTTTGCTGAGTGCTTCACTCCTCCCTGTCACCTGTTACCTCCCCATTGCTCCAAATAGGATTCTCTCTCCCTTTGGCCCACCGTAGTAGTAGGAGAGTCTCATAAATGGAAAACCTCAGAGGTTCCTAAGGGATTGGATACTACTAACTTAGACTGACAAATATACGAAGAGGAAGAAGCACCCCTTTCATGACTTCGTCCTCTTTTATCCAATTTGGTCTGAAAAAAACAATAGAAAGTTATCTATAGATCCTACAGTGAGAAGATTTAGACATAGTGTCAAAGATACTCTGTATTTCCAAGGATATGCCTGACAGTGAATTTTACAAATATCAACTTCTCTTTCTCTTTCATTGTTTTATGTTTCTGTGTGTGTATGTGTAGGCATGCGTGTATGTTATGTGTATATATGTACATACACACTTACGTGTATATAAATCTTTGTTTTTAACTCACATTTCATGAGTGGCTCTATCATAGGTTACTACCATCAACTCAATTGGCTGTGGGCTGAAGAATTATAAAAGCATGTTATTCAGATACAAACATAATTTGGACTCACACTTTTGGTCAAATAGCTGCAGTTACTCCAGGCATGAGTCTACCTGCCAAGGAATGCCAAAGATTGCCAGCAACCAGCAAAAGCTAGCAAAGAGGTATCAGATTTTTCCTTATAGCCTTCATAAAAAGCCAACCCTACTGACAACCTCAAGTTCAGATTTCTAGTCTCTAGGACTATGAGATGATTAATTTTCATTTAAGCCACTTGGTTTGTGATACTTTGTTAAAGCGGCCCTAGAAACTAATATAGCCCAACCTGGTAGAATCTCATACACAGGCAATCCAACAGTTTTCTAAAAGTTTTGGCTACTAGTCAACTCAGCTAGGAAGAAGTAGACTTCTTGTGATGTATTTATCTTGTATCCAACTAGACCCAAAAAGAAAAGGATGTTACATACAGAAGCTGAAACTACCACTACTTTAGAAACGGTGTCCAAGAAACTCTATAGTTAACATTTGTGTGTATCTTTATGAACATACACACACACATCATCTTTTACTGATGACTCCATTATAGGCTAATGATATCACTTCACTTTCACTGAGGACTTCATCATGGGTTAGTGATATCACTTCATTTGGGTCAGAGCTAAAGAATTAAACTAAATTGTACATAATCAAATACCATGTGAATTTGTAGGCTTAATTTTTATTCAAATTAGCTACAATAACCTTACAACTAATAAACTAGCTGTTCTAAAAAAAAAAAAAAAACACATGCAATTTAGCCATTTGGAAACAATAGTGGCCATCCTTGCCTGTCTCCATAGACAACAACAGCAACTACCCAGGAGTAGTTACAGTAAAATTAGGAGCGCATTAGACCAGCTGATGAAAACAAGGAAGGGCTGAAGAGCAATCCTTGGGCCTTCACTCCTCCACCCGCCTCCATCTCCAAAGCCCAGATTACAAACCAGAGAGATTGTCTCTTCCAATGCTGCTTTGTTCAGGAGCTTCAAGGTGATATAGTTGTTTAATTAAACGAAATTTTCCCTGAGGTTGCCTCTGTACTTGAGTCCTTATGCAACAAACTGCAACCTAATCTAGTGTGTTAACTAACAGCCTAATTATGAATAGAATATACACTTGTAACAGATAGCTGTGTCTCAGTCAATCACAGCAGCTGAGCTTCAGTCAATTGCGGGTGGCTGACTGATTCAAATAAGACAAAACATCCAGCTGTAACCAGTTGTAACCAACTAAGCTGTTTCTGGACCTCACTTCCATTTTCTGTCCATAATGCTGTCTGGCCACATTGCCAGCTTGCAGTTCTTAGAACTTGTTCTCGTTCTAAAAGCTTCCCAACTCACGAATCATTCTTGCACTATTAAACTCCGTTAAATTTATCTTGTCTAAAGTTTTTCCTTTTCACAACCCAGAGGAGTTGCCTGGTGTTTCTTGGTTCCTGAGACTCCCTACCCTGGGGCACATCACTTCTCTTCATTTTAAACTTACCGACAATGACACAGCTTACGTCCTAGATTTCAATGAGACTGACTATATAATTCCTGCCCAAACCAGGACACTTTTGAAAGGAAAAAGTAGGTGCTATTAATAATTATGTTGCAAGAACAGCAGCAGACTGAGATTGTCCTTCAGTCCTTCCCCAGTACAAATGACCAGACAGAGTAGCCAACAGCTACAAAAAATCTGAGTTCACAAACCAACATGATTAGATACCTGAGGAATACAACTACTGAAAAAGAAATACAACAAGCTGAACAACAGCATACCAACTGTAGCAAAACTACTGGAACACACTGACCAAGATTTCAAAGTAAGCATGACAAATATTCTTAAGGATAAGAGGACACGAAGATGTTGAAACATGAAATGAGAATGGGAGTCATAAGAAAAAATAAAAGAGAAAGCCTTAACTGTAAAAGTATAACTGTCAAAAAATATAAATTGTTGAGGGATAAATAGTAGTTTGGATACATGTGAAAAGCTAATTAATTTAGAGTTAGAAGATTAGATTGAGAAACTTACCCAGAAAATAGTAGAAAAGAATAAAGAGAACATACTAATGAAAAGATGAATGTTATGGAGGATAAAAACAGCTATCTAACATCTAGAATATGGAAATCTAAGAAGAAATGAAAACTAAAAATGCAAAATAAAATGTGAAAATTTACGATGATAAATTTCCCAGAATTCAAGAAAGAAGACATAAATCAGCTTTAAGTATCTAATGGAGACAAAGAGGAAATTCTAACACCTTCTAGAAAGAGCAAAAGACCTATGAGGGCACAAGGACAGACCAACATCATAGCTCTCTGTATCATAAAGAAAGCTTCCACAGGATAAAGTCCACAGGATCAATATCATATTGCTGTTCTCTGAATATACTGTAATATGATTCGCTTTTTTTAAAAAACCCACATTTGAAACTAAATTACACATTACTGAATACCTCTTATGTTAAAAGGGAAATCACGAAATATTTTAAATACTAAGAACTGATTGATAATAACATGACAAAGTTTGTAGGATACAATGAAGCAATACTTGGAAGAAAATTTACTGATATATAAGCATCAATAAGAAGTCAAGACGGTTAAAAGCAAAGAGTACACATTTAAGTAGAGAGGCTGGAAAAGGAGCACAGGGCAAAGTCTATGGAGTAATAAGGAAGCGAAACATAAGGAGGTAAGCATAAGTCACTGAACTGGAGAAGAAAAAACCGTGGAGAAGATTAACAAAACATAAGTGTGTCTCTTTGAAAAGATTACTACAATAGACCTGTGGCAATAATAATCAAGAACAGAGTGAATATCCAAATAAAATGTACAAGAAGGGAGCATAACTATAACACAACTAAAATTTTTTAAAATGAGATCATTCAATTATATGCTAATAAATGTGAAAACTTAGATGGAATGGAAAAATTCCTAGACAAATATAAAACACTAACATTAGTGCAAGAAACTATATTTATATAGAAATAGAATACTCAAGTAACAAAGAAATCAACCTAGTATTTAAAGCCCTTCCCTCTCCCAAACACCACAGGGCCCACAAAGGTATTTGTCAAAATTTTTTAGAATATTGACATACTTACTACAAAATCTATGTCAACATATAAAGGCTCCATTAATAACAACTAATCATAGTAATAAAAAAAGGTGTAGGGATGCCATAAGTATCAATGGAGCAAAATATTGAGCTCAGAGATAAACCTATGTAGATATATGTCATGGATGATGATTATATAAACAAGGAAAAAGGATGAACTGTTTCATAGATGGTATTTGGAAAATCAGCCTACCTTTGGGAGAAAAATGAAACCAAATCCCTACCTAACACCATATTTAAGGGTAAACTCTAAGTAGATTGAAGCATTAAATGTGTAAATTAAAACTATAAGGATTAGAAATTACCTTTGTAGACTGAAAGTGGGAAAATTTCAAACTTCAAAAGTAAAATAATAAGGCAAAAAGTTCTGTCATGAAGAGAATGAAGAACAACAATGCCAAAGCTAACAGGCAGATGACCTATTGGAGAACATAACTTCAATGTCTAAAACTGACATGAAGCATGATTTGAATACATAAAGCGATAGTCCAAACTTTTGAATGGGATTCCATGCATCTGAGTCTGTTTAGTGTTGCCATAAGGGATACCTGAGGCTGGGTAATTTATAAAGAAGAGAGGTTTATTTGGCTCACAGTTGGGTGCTGCACAAGAAGCCTGATGCCAACATCTGCTTCTGAGGCTGCTCCCATTTACTGTGGAAGATGAAGGGGAACTGATACGTGCAGAGATCAAACGGCAAGAGGGGAAGCAACGTGGGGGAAGCTGCCGGTCTCTTTTTAAACCACCACCTCTTGCAAGAACTAATAGAGTGAGTACTCACTCACCCTCACCCCAGGGAGGGAATTAATCTATTCATCTTCCAAACACCTTCCAATAGGCCCCACCTCCAACCCTGGGGATCAAATTTCAACATGAGGTTTGGGGGTACAAACCTCCAAACAATAGCACCATGTTTTTAATGTTACTAAAAGAGTGAATTCTTGCTATATTGTTTACAAATGTAACATAATCACTTTGAAAATTAAACATAATTTTAAAGGAAATTTGATTAACTTATTCTAAAATATAAAATACTCAAAAACAGCACATGTAAATTAACAAGACAAAGATAGGAACACTAGTGGAAAAATGGGCTAAGTTCATGAATGGACCATTACAGAAGAAATCCCAAATGCTGTAAGAACATAAAATGATGCTCAAATTCATAAGTTATCACATAAATTCAAAGTAAAACAATGTAATACATTACCATCTATTAGACTGATTATATAAATTAGAAAGTTTGATTATGTCAAGTGTTGTTGTGAATGTGTATGTGTAGGAACCATCGTGCATTGTTGATGAGATGCAGACTGGTATAACCATTGTGAGAGCAATAGGCAGTATTCAGTCAAATTCAAAATATGCAATCCCATGGCCCATCAAGTCCTGTTTCATATTCCTACAGAAATACTCAAACAGGTCTATAGGGGTCTGGCATAAGGATAATCATTTGGCGGCACTCTTTGTGAAGGCAAATGGTAGGAAGCAATATATGTGTTCCTCACTAGGGGATGCATGTCATGGAATTTTTCATACCAGTTAAAAGCAACAACAAAAGGTATGCACAGGAAGAATAATCTTATGTTACTAAGCAAAAAACTAACAAAATGAGATACAACTTAATACCATTTAAGTAAATTTAAAAACATATAGGCAAAATAATAATATATAGTTTACAGAACACATATAAATGTATATACTGTATATTAAACATATTAAAATTGTTGCATATATGCATATATCTGTATATGTCAATATGTATATCTGTACTCTCATCTATATATTAAAAAGGCCTATAAGTAGCAATGAGCCAATGGCAATGAGCATACCAAATGCAAAATATTGGTTTCTAAAGGGCATCAGGTTCTTTGGGTAAATGGTTGATTCCAGGGCTGGGGAAATGCTCAAAAAGTGATGGGAACATGTCAAGTCAAAAGGACACAGGGGCTAGCTTTTAGGGAGTCCCACTGGCCAAATATGGGACCATAAACATCAAAATAAATAATGACAGAAAGGATTGTAATTCATCGAAATAATGTAAGAATTTATAAGTTCATAGTAATAGTGAATAAATAGGGGTAGGAATAGCTCTCCTTAGAATGATACTTACTAAACAGAGAAAAACTACGTTTTTAAAAAAAAATCACCATTTTGTAATGATCACACTTATAACTGATTCACATAAAAATCAATGAATGCTAAAACTAGTGCATGAAAGTTTTATGTGGAACAGGATACTGAATATTGAAGATAGTTTTAACATAGACTGAAAGTATCTCCCCCCAAAGTGGATATTAATTATAAACTGAATAATATTTACTTGTCAGTGAATAAATCTGGCAATACCTCTCAACCACCATATAGATATGAATCATAAAACAGTGTAATATTCAATAGAGAAGTTACTTAATCTGAAAGTGGTATTCAAATCCCTCATCTATCCTTTAAAAGGCCATGAAATTATTTCCTGTCATCTTATATAAATGACGTTGTAATATTCTAAGGGCTTGCATTTAGGTTGTCTCTGAAAAGAGTCTGATGAATAACTTGACAATAAGAAAGTGAATGCTGAGATTTTAGAGTGAATAGACATTTTAATCTCATAGTCTACTTTTTGTTAAGTAACTCACCCCTCTCACATTTCAAAAATATCCAGAAGTAGCTGTTAGACATTCTATTAAGTCCTCCTGGTGAAAACGGAAATGTTTGGAGATTCCATCTTTGCATCATCTTCCTATACCCCACTTTTAAACATTGTTGGCATTGAAAATTATGCTTCAAGTGAACTTTTAGATATCACACATGCTTAGTAAACTTCAAATCTGCAAGTGGTGAATAGATAATCTGCACAGGAAACACTTTTTTTTTTGAGACAGAGTTTCACTCTGTCGCCCAGGCTGCAGTGCAGTGGCGCTGTCTCAGCTCACTGCAACCTCTGCCTCCCAGATTCAAGTGATTCTTCTGCCTCAGCCTCCCGAGTAGCTGGGACTACAGGCGTGCACCACCATGCCCAGCTAATTTTTGTATTTTTAGTAGAGACGGGGTTTTACCATATTGGCCAGGCTGGTCTTGAACTCCTGACCTCGTGGTCCACCTGCCTCAGCCTCCCAAAGTGCTGGGACTACAGGCTTGAGCCACCATGCCCAACCAGAAAACACTTTTGACAAACACACCAGCATTTCCTTTTGTAGAATCCTTGGGCCATATTAAGGGTATTGTTAAGCTGGCATCTCATAAAGTGTACAGAATAAAACACTAATTTTGTGGAGACGTTAAAAGGGAATAGTAACAACAGCAGCAGTGCTTGTTTTATTTAAATGTAGAAAATTAATTCAAAATAAAAAAATATTTTGGTGGATTCCCTCTTTTTCTATCGATTGGAATAGTTTCAGAAGGAATGGTACCAGTTCCTCCTTGTACCTCTGGTAGAATTCGGCTGTGAATCCATCAGGTCCTGGACTCTTTCTGGTTGGTAAGCTATTGATTATTGCCACAATTTCAGAACCTGTTATTGGTCTATTGAGAGATTCAACTTCTTCCTGATTTAGTCTTGGGAGGGTGTATTTGTCGAGGAATTTATCCATTTCTTCCAGATTTTCTAGTTTATTTGCATAGAGGTGTTTGCAGTATTCTCTGATGGTAGATTGTATTTCTGTGGGATCGGTGGTGATATCCCCTTTTTCATTTTTTATTGCATCTATTTGATTCTTCTCTCTTTTATTCTTTATTAGTCTTGCTAGCGGTCTATCAATTTTGTTGATCTTTTCAAAAAACCAGCTCCTGGATTCATTAATTTTTTGAAGGGTTTTTTGTGTCTCTATTTCCTTCAGTTCTGCTCTGATTTTAGTTATTTCTAGCCTTCTGCTAGCTTTTGAATGTGTTTGCTCTTGCTTTTCTAGTTATTTTAATTGTGATGTTAGGGTGTCAATTTTGGATCTTTCCTGCTTTCTCTTGTGGGCATTTAGTGCTATAAATTTCCCTCTACACACTGCTTTGAACGTGTCCCAGAGATTCTGGTATGTTGTGTCTTTGTTCTCGTTGGTTTCAAAGAACATCTTTATATCTGCCTTCATTTCATTATGTACCCAATAGTCATTCAGGAGCAGGTTGTTCAGTTTCCATGTAGTTGAGCGGTTTTGAGTGAGTTTCTTAATCCTGAGTTCTAGTTTGATTGCACTGTGGTCTCAGAGACAGTTTGTTATAATTTCTGTTCTTTTACATTTGCTGAGGAGAGCTTTACTTGGTGACTATATTGGTAATCTTACAACAAGAAATAACTTTCTGAGTATAACACAAACAGCATCGGTTATAAAAGTACCAATTATATTTGAACACATGAAGCTTATTATGAAGCTTTATGTAAGGTTGCTGTATTTTACTTCAAACATCAAATGCAAAAATATATTAGAGATTTGCCACAAGGAGCGGTGATATGACCAATTTATTTGAACAACAAAATTCCTTGAATCTAAAAGATATGGTAAATATGACTTAGCTTATTTAAGACCTAACTTTTTAGAAAGAATTTTAGAATCAGTGTCCAGAAAACTATTTTCCCATGAATAATTCTGAGACTGAATTTCACAAACCTGAATTTGTGAAATTCCAATCTCCAATATATATTATTGGATCTCCCATCTCCAATATATATTATGACATTACCTTTCATTGTTGACTCCAGCACAGATTTCTGATGTCAATTCATTGGAGTCAGTGCAAAGGATTGAAAGGCAAATAGTAGGAAACAACATAAATGCATACATGACTTTCTTTTTGGGTTCACATTGGCTATGATTGCACTACAAATTACAATGTGTTGTCCCTAAAAATTCTCATGTAAATCAGTTATTTGGCACCTGGTACTTCATTTTTCTCTAGAAAGACGTCTTTATGTATTGGTAATAAAAATTGTTTAGGACTCTCAAAAAAGTTTAATGAATCAAGATTTAAATACAATTCTTTATTACTGAACCTGATCATCATGTGTGAGAGCAAATTTAACTTAAATTTGCTTCAAATTCATGTCCGATTTGTAGGCACACATTATTCTTGCCTATTTTGATTTCCTAATTATCAAGTCCCTCCACCACCTTCATGCTCTTCATGAGTCACAGATATCTTTGCTTCCCCTCAAATAGGACCAAGTGACTAAACCTGAGGCAGGGGCTCCATCCAATGTGATGATGGCTTTGAGTTTGGGGCACAAGCTCTGAAGGGTGAGGGACAGATACAGGATCTCTTAGCTCCTTTCTTTCTGCTGAGGGCTCCTCTGCTGCCTGTCCAATGCTACCACCCTCTTTCTCCAAGTAGGATTCTCTCCTCTCTTGGATCACTCTTGAGAGAGTCTCATATACAGGCATTCTGATAGTTTCCTAAGGTTTTGGCTGCTAATTACTTGGGGTCACAAACAATCTTTGAGTACCAAGCATCCCTCTTCTGACCTAATCTTATTTTTTCCACTCTGGTTCAAAAACAATGTTACCAAAGATGCTTAAAGTCTCTGATAGAAAGCTGTTATTGCCATTGATGCTCCCAGTATTTTTCACTACTTAGATCAGTCAACTCACCCATTGTGGTCACAGTTGTCAGAGCATACAGTAGAATCTGTTAGTGAATCCATAACTCTACCAAAGAGTAAAAAAGCACATACAAAAAATAAAGTCAGATATTTTGGAAGGCAATCAGGATGTTAATCTCAACAGTATTTCAGGACACAAAAAATAAAATCGGAGGAATTTTGACAAGAACTAAAGAAACAATTTCAGGATACAGCACTAGTACTTCTGAGACTGTGTGTGTGTGTGTGTGTGTGTGTGTGTGTGTGTGTGTGTGAGAGAGAGAGCGAGAGAGAGAGAGAGAGGACACAGAAAAAAGAAAGAAAATGTAAGAATAATGAATGTTTCGATATCAATGGCTAGTTCCTGGTCATCCTTGGTAGGAAATAAACAAGTAGGTAAGTCAAGCATAGCCTTAATTATGTTTAAAACATTTTGTGAACTTAAAGTGGATTATGTGTTTATAATGATTTTGTTTTCTTTTTGTCTGGATTCATTTATTTAAAGTTATATGGCTATATTTTCCAATATCAAGACTTCCTCGCACTGAAACCCCTGGCTTGGCTGATTTAATCTCTCTGCAACTTCATTTCCTCATCTGTTAGTTAAGACACATGCAAAATACACTCCACATCTGTCAACTTCATAAAACCATGCTGAATATTCAGCATTTTGCAAATATTGGTTTTTAGACAACCTGCTCTCTATACCATATATTATGCCATAAAAATCAGTATGTGGCAATATAAACTGATACATATTTTTAGTTTCAAATACACAAACATTCTCATCAAGGTAATACACTCCCAAGACTCAAGAATTAATGCTCTTCGCCACAATTTTCTAACTTTTCAAACGTTTAAATAAGTTTAAGAAACTGATCACATACATTTTTTTGCTGCTGATAAAAACTGGGATTCTCTAAGAGTGTGCTGAGGTTTCTTAACTTATTTGACCACAGAACCTCTTTCTCACAGTGGAAATGTGTGAGAAACACATTTTGGAAACAATATATTAAATGGTATCTTTTTATGTCTTTAAGAAAAGTTCTCCTACACAAACTAATTTTGGACTCTGATCAATAGCTCAAACCTTTAAGCACGGATAGACATTAATATTGTGCTCATCTTTCAGCCTGTGAGGAAAGGAGTGCCAGAGTTCAAATTATCAAATCTCGTTAGCCTGGTCTGAGGGCCATGAGGGGAACCTTTTAAGTTCTAAGTGGGTGTTCTCATGTCCTTGAATGGCTCATGGAAATTCATCCAGGTCTCAGGAAAAACAATACCTTTTACAAAAAGAAAGGCATCTATAGGCATCTGCTACTTTTCAGCAGGATGAATAATTGGACTGTCTATGCAGAATACACTAATAAATCATAACGGGAAAATGTTCAAAACACCAAAAAGGTAAGAATTTGAGTTTCTGACATAAGCAGCCTTATTAAATGATTACTGGGTTTTTCAGACATCCTCTACTGAGGAAGAGAACTGGAAGATACTCAAATTATTCCAGATTCAGGTGACAAGCCAGGATTGCTAAGCAAGTTCCTTGGGAAACTAATCTCCAAAAAGGGCACGAGACATCCACAGATGTTACCCGAACTCCTTTCAGGAAGAGTATTGCATGAAGTCTGAAATAATGCTTTGATAAGCTGCTTTGGGGCACAGAATGACTTCCCTCATGGGACATGAATAAGTAGCTAGCTAAATTGCCCTCTAAGGAAGGTGAGAATTGCAAACTGTCCTAAACTGAAGTGGTCATGCAGAATTCTTAAACGCTTTTTGGTAGATAGGAGCAACCACAGAAGTCTGAGTTAGGTGAAGGTTAGCTACACCTTTATAATCATGCTACCAGGTTATAATGAAAAGTAGGTCTCCGATCAAATCTGCCACACATACAGATATTCATTTAACAAAACATTCAGTAGCAAGCAGGCACAGTACATAAGCTTCTGTAAGCTTTCTGTACTTTAGGTGCTCCAAGCATGAAAGCTTCATTCTCAACAGATTCCTAATGTTCCAGAGGTCAAAATCTTCCTAAACCTTCCTGGAGATAGGACCATATGAGGATCAAGCCTTGGGCGTCATCTCTAAATATACACTACAGGCCACCCTCATACACCTTTATCCTGTTTATGTGAGGGTGGGCTGTCTCCAAAACACTTTAGTTGATTCACAGATCTTAAAATGTCATATAATTCTAACATCCATCATGCTGCTTTGTAAGCCACCAATCTCACTAATAAAAACCCATTTGTGACCGTCACGGTAATAACTGACAATGTTTCAGGTGTTAATTGAAATGGGACCACGGAAGCTCTTTTGGTGGCCATCTCTATGGAGTGGCTTCCTGAGCTGAACACTAGCTCACCATCCTTGAACAAAGCATCCACCATTAGGGCAACCAGCCGCCCCTGTAGGAAAGATTAAAGTGACCAGTATATGCATATTATCATACTGCCTAAAATGTCATATTTTTTAAGGACATTAACAGGCATAGAATGAGACTTGGTTTGTTTTTTGAATTTTTTCTATTTCTATTATTTTTCTATCTTTTTTCCATTTTTATTTGCTGGGTCACAGACAACAGCAAATTCCATACCTTCAGAGTTATACCAGCTCACCTGCAGTAGGAGCAGAAATATCAAAGCTCTCAGTCTACCACCTTGTGCTCCAGAGACGTGGCCCAAGCACATCTTTGGACGTGAACCAGGGCAACCCAAGGCAGAGCTGGATTTCTGGGAGTTTCTCCCTGTAAGCCCTGGACCTGCTTACCTATAGATCAGACTGCTTCCAGCGCCATTGCCAGTCAGAAGAGCCTGGGGTCTGTTCAGCTGCTGGAATAACACAAGTCTGAGGTCTTGTGCCTTCAGTATAACATTCTCTAAGAGGGAGAAATTTAATCAAGATCCTGTTAGCAGCTTTCTCCCTTGTTGCCTTTCAAGATTATGGCTTTTCCTTTTTTCATTTTTTAGTTCCCAAAACCAAGCTTGTTAAATCAAATCTTGACCCAATTCCTGGCAAGTAACAAGGTTATTGCTATTTGGCCTTACACTCACTGGTTGTCCCCCAGTACCCTGAGGGTAAGAGGACTCTGTAAGGTCCCTGGGAGGGGAAAGGAATGTCCATTAGTGGTCCCCCCAGCTGGGTATAAGCAAACTTTCCTGTCTATAGGCCCCAGAGACCACCATCTAGTTCCCCCACCAAAACTTTACATGATTTTAATTCTCCTGATGAGGATGAGAGGACAGCATTAGCCAACAGAGAGGCCAGAGGATGGGATGGGACTCCCTTGCTCAGAGACCTCACCTCTAGGTCTTTACCTCGTATTGAGAATAAGTCAGTTATGTAATACGAACTCTGTGTCCATGGCAACCCCAAACAGAATCCTGGTGCTCTTGTGATTCTTGTAGAGTAGGGAATAGAAGGAGCTTGGCCCAAGACTGCAGAGACTTAAAAACATGCTGTTCTGCCATATATACAGATACTCATTAAAGATGAGGGAGAAGGGCATGGGGTGGGAGAGAATGTACCAAAACCAAAGACCACAGGATAATAACCTCACAGCAGAGACTATCTCTCCAGTTATTTTTTCTTTTGTATGTAATGGAGGGGATTCTTCTTATTTACTCTGATGAAGAAGTTTACATCAAGTGTTCAGCTTCCTTTGTGGGTTAAAGAGAATAACCAGAGGGCTCAGCTATCCTCTCTGAATAACTATGTTTGTTTAGTGTTTTCTAGACAATATTAAATTTCACTAAAATAGACAAGGTTGATAGGACTTGGGGGGATACCTCATTGACTCAAGCTATCATTTTATAGGACTGTGAGAAAACAAATAGTTGTACATTTAAAATACACTTATATTCTAGTTAGAAGAGAGGATTTTGAATATTCTTACATCAAAGAAATGGTAAATGTTTAAGGCAATGGATATGCTAATTACCATGATTTGATCATTATGCAATGTAAAACATACTGAAACATCACATTGTACCTCATAAATATGTACAATTTATTATGTGTCAATTAAAATTTTGAGTATAAGAAAAAATAAACTTCAATTGTAAGAAAACAACCCAACTTTTAAAAAATGGGCAAAATATGTGAACAGATACTTCACTAATAAAGATTTGCAACTGGCAAATAAGCAAATGAAAAAATGGTCATCATCACTAGCTATTAGAGAAATGCAGATTAAAACTACAATAAGAAACCACTAGATACTATTAGAATATCTAAAATTAGAAAGATGGTGTGTTGACAAAGATAGAGAGAAACTGAAACTCTCATAAAATGCCAGGAATGTATAGTGCTAGATCCACTTTGGAAAACAGTTTGACAGTTTCTTAAGAAGTTAATTAGGTCTTCCAGTTCCCACTCCAACATGTAGAGAACTTGGAAGTCATCACTCCCATCTTCACAACAGAAAACAAGATAATCAAACTGAAAATCAACAACTTTTCTTAGATCTGTCCGAGAATAGAGGTCACAGGGAAACCACTTCCTCAAAAACTAGAGAGATGGGTGACTACAGAAAATCACAGTTTACCTGACAGCAGAAGCCACAGAGCCAGTAATTGGTAGGAACACTTCAATGGTAATCAATAAATTTACTGGTGGCTGAGTGTGAACTCGCTTGAGAGTTAAAAACTTGTTGGAGTCCCGTCTTGGGGGCCCCTTATACTTTCATGAATTTTACTTTCAGAAACCCCACCAGGTTCTCATGATGAAGGCTGAAGAAAATTTCCTCAGGCTCTTTACACAAGGAAAAGGGAAAAGCAACCATTTCAAAATATACCCTAATTGGAGGATAGGGAGAGTGAGTGGGTACAGCAACCATTTTGAAATATGCCCAGAGCATTCTATTATCTGTGTGAAAGACCTGCTCTAGAGAAAAACTGCTTTATCAGGGCCTTGTCTGACATAGGGGAAAAGCAGTAAGACAGCTCTAAACCCCTCTAGCTTTCCTGTTCCACATAAAAGGAAAGGCAAAAAAAAGAAATCATTACTAATTCAATATCATAAAAAATGTACACCTATGTTTTTGTCTAAGAGCATAGTTTGGGATCTTACATTTAGATATTTCTTCCATTTGCGGGTAATTTTTCTGCATGATGTGACAAAGAGATCTAACTTCATTCATTTGTATGTGGATATCCCATTCTTCCAGCACCACTTGCTGAAGAGATGTTCATTTCCACTGAATAGTCTTGGTACCTTGTAGAAAATCAATTGACCTTAAATATATGGATTTACTTCTGGACTCTCAATTCTATTCGATTGATCTACATGTCTATCCTTATTCCAGTATTACACAACTTTAACCACTATAGCTTTGTAGTAAGTTTTGAAATAATCAAGTGTGGACTCTGCAACTTCATTGTTCTTCTTCAAGATTGTTTTGGTTATTCAGAGTCCCTTGCATTTTCCAATGAATCTTAGATCAGCAAGTCAATTTCTGCTAAAAGAGAAGCTAGGATTTTGATAGGAACTGAGTTGAACATGTAGATCAATTTGTGGAGTGCTGTCATCTTAATAGTAATGTCTTCCATTCAATAAATACAGAATGTGTATCCATTTATTTAGGTCTTAATCACTTTCAATAATGTTTTGTAGTCTTACATTTCTTTTGTTTTAGTCTTTTTTTTAATGCTATTGTAAATAAAACTACTTTCTTAATTTCATTTTGAGCCTACTCATTGCTAGTGTTTCTAAATCTAACTGATTTTTTGCACACTGATCTTACATCTTTTGTAAACTCAATTGTTGCTCCAGCAGGTTTGTTGTTGTTGTTGAAGGTTCCTTAGATTTTCTATATACAACATTATGTATCTGCAAAAAATAGAGTTTCACTTTTTCCATTCCAATCTAGAGGGTTTTTATTTCTTTTTTGTGGTTGGTTTTGTTTTGTTTTGTTTTTTGTCTAATTATCCTGGTTAGAATCTCCAGTACAATGTTGAACAGAAAAAGCAAGCAGGTATCCTTGTCTTGTTCCTCGTCTTAGGAGAAAAGATTTAAGACTTTCACCACTAAGTTTAATGTTAGCTGTTGGTTTTTCATAAACTTTACCAGATTATCTAAGGGTTTAGGTTTTTTGTTGTTGTTGTAATTTACCTAAGTTATTTACCACAGTTTTGAGTTCTTTTCTTTTTTTTTCTTGATCAGGCTGGCTAAGCTATCAATTTTGTTGATCTTTTCAAATAACTTTTGGTTTTGTTTATTTTCTCTACTGTTTTTCTGCTTGCTATTTTATTTATTTTCACTCTAACATTTATTATACCCTTGCTTTACTTGCTTTGGTTTCAGTTTGCTCTTCTTCTAGTTTCTTTAGGTGGAAAGTTAAATTATTGATTGAGATCTTTCTTCCATTCTAATGTAAGAATTTACACCTATAAATTTCCCTTTAAGCATGGCATTAGCTGCATTCCATAAGTTTTGAGATGTGGAATTTTTGTTTTCATTTATCTCAAAATATATTCTGATTTCTCTTGGATTTCTTCTATGACCAATTGATTATTTAAGAGTACATTGTTTCATTTCCATATATTTGTGAACTTCCCAAATTTCCTTCTCTTACTATTCTAACTTCATTTTATTGCAGTTGAGAACATGCTTTGTATGATTTAAATCTTTTAAAATTTATTGAGAGTTCTTTTATTGCCCAGCATTATGGTCTTTCCTGGGGAATGTTCCATGTGCACTTATAAAGACTGTATACTCTGTTGTTGCTGGGGGATGGAGAATGCTATAGATATCTGTTAAATCTAGCTGGTTTACAGTAGTATTCAAGTCTTACATTTTATTGATTTTCTGCCCAATTGTCTAGCTATTAATGAAAGTGGGGAATCGAAGTCCTCAACTATTATTGCTGAATTGTTTCTCCCTTCAATTCTGTCAATTTTTTCTTCATGTACTTTGGGGCTCTGTTGTATGTTTTTGATGGATTGATCCTCTTATTATTATAAAATGTTCTTTGTTTAATAAAAATTTTTGCCTTTAAGTGTTTTTTTTCTGATTTTTTATCATGATTCCATCTCTTTATTTATTTAGTTAGTTTTTTGGTTACTGTTTGCTTGTTATATCTTTTTCTATACTTTTACTTTTAACCTATTTGAGTTTTGGTCTAAAACATGTCTCTTATAGATGGCATATAGTAGGATCGTGTCCTTTAATTCATTCTGCAAATTTCTTCCTTTTAAATGGAGAGAAATTTCCATTTAATACAATAATTGATAAAGTAAGATTTATGCTAAATAGTTTTGTAGTGTACAATTTTTATTTCTTTGTCATTTCTTTTACTGCATTTTTGAGTTGTTTTCTTAGTGGTTGCCCTGGATATTGCAATTAACATGTTGATTTATAACTATGTAGTTCATATTAATACCAACTTAATTACAAGAGTATACATAAACTTTTTCCTATGTAGCTCCATTCCCTCTCTCTTCCATTGTGCTGTTAATGCCTTATAAACCATATCTTCATATGTTCTATGTTCATCAACCCATTTATGAGAACACTTTATGCTTATACTGCCTTTTATATTTACTCATATAGTTATCTTTCTCAGCTCTTTATTTCCTCATGTGGATTTGAGTTACTAGCTAGTATTCTTTCCTTTCAGCCTAAATGACTCCCATTAGTATTTCTTATAGAGATGTCTTCAAGCAACAAATTTTTTTAGTTTTGTTTACCGAGGAATGTCTTAAATGTCCTAAGATACTTAATGCCTTATGTTTCTCCTTCAATGTTGAAGGATATTTTTGCTACATACAGAATTCTTGATTAATAAGTCTCATTAGACCCTTAGTAGCCATCTTGATTATCAAACCAACTGTCATGGCATCACAGGGGTGGTATACAATTAACCCTTATTTCACTTCATAATTGGCCCAATATGCAATGGTAATTATCCTGGCAATTTGGATATGCCAGAGAAGCCACAGTGTGCTTCCTTTAAGTGAAAAGGTGAAAGTCTCTGACATCATAAGAAAAGAAAAATATTATAGGCCAAGGTTGCTAAGATTTACAGTAAGGAAAAATCCTCTACTCATAAAATTGTGAAGAAGAACAAAGAAATTTGTGCCAGTTTTGCTGTCAAAAGCTGCAAAAGTTACAGCTACAGTGCATAAGTACTTAGTTGAGATGGAAAAGACATTAAATTTGTAGGTGGAAGACATGAACAGAAATGTCTTCTGACAGCAAGCAGGTTTAGTACTCTCAGCATTTGTTTTTTTCTTTGTTTTGTTTTGCTTAATTTTTTTTTTTTTTTTAGACGGAGTCTCGCTCCGTCACCCAGGCTAGAGTGCAGTGGTGTGATCTCGGCTCACTACAAGCTCTGCCTCCCAGGTTCATGCCATTCTCCTGCCTCAGCCTCCCAAGTAGCTAGGACTACAGGCACCCGCCACCACGTCCAGCTAATTTTTTTGTATTTTTTTTAGTAGAGACGGGGTTTCACCACGTTAGCCAGGATGGTATCGATCTCCTCACCTCATGATCCGCCTGCCTCGGCCTCCCAAAGTGCTGACATTACAGGCATGAGCCACTGCGCCCAGCCTTTGTTTACATTTTTTGTTAGCATATTGTGTATCTCAACTTATCTATACCCAGGTAGCCATTATGTTCAGCAATTGCCTCTGATTGTCTTCAACAAATATGAACAGAGGCTGGGGGAGCTCTAAGTCAGGCCAAATAAAGATAGCCTTGTGCGTGGGGTCTTCCTTGGACCTCCTAGTCAGGTCACATAATGACATTTCTCTGGGAATAAGGCTTTGAATGAGTCCCAACCCCCTTTTGTTCCTTTCTATGGCTCCCAGGAGCTTGTTTTTCACCAAGATTGTAGGATGTTGGTTTTCAAGGCTACCATGGAGCTGGGAGGATATAATGAGAATAAAGTAAGAACACTACAAAGCTCACTATTCCCACCAAAATTCAGCTTACATTCTTGAATAAATGCTCCCAAGATTGCAGGAAGCCTTTGGATATTTTCCAGAGATCTGAAAAAGTTGCTTTTATTTTTCCCAGCTGCTTTTATGAATAAAGGAATTTTTGAAGGTTCCTAGCTTGCCATTTTTAGTGACATCACTTCCAAATAACTTTTATTTTTATTATTTTTTATTTATTTTTTGAAACAGTCTCGCTGTGTTGCCCAGGCTGGAGTGCAGTGGTGCAGTCTTGGCTCACTGCAACCTCTGCCTCCCAAGTTCAAGTGATTCTCCTGCCTCAGCCTCCCTAGTAGCTGGGATCACAGGTGCATGCCACCATGCCCAGCTACTTTTGTATTTTTAGTAGAGACGGGGTTTCACCATGTTGGTCAGGCTGGTCTCAAACTCCTGACCTCAGGTTATCCTCCCACCTCAGCCTCCCAAAGGGATTACAGGCATGAGCCACCATGCCTAGCCCCAAATACACTTTTAAATATATTTCTGAACTCGCAAAATGTGAAGGAAGTACAAAATGATTACACACATGCACACACAGTCTAGAGGTGAAACTAAAGTCATCAGTCAACATAGAAGCCAGAGATGCCCTGGAAGTGTGCCAAAACCAAAAACCTAGAGCTTTGTTAGTTAACATTGTGGCCGCCTGAGGTAGTAAATAGGAATTGGGGCAATCAATAGGAACGTCAAAATACTTTCTTTTTTAAAAAGCTGGGAATGAGATGTCAATAGGGGACTTTGAAATACTCTGACACATTCCTGGGAATCTGTTCAGCAATGCTGGGATCTAGAATTTTTCTGGTTAACTGACTCATAGGATTTAAACCTGACAAAGTAGGGAACTGAGTCTGAGACCTCCATATAAATCCAGGGACCAAAATTGGCTATATATTTAGTAGAAAAGACAAAGTTGGAAGGATATGACAAGTGAACCAATAGGCAAATCAGTCTGCAGGCACTGGATTTTAAAACATTAATAATTTTAAGTCTTCCCCAATGTTTTCTAACCAGCTTTACTCTTAGGCTGGAATGTGAATTTACGCCATATTCATAGTCCAAGAAACCTCAAACCAATAAATCTAACTAGAATGGTTCCTGATTGGTACTACTTCCAAAACCAAGCACAAACCAGGCAAATCATCTCGATTCCAGTCTCTCAGGATACCCAAAGTTAAAGTTTAGACAAATATGAGCTATTTCTAAAATTTAACAGAGTTGAAGAGTCAAACTACCATAAGCAGGAGTCAACAGAAACCATAAAGAGAAGAAAAAGACATAGAAAAATACAAATATTAAAATTATAACAAACTTTATACTCAGGAAGCAGGTTTAAAAGTATGTTTAAAGTGAAAAGATAGAGATCAACACTATAGGGAGAATTAAAAGTGGCCCTTGGTCCACTCTGGAACTTCAAAGTAGGTTTTCTGAAAAAGACGATGCTTGAGCTTGGGCATGAAGGACAATAAATAATAAACCAGGAGAAAAAGTGGTGAGGGAGTTTCAGAGAAAAAGATCATAATGTATAAATACATGGAAGCATTGAATAGCAGAGGGACTTCAGGGGAAATTATAAACATTTACCTATTACTGCAGTAACAAATGTAGAGCAGGGACTAACAGGAGATGCCTGCACAGTATATTAAGAAGTACAGGCATTATTTAATAGGCAATAGAGAGTGAAAAAGGGATTTTAAGAAGGGAAGTCTCCTGATAATTTTGTTCTAGGTGGTCTTTCTTTCAGTGGTGAGGAGGGAGGGCAACACTGAAGTCTCAGGGATCAGTCAGGAGGCTACTCCACAGCTTAGGTGAGAGATGTTGAGGGCCTGAAAAACCAGGGTGGTAGTAAGAATTGAGAGGAGAGGCAGATCTGAGAAACAGCAGAAAAAATTAGCACAACTTGTGATTGACTAGCTATGTGGAGGACAGCCAAAGAAATCCTGCACAAAAAGAATGAAGCTGGAGATGCCACACTACCCGACTTCAAACCATCTACAAGGCTACAGTGAGCAAAACAGCATGGCACTGGTACAAAAACAGACACACAGGCCAATGGAACAGGTTAAAGAACCCAGAAATAAAGCTGCACAGCTACAACCATCTGATCTTCGACAAAGCCAACGAAAACAAGCAATGGAGAAAGGACTTCCTACTCAACAAATGGTGCTGGGATAACTGACTAGCCATATGCAGAAGATTGAAACTGGACCCCTTCCTTTCACCACAAACAAAAATCAACCCATGGTGGATAAAAGCTTAAATGTAAAACCTAAAACTATAAAATCCCTGGAAGATAAGCTAGGAAATACCAGTCTGACATAGGACCTTGTGAAGACTTCGTGATGAAGATGCCAAAAGCAATTGCAACAAAAACAAAAACAGAACAAGTGGAACCTAATTAAAGAGCTCCTGCACAGCAAAGAAACTGTCAACAGACTGAACAGACAGCCTACAGAATGAGAAAAAATATTTGCAGATTATGCATCTGACAACAGTCTAATATCCAGAATCTATAAGGAACTGAAACAAATTTACAAGCAAAAAAAACAAACAACGTCACTAAAAACAAAGGGAGAGGCAAAGGACATGAACAGACACTTCTCAAAAGACATACACACAGCTAACAAACATGAAAAAATGCTCCTAGAGAAATGCAAATCAAAACTACAATGAGATACCATCTCATACCAGTCAGAATAGCTATTATTAAAAAGCCAAAAAATAGATGCTGACAAAGTTGCAGAGGAAAGGGAATGCTTACACACTACTGGTGGATATGTAAATTAGTTCAGCCATTATGGAAAGCAGTTTGGTGATTTCTCAAAGAACTTGAGAATTACCCTGTGACCCAGCAATCCTATTACTGAGTATATACCCACAGGAATATAAATATCATTCTACCATTAAGACACACGCACGCATATGTTCATCGCAGCACTATTCACAGTAGCAAAGACACAGAATTGACCTAGGTGCCCATCAATGGTGAAATGAATTAAAAAAATGTGGCATACATACACCATGGAATACTATGCAGCCATAAAATAAAAACAAGATCATGTCCTTTGCAGCAATCCAGCCTAAAAGCCTAAAAGCCTGGAGGCCATCCAGCTCCAGCTTAAAAATTATTCTAAGCAAACTAACACAGGAACAGGAAACCAAATATCTCATGTTCTCACTTATAAGTGGGAGTTAAACATTGAGTACACATGGGCACAAATATGAGAACAACAGACATTGGGGCCTACTTGAGGGTTGGAGGCTGGGAGGACAGTGAGTATCAAAAAGCTACCTATCAGGTACTATGCTTATCACCTGAGTGACAAAACAATCCGTACATCAAACCCCCACAACACAAAATTTACATATATAACAAACCTGCACATATACCCTTGAACCTAAAAGTTAAAAATTAATTAAATAAAATGTGCATACAAAAAAAAACTGGATTTAGGCATGTCTATTTGTATATAAAAATGGCGCTATTGGCACGGTCATGAACCAACTGAATTATATCTCAGTATATCAAAATGGTTAATATTGATGTAAAGATAATCAATAAGAGAAGAGAAAATATTTCAGGTCAGATTTAGGATTTTACGTGAAATTATTACTGCTGGAAAACCAACAGATTACATGTCAGATGGATCCCAGGAGACATGTGAGGACTGACACAATGTGGAATAAACATTAAAAAAAGGCCAGGCATGGTGGCTCATGCCTGTAATCCCAGCACTTTGGGAGGCTAAAGCAGGCGGATCACCTGAGGTCAGGAGTTCAGGACCAGCCTGGCCAACATGGTGAAAACCCCTCTCTACTAAAAATACAAAAATTAGCCAGGCATGGTGGCACACACCTGTAATCCCAGCTACTTGGGAGGCTGAGGCAGAAGAATTGCTTGAACCTGGGAGGCAGAGGTTGCAGTGAGCCAAGATCATGCCACTGCACTCCAGCCTGGGTGACAGAGCAAGACTCTATCTCAAAAAAAGAAAAAAAAAAGTAGAGGATGGGGCAATAGATAGCCTGCCTCTTCTCTAACCAACTTGTCAACTGTTTAAGAAATAGACAATAAAAAGTATAGAATATGGAGGCCAAAATGCTACTTTTATTATGAACAAAGCTGATTTGGGAGAATGCAGCTTATCTCTACTTGCAGGCAGATGGCCATTTTAATTCTAAACCCCAGAATTAAACAGGTCTCCCAGCTACTCATAGACAGGTCTCCTGCAGGGAAGGAAAAATTATCAACTGACAAACAGTCTGATTAAATGCTTGTCTTTTATACCTGCTATGGTTTGAATGTGTCTCCTCCAAAACTTAGGTGTTGCTAATGTGATGGTATTAAGAGGTGGGACCTTTAAAAGGTGATTAGGCTACGAGGGCTCCTATCTTGTGAATGGGATTAGATGCCCTTATAAAAGGGCTTGAAAGAGGGAGTTCATCCCTCTTTTTTCTTCTGCCTTCTGTTATGAGGACACAGCATTCTTCCCCCACTCCTCAAGGATGCAACAGCCAAGGCGCCATCTTGGAAGCACAGACTAGACCCTCACCAGATAAATGGACCTGCCAGTGCCTTCATCTTGGACTTCCTAGTGTCCAGACCTGTGAGAAAACAAATTCCTGTTCTTTATACATTACCCAGTCTGTGGTATTCTGTTATAGCAGCTCAAAACAGATGAACACAATGCCCTCAACCCACCTCTCTGCCTTAGTACCCATCACATTCTGTAGCAATGAATCTGTAGCCTGTCTCTTTCCTATGAGCATGTTGCCTTCATCCATTCTTCCACTCACTCAACTGGTTTTATCGAGTGCCCATTTGGGGCATAGCAATAGCTAGGTCTTACAGTCAGGACCTCACAGAAGTGGCAGAAACTGACACAACCCCTACCTTTAAGGAAATCAGGACAGAAAATATCGTAAAGGAGACAGTATGGTACTAGACAATAAGAAGGGTGGAGTGACTTAACAAAGCAGGAGGAGAAGGCTTTGTTGGGAAGTCAATTTATGATGACACCTCAAGGTCAAGGAGTACTTCAGTATACTATACTCTGATGTCTAGTAGAGGCATAGCATGTAGCAGAGCTCAGTAAATGCTTAACAAATTAATGAATGAGTGTTGTATGTGAAAACACTTTATATGCAAAGTACCACACAGATGTTAGCCATTATCATTTAGTTAATATGGAGAGCTCTACTTTTATTCAGTTCTCTGGAACACTCAAAAATATATTATAGCATACAACAGAGAAAACTCATTAAGAGTGTCTACTCATTTGGACATACCCAGAGTCCTGTCTTCCTAGGAGAGAGCTTGAAGCTATTAGCTGTAGGACTAAATACAGAGAAATTAGAGAACCAATCATCCCATTTCAATGTTTGACCAATCCCATTTTCCTCCATGCAAAAGCAAGAGTTCACAAAATTGATTTTTAAAATAGTGATAAAATGACTTTAAAGATATTGGAAAATGAGAGAAATACATAATAAAGATTAAGTATTCTATTTCACTGATGGAAGGTAATGTTAACTAAATCTGAAAATACAAACACAGCAAGCTGCCATTCCCAAATTGATATTGGACAGTGAAGAAAGTGGCTCACTCTGTCCATCGTGGCACTGGAGCTCTGAGAAGCATGTGGAAAGAGACACATATTATTTTTGAAGCAAGTGGTATGTATTAATACATTACCTCATTACATCAATTCTAACACTTACAAATCCTGTGAGATGGAAATTATACCCATCATTTATGAAGGAGGAAACAGGCTGATAGATTGTTATGTTGTCATGGCAGGGATTTGAACTGAAGTTTCTGACTCCAAAGCAGAGAAGAGAACAGAAAAATACAGGAAAGCCACTGTAGAATTGTTGACAATTAAGAAGCTGGCAAGCAAAGACACACTCAGAGCGTTTCTCTTTGCTTCCTTGCCCTCTGAACTGTTCAATAAATAGTGAAGAATGCAGAGCTAACTGTGGTATTTATTTCAGATCTGCTGTTGCTCTTCAATTTAAAAACAAGACAGGAACATTAAATTTGTCCATTTAAATTGGTAAAGGTAGACCTCTATCAGAAACGGGTGCTTCTTGACTTACGATGGGTTTATTAGGAAGGGAAAATACCATAAGTCAAGTGCCTTTAATACACCTAACCTACTGAACATCAGAGCTCAGCCTAGCCTACCTTAAACATACTCAGAACACTACATCAGCCTACAGTTGGGCAAAATCATCTAACATAAATCCTATTTTATTATGAAGTGTTGAATAGCTCATGTAATTTATGGGAACAACATCCTGAACATGAAAAACAGAATGGTTGTATGGGGACTTGAAGTACGGTTTCTACTGAATGTGCATCGCCTTTGGAACCATCATAAAGTTGAGAAATTTTAAGTCAAAGCATCATAAGCCCCAGACCGCCTGTATATGAAATGCTCCCTTGGGGGCACTATGCCAGATACCATGCCTAAGTGTTTTCTAACTTTCTGCACCACATTCAAAAGGAGCATCTTCATAAAGATCTAAAAGATTAAAAGACGTTGGCTCTGAGAATAGGCCTAATAGGTGATAAAAAGAACTGCTTCATAAGCCTTGTGCTTTATATTATCACCTTTTATATTAAACCAAATGCTTACTATGATTTTTAAAGTCCAATTATTTTAAAAGAAGGCAAAGAGACAGACTGGGAAATATATTTCCAACACATGTAAGAGTTTAAGAATTAAAGCCCATAATATATTGAGTTCCTACAAACACGATTAACAAATATCCCAACAGAAACAGTCAAAGGATGTAAAAAGATAAGTCACAGAGGAAGTACAAATAGCCAATAAACATATGAAAAGACATGTAATCTGGTTATCAATCAGCGAAATGCAAATGAAAACACCATTGATATCAGTTTTTATCCAGAACATTGAAAGATTAACAATATCCAGTACTAGTTAGACTGTGGAAAAATAGGATTTGTACATAATTGGTTGGAGTGGGTCAACTGGCTACCATTTCAGAAGAGAATTTGTAAGTATTTATGGCAATTTAAAATACACCTATTCTTTGACCCTTCTAGCAATTGAAACTATTCAAACATGTACACAAGAACATGTGTAAAAGGATCTACTATAGCTCCACTATTCAAAAGGAAAATGGTAACAGAAATTATGGTCTGCGTTCATAACAATGGGACATACAGAACTATAAAATGAATAAGGTCTATCTCTATGTACTGACAAGGAAATGCTTTCAAGACATACTGCTAAGTAATAAATATACATATATATATATATATATATATATATATATGCACACTGCAGGACAATATATGTATAGTATGGTCCCATACAAGTCAAATAAAACAGCAGATAAATGTGTAACTGCCATTTAATGTGGATTGAGAGAACATATATCAAACTATTGACAATGGTTATTTCAGAAAAAAAGAAGAGAAATGAGGGGTAAAATATAATATTCTTTTACACCATTTGAATTTTTTGCAAGTAAACTTTCATTATTTATGTAATTTAAAATATGTTTAATAAACCAAAGAAGCACAATACAGTAAAGAAAACATAAGAGATAGTGAAACATTAAACATAAGGAAATTCTATATGATGCACAATCAAATAAGGTGACAGGTTAATTGTGTCTAATTCTGCTTTAAATATTGAATACACTTTTAAAATATGGTACAACAAATAAAGGGTGAATTGCAGTTAATAGCAATGACCAATTCTTTTTGAGAAGGGCATAGTAGAGCAGTGAACCAAATTCAGTCATTTTCACTTTGAATTGTTGTTTCCACTTCTATGTATTATCAAAACTATTATTTCTTTTTCTGTCAGTACTTTAAGGCTCTTGTTCACAGGCCATAATCTCATCTAAACAACAAACAGATCCTGCTACCTCTCAGTTAGCACATACCTAATAATCTTTACACTTCCCCTAATTTTCTCCACACTATACTTGCCCCAATAACAGAGCCCTTCTTTAGGGTTTTATGGTAATTTGAACTTATCTCACTGTTCTTCTTGGCTCATATTATAGCATATATTCCAGATACCATAGAGGATATGTAAGAAGTGAAAAGGTTTAAACCAACTAAAGAATAGAAACAAAAGTGTGATTAACATCCATCCTGACCTTCTTTCGCCACTGAAGCCTCTAAATTGAGAGTTACTCTAGGAAAACATATCGAAAATAGCCTTAGACTAGCCATATTCAGCAGACTGAAATTGGACCCCCACCTTTAACCATATACAAAAATCAACTCAAGATGGATTAAAGGCTTAAATGTGAAACCTAAAACTATAAAAACCCTACAAGAAGATCTAGGAAATACCATTCTAGACAACAGCCCAGGCAAGGACTTCATGACAAAGTCAAAAAGCAACTGTAGGCCAGGTGCAGTGACTTACTCCTGTAATCCCAGCACTTTGGGAGGCCAAGGCAGGCAAATCACCTGAGATCAGGAGTTCAAGACCAGCCTGGCCAACATGGCAAAACCCTGTCTATATGAAAAATACAAAAAAATTAGCTGGGCATGGTGGCGGGCACCTGTATCCCAGCTACTTGGGAGGCTGAGGCAGGAGAATCACTTAAGCCCAGGAGGCAGAGGTTGCAGTGAGCTGAGATCGCCCCACTGCACTCCCCTCCACAAAAAGAGCAAAAACTCTGTCTCAAAAAAAAAAAGCAACTGTAACAAAAATAAAAATTGACAAGTGCGATCTAATAAAACTAATGAGCTTCTGCACAACAAAAGAAATTTCAATAAACAGACAACCTACAGAATGAGAGAAAATATCTGCAAACTATGCAACCAACAAAGGTCTAATATCCAGAATCTATAACTCAAACAACTGAAGCAAAAAACAATCAACCCTATTAAAAAATGGGCAAAGGACATGAACAGACACTTCTCAAAAAAAGACATACACATGGTCAGCAAACATATGAAAAATGCTCAATGTCATGAATCATCCAGGAAATGCATATCAAAACCACAATGAGATACCACTGCACACCAGTCTGAATGACTATTATTAAAAAATCGAAAACAACAGATGCTGGTGAGGTTGCAGAGGAAGGGGAATGCTTATACACTGTTGGTGGAAATGTAAATTAGTTCAGCCACTGTGGAAAGCAGTCTGGAGATTTCTCAAAGAACTTAAAACAGGACTACCATTCGACCCAGCAACCCCATTACTGGGTATATGCCCAAATGAATATAAATTATTCTATCATAAAGATACATGCATATGTATGTTCATTGCAGCACTATTCACAATAACAAAGACATGGAATCAATCTAGGTGCCCATGAATGGTGGACTGGATAAGGAAAATGGGGTACATATACACCATGGAATACTATGCAGCTACAAAAATAATGAGATCATGGCCTTTGCTGCAACATGGATGGAGCTGGAGGCCATTATCCTAAGTGAATTAATGCAGAAACAGAAAACCAAATACTGCATGTCCTCACTTATAAGTGGGAGCTAAACACAGAGTACATACAGACACAAAGAAAGGAACAACAGGCACTGGGGCCTATTTGAGGGTGGAGGGTGGGAGGAGAATGAATATTGGGAAACTACCTATCAGGTATTATGCTGATTACCTGGGTGACGAAATTATCTGTACACCAAACCCCCATGACACTCAAGTTATCCATGTAACAAACTTGCACATGTACCCCTGAACCTAAAAGTTGGAAATAAAAAAAAAAAGGCAGAAAATAAAAATTAGAGACACAAATAAATGAGAGTTTTAAAAAGAAGACATAAATTAAAAAGTGAAAATTTAGCTATTTAGCAATTAAATTTTCTCAGAAACCAGGTCAAATTTAAGATAAATTCCCTTGGAGTTTGATCACTCATGATTTTGATGCTCTTAAGTGTTTCACTGCTGCTGACAATATACTATGAGTTCGTGCCTTCCTAGCACCCTGTTTGGTGGTTCCCAGATAATACATACTATCCTTGTTAATATGCTAAGATTTAAAATGTTACACTATAAAGTAAAATTTTGAAAAATAAAATGTTACTGTATACAACAGAAAATAGTTACAGAAGCAAACCCCCTCACAATGTTGTTGCTGTAGAAACAGGGATGATGATGGTGATGATGCTTTACTGGTTAACCTCACTTACTCCTCACACCAATCTCATATAATAAGTCTTATTATTATTATTCCCATCATTTTAGAGATGAAGGAAGTGAGGCTTGGAGAGATCAATTCTGTAACTCACTCAGGATCTTGAACTTCTAACCACTATGCTTCACTGACTCTCCTGAATAAAGTCACATTATTATACCTCAATACTGTTTTTTTTTCTTTCTTTCTTCCTTTTTTATTTATTTATTTATTTTTTCTCGAGACAGAGTTTCACTCTGTCGCCCTGGCTAGAGTGCAGTGGCGCAATTTTGGCTGCAACCTCTGCCTCCTGGGTTCAAGTGATTCTCCTGCCTCAGCCTCCCAAGTAACTACGATTACAGGCATGAGCCACCGTGCCCGGCCTAATACTGGGTTTTCAAATCAAGTTTTTAACCATGAGGACTTGGAACATCCAAGTTTCTTCAAATAATGAAATCCAAACATGTTGTAAGAGTAGACCAAATCTTTCCTTAATATCAGATATTATTTTGCAGAAGAGGAAACTGAGGCCCAGGAGCTTAAATAATTTCCTCAAAGGCAAATGGCCAATAATGGAAAGAGTTGGTACTCAGGTTGGTACAACTTAAAAAGGCGTTGGTCTTTTTACCTTACCCTGATACCTTCCAGAACACAGAACCATACTTTAAGCAATACATACGTTATGTAATACATAAAACAAAGTATGCTGTATTATTGCAGGTACAATACGAATATGCAGGCCGGGTATGGTGGTTCACACCTGTAATCCCAGCACTTTGGGAGGCCAAGGCAGGCAGATTACCTGAGGTCAGGAGTTTGAGACCAGCCTGACCAACACTGTGAAACCCCATCTCTACTAAAAATACAAAAATTAGCTGGGTGTGGTGACGCACGCCTGTAATCCCAGCTACTCAGCTGGGGGACGAGAATTGCTTGAACCCGGGAGTTGAAGGTTGCAGTGAGCCGAGATCATGCCACTGCACTCCAGCCTGGGAGACAGAGAGAGAATCCCTCTCAAAAAACAAAAACAAAAATATGAATATACAAAATATGAAGAATTTGCTAAAAGAATCTGTTAAGTCTCTAAAGTTTTCCTATAAAAAGCAACACTTTATATTAATTACATTATTTACATATACGACTAAATATTTCTGATATTTAAGCTTCTGTTCCACCTATTAATCCAACAAATAAAAGATTATCAAAAATTAAGATATGACAATGATACCACAACATTATAAAGGTTAAAATATGGACTACATTTTCCTAAGACTTATTCAGGCTCTTCCAACTTCTAGCTAATCTTACCCTAAAAGTCAATCAATCTTTTCTAATTCAAAATACTTCTATAAATTCAATTAAAATGTTTAACTGATGACAACATGGGTATCATAAAAAATAAATAGCATAGTAATACTGTTTTCTTTTTGATTTAGGAAGAGGTAACATCTCCAACAACTACCCAGTAAAATAGATGATATTCTGTTGCCAGTTCAAAGCATCTATATTATGCAGGCAAAGATTTCCAAAGCCTACTAATGTTTTTGCTTTGAGTGGCTCATACAAGTTCCCTGCATCTCATTAATGCAATGGTTTTAATGACTAAAGGACACCAGCGTGAGACTTTAAGAGTTGTAACATTCTCCAAAATTGAAGTATAATCTCATACCCCTTATTTAATATATAGAAGATTCACCAAGTAATATCCTGTTGACTGATTAGAAAACTGCAATCATCTGCAGTTCTCAGTCCTTTTATGTCATAGAAATTCATGATGCATTTTTGCCATATAGTTTTACTTCTTCATTTTCCTTATCAAGCATCTAAAACTAAGTGAAATTCTAACATCTTTTTTAAAAAACCTTGTCAGATTTCTTTTAGGACACCATGAAGATATCTACGAAGTGTTTTGAAATTCATGTAAGTATCTACACTCTGAAAGTGAATATCTGGCAGAAATAATTTCAATCAATAAATTTTATAACCCCCTGAAATTAACACTTACCTGCTTCATTGTTAATTGGGAACTCCCACGGTTTCCCCTCTTTTGTCCACGGGATCAGCTCTTCAAACCCATTCTGAAGGGGTTGTTCATTTACTGTGGCTAACTGCTTAGCAAATTCCACATCCCAAAGTGAAGGTGATGTGTCTGTATAATAAAGAATTTTAAGTAAGAACAAGTCAATGTAAATATCTTTCTTAAAAAAGTTATAACCAATCCTGAATTGATCACATATTTTTCAGACCTTGACACTCATAATTAAATAGTATATAATAAAAAGTTACTAAGAGATAACTGCAAAAATTATATTAAAAATTGTAACTACAATAATGGCAAGCTTAACTTTTGTTTTACAACAATGCCAGGTAATCACTGCCCCCTCTACTGGAAAGAAAAAAATAAATTTGTATTTTCTTTCAGGGTATTTTTATGAATGTGAATGTTTGTTGTACAATATGTGACTCTGGTTTTTAAAGTCTAGCCTGTTTATCTTTATTTTTAGTCTATCAAAATTAGTCACTAATGTACTACTGCTAACAACCAAAGAAGTTAAATTAACAGAATGATGATAAAACTGCTAATGAATACCGAGTACTTCCTCTGTGCTTAAATGCTTTTTATGCATTAGTGCATGTCATTCTCACAACCAACCCTATGAGTAACGTATTATCATGTTGGCTAATTACCACCATCATATTACATGTTTCAATAACTTATTTACTTTTGAAACTTCAGATCATCTTTTGAGAATGAGCCATATTCCCACCAGTAACTGCTGCTGGGAATGTAAAATGGTACAACCACCTTGGAAAACAGTTTGATGGCTTCTTAAAAAGTTAAAAATATATCTATTATTCAACATAGCCATTTCACTCCTGGATATTCACCCAAGAGATAATACATGTCCACACAGAGATTTGTACACAAAAGTTAATGGCAGCTTTCTTTGTAATAGCCAAATGTGGGTTGTAATCTGGGAAACAACCCAAATGTCCACTAACAGGTGAATAGGTACAAAAATGTGACACATTCATACAATTGTATACTATTCAGTAATAAAAATGTGTTACTAGTACATGTAACAGCATGGATGAATCTCAAATCATTATGCTGAGTGAAAGAAGCCAGATGCAAAGGAGTACATACTGTGTGATTTCAGTTATGTACAATTCTAAAAGATGCAAACTAATCTATTGTAACAGTAGATCAATGGTTGCCTGCATATTGTGTGTGTGTGTGTGTGTGTGTGTGTGTGTATTGCAAATGGACACAAGGAAACTTTGGAGGGTCATGAAAATGTTCAAAACTATAACTGGCAGTTTCATGGGTGTATATATTTGTCAAAACTAGTCAAGTTATATACTTTAAATATGTGCAGTTTGTTGCACACAAATTATACCTTAATAAAGTTGTAAAAAGAAAATGAATAACAATATCCATTGGCTACCTTTTTCCCTATATTTTTATTCTTTAGTTATTTTTACCAACATTTTTGATCTTTCTTATTTTTTTCTGTGTGACCTCACTTTTTAAAATAAATGAGGATCGGCTGGGCGTGGTGGCTCACGCCTGTAATCCCAGCACTTTGGGAGGCCGAGGCAGGTGCATCACAAGGTCAGGAGATCGAGACCATCCTGGCTAACACGGTGAAAACCCGTCTCTACTAAAAATACAAAAAATTAGCCAGGCATGGTGGCAGGCGCCTGTAGTCCCAGCTACTCAGGAGGCTGAGGCAGGAGAATGGCATGAACCCAGGAGGTGGAGCTTGCAGTGAGCTGAGATCATGCCACTGCACTCCAACCTAGGCGACAGAGCAAGATTCTGTCTCAAAAAGTAAATAAATAAATAAATATAAAAAATAAATAAAATAAATGAGGATTGTGTGGTTTGGTAATATACTTTTTTCACTGAATGCTTGCATCAGTATCCCATTATATATATATGTATGTATGTATCACAATCCCCTACTGTTGAATATTTTGATCATTTATATTTTCTCTTTTAAATACTATAATGACAAGTAACTTTGTAGTTACACTTTTGTGCATATCTGTAATATCTGTAATATTTCCTTAGAACAAATTCCTAGGAACACAATTTCTGGGTTAGAGGCATAGATTGCATATGATCTGTCCTCCAGCTTACCTCTTTACTCACTCTTGCCAAGCCCACTAAAGCATATCAACAAATAGCTCATTTATTCTTCTAACTGTGTAAGCCTTATTTTATCTATTTTGCTTTTCTGAATCTGTTTCTGAGCCTTTATGTGCGGAAATGTGTCTAACCACACACTGACTGCTAGATTTTAAGTATTTTGGCCTAGATCATCTGATACTGGGAAACAATCAGTTGTTAGCCTTAACTAGCCACATTTCCAGAGCAATCACACCACTAAAATAACTTAATTGTCTCAGTTATCTTCTACTTGGTGGTCACTGACTGACCTATGCCTTTTCCACCATCATTAGGATCCTCACTATATTTTTACACTTGCTAATAGTTGCAAGCATTTATTAAGTATGTACTACGTTCCAGGCACCTCAAGCATTTATTAAATATGTACTATGTTCCAAGCACTACGCCTGACGCTTTCTCAGATTACCTCGTTTAATCCTTGAGATGTATGTACTGGCCCTCATTTTATAGGTGGGGAAAGGTTAGTGTGGCAGAATCTGAATTTGAATCCAGTTCTACACAACACCAACACTCTTTCTGTTAAGCTATATTACCTGTCGACTCTAAGATAACCAGTAGGGCCTATGACTATATCCTCTGTAGCAGTGGTAAGAACTTAGTGTGGAACAAGACGTGGGAATCATGGAACAGAATAACTCATTCAATCAGTCAATTAAAAAAAATTACTGAATGCCAACTATATTTCCAGCATTATTTGATGTGGTGGGAAAACAACAGTGAACAATCGCTAAATTTACATTTCCACATTTTGCTATTCTTGTACTTCATTGGGAACAAAAACCATTCTTCAGACTCATGCAAGTGTAGCATATTCAAACAGTACCTTCATTAGAGTAAATTATTACATAAACTTGTGTGCTATTTTCCTCACTAGACGAAATACTAGAGTATAATCATTTGACACTGTTTGATAGAATACATAAAACTTCAATGCTTCCTTGCCAACTAACTTCAGTTTTAGAAATAAGATTTTTTTATTTTATAAAGTAAGCTGGCTCCTTCAAGAATCTCAATTATCTTCAAGCATCTGTTTTGGCAGGACAACAGCAGCTGCCCTGACAACAACAAATTAATTTCCTTCCTTCCTTCCTTCCTTCCTTAGCAGCTGCCCTGAAAACAACAAATTAATTTCTTTCCTTCTTTCCTTCCTTCCTTCCTTCCTTCCTTCCTTTCTTCTTTTGAGACGGAGTTTTGCTCGTTGCCCAGGCTGGAGTGTAATGGTGCAATTTTGGCTCACTGCAACCTCCACCTCCCAGGTTTAAGTGATTCTCCTGCCTCAGCCTCCTGAGTAGCTGGGATTACAGGCACCCACCACCATGCACAACCAATTTTTGTATTTTTAATAGAGACGGGGTTTCACCATGTTGGTCAGGCTGGTCTTGAACTCCTGACCTCAGGTGATCTACCTACCTCAGCCTCCCAAAGTGCTGGGATTACAGGCATGAGCCACCGCACCCAGCCAACAAATTCCTTTCCGATGCACGCTTAACCATTTGAGCTGGGGAGAGGCGATTCATTGTCCCTATGTATTTTGCACGTCCTTTTTATCATACACAAGAGAATGCAGTTTTCACAATACAAGAAGGGGGTTGTTCTTTCAGCTTCACTTTCAGTTCAAATGAACAAACACTGAATTAACTTCTTTCCTCTACAGATGTATATTTTATAGTACAATTTGTTCAAAAAAAGAATTTAAGATTTAAGATAACTAGTTCCTATGATCTGTAAGCCACATGAGTAGGTGCTACATGAATGAGATATAGCCCCTAATGGTACATTAAATAGGGGGAAAATCAAAAGTTTGTATAAGTAACTGGTAGAAAAATTAAATGAGCCCTCGGAGGCCAGCCTAGGAACTCATCTATCATAAACAACATTCTTTTTTCCCCAACCTTTGAGATGGAATCTCACTCTGTTGCTTAGGATGGAGTGTTATGGCATAATCGTGGCTCACTGCAGCCTCAAATTCTGGGCTCCAGTGATCCTGCCACCTCAACCTCCCAAGTCGCTAGGATTACAGGCATGTACCACCATGCCTGGATAATTTTCTTCTATTTTTAGAGAAAGGGGCTCACTATGTTGCCCAGGCTGGTCTTGAACTCCTAGTCGCAAGCCATCCTGTTGTCTCAGCCTCCCAAGTCCATATACAACATTATTTCTACAAGATCCAAAGAACTAACTTCTATTCTTTAGAAATGCTCATCACTTATACGCTGGAGACCATTTGTATTGAGTTTCTTCATTGATTTTACTAGTAAACCAAATTTAATGTCAAGCAAGAGGACACTCTTCTCTTTTAGACTTAAAATGGCAAATTTCTTACCCAAAGAAAACACTACAAGTCTGTTAAATATATTCCTTGAATGTTCTTCCCATCTCCTGAACAATCACTAAGTCACTTCAGTAAGTTTTTTTATAAATGCTATCTCCTCTTCTAGGCAGTAAGCTGCCTAAGGGCAGGAACCAGTATACTTTATGTAATAGCATAGAGATACACTGTAAATGGTAGCTGATTATTAATGTTCTAACCCAAATTAGTAGCTAATCTGAACCTCTGGATTCGGTACTTACCTCCCACTGTCTCACAGAATGCAACATTTCATGGGGGAAACCTGACCAAAACTAGCAATATCGACAACTGTAGTGTGTGTCCCCCACCAGGTTACTTAAGAGTGTATGTGTGTTGCTTGGATCCTGAAGGCTGGGCAGGGAGCCAAGGCCCTGGTGCCCAGCAGAGGAGCAGGGATCCCTGAGAACCCAGACATCCCAGGGCATACCTGAGAACATGTCGAAGAAAACACTGTCATCGTGCACACAGAGTAGACAGTCAGAACATCAGCTGAAAGGCAGCTTAGAGATGGGAGGCAGGGTGACTCTAGAGCTGCTCAGGAATGTCCAGTATGTAAGTCCTAGTAAACTCATCTATTCATCAAGCTGGACTTGCCCAAATTATTCTTTGGTCTCTCGATGCCTTCCCAGTTTGCGGGGATGTTACAGTGCCAAGTTTTCTTTATAACGACCACCACATTCGTAAGCAGGATCCAGGCCAATGACAGGATGGAATATTAAAATATTCAACTATTATACTATCAGAACACTAAGGAAGGACATCTTGGAAAGATGGAATGTTTCTCCACCTGACAAATAGTGTTATTCTTTCTTTTTTCAAGTTTAATTTTTAATTTATTAGAACCCAGTAAATGATGATTTTAAAAGCAGTTTCCACCAAATTAACACTTAATTCAGAGCAAAAATACATTTAAAAAACCTAAATCTTAAGGCAGAAGTAAAACACCATAAAAACAGTATGTCTAATACAGACTGTAAAATGTCAGATTTTTAAGAGATTCACATAGTATTTTATAGCACTAAAATATTAATACAGTCAGAAATATTATCAATTGGTCCAAGATTTCTGTTTATAAAATGTCTAGACTGCTAATTGAAGAAGTGTTGCTGTATAAGTAATAGCTACAATCCAACAAACCAAGTGATTGTTTTTATGACAAAAGAACTAAGGCAGGTAATTACATGGTTTCTATTTGTAAAGCTTTTACAGTATTAAATATAAAGTATTACTAGGGGTATTTTTTGATTCATCTCCCTACTCTAATGCCCCCAGAATGTACATCACTTCCCTTTAACTCTATTTTTAAAATTCTGTGAACCACCATACCTATTCATTGTAGGCCTGACCCTATAAAGGCATGAATTGTTTACTTTGATATGGTAGAAGAACAATTTTGGTAAACTACTGCATCTTTTCCTAGTCATTGAGCAATTTCAAACAGAAGTCTTAAGAATTGTTGCACCTCGACAAGTGAACAACCTGTTTCTTTACCACTATTAAGTTTGAATTTTGTCTGGAATCTGTTAGAGTTGTCGATATTGCTAGTTTTGGTCAGGTTTCTCCCATGAAATGTTGCATTCTGTGAGACAGTGGGAAAACATATTTCATGTTTATGTGCAATTAACAGTAGCCCTTCTGAAAAACAGGGTTAACAATCTTACATTTCCCCTTGTGATCAAAACCTTTTTTTTTAGGGAGCAGGATAAGATTTAAAAGTGCTTTAAATCAGAAAACAAGAATTAGCTAGCTTACACATTCCCACTGAATAGTGTCAAAAAAGATAAATGCATTGAAAATAAGTTGTAAGTCCAGCAAATATAAGCTTGATGGGTTCTTAACTAACATATTAAGTAATTACAAAGATTTATTTTTTTTACAAACTTTTAAGCTATTTTAATAAAATGGCTATAGACCTCACTATACTTCTATTTATCTGTGCATTAACAAAAACCTGTTAAAATTCCTTATTTAGTACTTCTGAAAAAGGCTAGTCAAATAAGATCACTAAAATTACCAGAAAAGCTTTGAAATACTGATTGCAGATTGATTTCAAAGTAGATTTAACGCCTTTCAGGATCTGGTGTTTCAATCATGAAATGTCTTCACCGACTTCAACTCTGAAAAGATAAAAATTTTAGTCAGTGCTGGCTATAGTTAAACAATACTGGTATTACTTGAAAAAATAAAAATAAAAAATATATTGTCAATCATGCATTCCACAATTTTTTTTTGAGCTCGATAGTATATATATTTTTTCTCATTAAAGATTCAAAACCAAAAGCGGTTTCTCTTTGCAGCAAATATATATTAAAATAGAGTTTCTGTACAGCCAAGGGCTCTGGGCCCTGGCTTGCCCCATGTCCCTGCGCCTCCCTGGCCAAACCCAAAAATAAATATAGTGTTATTGTTCTGAAGGGCATAGAGGCAGTGCTCTCCTACCCCTTGAGGAGGCTGGGTGGGAGCTGATGGGGAAGCCCTGGCCACTCCAGGGGTCCAGGGGCTGGAGCCTGCTTGGAGTTATTCCTTCAAGGGGGGGCACTAATGCCCAATGCAAATGATCAGAGGAGGAGCAAAGGGGGCATGGGCCTTTGCTCTCCAAGTCCCACTCTGCTCTGAAGAGGCGGCAGGATTAAGCAGCAGCAAAAGCGTCAACCACTGGGAGACTGTGGCCTCCATCCCCTTCCCTCCCTGAGATAGGCTTCTGCCTCCCACACATCCCCTGCAGACCCCTATGGCTTCGGCATGCCCCCTACACTCTGGGGACACGTTATGGCTTGCAAGGGGTAGCACTGTGCCCAGAGCCTGGACACACGTTCCCAGCTTCTGACAACCCCTAGGAGGGGGGACGGGAGGGTGTGGAGCCTGCTCCCAGGGACTGATGGCATTGCCGTGGCCCTGCCAGCAGGCTGTGGCACTGCCCAGACCCCAAATCCGCCCCAGCCCTTGGGGCTGACCCCATGCTGGGCAGATCCTGCCAGAACCCCCACCAGTCCCACCCTTTGCCTCAGTCCATCATGGCCTCGAGCATCTCCAAGAACAGCTTGTGCATGGGCACCTTGCCCTCCAGCTTCACCCCATAGACATGGGCCAGCACTTTGCCCGCTGTCTGGCGGAGAAGCGGTAGCGTGAGCAGCAGCCTGCCTGCCCGCCGCGGCTCAGCACCCCCTCAGCTGCCAGCCCGGCCGGCTTCATACTCCAGCAGGGCCTCGTGCGGAGCTTCTGGCAGCTGCTCCACAGCCTCGGCATCTTCGATGTGCAGAGTCTGAATCCGCAAGGGCCAGGACCTTCAGTAGAACCTACTCCCCTCGTTCCAGCCGCAGGGCCTGCAGCCGCCGCATCAGTTGCAGCAGGGCAACCCCCAGTTCCCCCAGGCCAGCTGCCGGTGCCCCCTCTTCATCCAGGACTCAGTCCTCAGCGAAGGCCAGTTCATCCTGCAGTGGCAGTGAGCGCTGGGCCACACCCGGCACCAGCACCTCCATCCACACGCTCTGCAGTACTGACATCTGGTCAGACAGCGACAGCGATGAGAAGCCTGGGATGCTCTTGGCCCAGCTGATGGTAAACAAGATCTCTCGGTCAAAGAGGTCACAGAGAGTAGCCACGGCTGGAAGGTGCCCATCAGGGCCCACGAGGTCGGGCAAGGCATAGAGCTTCTCAGGCTCAACCACCAGCAGAAGAGACACCAGTGCATTCTCTGGGGCTGTCTTCCGGGGGCCTCCAGCGACTGCCAGGGGCCCAGGAGGGAAGGGGCCCGGGAAGGGCTGCGGGTCCACCCTCTGGCGCCGCTTGTACTTCTGCCGCCCACCCCGGAGGCAATCCAGGCGCACTCCCGCAGGCACTTGGTGAAGGCAGGCCTGACAGGCCTTGCGTCTCCGCTTGGTGATCTCTCACTCGTTGCAGGCCAGACAGCTGTACTTGATGCTCCCCTGGATGGTCCTCTTGAAGAAGGTTTTGCAGTCCTCACAGGATGCCACACCGTTGTGGTAGCCGGAAGCCACATCCCCACAGACCAGGCAGAGGCGCTTGGGCAGGGAGCTGAGCACAAGCTTCCCACCGCCCTGCTCGCCAGGCCCAGCCCCTCCCCATCCTCCTATTCCTTGTGGCCTGGGAGGCAGTGGGTGGGAGCTGGACCAGAGACCAGGGCCACAGGAGGCTCGGGTCTCCGTCTCCGAGGAACCCTTGGGACTGTCAGGCCTGGCCGGCTCTGCCATGATGTACAGAGGCTCACTGCCCACAACCTGGCTGGACATGGCGCTGGTCACCTGACACGCGGCTGCCCTCCTGGCCCAGCATGCCGATCCCAGGCACACGGCGGGCGCCGCCCGCTCCACCTCCTCGCGACCGGCCTGCAGGTCCGCTCTTATACTTCCGCTGTCGCAGAGGCCCCCACCTCCGGGGCGCCGCCCCCCGCCCCCCAACCTGCGCACATCTTTGGGAAGTTGCCTAAAGTTGCTACGCCTCCCCCCAGCCTCGAAGCCCGCGGAGAGCTCTACCAGGTCATCAGGAAGTAAGTGGGGAGAGCCAAGGAAGAGGAAGTTCTCCCCGGCCATTGCGATGACCTTTGACCCAGAGAGGAGGGTGGCCCCAGGCCCCTTGGAACGCCCCCACGTGGTCTTCAGAGCCCCTTCCCCGACATAGAGCCCTCCGCGTCTTCCACCCAGGCCCGCCCCAGGGACTTCGGCTAGGGCGGGATTGGACCCTGCCGCGGGGCGGGCTGGATCGGAGGCCCAACCCTGACCCGGGCCAGGACCCGCAGCCAGAGCCAGATCCTGCCCCAGGCCGGCCCACCAGGACTCGGACGCCGGATCCCGCCTGAACCCTGACCAGTCCGGCCCTCGACTGGGTCCCGACCGTGGCCCAGACTGGCCCCAGAGCCGGACCCCGCCTGCAGCCCGCCCCGCCCGCCTCCCTGCCGCCGCGTTCGACAATTTCAAGAACTAAGTGGCAGGGCGCGGTGGCGGAAAGTAGGATATACCAGTATCTAACAGTAGCTTTGGATCAAAAAGTGATTAGATTGCCGTTGTATCTTTTATTGTGTTCTCTTGCAAATATTAATCTTAATGTTTCCTGAAATGTGATAATACTTGCATTTCATTTGGATAATAATGAATAATAGTTAAGTCCTCTTGGGTCTGCCCCAATACCTTCTTCCTCAGCACCTCTTTGCTGCTGGTGTCCAAGAGGGAGTTATCAGCCAGGGCCCCCAGCCGCTGCTCCCTAACCACCCCCCTCCCCATAGCAGCTCAGACAGCGGCTCCTTCTCACTGGGCAGGGAGTGAACTGGGCTGCGTGAGGTTATGCTCAACCAAACTCCTCTTCACGGTACCAGCTTGTGTCTCGCTCCATGTGTGACTGGCCATGAAAAAGCCTGGATTCATGGGGTGGGGGCTGGAAGGTGGAATTAGTACCTTTTCAATTTGTTTTAGAAAGTTATTTTCCAATAAAAAGATAACTAAGCAAAAAGAAAATAGTGGCAAGACATGAGCTCTAGAGCCAGACTGCCTGAATTCACCTCCCAACTCTACTGCCTTATGACATTTCTCTGGCCTGTTTTCTCATTTGTAAAATGGGAATAATATTAATGCTTATGTGAAGGATAAGGTTTTGTGAAGATTAGTGAGTTTCAGTACACACAAAATTCTTAGCACAGTACCTGACATATAGAAAACATTGCCTTAACTATTGTAGCTATAAATGTCCATGTTAGTGTATTAAGTAAATGCTTTACATGTATTTAAATGAGTATATTAGGGCTTGTGTATAAACTTCTTCTTGCCTTGCTAGGAGTTGCTGTATGTACTGAAAGGTGTAAATAAATGTTTCAAAACACGTTTTTCACTGCTCTTACATTTTACCAATGACTTTGCCCATCTTTTTCTTTTTCTTTTTTTTTTTTTTCTAGATGGAGTCTTGCTCTGTCACCCAGGCTGGAGTGCAGTGGTGCGATCTCAGCTCACTGCAACCTCTGCCTCCTGGGTTCAAGTGATTCTTCTTCCTCAGCCTCCCGAGTAGCTGGGATTACAGGCACCCACCACCATGCCAGCTAGCTGGGATTACAGGTGCACATCACCACGCCCAGCTAATTTTTGTATTTTTAGTAGAGATGGGATTTCACCGTGTTGGCCAGGCTGGTCTTGACCTCTTGACCTCAGGTGATCTGCCTGCCTCAGCCTCCCAAAGCGCTGGGATTATAGGCATGAGCCACCGTGCCCAGACTATTACGAGGTTATAATGCCTATTCTCTGGGTTTAGCAGAAGGACCAAGTTATTTTTCCCCCAAACCAATATTTTTCTTTGTCTATTAGAACATGCTTTATACTGCATGTGGGGGGATGTGTGCGCCTGACAGTCCCTGACCAGCACCTTGTATCTTGTTGAGTTATGAATGATTTCTCTATGGTTATTTCTTTTCTGAATATAAGTAATCACCATGGCAATGTTGTCACTTATTAATGATGCAATTAAGACTTTACGCATCTCTGCAAATCTACTTAAAAATAAAATAGCTTTAAAAATATGTTGCCCTCACATTTGTATCAATTACTCATCCTGTCTTCTGTTTTGTTTGTTTGTTGTTGTTGTTTTCTGCCTTTAGTTTTGCCTGCATTTGCTTTGTCAGAACATAGGGCCTATAGAAAGAAAGCATAGGCCAGGTGCAGTGGCTTACGCCTGTAATCCCAGCACTTTGGGAGGCCTAGGCAGGTGGATCGCAAGGTCAAGAGTTCGAGAGCAGCCTGATCAACATGGTGAAACCCTGTCTCTACTAAAAATACGAAAATTAGCCGGGCATGGTGGCGTACACCTGTAATACCAGCTACTCAGGAGGCTGAGGCAGGAGAATCGTTTGAACCTGGGAGGTGGAGGTTGCAGTGAGCCGAGAGCATGCCACTGCACTCCAGCCTGGGCAACAGAGCGAGACTCCGTCTCAAAAAAAAAAAAAAAGGAAAGAAAGAAAGGGTAGAGTTTAAGATGGTTTGATTCTCTAGATTGTGTTACTCTCATTTTTCATTTGAAGAAATGGAGGCACTCTGAGGCATATTTATTATACTGTAGTCTGGTCAACCAGAAAAACAACCCCCAGAAACAAAGTGCCCCTGTCCTAACAGCTGCACCCACCTAAAACCCAGATACCCACATGGCCAGCAGCAGCAGCCCCCATAAGTCTCTGAGCCACATTTGCCTCAGTTTCTCTCTGTAAAGTGGGTATAATGCCTCCCTCACTCATATCACAAGGGTAACTGAGACCTTGCCTGAGAGATGGCTTTGTTTGAAGGGGTAGTGCTAGACAGTGCTAGGAAGATGTGATTGATCGTCATGCTCTGGACACCGCCATTCATGAGATGAAAGTTGGGAAACTATTCTCGGGGAGAGGCCTCACCCTTCCCAGTCCAGGCAGCCCTCTTCACATCCATATTGGATACTGGTTCCTGTCCTGTTACTATCTGTGGATGTAAATATCTATCTGTCAATATGCACAATTAGTGGAAGACGTAGGTTGCCAAAAACCATATTTGTTTAGTATGAAAGATAAACAGAACCTTTGGGAAAGTTGTCTAATCATTGGCTCTGGAAAGTTTTCCCTCTGTGTGCATAAAATTAAGAATTTGGAATTCACAGCAGCATGACAGAGTTTACAGGAAGCTGAGAAGGACCATGATTGTTGTTTTGAAGGCTTGCAGCCTTAAAGGTGTGCAAAATTACAGAGGACAAGAAGCCATTTTCACAACTGGATTTGCAGCATCTGTTTACTGAGAGCCTGGTACGTGCCCAGCACCAGGCATGGCTCCTGCCTTAGCATCAAGTGCAGCTGAGGAGAGAAAAGCAATGCTCAAGAAACAGTTTCAGAATATTTAGTGCTCTCTTGACTAGGAATAGAAAAAGAAGTTAAAAACAAAACCCACGCACACACATAGAGAAATGAGGGTCGGCCATAGTGGGCAGAAAGGGGATTTCAGAAAGCTTTTAGATGAGTTATATTTTACTTTTTCTTAAAAAAACAAAATCTGTCATATGTCAGCTAGTGCTGCTGCTGAAGAAGCTGAACATCATCCCAGAGGGCAGCAGAACCCTCAGCATCTCACATAGGCAGTTTCCAGCCAGTTGCCAGTATGCCAGTTGCTGCATATGCTTGTCTGCTCTGAGCCCTGGCACCCCCCTCCAGCTGACAGCTGCTTTGTTGAAACTACTGTTAATGCTGAAGAGGGAGTGAAAAGAAAGAAGGGCATCGTGAGGTGTCCTGCCTCTGCAGGTTGGGGCATGGAGGGGTTCTTTCTGAGGAGCCAGACCCTTAATTCCTGACGCACTTTTAAAAATAGTCACAGTAACATACTTTCAGTTTAGCATCAGAACCAGATGCTAATCTTATGACTACAAATAATGACTTAGTACTTACGGACCCACGGTGACTATGCTAAAAACTTTTCATGTATTTCTTAGAATCTTTACAATAACACCATAAAG